>NC_135786.1:37257500-37886500 GCF_051106095.1 Pogona vitticeps
GCAGTATTATCCCTGAAGCAGGACTGCTGCAACCTTTATCCTTAAAACGTAGACATAAAACTTTGCTATGTAATCTGTGCAGCATAATACCATTAAGGAAGAAAATGCAATGGAGGCTTGTGTTCAGTAGCCAAATTTATAAACCTTGGCTTGGGGATTAATTCTGTGGGTAACTATAGATTGTACTAAATAATCCTGTACTTGCACAATCATAAATAGTTTTTGGAGAACACCTGGGGTACAATTTCTAAGGGACATCATCTGTCCATGTTAACATCCAAGAGCCAATAAGTGCCTGTTTTAGCACTCCTTTTTTCCCTGTCTCTTTGCACCCTAGACCTTTTTATTTATCTTGCTTTGTCCTCAGCATGATTCTCAACCATTACCTGCATGAAGTGGGATTTCACAGATGTATTTAATTGAGTTTGGTTGATAAATAAAAACTGGATACAGAGAAACAGTTTCTTGTTTTGTTTCAAACAGAGGAGGCTATCAGAGGAAATTGACAAACTGAGATTAGAAATTGAGCAGCTGAAAACTAGAAGTGGATCTTTTCTTGACAGTGTTCATACAAGGTAAGGATGGTCTGTTTCTTTTTTGCAGCTTTGCAAAATGTTTAAAGGTTTCCAGATGCAACTCTTTGAGGCATTGTTATGCAGGTTTATTTGTGCCTACATGTATGTATCCTATTAGCTCAGGCTGAGTTGCAATGTCTACGAAATTGTTATTACTATTTCTCACACCATTGAGTTTAGTATATTGCTGCAAAAGGAGCCATCTGGAAACTGTTAATTCCAGCTTGCACATGTTCCTCCTACTATATTGGTATGCTCTATATTACTTTGGTTGGTGCCTCTTTCTGACAAAAACAACAGCAGGTAAAATGCAGGTCTTCCACTTACTGAATGGTTGCATCAAAATCTGCTCTGTGGTAATCTCTTGTTCCATTTGATTTATTGGTAAATGTTAACTGCACAGATTTCAGAAAAATCCTGGCACAATCTATTAAGTAAATACCCATGAGAACTGGTCAGGCTCAACATCTCTGCTCTGGCCTCTGTGATTAAGGAAATTGACAGGTGTGCCTCCTCTCCTGGGCAATTAGCCTTTCAAGTTTTCAACACTCTTGTGAAAATTGCTTTGAGGGATGACGTGTCTTGTACATGGTTTCCAAACTCATTTTCCGGGTGTGGATGACAGCACTTTTAATGTTCAATGAGAGATACATCAGCAGTAGGCAGGAGGGAAAACTAGAGTTGTTAGAAATACAAAAATCCTCAGGGAATACCAGAGGGGGTGGGTGGGTTCCAAAAACTGTTGAATCACTTATCATACTTAAGGGGACATCATACTGACCTGGAGATCAGAGGGAGAAAAGATGAAGAGATGAAGTATCTGGGGGGAAAGCATGGTTGGCTGGAATCATGCCTGGGAGCATTCTATGTTGAAACATTTTATTGCAGCTCCTACTTGCAAGTATATTTTATTGCAGCTCTCACTTTCTTTTCCACACTCTCCTGCATGTCCAGTCTTTTAAAAATCTTCAAGAAATTGTAACTGGAAGTAAAATCTGATGACTTGCTATCGTTGTGTGATCCATTAGAGGGCACAACTACATAACATGCCACCAAAGATAAGCAAGCACCTTCAGCTTTCCAGGAACTAGTTACAGTATAAGTGATTGGCAGCCTGTGATTGATCTCATGAATATATATCACCTAATAACTTCCCTGATCAAATAAAAGCCTTACGTTTTAAACAGCACACTTGTCTCTATACATAATTGATATTAAACTATTACTATCTGGTGGCAGCGAAGAAGAAGGAAGAGCGAGAACCTCGTGAAGGCCTGGGGGGATAGGGACTTTAGAGGAAATCACCACACAGATGTTTACCTTTCCCCACCATTTAATCAAACCTTGCGTTAATTCTTCTAAGCTGTTGTTTTATGTTAGGATGTTTTGTGGTGTTTTGTACCCTGCCTTGAAATCCTTTGACATAGGGTAGTAATAAATATGTTTATATAGAAACATGCATTCACATTTATACATATTTTATTATAAAAATAGAATTAATTTCAAGAGATTTCATGTTCCAATAAATGGAATTATGAGAGCAGAACCCTTCTTTCTATCATACCCATTTGTACTATTCTTCTACAGTGCCAGTTAAGAACACTTACTACTGCCTGAGCCTCAATTATCTCAAATTTATGAAAATACATTTAGTGTTTTATCTTAGCATGTTGTTAGTAAAAATGTCAAATGCAGTGGTGCATAGATTTATGAACTTAATCCATTCTGGAAGATGGTTGTAACTCAAAATGGTCATAAATCAAAGCACCATTTCCCACAGGAATGCATTGAAATGCAATTAATCTGTTCCGGCCAAAAAAACACAACACACACAACTGCAAGACCCATCAGAAATGCGGTTAATCTTTCCAGTCGAAGGGGGGGTGGAGGAAAAGCAAGCAAACCATGCAAGACCCATTGGGAATGCAAAAAAAAAAAGCAAAGCAAAAAGCAAGCAAAGCATGCAAGACCCATCAGAAATGCAACAAAGCAAAGCAGAAAGCAAGCAAAGCGTGCAAGACCCATTGGAAATGCAAAAAAGCATGAAATGAAAAAACCCAAAAAGCAAACAAACCCCCCCAGACCTATTGGAAATGGGGGGGAACCTCCAAAAGCAAACAAACACCCCAAGACCCATTGGAAATGGGGGGGACAACAAACAAACCTGCAAAACCCATCACAGCATAGAAACATAATCCCACCACCCAGCCCAAAACCACGCTGCAAAACCCAACAAGAACAGTTTTTAAAAAGCAGAAAGCAGCACCTTACCTTAACAGGCAATCCAAAGCCTCCTCCGATTGCACTCATTATAACCGCTGGGGCGAAAGAGCTACAAAGAAGCAGCCTCTTCACCTACCAACGGTTAGCAATTTGAATTCCCCGCCTTTCCCGCCTGCCTTTTTCTGTTCATAACTGGAAGCTCTGTCCGCAAGTTGAAGCCAAATTTTGCGGCCGGAGCTGGTCGTAACTCAAAATGTTCATAATTTGGGATGTTCGTAAATCGAGGCACCACTGTATGCTTCTATGGAGATTGTATTATTTTCTTGTTGTGTAAATGATGGAACATTTTGCTCTTTCTCAGGCTGTTTAAAATATGACACTCTACTGTGTGTTTCAATGTGTATATTTTGTTGGTTATTTTTGACATCAGCAGTATATCAGCTTTTAACATATTGATTAAAAATAAGAGAAAACATACTGTAAGTTAACATGTATGGATTTATTTTTCAAAATGGACATTAAATTACACTAAATATGACTAAATCTGCTAAATTTATAGATCTCTTGTTGGAAGCACTCCAGACCTCAGGTATCCCCTGAGTACCATGGTCCATGCATCCCCTGAACCCTTTGGAACATCCTCCAGCCTTCACCGGACACAAAAAAGCCGATTTGCATCTCTGCGGGAAGAACCCCCAAAGGTAAAACTCCTGATAATTTGGCTTACTTCAGCTAATCTCTTATGGGCAGCTCCTGTTACTCTGTATCTTGGAGCATATCACAAAATCTTTGTAATGGTAACAGCTGCAACAGCTGTCCTGTGCCTTTAAAATGAGGGGCTTTAGCTTTCACTCGGCAATAACAGCTGCAGACCTAAACCCTCTGAAGGAAAAAGACTCCCTGTTGTGCAGAAAGGCCACTGGATGATGGCCAGGACAGGACTTATGTGATGGGCTTGTGCAGAGGGTGGAAGAGATGAAGTTTCAAAGGATCACTGCCATTCTGTAAAATCTGGGCAAGAAAGAGATCTGTTATAGGCCTTAATGTTTTACTGCTTGGTTTGGCTCTGGTATTGATATCTGCATTGTTCTTTTATGTTTTTCATTATTTTTATAAGCCATGTTGAAAGTTGGACTGGTAGCATATATATGCTTTAATGTTTAGGCATCAGTACATTTTTCAAAACAGTAATTGTTTGGATATTACAGATTCATATAGAGCTTGGGAAGGATAATCTGTTGAGTGATGTACCTTAAAGGGGCAGAATCGGGGTTTAAGGCAACTTGAATTCACTAAGCTTTGACTCAGTGGATTTAAGTCATCCCTCAGCTCAATTCATTTGTGATGTTAACAATAGGCAAAATCAAAAGACACTGTGAAATGCCTTGACGAAGTTGTTGGCTTCAGAGATTTGTGTGTTTAGCATGTTTATTGTCTTGCCTGTCTTCCACTATAGAAGTCAAGGTGTCTAGTATATTCTTGGAGGAGTTTTAGAGATTGATTAGTTTGGTTAAGATAATTTTACCCCACATTCCTCCTTAAAAAAATAGATTAGCTGAAGCAAGTCAGCTTACATCATTAAAAGACAGTATTTAACACTAAGAATGGTGAGTATACATATACAAAAAGATTAAACAGCATTTCTACAAACAATGTACAAATACAAAAGAATCAGAGTTACAGATGTTCTCTAGCACAGGGCTCCCTAACCCTAGGTCTGCGGCCCGGTAACGGTCTGTGGGCTTCCTGGAACTGGGCCACGGATACGGATCTTCAACCCCCGCATGCACGCACAGTCGGCGTGTCACGCTCACATGCACACACCCCTTCATGAGCATGACACGCCCCTCCATGAATGCAACACACCTTCCATGAGCGTAACATGCCCACCCACAAGCACAGGTGTGCCCCTGCCCCCCTCGCATGGAGCCCACACACCCCAACCAGTCCTTGGTCCCAAAAAGGTTGGGGACCGCTGCTGTAGCAGACAAAATACACATTTAGTAGCAGGGCAACAAATTCAGTTCTGGCTAGTCCAACCTCATCCTACTGATGGAAATATCTAAATTGGTAAGATTGTGACTACCTGTATAATAAACAACAATTCAAGTGCCTCTTTTCTAATAGATACAGAGGAACAATAGGAAGAAATGAGGGATGGGTGTCTCTCTTCCACTGTTAGTGAAGCTTTCAGATAATTTTTATACATACAGACAAGGCAGGACATTGCTTAGTTAAAGAGACGATGTGATAGTTGGTGAAGTAGGCTGTAATTCTGAATCTGAATTCTGGATTCAACATTTTGGTTCTGGTGCACATCCCTAGTTCAGTCCAAATGAAGGCTTATACATCTTCAGACACAGCTGCAGAAAATAGCATTCTTCAAGTAGGGATAATTGTCATCTTCCTTGTTTAATTTTCAGGATTGGGAACTTCCCCAGCCAAGTGGGGTCTTGGCCACTGCAGCTCACACCTTTGACAGTGACCCAGAGATCTCTGATGTTGATGAGGACGACCAGGAGACTGTCTTTAGCTCTATGGACATGCTATCTCCCAGTGGTCACTCTGATGCTCAGACTCTTGCTATGATGCTGCAGGAACAGTTGGACGCTATCAATGAAGAGATCAGGTATGGTCTAATCCAGTGAAGCTTATGCTATGTGTGCAGTATACAGTTGACAAGAATTTGTGTGTATTCAAAGGAATGACTGCACAAAACCAGAATGTCAGATTCCCTACCCCCACCCCAATGCAGTAAGGTAACCATACAAATGACTGAAAATTCCTGAGAGGTTAGGAATATGAGGTTTGAAATTCAGAGTCTATCAGGAGGTTATCTGAAAAATTAGGAATAGTTGCTGAAAGAAATAGTTAGTGTTCCTGAGCTATTATCATTAATATTTTGAGAGAGAAGATGCCTTAGTAACTTTTTGGACTGCCTTCTAGAAAACAGCACAAGCCGCCTAGAGTGGTCACAATTGACTAGATAGGTGGGATATAAATAAATAAATAAATAAATAAATAAATAAATAAATAAATAAATAAATAAATAAATAAATAAATAAATAAATAAATTCATCTCAGGTCTCAGACTTCTTAGAACTGCAGAGCTAGAAAGGAGCCTATGGACGATTGTTCTGGTTGCTGTCCTCTGAAGATGCCGGCCACAGAGACTGGCGAAACATCAGGAAGAACAACCTTCAGAACACTGCCAAAGAGCCTGAAAAATCCAGAACAACCATTAGGTCCCGGCCATGAAAGCCTTTGCAAATATATTGAGCCTATGGACCATTGTGTCAAGCCCCTGTGAGGGAGGCATAGTGGGGAATCAAATTCTCAATCCCTTGCTTTTCAGCCAAATATCTAAACCACAGATCTGTCTAGCATTTCCTATAGGTAAAGCATAAAAAATACTGTATGTAGCAGTTTGCTAAATGCACAGAGAATGTAGAACATGCACAGTTTTAGCTTTCTCCCTGGGAGCTCTGAAAAAGGCAAGTTGCAACCATGTCCAGCTGCCTTGGAGTAATTGAGCCACATGGAATCACATAATGTTGTTGTGTTTCTAAGGGGTAAGTTAACATCTCAGCACTGATCCTTGATAATCAACCAATACAGAATCAGACAAAACAGTCTATCCTAGTGCACCAGAGCTGAACAACATGTGGCCTGCAGGCCACATACGGGGCACATACAGCCCTTAGGGCTCCAAATGTAACCCCCCCCCCAATTTTTACATGTCCTCTAGGGAATAGAGGGGCAGTTTTGCCTTATCTGAGCTTACCACCACCACTTCTGGGGCCATTATGGTTGTAACATGTCACTTGGTTGTTTTTTTTTAACAAATGGGTGATCAAGATTACAGGAACTTGGACAACTTGCTGAAGCTTTGCTTGAAGTCCTCAGTGAGATACAGAAAAAGAACTGTGGGGCTAGTTAAATTTTGTAATACTGCTTTTGTGATTTGATAACAGTATACTTAAGAAAAATGTATGAAAGCATAAAAAGTCTAGCACCTGAAGATATTTTTCCATGCTTAGAATCTTGATTTTTAATGAAATTATTTCTAGTGCCTTGAATTGTGGAAATCAAGTATGTGAGTAATTTCTAAGGGACACAAGTGTACTTCAGAGACTGAGCAGACAACTCTTGGGAAGTAGAAACAGTCTGTCAGTCTAATATAAAAATTGGATTATAGCCTCATTCTTACACCTGCTTGAGTGTAGAGAAGCTGGCCCATGGAAACATAAAAAAATTAGAGTAGGCTTAAGGAGATTTTTAGGAGGGACGTGGTGGCGCTGTGGGCTAAACCGCAGAAGCCTGTGCTGCAGGGTCAGAAGACCAGCAGTCATAAGATTGAGTCCATGCGACAGAGTGAGCGCCCGTCGCTTGTCCCAGCTCCCGCCAACCTAGCGGTTTGAAAGCATGCAAATGCAAGTAGATCAATAGGGACCACCTTGGTGGGAAGGTAACAGTGTTCCGTGTCTAAGTTGCACTGGCCATGTGACCATGGAAGATTGTCTTTGGACAAACGCTGGCTCTATGGCTTGGAAACGGGGATGAGCACCGCCCCCTAGAATTGAACATGACTGGACAAAAATTGTCAAGGGGAACCTTTACCTTTACCTTTACCTAAGGAGATTTTTTGTAAAGGGAAAGTAGCAAAATGGAAATAAATTGTATGGCTTTCCCCCCTCCAGGTGGTGCATAAACACATGGCTCTGGGTTGGATCTTAGGCTAGGGGCATGTTGTGGTCAGAATTCTTGTATGACTCTTTCTGTTTCTGCATATGAATAATCTTAAGTAACCTGACAGAAAGGTTAAAAGACGCATTGCCAACTGAAGCAAAATGTCTTCTCTCCTTCAGAATGATCCAGGAAGAGAAGGAATCAACTGAGTTGCGGGCTGAGCAGTTGGAGAGCCGTGTCACCAGCGGCAGTATGGAAGCCCTGAATCTAACACAGCTACGCAAGAGAGCATCGATCCCCACCTCCCTGACTGCCTTGTCATTAGCCAGCTCATCTCCTCCTGTCAGTGGGCGTTCTACTCCCAAGCTCAGCTCTCGCAGTGCAGCTCAGGACCTTGATCGAATATGCAGCATGACCCTTGTAAGCACGGAAAGAGAAGATATGTCATATACTCAGTCAAGAAGACCAGAGGGCTGTTCAGTGGGATTTTATGCTTTCTTCTGTGGATACTGCTTCTATGACCATATAATATGGCCATATAATATCCTTTTTTCAATGCTCAGGACCTCATCACCCTCCCCCTATTTCCCCTTAGTTGCTTATTTAAATAAATCAGCAGAGACACTGGGTGTTGGCCAAGTTAAATGCTCATGAATCCCACCCTGACCCCAGTGCCTTCACTCTTCATTCCTGCTCACTAAATTCTTCTATTCTTTTTCTCACAGTGGTCTCTCTTTCACACACATGTGCATGTGTACACACACACACACAGAATCCTTTCTCCTTTCCCCTTTTCTACCTTGTACTCATTCAGCTTGTAGTAGGGTCAGAAACTCATTAGTTGCCTCCAGCACCACAATGCTCTCTTTCTCTTATACCCCTGCCTCAGTAGGAGTTTCCTGCAACTCTAATCTTTTTTCTCTCCTTACCCCAGTGCTCCATCCATTACTCAGCCCAACTGTCATAGGATAGTAGTGTAATGTCTTTGGAATAAAAGTCCCAGACTCCCCCAGCCAGGACAGGCTTTTGATTTATAAACTATCCAGTTGCTTCAGCTAGAAAATTAGTAGCATCTGTGCAAAGTTTCAAGCGTCTAGTTCTGGTAAGATAACTACAATTCCCAGAACCCCCAGTCAGCATGCTTATTTGAGACATAACCCACCTAGTGATTTACATTGGGATGTTAGCATTTGTGCAATTTTTGTGTGTTTCTGTCTCTTATGTTTCTGAGATCTTTTGGGACAAACTCCAACTGGCTGCTGTGTTAACAAGAGGTGTTAAATTTAAAACTATAATGTTTGCTATTTTTCCCCCAAATACCTTGCTCACCATGAATGATGGTCCGGGTTTTTTTGCTGTGTTCTGTCCAAGTTGTAGCACATATTTTACTAAGAGTCTGGTTCTATTTCCTTTTGAGGTAATTTTTCCCCTTTTGTGTTTTGTCTTTGACAGCCCAGTGACTTGAGGAAACACCGGAGAAAGCTCCTTGTGAGTTTGTTGGGTTTTTTTCCTTTTCAGTGTGTGTCTTTGTTCTTTTATTGTAACCCAGTTGCTCTTCTTTCCCCTTGCTAAACCTGCTGTGTCAGTGTTGAATAACTGAGTGCATTAGCATAGTGGAACTAACTATATTCCAGAAAACCGCATTAGCATGCTGGAACTTGCTGTATTCCAGAAAACCTCTTTATTCTTGCAAGTGAAGCAGCAGAACTTGCAAAGCATTTGATTATTTTAAGTCAAATCAAACAATTTTTAATTGCTTCATAAAACATATACACATACATAACTGTACAGGACATTTTCTGTATGATTGACAGATAATTTTATTTCATCTTTATTGTAGATGCAGCAAGGTCTTTTAAATCTGCTGCTTCCATAGAAATTCTGTTCACTCTTTCCCTTTGCTTCTTGCAAAGAAATATTAAAATCCTCCTTGCAATTGGAAGATCAAGAAAGGAATACTGTATGCAGGAAGCAGAACTACAGTACAATTTCCCCTGTATCATTAATGTTTAGGACATTAGGTCTAGGACCTGATTTGCAGAACTTAAAATACATTAAAGAAGAGTTTTTGCATAGAAGTTCAGGTTTTTTGTTGGCTCAAGGTTCGCCATTCTGAGATATAGACAAACATTTACGTTATAGCTGTAAGTTGCTGATGTTTTATTTGCTTTGTTTCTGCTGCAGTAAATGCACAGTTGTGGCAGATTATCCAAAATAGAGGAATGCAGATTTGTGTTTTAGGATTACAAAAATTCTTGGAGTTGCAAAATAAATGCGTTTTTGGATTTGTGTTTTTTGACTACAAGTCTCAGAATTCCTCTTGGAGTTACAGTCCAAAAGCACACCTTTATTTTGCACATCTCTAATCCAAAGCCTTTCCAACATATGTTTTGTTCCAGGAAGACATTTTTTCCTGCAATCCAGTCAAGTCGTGTTGTTGCTGAGGGGATGTGTTTCCCCATTAGCCACTTGTATTGTGCTCTGTAAGTTGTAATATGGGTATTACAGACATTTATTTTAAGGGAAAATAATTAAAGAACTTTGTAATTAGTAGCTCCCTTTTTTTAAAAAATTAATGTATTTCTCATCAGTGGAAATAGGGTTATCTGTTGTCTCTCAGTGTTTCTCTGTGTAGTCTAGAACTCTGCACTAAAAAGGCAAATCCTGAAATTGGAAATCCTATTTTTTGTCATCAGAATATGTAATTTATTACATGCATTATAGGTGTGAAATAAGAGGGTGTTTAAAGTCAGGACCACAGATATGAAAGTGCAGACTTATGGGGAATGACTCTCTAAAGGACAATAAGTATGTGAACCAATAAAAAAATTAGCAGAATGTTCAGTCCGACATCTTAATTTCGGAATACAAAGTTAATTGACAGTAGGATAGAAAGTTTTGAAGTACAGGGTATCTGTTTTGCAATAGAGATCGGGCAATTCAGATCGTTCCTTCAATACTCAGTGGGAATTGGGGTTTAATGTTTGACTTCAGGTTTTTCTTTGTTTAGTTCTATGTAGTGGCTCTTTATTTGGTGGCTTTGCGACTATCATAACACATTTACACAGTATCTGATTTCTAGCAATTATGTATGGTCGTTCCAAAAGCTGGAATGCTTCCTAATTCAGGGTCCTAGACATCAGTGGTCTGAGCTACAGGAGAACGATGTAGATTGTAAAATGGACGAAATGAAAGTTACTGTTCACTGGAACAGGCAAAGTGGACATTTTGGCTTTGTCATCTCTGTCATTGCTTGGCCAACCCAGAGGATCCACACTGTTCTCCAGCTGCAAGGGCTGGTACAGTATTTTCATTTCCTTGTTCTGTCTCAGGCACAGTCTATAATACTTCTTTATGTTAGTGCTCAAGCTTGTAATGCCATAGCTTTCTTTTGTAGGATGTTCAATTAAGTGCACTCTTTATTTTTTCATTTTTCTAAATGAAATTTGCCCTTGCCACATCCATTTTGGATCAGTTATGTGCTTTGGCCTGTGAATGCATGTAAGAGGAAGGTGCTTCCTTTTTTCTGCCCAATATACTGTACAACCAAGGGAAACCAAAGAACACTTAAGAGTAGAGCCACTTGACCCTTTCAACCTGACTTTTTGGAGAATTCATGAGAGACACAAAAGAAAGTCCCCAAATGTAAAGGAGTGGCAGAATTCTAGGAAATTTTGAAAGAGTTTGGCTTGGCTATACAAGGGGTGCATATCATTTTGTCTTTCTTAGTTCCCAAATTTCTTCTTGATACTCTCCTCAGTGCAGAATAGGGTTTTCAAAGCAGTCTGCATTTTGGCTTTATTTTCTGGGGCGTAGGCTGTCAGATTGTCCATAAAGATAATGTGTGTTGGTATCCTTCTGTTGCTTCACCTGCAAACTGGTTGGGATGAATGTTGTACAGAGATATTTATTTACCACTATTTAAAATTGGAAAAAAGAAAGGCATATTCAGTTATGTCATAATACTAATGCAACTTTTGCTAGTAACACTAATGGAACCCCTCACTTACCTCATAGCACTAATTACCTGATTTAACCTAATTTAGCCTGTTTTAACTTAACCTAATTTAGTGTACATTACCAGGATGACCCCAGAAGAAGGGAATGGTAAATCATTTCTGAGGACTCCATACCTAGAAAATCCTGAAAATAGCTGCTATAAGTCAGAACTGACTTGACAGCATATTATTATTATTATTATTTATTATTAATTATTAATTATTATTAATTTATTATTATTATTATTATTATTATTATTAGTAGTAGTAGTAGTAGTAGTATTAGTATTAGTATTAGTATTAGTATTAGTATTAGTATTAGCATTAGCATTAGCATTAGCATTAGCATTAGCATTAGCATTATTAGCAGCAGCATTAGCATTGGTATTAGCATTATTAGCATTATTAGCATTAGCATTAGCATTAGCATCATTAACATTAGCAGCAGCAGCAGCAGTAGTAGTAATAGTGTACAACATAAACCCTGCCTTTCTATTGCATGATTCTTCCTTTTTTATATATATCTTCCTTTGAGTTCACTTTCAATGCCTGCTTGCGATTTGTTCAGTGTAGAAGAATTTAGACACTGCTTCTGTTTCAACTGTGTGTCTTATGGCCTCTATGAAGGTGTGTTTGCTTCCTCTCCTTTGATAGTGATATTGCTTCAGGGGATGTATTGAACAATTGGAGAAGTCAAAACAGTTTCTGATTCCCTTCCCAGGGATAGTTTAGCATGTGAGAGGTAGAATCATAAAAAATTACTAGTCATTTATTTTTTTTATAAATTTATTAAACAAACATCTGACCTAAACAACATAAAATTAACACCACAATAAAATACCATTACATAATACACCAGTGCCACCATCACCCTCAGGGCTATCATTAATAATTTAAATTTTATTCAGTCCATTTTCTCTCCAAAACTTCATTGTTTCTTTCCTTGGTGTATACCCCTTCCCTCTCTGAAAAACATATTCCAAGAATACACACCATATTTTCTTAAAATCATTATTTTTGGTAGGCCTCTTCTTATTTTCATATCACATGTCAGTTTATCATTAATTGCCATATCCCATAGTTCTCTATACCATTCCTCTAAATTGAGTTGGTTATCATTTTTCTAATTCCTTGCAAAAATTAACCTTGCTGACGTAATCATTATTACTATTAAGTCCTTCCTTATTTTCTTTCAACAATTGATCCTTCTTAACCAAATTCAATAAAGCCATTAATAGTTATGATAATTATGATACATTTTAAGAAATATTAGCTGAGGTGACTTTGCACCTTTTCAGATTGGTCAGGAAGTTTCCATGTTGGCTTCTGTTTGCTATTTCCCTCTCTCCTTGACTTGTGCATGCAATATTCTTTACTCCTGCTCCTTCAGTTGCTGTTGCAAAAGGAGGATTAAACAGGGCATATGGCCACTATCTCATCAGTGCTTGGATTGTGCTATCTGGAGCCTAGTTCACTAGCTTAAGCAGTAATTTTCTTGCCCTAGCACAGAGTGAATATGTAGTTGGAAATGACAGTTGGAAATGGCCGCGCATTCAGGTGCTGCAGCTCAGTGCTCTTCGACTTGGCGTTCTTTATGGATGTTTTGTGTGTATTATCTGGTGTTGTGAATACCTCTGGCGGAGTGAATATACTCTACAGCAATTGTGAACTTATGAGGATTGGATTGCAATGTAAACAGGAGATAACAGCTAAGTTTATTTGGAAACATGGCATACCATCAGAGATTGCAAGGTCCCCCGGCTCTCTGTGGACTGTAATTCCGGCAAAAGCGAGAGTGAGAAGGAAAAGGAAACGTAAGGAGAGGAAGAAGAAAAGGGGCTGTAGGGCTGGTGTTTTGTATAGGCTGCAAAAACAGACAAAGCGACTACCACTCCCAAGTCTCTTTCTGACTAATGCCAGATCAGTGGCAAACAAGATGGATGACTTAAGGTTACAGGTCTCCTCAAGTAAGTTTGTGAAAAACTGTTGCGTGCTGTTAATCACTGAAACCTGGCTGAACCCCACTATTCCAAGCACTGTTATTGATATGGAAGGTTTTTTATTACATCGTTTGGACAGAGACAGGAATGTGGGGAAGTGCAGAGGAGGAGGATTGTGTGTGTTTGTTAGAGAGAGCTGGTGCACAAACTCAGAGATTATAACACGTCATAGCTCTTTGGAGCTGGAATATCTGTCTGTTAAATGCAGACCTTTTTACCTTCCACGGGAATTCAGCGTTGTTATTATTCTTGTTGTTTATATTCCGCCGGATGCAAATGCGGATTTGGCGCTGGGTCATCTGGGCGATGAAATTGGCAACTTGCAAAGAAAATTTCCGGATGCTGTATACATTATTGCAGGAGACTTCAATCATGTAGATCTACGTGCAGTCCTCCCCAAATTCCATCAACATGTAAGGTGTGCTACTAGGGGGCTGAACACCTTAGATAAGGTCTACACGAATATTGCAAATGGATACAGGATATTACAATTGCCACACTTGGGCCAGTCTGACCATATGTCCCTGTTTTTAGCTCCGGAGTATATTCCTCTGAGAAAACAGTCAGGGCCAGTAGTCAAGACAGTGAAAAGCTGGCCGGAGGGAGCAATGGAGCAGTTAAAGGACTGTTTTGAACAAACGAATTGGGAAGTTTTTGACCATCCTGATCTGGAAGAACATACAGCTGCAGTGTTAGGGTATATGGCACACTGTATTGACACGGTCACAGTGGATAAACGTATCCGGGTTTATCCCAATCAAAAACCTTGGATGACTGGGAAGGTTAGACGTCTGTTGTATGCTAGAAATAAGGCTTTTAAGTCTGGGGATGATCTAGACTACAGTGCAGCAAGAACGAATTTGAGGAGAGGCATTAAGCAAGCTAAGGCCGAATACAAGAGGAGAATTGAAGACTGCTTTCTCAGCAATAACATGAGGCAAGTTTGGCAGGGGGTTCAACAACTAACAAACTACAAAGCAAAAAAGGTTTCCTTGGGCGGAGGTGTGGAGGTGGCTGAGGAGTTGAACAACTTTTTTGCTCGATTCGAGATCGATCAAACTGAAACTGTTCGTTTGCCATCATTTACTCAGCAGAGTCCCCCCTTCATTGTGAATGAGCAGGATGTGAGACAGACTATGAAAGTGGTTAACTCCAGAAAAGCAGCTGGACCCGACTTAATTCCTGGTCGGGTGGTAAAAGACTGTGCTGATCAGCTAGCCGGGATATGGACTGTAATTTTTAATCGATCCCTGACACTATGCGCAGTTCCCGTCTGTCTCAAGGCTTCCGTCATCGTTCCACTGCCTAAAAAGTTGCCTACAAACAGTCCGAATGACTATAGGCCGGTGGCACTAACTTCAATCTTAATGAAGTGCTTTGAGCAGTTAGTTCGGAAATATATTATCTCCTGCCTTCCTGATCCCTTTGATGGGCTTCAGTTTGCTTATAAAGAAAATAGATCAACCGAGGATGCGATCAATACTGTGCTTTATATGGCTTTATCCCACTTGGAAACACAAGGGAATTATGTAAGAATGCTGTTCGCGGACTTTAGCTCTGCTTTTAATACCATTATACCCCACAGATTAATAGACAAACTTAAAGATCTTGATTTTCCAGATTCTATCTGTCTGTGGATTTTGGATTTTTTAACAAATCGTCCACAAAGGGTTAAACTGAATGACTACATCTCTACTGACAAGATACTCAGCACTGGCACTCCACAAGGCTGTGTCCTTAGTCCACTACTGTTCTCCATTTATTCATCGGATTGCACCAATAACCATCCCAGTAATAGGATTATCAAATTTGCAGACGATACTACACTAGTAGGACTTATCTCTGGGGATGATGAGTCTGCGTATTGGGACGAGGTATTACAGCTATCCCACTGGTGCAAAAAAACCAATCTTTTATTTAACATCCAAAAAATCAAGGAATTCATAGTGGACTATAGGAAAAAAAGAGCAGACATTCAGCCACTGTATATAGATGGAGTTTGTGTGGAACAGGTGGTTGAATGTAAGTTTCTTGGGACTATCATAACAAATGACCTGACTTGGAGTGCAAACACCGCTGCGTTAATCAGGAAGGCACAACAACGGTTGTATTTTCTAAGGATTCTTAGAAAGCAACAATTGACTGAGAGTTTGTTAATCACATTCTATCGGAGTTCGATTGAGAGCATATTATCCTACTGTCTCTGTGTATGGTTCACGAGCTGCACAGTGGCAGAGAAAAAGGCAATTCAAAGGGTGATTAAGACGGCCCAAAACATCATTGGCTGTTCACTCCTCTCTTTGGAAGAATTGTATAAGAACAGATGTAAGAGGAAGATATCTAACATACTGAAAGACTCCTCTCATCCGGGATATCAGCTCTTTAAACTATTACCATCAGGAAGGAGATTCAGGGTATTGAAAGCAAGGACAAGCAGATTCAAGAACAGTTTTTACCCAAGTGCAGTATTGAGTTTAAATGCGGGGCCATAGGTTTTTGGTGGAATTTTAATTGCTGAGAGAAAACGGGGTATCTATATTTGGATGGTGAAAGTTGTGTATATTTTAACTTTTTTTGTAGTGTTGTCCAGTTTTACCTTGGGGAAGAGCACCTCATTTCGTTGCACTCACTTGTGAGCGCAATGACAAATAAATTTCTTATGTCTTATGTCTTATGTCTTAGTTGATGAATACTTCAGTGATAGCCATTACAGTGGACCCTTGACTTACAGACGGCTTGACTTACAGACTTTTTGAGTTATAGACTTCTCTGGCCGCAAAATTTAGGTTTGACTTGCAGACTGAGATTTGACTTACAGACCAGAAAAAACCCAAAATGGAACAAAAACGGCCTGTTACGGGATTAATTGGTTTTCAATGCACTGTAGGTCAATGGAGACTTGATTTACAGACTTTTTGACTTGAGAACCGCCTTCCAATATGGACTAAGTTCTCAAGTCAAGACCCCACTGTATAACAGTAGAGAGCTGATTTGGAACTGATATCAGATTGAAATAACATGAAGTACTTCTCTCAATGATGCCATCACTTCCCTGTCTTCAGAGATCTATACAGCTTGAGTAGTCATACTTAAACGTGGCGCCAGTTATGTGTTGACATCACACTAGAGCACTGGCTTTGAAAAGGTAAAGGTTGCTCTCTTAAGTGCTACCTGTTGTTGATGGCTCATAACTGGTCACCTCCTTCCTGCTGTTTTTGGGCACCATTTCCTCCCATTAGGGTAGCATCACTCCAGATTACACTGGTAATTTTCACTCAATCATCCAGGCCTTTGGATTAGGGCATGCAGTGAACAGCATGTCCCATGACATTCTGAATGCATGTAACCCTCTTCCACCTTCTCTTTTAATTGAACTGGCAGGTGAGCTATACCTATGGTGAGTGTGCAGTGCAGATGGGAGGGAGGTATTTGCACAGGATCTGTGCTCTAATTTTGCTTTGTCTGCTCAGTCACCAGCTGGTCGAGATGAGAGTCGAGAAGATAAAACAACCATAAAATGTGAGACATCTCCTCCTTCCTCACCCAGGACCCTGCGGCTGGAGAAGTTTGGACATCCTGCTCTGAGTCAGGACGAAGGCAAGAGGTATAGGGGGCTAGCAAGGGATGGTTAGATAGGCTCTGCCTGCTGTAAATAGTAGGTGAACAGCTGGGCAAGATACTACAGAACAGCAGCCCCAGATCTTCCAGTCCATTATCAACCACAACAGACTGAAAATCAGTAGATCAAATTCTTTCAGAAGGATATAGGATATTTGTGGAAGTTCCTTTTCCAAGGGAATATTTACTGGTTCCCCAAACACAAATGATTCCCTTTTCTCTGTTTTCTAAGCGTATCTCTCCCATCCACAATAGCAAGATTGCTAAGGAAAAAAGGATAAATATAAAATCTTCTGTCTTGGATGTCTTATACAGTGGTGCCTCGCATTATGAGCACTCCGTTTTATGATGAAATCGCTTTACATTGAAGGTTTTGTGATCGCAAAAGCGATCGCAAAACGATGTTTCCTATGGGGGAATTTCGCTTTGCGATGATCGGTTCCCGAAGCAGGGAACCGATTCTCGCAAAGCAATGATTTTCGGCCAGCTGATCGGCGGTTTCAAAATGGCCGCCCGGTAAAAAATATGGCTCCCCGCTGTTTTCTGGGATGGATTCCTCGCTGCACAGGCAGCGAAAATGGCTGCGCTATGGAGGATCTTCGCTGGACTGTGAGTTTCAAGCCCCTAGGAACGCATTAATTGGGTTTTAATGCGTTTCTATGGGCTTTTTAATTTTGCATTACAACGTTTTCATTCTACAGCAATTTTGCTGGATGAATTAACGTCGTTATGCGAGACTCCACTGTACCTTAGTTCATTTCTGTATTCTGTCATCTATGTAAAACAATGGTGCATTCATTTAAATTACACGTACAGAACTGTGTCTTCATTTTCTGCTTCTGAGTTGTTTGACACAATTTTGTAGCTAGCAGCAGCCTTTCCTCCCTAAGAAGGAGTGAATTAGGAGTCCACTGTTAGAAAATCTAAGAGTTATATAAGAAATATATATGGTGTTGACTCTAAGAGCAAAATGGCAGCCATACCTCATTCTAGATTTTGACAGCATGACACTCTTGCTTTTCTTTAGTTTTTTGGAGGACCAGGCGAGTAATCCGAGCAGCAGTAACAGCAGCCAGGACTCTCTTCACAAAGGCTCCAAGAGGAAAGGCATCAAATCTTCAATCGGGCGCTTGTTTGGAAAGAAAGAGAAAGGTCGTTTGATCCAGTTGAGCAGAGAAGGTGCTACTGGGCAAGGTCTTTGATTTCTTCCCCTCAACCCCCACCCTCCTGCAAAGGAAGAGTAACTCTGTTTGAGGAGAAAGAAAAAAAAAGACTGAAGTTATAAGATCAGGACTTAAAATTCCAGTTAAATCTGTTTCTTCCGATCGTTGACGTGCTAGAATAATTTTTCCCTTTGGTACTGCTATTGTATATACTGGTAAAGTGCCCATCAAAGGTGTGCTTAGAATTAACGGAATAACAATGAAGTGGGGAAGCAGGGATTGCAGAATCTGTGTGAAGAATGAATGACGAATAGGTCTCGGGTAGGACAGTGTAGTTATGGAGGCCTTGCCTTTATAGGAAACAAAACAAGTACAGCAATTCAGAATATTTTAGACTGCTTAAATGCTGTGGAAATGTTGATATTTTCATAGCCCAACTGTTTGCAAGATAGCACTTAAAGTAGATTTTAAGAAGGAATGTAACAGATGTGAAGAGCTGTGAAGGGTAGTGGAGAAAGATAAAGTGAAACTGTTTGAGGCATGAGGGACTGAACTAGCTGAAGGCCAAATGACAGAAGCAAGAGGAGCAGCCAGTGGATCAGTCTGGGCAGAATGCTGATTTGTTCAGCTTTTTAGCCCTAAACTAAAAGTTTGAGAAACAGAAAAAGTAGGCTACTTTGTGACACAGGCCAGAGCTACATACTGTATTTAAAGGATTAACGTCAGTTTACAGCAACCTTCAAGCCCTGGGGTGACTTTTTAAAAAATGTACAATACATTGTTGCCATTTTTAAACAGCACCAAGGCTTCCATTCCAACCAGCTAGGATAGGAGGCTTCCTAGCTACTGACAGCCCTGAGTTGGGGTTCCGGATGTGGCCAAAACCGAGCCACTAGAGCTGCCTCTCTTGTCAAAAACACCATTGCTGCCTGGCCAGTGCTGGGGACATCTTCTAGCCACCTCAGCACTGCCTGACTAGCAATGTTTTTGCTGGGGAAGGGCAGATCCATCATGGCAAGTGGGTGAGGCTGTTCTGACCTCAGTGCCGTCAGTTGCAGTAAGAAGCCTGCCAGCACTGCCTTCTGCTCCACAGCAATCTGCCTTCTGCTCCACAGCCTGTTTTAATTTAAAGCAGGATTTGATTTAAAGCAGGAAGTGTGAAACAGGTGATTTCACTCCTGTTTTCAGATAACCTGCTGTAAAAAAAAGCTTACTGGGGTTATCAGAAATGTGTAGCTCCTGCCACAGACTTTGTAGAGTGATATGAGCATCTAGACCAGTGGTTCTTAACCTTTGTTACTCAGATGCTTTTGAACTGCAACTCCCAAAAACCCCAGCCAGCACAGCTAGTGGTGAAGGCTTCTGGGAGTTGCAGTCCAAAACTCCTGAGTAACCCAAGGTTAAGAACCAGTGATCTAGACCACTGGTTCTTAACTTTGGGTTACTCAGGAGTTTTGGACTGCACCTCCCAGAAGTCTTCACCACCAGCTGTCCTGACTGGGGTTTCTGGGAGTTGCAGTTCAAAAGCATCCGAGTAACAAAGGTTAAGAACCACTGATCTAGACCATGTCATAGATTTACAATTTACATTTCCATTATACTTGTTTGTGTATCTAAATAGCACCTAGGACAGATATAATCTCATGGAGCAGAGTGAGCAAGGGGAGAATCTGGGTATCAGAACACGAGCAAAGCCAGGATAAACAAATGTTTGAACTACAGGATATATGGTGCTAGCAATTAAAGAAAACTTGAAACATAAATAATTTGAATTATCTGAGGAAGGCATCATGTGCAGAAGAGAAGGCCATTGAAGCATTTGATGTGGTTTTCCTTTCTGTGTCTACCAAGTTGCATTTCATTTCAAAATGATTGGCTTTATAAGGCAGATCAGTGAATTAGATTTCTGGCTGCAGAGCCAGAGGTTGGGAGTTCAAGTCCCTGCCGCGCATTCCAGAAGTGCCAACCTTTGTGACCTTGGGCAAGCTGCAGAGTCCCAGAATGCCTCAGAAGAAGGGAATGATAAACCACTTCTAAGTAGTTGCTACCTAGAAAACCCTAAAAGGGTTGCCATAAGTAAGAATTCACTTGGTGGCACATGATGATTCTTATAATAGCCACTATCATATGCTGTCTATCTGGAAAGGGTGGCTTAATGGGTAATGGTTGGTGGCAGCATGAATTGGGAAAAGGATCCAGGACAGGCATGGAATGACAGGCCTGGTCTGAATTCTGAAAATAGTAAGCAATGGGACTAACATGTGAAAATCCAGAAACTGGACAGAAATGTTCTAGGAAGATGTGTAAGTGAAACAGGTTTGAGGAGGGAAGCTTGGCTAGCAAAGGATAGTGGAGGTAGGTATGTAGTAGATTAACAGGATTGTTTTCAGTTTTTAAGATGTATTGCACGTGACCTTAGTTTTTCTGGGTCACTAAAAGTCTTTGTGTAATTGTCTGTTATATTTTCCAGTTATACTGACAGATTCAGAGATCAACATACAGGACTCTCTTGGTCTTGGTAAGCTCGGAGCACAAGCAGAGAAGGATCGCCGGCTCAAAAAAAAGTGAGCATGCCTACGTAGTATTTTCTAGATATAGGTTGTTTAGACTGCATAACCTGTGGGAATGTTAATTTGATCGTCTTAACTTGTAGCTAATTTTCTGCAGGTTGTAGAGGATTTTGAGAAGTATTCTAGGTGAAATTGTCCATGCTTGTGGAACACCAAATTGTGCTATGGAGTGATCTACTCATATCATTTTAGAACTGCTCTAGAACAGAGGTTCCCATGTTTTTGGCTTCAGACCCCACTTTTGTTTAGTGAAAAACATTCATGCCTTCCCACCTCTCTTTTGCCATCTTCCAACATTCTTTTAATAAAAAATTAATAATTTAAAAATCAATGCAATATCTAGTAAAATTATTTTAAATTAATTTAGTGACATGCCATTTGAAAATCAAAACTAATGTAAACAGTTGAAATATATTTTCATTATGAGAATCTCACAATCATGTGCCCCATCAGACTTTTTGACACACCTTTGGGGGTGCTCCCCATTTGGGAACCAGTGCTCTACTGAAACAACTTCAGAGGAGGGCAACAAAGATGATCAAGGAACTGAAACCAAGCCCTATAAGGAAAAACTGAAAGAACTGGGCATGTTTAGCTTGAAGAAAAGAATTATAAGGGGAAATATGATAGCACTTTTCAAATAGTTGAAATATTGTTATACAGAAAACGGGCAAAATCTGTTCTCAATCATCCCAGAGTGCAGGACAAACAAGTTAAAGGGACCCAGATTTTGGTTGAGTACCAGAAAAAAATTCCCACCTGTTAGAGCAGTATGACAATGGAACCAATTATCTTGAGAGATGGTGAATGCTCTAATGCTGGAGGCATTCACAAGAAAATTAGATAACCCTCTGGCAGATCTGCTTTGATCTGGTTTCCTGCTTTGAGCAGGGGATTATACTCAATGGTATTATAGGCCCCCTCAACTCCATTATTATATAATTCCATGTATGAACAACGAAAGCAGTATAACTTGCTATGGCAATGTTGCTGTCTGTAACCATGTGTATGTAACTTCTTTGCAAATGGGTTTGCATTAATGCTACAAAACTACAGTAATTTGAAATTGTGGAGGGGAGTGCCTAATAAGGAAATAAATTGTTATATTATTGCTTACTGTGTCTCCTTCCAGACATGAACTTTTGGAGGAAGCAAGAAGAAAGGGCATTCCCTTTGCTCAGTGGGACGGCCCAACTGTAGTTTCCTGGTTAGAGGTAAGCCTGCCTCAGTATCTTCATATTAGTGGTACTTAGTAGGTGCCTTTAATTTATAGAAAATAAAATGATTTTTCTTAGATAAGGATTATATCTAGGCTAGAGATAAATATAGGTGCTTTTGGAATAATAGTTGGGAATAAAATGAAAATATTTACCTACTCAGAGTAAGGGTCTGACACGCTGCTTCAGTCTGAGTTGGTTCTGATTTGCTCACATAGCCACCTCTATTTCCTGTGTGATGCTACAGTGTCAACTGTGCTGACACCACATGAGAGAGAGCTTTCTCCATTGCTAGTCCCAGGCGATGGAAAGCAGTCCTTCAGAAATCCAGGTTGTTCCTCTCCCTTTTGTCCTTACAGCATGTTTTTAGGAATGCTGGTTTTTTTTTAATTTAAGAGATTTTTAATTTAAAAAACAATAAATTGTTTTTAATAGAGGTTTTTATATTGCTAGAGCTTTAATTGTTTAGTATAGTTTCTTATGGTGGTTTTAACATAGGTACTTCATAGTTTTAATTATGCGTGTGAGTCCCCTATGAAGAGAAAGGTAGCATAAAAATAACATAAATAAGTACATTGACTCTTAATTTAATGGGATAACATCTGAGGAAAAATTATCTTTGAAAGCTTGCTTTTTTTTTCTTTAATGGTCCAATAGAGGTATCACCTGTTGCTGCACTGTGACAGAAAAGAGTTGGAATGGTTGTGAGAAACAGCCACACATAGATGATGGTCAGGAAATTGGACGATATTTTGACTACTTCCAACCAAAAATATTTATATAAACATTTGGGCTCAACCCTGTTGAACTGATGTTCAGCATATATGGCAGATACTTAATACTTTACAAGAATTCCTATGTAAAATATACTTATGAAATGAACACTCAGTTTTGTCTCATACATAATGAATGGTTTAAGGCTTTCTTGCTGGCTGCTTCCAGTGTGTGGAACATCCTTCCAAGTGAAGCTAGGGTGTATCATTCTCTTTTATCCTTTTTTGAATGATTGTTGCAGAAAACAGATTTCACTGGCGAATGCTGCAACTTTGATTATTTCTAGCTTTTAAAGTACACAATTAACGTGTGTTTTAATATTATAATTTGTTGACATGTGTTTTAATATAACTTTTTAAAATCTGCTGCCTTAAATCTTAATTTTGAGAAAAGGCAGATAGAAATCAGTTAATGTAACCAGAAGATTACATTAATGAAACTTTGGACTAATGATGTACCAAATGTACATACAATTTAAAGCAATTTTTAATTGGTAAAAATAAAATATATGAAATTATAAAGTATTTGTAGGAAAAAGATATTTGTCAGCATTTAAAATTCCATACATAGGAAGTACAGTATGTACAAAAAATCCTACCCGCATAAAAGCAATGTATGATATTTGTGTTACAAAAAAACCCTCTCAGTGCCTTTTTGTTTACTTTTCTCATAGTCCGATACAGGTTGTAATTTTCCTCATTTTTATGGTTTTCCAGATATTACTGTACTATTTGTGTGCAAAGATGAAGGATCATGCCAAAGATATGCTATTTTCTGTTTATACTCTAAAATTAAATGGAATAAAAATGTATGGAATTTGCTCAGTTGTTCTATTTATTTAACTTTGAGTTTCTACCCCATCTGAACATGGAAATTGCTTCTTGCATCTTTTTTCAGCGATGTCTAACTAAGTTAAAATACACAATGGCTGAAATCTTGTTGCATAGTGTAAGTAACTCACACTAGAATACACCCACTGAATCAATGGGGATTTGTTGAATCACTTCTTCTGTATTTTCCATTGATTCAAATAGGCCTTACTACACTAAGCAATAGGATTTCAGCCATTTTTTGCTTATTTCTTTAGAGCTGAGAATCAACCATATAATACTGTATTGCTGGTTTAAAGCAGTGTTCTGTCACTTTTACAAATGGACAAATCCCAGCCACTTGGCCAATTTCTCATTCAGACACCATCTTTAACTGTTTGCATCCCAATTATTAATCTTTGTTGTTCTTATTGTGTTTGCCTAAGTCAGTTATAAGGGATTATGATTGTGTTGGTGTAATTAGTTTTGCTGAGTACTGTGATAGGGATGGGGCTTTTGGATTTTTTGGGACTCCCAGAATACACCAGGCAATGGGAATCCAGGAACAGTAGGCTACAGAGCAATTCTCTATTTCCATGGTTCTACCATTCATGTTCTTTGGAGTTCCTTTGAAAACCAAGGAAAGTAACTTGGACCACTCTGGGAGTATCTGCTATCTGGGATTCTCAAAGTTCCGTGGGAGGGATAGTTCCGTGGGAGGAAGCCTCTATAGAATCTAATGGGCATCAAGACTACGCATTCAATGAACCTTTATGAGCAGCCACAAATCTTTCAGAACAGGGAAGTATGAAAAATGAATATATCAGAAAGTACATGTTATTTGGTCAAGATAATTTTATCAGTTTACTGTCATTCACAGAGATGCACCAGTTTTTAGAAAAATGCTAAGGAAGGCTTTTCCTTTACTCTTTCTCTGTTGTATATGGAGGGTTTTACATTTGTTAAGCTACCAGTGTTGGCTCATGCTTGTTTACTGTTGTGGACATTGGATTGCTCTCTAGTTGCTCCTAGGAATACTTATTGGTACAAAGTGTAAAAGATTGACTGGATGGATTTGAACAACCTGGTTGAACAAACTGGATGTTTGAAGCAACTTATCCCTCTCACCTGAGGCTATGTGTATGACATGGATTCTGTGTACTGTATGAAAACATGAGTGACTAAAGCCATAAACAAGAGCTCATCTATGTCTTTTTGTGTTGCAGCTTTGGGTGGGCATGCCTGCCTGGTATGTTGCAGCTTGCAGAGCGAATGTGAAGAGTGGTGCTATTATGTCTGCCTTGTCAGATACAGAGATACAGAGGGAAATTGGCATCAGTAACGCCCTTCATCGATTAAAACTGCGCTTGGCAATTCAAGAAATGGTGTCACTAACAAGCCCTTCAGCTCCTCCCACCTCAAGGACAGTAAGTATTTCATGTTGCTTTTTTGAGATTTAACAAACTGGTTTTCATTTTCCTTTTTAACCAGAAAAATATATATGCTGTTTTCATACCCAGTAAGAATGGCTGAAATCAGACTCCAGAGCCTTCCGATGAAACTCCAACTTGCACATTTTAGATAGAGTGTAGTTTTCGGATGACTGCTGTGATTCCCATGTTCTTTCAAGAGCAAATAGAAAATCATGTATCTTAAATGAAGCTCAAATGTTGAGAGTTGACTGTTCTTTATATGTTTATTTTAATGGGAAGAAACTTCCCAGAATAGTGGCAAGATGGTGCAGTATAAAAATATAATAATTAATATTGAATAAAATGAATGCAGGAAAATTGGGCCTTTGTTTCACCACTGCAAGAGATTATGCTTTCACATCACTTGTGGCTTATTTCAGCAAGCTCATTGTAATATGCTTGTTTGCTTTCTTGTAATGAAAGCCTGTGGTTTTTCCTTCAAGATCTGCTTTTAAGATAGATTGAATGTTATACATTTTTCTTGGTATTGTCATTGCTATTAACTGTTCTTAAAGCAACATACCGTAACAAGGTAAAAGTGTGGGGCCAAGAATCTGTGTGGACATATGGATTTTCCTGTAATCAGTGGGAGCAGCCTGTACTCAGGCCCTGTGTGGCCTAGTTTTCCTTAAAACTGCTTGTCTGTCCCAGAAATTCAATTGTAGACTTGGTTTAGGTTCTCTGCTTGCTGTGTGAGAAATATGATGAGAAAAATCTGTGTGGAAGAAAATGTACTCAGATCCTGTCACTAAGGATGGGGACGACAACAGGATAAGGCAGCAATGTAGGGCAAATATAAGGACATAAGAGACTGAAGAGTTAATCAAGAGGAAGTAGACTGCAGTTGCATAACTCTTAACATGACAAATTCTAAAAGAAACAATAATCACTTTGATTGATGTGCCTTTTACCAAAGGGAGTTCACATCTGTTTGGCACAAAATTGCTCTTGACTTCAAAAGCTTCATTTTTAAAATATTTTGGGTGATAGTGTTGAGTAAACCTTTTATACAAAAAACTTAGGACCATTTTATTTATTTATTTATTTATTTATTTATTTATTTATTTAATTTATACCCCGCCTATCTGGTCGGTGAGGACCACTCTAGGCGGCTAACAACAATAACAACATTTAATTTAAAATGACTTTTCATAACTGTAGCCAGAGGCATTTGAAAACTGTGTTCATACAGAAATCGGCAGTGGCTTAATTTGTTTGTCAGGTTGAAGTATTTTACTTACAGTTCCTTCCTCTTCTGTTTATCTGTTACTCTCCCTTATATCAGTCATCTGGAAATGTCTGGGTTACACATGAAGAGATGGAAACTATGGCAACTTCAACAAAAACGGTAAGTCTTTTCTGTGTAATTTTCATCTTCGTATGGCTTGTGCTTCAGTAATTGAGGTGTTTGCCAGCAAGCACATCATCAAAACTGGCAAGAAAATTGTTTTGCATCTGGTCCAAAAGAAAGCCTTTTCATAAATATTATTTTCAGCTTTTGTGTTCCCAGCATACTTTACCATCCACATTACCTTTGTTGAGAATTTAGCCCAGTGATTGTCTTGTTGGATACAGAGAAATGAGAAACATATGTTTGTCCGAGGCATTGTTACTGTAACTGAGAAGTCATAATGTGTTTTGTTAAAAGCTACCTCAAGAATTCTCAAAAGTTCCAGGTGTGTTACAAATGTGGCTCTTTCCACCAGATGTAAATGATCAGGGGTGGGCAACATGTAGTCTTTGGGTGGTATGTGGTTCACTAGGAGTCTGCATGCAGCCCTTTAGTCCTCTGCCCTCCTAATTTAATTTTAAAAAATTTCTAAAAGGCACAAGGGATTTAAGGAAGAGGTTTTATTTTGGGGGGGGGAGATTTAAGGGTACAAATGTGGCCCTCCCAGGTCCAGAGATGGACATATTTAGAAAGCCCTCTTTCATCTACATATTGGGTAGCTCGCAGCTATGTCATTTCTACAGTCAGGATTTGTGCCTGCGCAGTGCAGTGTTTACCAAGTACAAGGGCAAGAGTGAAAAACATAATCATATGTCAGATTATGTCCGTTTGCTTTTCATATAAAGGTGTGGCAAGCACACTTTCAGACAAGTAGCAGTTTTTCCCTGGTACAAATCTGCACTGTGTTGTTTTGTACTTGTCACACTGGGAACCCTTGTGAGTAAAAATCAAATTTTAATTCATTCATCAGATAATACCAAAGAAATAATGTCTACCTATTGGTGTAGCTCATCCAGGTCAGCATTAGGGTGAAACCAAATGTAGGAATATGTTACCAGCAAGTGTCTCAATCCAGGTATCAAATGCTACGTTCCAACTGCTGTTTTTCATAGTTCTTTAAGAATAAAAGCTTTTGATCTTCAGGGGACTTCAGCCTGCTATCATCTATCACCAGAACTGCTGCTGCTAACCTGTGTGCTTGGAACATGCCTCTTTGCTTGCCTTGCATAAAGGGTGATGCTGTCATGTGTGATCTAGATTTCTCTAGCTTATGCCTATGAAGTTGAATATGCTGACTGCAATGAGATCTTCCAAACTTAGAAATGATGAAAAATGGAGCTATCTAATTTAATAATCATCCTGCTGTGTGGCTGTCTGCCTGGGAATATCTTGATTATTTTGCTTGAATCTATGCAAAGTCTTTGCTTGTATCTAAAATATTGCAAACCTCTGTATAGTGGTAACTGACTTTGCCTGTTGATTTGTTGACATGCTGCATTATCACATTTAGGACACTGAGGAAGGCAGTTGGGCACAGGTGAGACTCCTGCATTATGCTGTCTTTTGTTCACTGTAATTGGGAGCAAAAAATGTGCAAGTGGATGTTACTCAGCAAAATTGAATTCAACAGTGGTACATAGAAATTAATGTGTAAATTACCTTGCTGTTTTTAAGCACACATTACTAAGCTGGTTCTTGAATATATATCACTCCATGGTTCATGAAAACAGGTACAGGATTTTCTTAAGCCTTCTTAGGTGTTCTTTTTAATTACTAATGCCAATTGTTACCTTCAGGTAGAAGAAATATTCATGTTGCAGAAGATTATATCTAACACATATGTGCATCTCCTTCATTATTTAGTAGGGCTCTAGTTTCACAAAAGAAGCAAGCTTTGTGAATGTGGGGCTTGGATTGGTTCTCTCTTTTCTGATTTCAGTTTCGTGCTATTAGAAAATTTGAAAACAGATATAGATGAGAAGAAGATACTGGAAGGGGCACTGTCAAGATTTTTATATCAAAACCTTTCAATTAGATTTCCATGGCTTATTTTTAGATTGTCACTGCAGTGCTTAGCATTATAATGGATCACTCTACACCAGCGTATTGAGGATGCATAACATGATCCATTGCCTGTTGCTGCCAAAGGAAAAGGTCCCTGCATACTAATTTCAGCATTATTCCTTCTAAAAATTGTCTTCCCCAGGAACTAAAGACATGCCTTTTCTATTTTGTGTGTAATTAAGGTTTCTGAACTACATGTACATACATGATGATGATTCTTGATCCAGAAAGTAACCAGTATTGCATTCATTGCCAGTACAAACATGAGTATTTTACAACTTTGAGGCCAAAATGTACAAGTTTAGGTGTTCGTCATAGTAATAATGGGTACTTTGTATCACTCTTCCTAAAAAACACCCTCAGTTACAACTGAAATTATTACTTTTGGTGGAACTATCTGGTATAAAGTGGTCATAGAACAACTCATGTAAATGTCAGATAGCTCTTAATCTGTAATAGACTACACACAATATGCGATTTACCAACAAGTTCTAAAGTTTCATTTCTGAAACATCCACCCTGGCTTTTGTCGGTGCTTCTGGGGGACTTGCATTTAAATTACTCATTTTATTTTCACAGACACTGGCTTATGGGGATATGAACCATGAGTGGATAGGGAATGAGTGGCTTCCTAGTTTAGGTCTCCCACAGTATCGCAGCTACTTCATGGAATGTCTTGTAGATGCACGAATGTTGGACCATTTGACTAAGAAAGACCTTAGAGTGCACCTGAAAATGGTGGACAGCTTTCATCGGTAAGCAGATTTCTATAGGAAATTTCCAAAAGAGGAAATACTGTTTTACAGCCAACTTAGTTGCTTCATATGCCCGTTTTCTCCCTGATTTTGCCTCCAAACTGAATTAATCTCACTTAAATCCCTTTAGCTGGTTTCTTCTTTTGGAAAGGATTACACTGGTGACAGGCATGATGCAGGCTGTTAAACTGAGGTTGATTTGCAATCTTTAAGTAAGTACTAGAAATTCCAGTTTAATGAGATAATTTATACCAGGTTGACTATGACCATCACAGACCTATCAGTTGCAGTGCAAACTATAATATAGTATGAAATGTGATCACTAGCAAAAGTTGTTATACATTTTTGCCATGGAGCATAAAGAAATGAGAACTTGAATGTGGAGGTGACTGGGAAATGGATTGATATGAAACATTTCTTCTCTCAGTATATGTAAATGGGAGAACAGAATTGTATTTTGGGTTTCATTGTAATTTAGTGGTCTTAAGACCATTTCACTGCATTGCTGATGTTTCCAGTTATGAAAGAAGATTTAGTCTGAAATTTCTTGGAACAAGTGCTATATTGTATTGTTGCAGAACAAGTCTACAGTATGGTATTATGTGCCTGAAGAGACTGAACTATGATAGAAAGGAGCTGGAGAGAAGACGAGAAGAAAGCCAGCATGAAATCAAAGGTTAATAATAATGTACCTCTTGATAAACTACAAAAGAACCATTCCATGAAACTTTACACTTTGTGCAGGGTTTTTACAGGCTTACTAAATCAGTGCTGCTTACAATGTCAGTTTTTCCCAGTTGCAGAGAGGGGAAATTAATGTATCTCATCAACTAACTTATTTACTTACTTGCTTATATGCCAACTTTTTATTTATCTAAAGAATTCAAGGCTGTATACGATATTTAAAAACAAGCACATCAAATGTAATAAATAAATCATTAAACTGATTAAGCAAATAAGAATCAAGACCTATTAAAACATTAATTAAAGATGTATAAATGCTAAAATATATATCACCAACACATTTGAATTCCAAATATCTGCTTAGAAGGGAATATTTTTGCCTGCTGGTGGAAGGATAGCAAGGAGGGAGCCAAACAGACTTCCTAAGGAAGCACATTCTGTAGTCTGGGAACAGCCAATGAAAAAGCCTTCTGTCGTGTCCTCATCAGATGAACATGTGAGAGTGGTAGAACCAATAGAAGGCCTTCACCTGATAAGCTTAATATTTGTTGCGGCTACTTCCATAGCTTCTAGTGACTTTCCAGTTGCTGACTTTTCAGTAGGGATTTCCTCTGTATAAAATATGTGCTTGAGAGCAATCATACTATTTTCTGAATCAATTACTTTGTCATTCTCCCAGAAAGCAACATTGCTCATTCTGTCATGTTCATTTGTCCCTAGAGGGATTTTGGCCTTTCACTTGGGGATTGGTATTGTGAGATACAAATAATCCCAAAGGTTCTTTCATTAGATATTGAGCCCAAGGTAAAATTGATAACCCCTTTCCATAAAAGCAATCATATGTTTCTAATGGAAGAATTGTGATTTTTTAAAGGGCCATAAACAGGTAAGAATTTTGATAATATTTTTCCTAGTAGACTTTGTAAAAAGTGATAGTAGTGAAATCTCCTTATTAGACAATTTTTAGGATGCTGAAGGAAAGGGAATAAGAAGCACAACTCATAATTCAGATTATTATGCATAAAACTCTAAACAGTTTAGAACAAGGCAGTATAAGTGGTATTTATTATCTTTGGCCATATAAGCTATCTAAGCTCTTTGTTCTTCATTAGAAGCCACCCTCTGTGTCTTCCTATCCTATTGCCTAAAGTTAGGCAGGTGATGACATAAGACAAGGCTCTGCTTATGGAACAGCATCTCCAGAAAAGCTTGTCCTGTAGCAGTTTAAATCCCTCATCTGTGTTGGGCAGAAACCTTTATGTATGTGGGCATAGTGGCATTTTATTACTAGTTTCTAGTTATCTTTTAGTAGGTCTCACTGATTTTGTGGTAGTTGCTTCCATCATTTTTATTTATTGAGCTTTATTGTATTTGTTTTCACTGTGTTCTTAATTTTCTATGACTATTTTCATTCATTGGTTTGTCTTGATTACATGTTTGGAGCATTATCCTTTAGACTTTACCACCCAGTGCTTGTTGTTTTATACATAAACTAGTGTGTGCTGAGGTTTATTTTTCTACAAAAGCTTATGAAAACCTTATGAACTAATTGTTTATACAAGATGAACTGTAATTTCTTAGCTTTTCCCACTTACATGGTGAATTTCTGTATAGTATATAATCAATACACTTTTTATTGTCTTTGGCAGCTTACGAGGACTTAATATTCAATGATTTATATATTTGTCCTGAATGTATGACTTCATTGTCTTCTAGATGTATTGGTCTGGACCAATGATCGAGTAATTAATTGGATTCAATCTATTGGGCTTAGAGAATATGCCAATAATATCATCGAGAGTGGAGTTCATGGAGCACTCATAGCTCTAGATGAAAATTTTGATTACAACAGTCTTGCTCTGGTGTTACAAATACCCACACAGAACACTCAGGTAGGAATAAATGTTCACACTGGTATTTCCAGGATGATGGTTATATATTTCTGTCCAAAGGCGTTATTTAAATCACTGTGCTTTGAAAAATGGAATAGGTTCTTATAGACTTAGTTGTGTCTCTTCTTACTGAAAGTTAGTGCTTCTAAAAAGTGAGTGTGTTAAATTCTGCTAATATGTTAAACCACTTCCATCACATATTCTATTAGCTTCATCCACCTAAAGCTTTTTCTGCTTGCTTCACCTCAGCATCTGTAAGAGGGCACCTATTTAGTATGATTGCTCAATGTAACCCCCATTTTCAGAGACAGAATCCCAAAAGCACTGTTGTGCTCATGACCTGTTTCATCACATCTAGGCCAGATGTGTCTCTCATAATCATGAAGCCTGATTTTATACATTTATTTTGTTTCTGTTCTCCAGACCACCTACCTCACAGTTAAAAGAAGCACTAAAACAAAGACATTGAAATGTCATCTTTCTCCTTAGAAGTGAACATAATAAGAGCCTTACTAGATCAGACTGCCCTTGTCTAGTCTAGTGTTTTGTTTCCTGCAGTGATCATGCGGATGTTCTGGAGAGACCACAAATGGGACATGTGGACAAATGGCACTCTCCTGTAGTTGCTCCCTTGAAAAGATTCGTTCCATAGCAATATGATACTTGTAATTGACTTTCAGAATGTCTGTTTGAAATTGAAGGTTCATATACAAATTCTTTTATATATAAAGGTGGGATGTTTGATGTTGGTAAAGTAGTATGCAGGAAATACGTAATCATTTTGTCCAATTAATGACACAGTGACTTGGTTAATCTGCTGTTCAGATCAATTGATTCTTTTAATAGACTATTATTGTTGGCTTACCTGATTTTATTTCCAGGCACGACAGGTTTTGGAGAGAGAATTCAACAATCTGCTTGCTTTGGGCACTGATAGGAGGCTTGATGATGTGAGTACAAAGTACTATCCTGTGACTAAATCATGCTGGGAATTTGAGAAATTTGGGGCTCATACTATTGGCTAAGAAACTGGTGAAGCAGATGGAGTACTGTAAATGGGACTGGCTTGGCCTTTGTCTTCTGTATAGGAACACTACAGTGCTCAAATTCTGTGTAGGAAAGGTGAGAATAGATATGCTAAACTGAGGAAATTCCAGATTAAAAGCAGGCATATGGCCATTTATTGAAAAAAAAGTGTGTTAGGAAGACTTCTAACAGAAGCTGCCTCCACATTTCTTTTGTGAGGGAGGATTGGCTCTAAGACAAACCTGTGCTGCTTGTTTTTATTTTTGAATCTGCAAGGGAATTCTACTTGCTTGCACATACCATGGTATTCTTTCCAACAAATCTGTTCTTTTAGAAAATAACAGTATAAATCCCTGTGTGGATGTTCCTATTTTAGTGTAGTTTAAACTGCTTTGAGAAAAAAATCTGAGCTACCATGTAGTTATGCATACATTTACATTCATCCCACTAGTCAAAATGGTTCAAGTCTCTCTTTAGACAAAACATCGGTCTCTGGACTGTGGAATCTCCTGCCTATGCCCTGTGTTTTCAAACTGAACAAAGCTGTGAACACCAATGATGCTGGATACACTCTTGCCTTCAGCTGAAATCTCATAGCCCTTCTTTGCCATTTATTTCTGTGAATAAAAATCCCATGAGGTATGGAGCTGCTCTTGTTTGTCAATTGTATGGTGCCCTACTATCCTAACAGAAGCAAGTTTTCACAGCGACCTTTTGTATGCTTTGTGAATCACTGTCACGCTGCTTGCTGTACCAAAGTGATTTGTACTAGTCAAGTCAATAAATATAAACACTGGACTTTAAATTCTTTGAAGGACTTCTTTAACTTGGGATTCTGTGAATATCTTCGTATACAGACACCAGTTCTATCTGAACATTTAAAAATATCCTATGAACAAATTTTGCAGAACAGTGAGAAGCAATGGATGGTGGAAGGTAAAGACGACATGTTTTCTAGGAAATTTAGTGCCTTGCAGTTATAAAAAATGGCGTTTCATCCTCAGTCTGGTGCAAAATAACAAATGTACCAGGGGAAAGTAGAACAGTACTTTTCTTCTTTTTTCTCCTGGAAGAGGTTCCCCCTAGCTGCCTTTCTTTCAAATCTGTTACTTCTGATTGCAGAGCGGAGCATGATGAAAACTAGCTAAGGTCAAAGGGAGCTGTTGCTGGCTACAACTCCTTCTTGAATATAAGGTGGAGGGCTTTCCTAAGTATAATTTATGGAATGATTCATTCATAAGAAAAAAAGCATTAACTAAGGGCAGGGCATTAGGGTGGATTATGAATTATGCTAAATGTCCGTTGTATTTTCAGAAATATACAGTATTAAGTCAAAAGTGACTGAAATAAATGTACTTTTCCAGGTGACCTTGCATGTGCGTTTACTAAAGACTGCTCTTCCACTATACAAATAAGTTTGAAGGTTATTACTCATGATTGGATCCTCATACATTTAAAAAATGCAGTTTTGGCCTAGTAAGTGTTCATGAAAGCTTCCCCTTAAAATTTTCTACAACCAGAGTCATGGGACTGAAGTACAGTACATGATGCAAAGACTACTCCATCAAGATTATAATAGAATCATTAAAAGTGCATAAAACAGCCCATAGAGCAAAGAAACAAACATCTGGATTGACTGAATTAGAGGCTGATGTATACTCCAGTGGAAAGGAACAAATCTTGAAGTTCTTTCCCAATTGTGCAGGTCCATGTGATTATGCCACAGATTTTAATAATTTGATCAACTCCTGTTATATATAGTATAGCTTTATACACCACTTTGTGGGATAATATAAAAAATAGTACTGACCACGTAATTGTTTATTGACAAGGTTTTAAGGAAGATATCTTCATCTTCTTGTATCTGAGTCATAGATTAAAAACAAAAATCCCAATTAGTTTGTTTCTCTTACTTTTAGCAGATAAGTATTTTATTTATATCATTTGTAAACTGCCTTTCTCCCAATGAAGGGTCCCAAGATGGCTCACAATTGTGATTCAAGTAAAATTAAGAACACAATAATTCACACAATAAAAAGCAATTAATAATAATAATAATAATAATAATAATAATAATAATAATAATAATAATAATAATAATAATAATAATAATAATAATAATAATAATAATAATAATAATAAAATCTGTAAAGCAATTTAAAAGATGAAAAACTTTAAAAGAAAACATAGCTAAAATTAGTATCTAGAACTCAGTTATGGTTATCAAAAGTCTGCCTGAAGAGGTCGTTCTCCAACAGTCAGCAGAAAGATAAGAGGACTAATCTAAGCTCTCAAGGGAGGGAATTCCACAACCCTGGGAGCAGCCCAGAGAAGGCCCTCTCTTGCTTCCCCATTAAACGTGCCTGTGATGGCATTGAGAGGAGGGCCTCTGTGAAGATCCTAAGGGTCAGGAAGGCTCGTATGGAGAGATACAGTCTTTCAGTTAGCCTGGACATATACTGTAGGTCATAGGTTATAGGTTATAGGTCATAACTAGCACTTTGAATTGAGGCTAGAAAGAAAATGGTAGCTAGTGCAGTTGTTGTAACAGGGGCATTATATGCTCCCTGTAAGTGGCCTCAGTCATTAGTCTGGCAGCTGCATTTTGAATGAGCTGAAGTTTCTGAACCATCTTCAAAGGCAGTCCCACACAGAGCATGTTACAGTAATCCAAGCAGGATGTAACTAAGGCATGTGTCACTGTAGCCAGACATCTCAAGGAACAGGTGCAGCTGGTGCACCACACTTTAACTATACCAATACACTCCTGGCCACCACTGAAACTTGGACATCCAAGGCTCAGGGATGAATTCACGAGTACTTTCAAGCTGCAGGCCTGAGTTTTCAAGGGGAATATAACCCTATCCAGTGCAGGTTGCATCCTTGTTACCTCATCCACCTTTCGATTGAACAGGAGCCCTGCTGCCCTGTCTGATTTAAATTTCAGTTTGTTTGCTCTCCTACATCCCATTGCTGACAAAAGGCACCAGTTTAGAAAGAAGATAGCTTTCTTGGAATTAGATAGCATGCTAATTTTTAGGCAAATAATAGTGTGTTTTTTAAAAGATAATTTTGCTGGTGACCATTATATTCTGTAATTCAGATTAACAGAGACATTGTTCTGGTAATTCCCCCAGCTATCTCTATATATAGATAGCTGGGACAACCACCTGAACAATGTCTCTGTTAATCTGAATTAATAATATATATATAATTATATAATTATATATTAAATCTAATATATATTAAATATATATTAAATCTACATAGGAGTCTTGAATCTATACATTTTGGTTTTTTAATTTTGATTTCTCTAGATGACACATCTTTCTCATCTATATTGTGTTCTGCCCGTGGGCTATCCAACATGCCCTTCTGTGGCTTAATTTTTGTGGAGAGTGGAAGATTGAGCAGGTACAGAACCCCTTTCTGTGCAAGTTTCATATTTTGAAATATGAAAATCTTACTCCTCCTGTGTAGATGTCATATTTTTACTCAAAGTACTCTTTGAGTCCATTTTTAAGTGAAAATTTATTCCACTTCAACATTCCTACAATTATGCTAGCAGCTTTTTTCTTTCTTATAAGAACTCCTCTTGACACTAACATTGTTATATATAGCATCTTCTAATTGATAGATATATCTCAAGCAGGCACAATGGGCAAACTGGCATGCCTGAGACACAAGTGAGCATATGCATCTCATTACGTTCTTTACCCAGTCACAGATTAATACCAGAGAGCAAGCTAGTGAGGAAAGGCTGGAGGGCTAGAAATCTGATAAGTTGCCTATTTTCTGACACATCTAGTAAGAAAAAGTTATAAAACTGAAATGAACACATACACACACACACACACACACACACAGAGAGAGAGAGTAAAACACAATCATAAAATATATTGTCCATAGTGAAACTCTGCAACCTCAGCCTTAATTAGGTTGCTTCTCCTATCCTTGTGTTAAGGTAGGCCATGCACAACATTTTTAAAAAAATCATGCTTAACATAGGTCAGATGATAGGAAGCAAAATGATCTAGATGAAGGACAAAAACAGCTGCATGTTATAAAGAGAGGGGTCTGTCAGCTGGAAGCAATGGATTCTGAGACCTCAACTCTTGAGATAGAAGATTCTAAATAATGCACAGGTAAGTAGAAAGATCTCTTGGACTTTGCAGTAGTGGTAAGTACTTACAGAAATAATTGTGATGAGACTTAGAATCTCCTCTCAAGAATGGAAGTTGTTGGCTGTCTCAGAATGGGCCAATAACCCAAAAAAGAGCACAGGTGTTTGTATAACATAGTTGTATCCCAACCTGAAATGAGCATGGTGCTAAAGTTATAATTTTAGTACCAGGGGGGAAGTGCTATTTTCCTGGCTTTTTAGTTTATTATTACTGTGTCATGCTGTTACTTTAAACTTTTATTTTTTATTTTTTATTATAAATGCTCTAGAAGCATTTTTGAACAGGTAGCATACAGATTTTCTAAACAAATAAACAAGCCTTCCTCTGGAAACTCTAGATACTTCTAAGGTTATTGTCCCCATTTTATCATCACAAGAAACTGTGGGATGAGTTGGATAGAGGCATTGTGATGGACTGTGAGTCCCACCAGTTCCCCTTCCTGAAGGCCCAATAGCTGAGAAGTCCCCCAGCAAAAAATTCCATGGGTTCCAGTCTGGTTTGGCCAGTGATGGCAGCTTTTATTAAAGGCACAGAGTAATCCCTTACTGCCCCTTCCCTTGCATTCCCAGTGGGTTGTGTTTCTGGCACTAAACTCCTGAGTATAGCCTGTCTGTCTGGTGTTCATAATTGTCTGGGTCTGGAGAAGCGGGTGGGAAGTATGAGTCCCAATCCAGGGCACAGTCCTTTCAGGAGAGATAGTAAAGGCAGGTAATAGGTACTGAACTTCACAGTACTCCTCCTCCCAGAGCTTCCTGTCATAATTCCCACGTGGCCCTGCTTGTTTCACCAAACAAAGAGCTCACACTACGTGCCCCTCAGGTGCCACCAGTTGATTATATCAGTGTTGATCTATTATTAATGATAAATGTCCAGGCCATACGTTATTTTAAAGGAATCAAATAGAAATTGTTTATTGTTATAGATGTATATACTTCAAGCGATGTTGTTAACTCTTAACAAACATCCTCCTTCATCCACTCTCAACCATCACTTTCCCACCCAAACTCCAAAACCTTCACTCAACTCTCTCTCAGAACTCCCTATCTTTCTATTTCCTAACTCGAACTAACTTCCCCTCCTGCTGAGTCTCTTATATCTCATGACTCTGCCCCTCCAGCACTCCCATTGGTCTGTGCAGATAGCATATGAATATGCACGACCTGGGTGGATGCCACACTTCCTTTCTCACACCTGTTGCCACTTGCATGTCCAGTGCCAAACCTATCTTGGAGTAGATTCTGTGGCAGCAAAGACACCAAGGCTGGGGTGGCATTGGATGGATGGCTAAATGGTCTGGGTGGGAGGTGGCTACTCCTCTTGTCCTCTATTCTTGTTTGCACCTCTGTAGAAGAGTAGAAGATAGGGTGCCTGTGCTTGACTGCCTCCTCCCACAACCCCGCCACCTTCAGCTGACATGGTTGGTGATGATCAGCCTGAGCTCTGCAAGACCTGCCTTTTTGTTCCTGCATTTGCACTCTCCTCCAGCTGTCCCTCATTAGGCAGTAGCCCTTCCTCCACCTGCAGTGATGTATCCTGCCAGCTATGGACCTTGAAGACTTGCCCTCTCCTGTGCTCCCGTAGGGTTGTTGGGTGGGGCCAGACAGCTTTCTCCGGATGCTCAAGATGACCCCCTTACAGGGCCATCCACCAAACAGACCATCAGACCTTCCTCATCCTCTTTTTTATTCTCCCCTGCTGAGAGAAATAGCCCACATTAATATGAGTCTTTCCTTTTCAGTACTTTAACTACAACTTATAGGGCTAGATACTGTGTTAAGCAGGGATTGGTATTCTTCATTTGCTCCAGCCATTGGAGAGGGTCATGGCCCACCAACAAATTGAAAGGAACACCTAGAAGATAATAGCATAAAGTGTGCATAGCCGAGCAAACGACTAAGGCTTCCCTTTCTATGGCTGCATACTTTTGTTCCCAGGGTGCCTGTTTTCGGCTCAAGTATAGGATGAAGTGCTCTTCCTCCCCACTGTTGGGCCAAGACTGCTCCTACGGCCCTCTCAGAAGAGTCATTTTATAGTATAAAGTCTGGGAAAAGTCAGGGGCTCTGAGGACTGGACCCTGGCAAAGGGCATCCTTCAAAGTGAGGAAGACGCTGCTTCTAGGTACCCCAGCACACTTCTCTTAGAATTGTTTTACAGATGAGGTCTGTTGGCAGGACTGCAATGCTCACAAAGTAAGGGCATGAATTGTCAGTAGTATCCAGCCAAACCCAGTAACCGTTGGACCTATTTTTATCCTGGTGTCAGGGCCAGATGGACAACTTATCAGCTTTATCTGCTCCAGGCAGTACGTTCCCATTCCCAACTATAAAGCTCAAGTACTGGACCTCCCCCTGTACCACCTTTCACTTGAGCAGTTAGGCTGTCAGTCCTGACCAGCAAAGTTCAGTGAGGATCCCACAAGTGCTTGCGTACTAACACTACTCTCAGGTACTTTTAAAATGATGATGTCATCAATGTGTGTTCGGCAAAATCTTTTACAAGTTCTAGGACCTACCCCATGCTAGCTGAAGGGCATATAGATAAAGTGATATAACTTTGAGAACTGAGAAGTCCATTCTCTCTTTGCACCCCCGCCAAATCCTTCCATAGAGGAATCTGCCAATAACCTTTTTTGAGGTGAAGAGAGATTAGGAAACAGTGCCTTCCCCAGCTTCTCTAATAATGTGTCCACCCAGAACATCAGATAAGCAAGCATCAAACTTGGAAACCTTACTGAGGCAGCGGAAGTTGATGCAGTACGAAATACTGCCCTATGATTTCAGGACAAGGACTCTCTGGCTTCTCCAGGGACTGTCCACCTCCTCCTAGCATAACTGTCCAGGTCATGTTCAACCCGGAACACATTTTACTACCCCTGGGTCAGTGATAATGGCATGCTCTGCAAACTGGATTATCCCTGGGGTGAATGTAAAAACATCCTGGAAATCTGCTTCCACCTGGTAAACTTGGGATATTTGGGTGGAGAAGAAATGCTCCCCCTAGGGTAGGCCTTCAACCTGGCTATGATGGCCTCAGTGCCCAGGGCTGCATCCTGCAAATCCCCAAAGAGGGCTTCTCTGTCCTTCTGTTCCTTCACAAAATTCACATGGAATATTTGGAGGGTCTGACAACAATCAGGGATATTGATCTTATAGTCAACAGGCCCCACTCACCAGACCACCTAAGAGTGTCCTTACCATTGGGCAATGAGTTTGGCTGAAGCAGAGGGCAGCCAGAGGAGTATTTTCTGCCCAGGAAGAAATACCTGGGGCTTCACCTTGGCTGCCACTGCTGGGGCTTTTCATTCTTTTGTAGTATATACTTCAAGATTCAGTTGAATTGCTCCACCAGCCCATTGGTTTGGGGATGGTAAACTGATGTTTTCAGAAAATGTATACCAAAGAGTGCCAACATCTGTTGGAGTGTCTGGCTGATAAACCTCATGCCCTGGTCTGTCAATATCTTACAGAGGAATCCCACGTGAGAAAAAAGATCCACTAATTCCTGGGCCAATGTTTGGCAGCTGGAGATCACCTAGGTTGCAAGGGCAGGACTTTGGGGTACTTGGTGGCATCATCTGTGATTACTAGGATATGGGTATGCCTGGCCACAGATTTTTTATGTCCAGTGCTCTCCATTCAGTTATTCCACAAAAGGCATTGAGATTAATAGTCCCCCTGAGGTATTTTTGACTGCACCCAATGGCACTCTGAGCAATTGTTGCAACATTGTGCTCTCTCTTTATGCACCAGTTGAAATGTTGCAGAATCTGGGCTGATTTTTCTCAGCTGCCAGGTGACCTGTAACCGGCAGATCATGGGCCACTTTAGACTTGCCTGCCTTAATTTCTGGGATAGTGCCAGCTGAGCCGCAAGGGCTCCCACAGCTTTCGAAGGAGCCTATAAAGGAGTCAGAAGAGGGGTAGTGTGTATTGGCCTCCCCTTCCAGCTGAGTCAAGGCAAGAGCTTGGGACAGGGAAGGATCTTCCTGCTGCCAAAGGTAGTCCTAGAACCTAGGTGATCTCTAGGAGCCAAGTCAAATCCAACTTCTCAGCAGCCAATATTTCCACCCTTTCCACAGAAGAAGATGACCGTTTCAGATTGCCCAGTCCTACTCCAAGAGGATATCCCTCTTGGAGTAGGCACAATACCCACCCTCAACCTCTTAGGCAAGGGCATCCTCCGGTCTCCACAGACTATGGTAACATGCTCTGAATAGTGGTCTTGGAACAGCATCTAGTGTGGCTGAGAAGGCCAATTTGAGAGTGACAATCCCTTCCACACTGAAGACAAATACAATCTGTCCCCTGCCCAGCTCCCTGAATTTGCTGGTTTCGGGACTGCCTCTTTGCCTGGACCTGCTGGACAAGGGCCTCTTCAAATTGGGAGAGGCCATGCTGCACTGCCTGCCTCCAGGCTGAATGCTCAGATGTCAAGGTTTCCCATCTGTTGAGGTCCATTCTGCTTAGTGTGCTTACTAACTTGCATCCTGGCCCAAGAAGTCGTATAAGGCTTAACTTCTCTGTATACACATTTGAGCAACAACACCTCCTGAGTAGGTTCCCCTTCAAGTTAAATTCCACCCACAGATTTTATTCACCACCACCTTCTTCCTCACCTTATTCACTGACACACCTAATTCCTGGCCACCACCAATGCTCAGCCCCAGGAGCATTCCATCAGCAAGCATTCCTTTTTAAAATGTCCTTCCTGCCTATGCATGAAGCATGTTGGTTTGTGTGGAGGCAGACCTTTCTTTGGCCACCCATCCGTTGTGGTAGGTGGCCAAAGAAAGAGAATGGAACTGAGCAGACTCCACTGCATGGAGGCTCCTGACTTCTGCTGCGGCATTGTTCTCTTCCCCTGCACCAATGGAAGCACAGCATTAAACTGATTAAACGTCTGTCCCAGAAGTTTCTCTTTCTTCTGCAGAGGTGTTGCAGTGTTGTTCCTGGGCTCTTCCACCATCCAAAATACCTCCAACAACTTTATAGCTTCTTCAGTGGAGCTGGGTTAGTGTCATTTTACCCAGCTCCTGGGGCAGGGTTCAGAGTGGAAACCAGCTGCTCTAGCACCACCTGGACACAGATTTTAACTAGCGAACAACATAGGTCTTCATTTTCTGAGTCACTGCTCAGGGGTAGAGCCCAGCCTTAAGGCTCAACTCTTCGAATTACCTGCGATAGGCTTCCTGAGACAAATTCAGATTGCTAAACAATGCTTCCTTAATTTTCTCATAGTTAGTAACATCAGCTGAGTCCAGGGCATCAACAAGCTCCTGCACTGGGTTGGTGAGGCAAGGAGCTTCAGTGGATGCCCAATGGTTCTCTGGCCAGCCAACCATTGCTGCGATACACTTAAAGATGTTTTAAAACACCACCAGGTCATCTTGCTCTCCCTTCTTGTTGATGCAGGTTCACAGGGGCCCCTGCACCAATGGGGACTGGGAGGGAGTTGGTGGAAGGTTCCCTTATTCCTGCAGTGTGCTGCAACATTGCTTCTAGACTTTGTAGTTCTGTGGCAAACACTTGGTTCAAGAGCTGGTTCTGTGGCTCCATTAACTGCTAGACTAGTTCTTATTGCCTCTCCAAGGCCCAGGAACACCATTGCTTGGCTATCCCTGGGACAATTGGAGATGCCCAACATTGCATGCCAGTGTGAGTCCCACTGCTCCAGCTGAAAAGTCCCCTAGCAAAAATTCAACGGATTCCAGCCTGGTTCAACCAGTCATGACAGCTTTTATTAAAGGCACAGAACAAGCCCCTCCTGCCACTTCCCCTGCATTCCAAGGGGGTTGGGTTTCTGGCACTAAACCCCTAGGTACAGTCAGCCTGACTGAGACCCCATTTGTCTTCACTGGGGTCCCCAAAAATCTAGGTCTGGAAAAGCAGGTGGGAAGTATGAGAACCAATCCAGGACACTGTCCTTTTAGGGAGAGATAGTAAATGTGGTTGCTGGGGACTGGCCTCCCAGAGCCTTCTTTGCAATGCTTGTAGCTGCTTGTGTCTCCAGTGCTGGAGCTGCGTTGGGTTAGGCTCCATGGCTCCCACCAGACAGCAAGGATGCCAAGGCTAGAGTGGTGCTGGAACAGCTGGAGGCTGCATTGCCAGAAATGCAGGTCTCTGACCCCTTCCCTGACCAAATTGTCTTGGTAGGAGCCAGTGGCTCCCCTTGTCCTCTATCTGTGTTTGCAAAGGCCCATAGGATGGTATCCCAGTGCTTACTTCCTCCTCCCTCATCTCCCCTGCTGTCACACCTTCTTTCAGCTGTCCCATATCAGGTGGTGGCCCTTCTTTCACCTGTAGTGGTGCTTGCTACGGGCCCATGAGGCTCTCTCCTGTGATCCCCTGGGCTTGTGGCACAAGATTAGATGGCCTGCTGAGGGTGCTCAAGCTGATCCCATCACACTGGCCCAAAGTTACTCAGTTTTGATGGCTGAACAGGAACTTAAGTCTAGACAAGTTGAATTTAATGCTTAATATATGATGGTGTAACGATTTTCAGTGTCTTCATATGGTGCCCAGCATATAGTTGGCAATAAGTGTATAAAAATAATAATGCAGACTGGAGAGTTTGCCCAGATGTTCAGATCTGAAATGGGCTTCACTTTCTATCTGCTTCCACCTATTTAGGATTGAGTTATTTTTTGTTGATCCCTTCAACAGCAAATCCCTGTTAAAGGACCACCTTAGGTCCTTTTTAAGGAGAAAGGTGGGATATAAACTGCTTAGAACAACTAACAAAAAGTAAAATACATTACAATTACTGAACAACAACATGGTGATAAGAAAACCTGTCAGAAAAAAAATCCCAGGTCAAGCTGATAAAACTGGTGCTTCAGCACATGTAGGACATTTGAGTTGATGGCTATGTAAGACAAAGCAATCACACTACTTGGATTCTGACTATTCAAATTTTGTTGTCAAGACTGGCTTTTGAACCATGTATAAAAGGAACATAACTCATAGGCATTGGTCTAAGCAGAGCACTTTGAGAAATGGCTGTAATCCAATAATAAATTGCAGTTAGTGTAGGCCTATTCACTGGGGAATCACTGAAGATTTGCTGAGTCAAGTCGTCCATAAATTCCATTGATTCAATAGGCTTACTCTAATTGCAGCTTATTGGATTTCAGCCAGTGTATGCAAAGATAACTATTACAAATACACCTTGGGTAAGTGTATGGAAGAAACACTGTGGTAAATGAAAAACAAAACAGAATTATGGCACCTTGGAGTTATTTTTAGTTCAGTGTTTAGCTTGTATGCATACCTTTTAAATAGCAGTCATGAAATGCTCTATGTGAAAATGTGAGGGGTTCAGACTTCCCAGAGTGGAGCCATTGTTGAGAAAAATATTTTCCTTTTTCTGGTGGCTACAAATCTGCCTGTCTAAGAAATGACTGAAGAATTGGCCCAGACTTATTTGAAATGTCCTGTTATTGCATATTGTTACAGACTTTCCTGGTTGCTGTCTTCCCTGTAGTACAGGAAGCCTGTCCAGGCTCCTTTCTCTAATGCTCCTCAGTGTAGGCCTACTGGATCCAGCTCCCTCCAGAGATGTGTGGCACAGTGCTTGGCATGAAGTATAACCTCAGTATATGATGGTGTACATCTTCCCTGCCCCTTTTCTTACAGGGCGATGATAAAACATTTCGGCGAACACCCTCCTGGAGAAAGCGTTTCCGCCCTCGCGAGTTTCATAGCATCAACATGCTCAGTGGCTCAGCAGAAACACTCCCAGCAGGGTTTCGAGTCACATCCTTGGTGCCTTTGCCGCCCCCATCGGCACCACCAAAGAAAATGCCACCGGAAGGTAAAGTCCAGCTTCCTATGTTATTTTTCATGGCTAGTCAATAAGCCTATTCCAAATTATCTGCCACCTATTTGGATGCTGCACGGTGTGTTTGCTATTGCTGTGAAGCCTAGCTTCTCTCGAGTTGCATCATAACTGCTAAACATATCTCTTGCCTAGAAAACACAGGGGCTTTCTTTCAGTGTCTTTTAGGGTAAGCAATGTCCATTTCTATTATATAGATTTGAGAGCAGTTACTGTGTCATTATTTCTTCTTGCTAAGATACTCATATCTGAATTCCATGCATGGAATTTGCTTTGTTTCTTTAGCCTCAGGCTTGAGTTCTGAAAAACAACAATGGAAACAATTTAATATCTATTTATTAGTTTCTAACAAATGGTAAAGGAAATGTCTAACTTTAATCTTTGGAAACAGGGCAGATTAGAAGGAATCAAATTCATGAAACATATTTAGCAATTCCACTGGATTTTAATTCTCATCTTCACAAAGGTTAGCAATTCCACTCACTCCAGGTCAAAATCCATGAATTGGCACTCCGGGAGCTCTAGATCACATCTGGTCATTTGCTGGTCTGAAATTTTCTTCCATTATCATGTTCTGAAGCCATACATCTTTCGTGCCTATTCACAGCATTGGTTACTAATTATTTTAAATTATTTAACTAATTTACTAAAATGATATAATCACTCAAACGAAAGCCTGTAATTCCTGATATCCATGATAAGCCAAGCTAGATAGTCAATTAACAGGACAACCAAGTTTTAATTGTGTGCTTTGCGTGAGAGTTGTGACCTCACTAATAGCATGCTTTTGTGTGTTGTTGCTGAATGGTTTGCAGTTGGTGCATCTGGGCCCCAAAGACTGGAGACATCCACAGTTCGCACATACTCCTGCTGAGATTCATTTTTCCTTGGGACTTGGCCCTGGCCCCAGGTAAGTTTAGAAATTAGGTCAGAGGAGCTGCCATCCCAATAGTCCATTGAACATCCAGGATGAAACCAGAATTTTCTTTTGTGCAGAGAATTCTACTGTTCTACCATCATGCTTCTAAATCCTGCTCTTGTAGTCTGTGTTAATTTATCAGCAGGGAGATTTCCTGTATTCTACCTTTCTGTACTAAAACTGGGAGCTAGTATGATGATAAAGTTAATAGCGTGGAGTTTGTGCTGTATTCTCATGTGAACTACAACATATGAAGGAACCACAAAGTAACCTCTTAGCTGTGTCAGACTAGATGATGGCACTGTTGCCATAAGGCTCATGGGGACCAGATTTATTCAGTCAGCAACCTTAGTTTCAGCTAACCCCAACTCAGAAGTCCTGCAAAAATATGGCCTTAGATACCCTTGTGACCAACTTTGTCTTGCTCTTTGCAGTTGTAAGTGTTGTGGTGCTGGGATGCAAAGATGTGGCGTTCCAACACTTTTTTCAAACCTGAAACAGTGATACCATCTACTAAATTGCCCAAATATTGAGTGATTTAGGGCAATCTTTGCTTAGCCTCTGTGGGCCAGGAAATGGCACTAGATGTGCCCTCCCCCAGATACAGTCGTGCCCCGCTTTACGATTGCCCCGCATTACGACGAAACCGCATTATGATGACGTTTTTGTGATCGCAAAAGCAATCACAAAACAATGGTCTGAATAGGGTTTTTTCACTTTGTGATGATCGGTTCCCTGCTTCAGGAACCGATTCTTTGCAAAATGACGATTTTCCTACAGCTGATTGGCGGTTTCAAAATGGCCGCCGGGTAAATAAAATGGCTTTCTGCTGTTTTCTGAGACGGATTCCTCACAAGACAGCCACCGAAAATGGCCACCCTATGGAGGATCTTCGCTGGACGGTGAGTTTCCAGCCCATTGGAACACATTGAAGGGGTTTCAATGGGCTTTTTATTTTCGCATTATGACGTTTTCATTCTACAGCGATTTCGCTGGAACGAATTAACGTAATGCAAGGCACCACTGTACTTACCTTTTATCTTCTGCATAAAGTCCTCTCAGCACACCAGAAGAGCTAATTGTAGCAAAACTAGAGGTATTGTAAGGCAGGGAAGGAGAGGAGAGATGGTAGAATCTACTGCAGCAAACACATTCACAGGGACTAGGACCTCCAGCTCTTTTCTTGGCCTGTTCATTAGCCCTGCCTGCACTTGTAGTATTAGATTGGAGGAGGATGGACAGCTAGGAGACACTAAGCAGCGTCACATGTAGTAAAGTGTAAATTTGCTACATTTGACAGTTTCTCCCTTTCACATTTTCTCTTGTTCTTGTCATTTTCTTGCCAGAGGAACGGGAGAAGATGAGATTGCTTGTATTTTTGTTTCTCGGTGTGTTTCGAGTCCTCCTCTTTCCCCTGAGTAGGAGACTGGGTGCCAATATCAACTTCTTTTGCCCACATGTATGAGTCTTTGTGTGTGTGTGTGTGCATGTATGCATGCCTGTTTTTCCTTTTTATGACTTTTTGACCTGAATGAGACATTGAGTCTGTCTGTCTCTTTTCTGTCATTCTGTGTGAACATTTTTTTCTAAGCATCTGTAAGTTTCCTCAATGTTCTCTTTGCTGTAATAGGGAAAATGACAAAGGGAAGCTTAGATTGACAGATGGCCAGTGAAAGTTGTAACTTGTCAGTGTTTTCCATTATAAACTGGCTGGGTAAATGTTTTCTGAAATTTCTTTATTAGGCCTATTTCCGTCCCTATGCACAAATGTGCATTTTGCACATTTTGGAGCTGTTGTGTGCTGCATACACATGCCTTCATTTGTTATTTCTAATTACAGATGTCTGGGTTGTATTATACTCTTTTGAGGCCTGACACAGTAGAATTCAGACTCTATGAGATCCATTACAAACTTCTAAGTTCTTTCCCCAGCTGTACTTTGACATGTTTCCATTTCCATTCGTTGTAATTTTTCCTAGTTTTCAGAATTTTCTGTAAGCAGTTACACAGTGGACATTAGTGGTGATGCAGCTGAACTGTGGTTCATGTGTATAGGCCATGTTTTTGCTTCATTGCGCTCATTGCTCTATTCAGTCTGTCAGAATCTGGTATCTTTGAACAACCATCCACCTTTCAGATTTTATAGAAAATTTCCTCAGGCTAGATATTTAATCTAGGTGATGGTGAGCAGACTGGAGATGGAGATGAAAGATGCTACTAAAGGGCACAGTGGAGAGGGCTTTCAGCATGACTTGTTCTGTCAGATGTAAAATGCCATGTCTTCAAGCACTGTATAGATTAAAATAGGGGCAAAATTGGAGTGTTCCTGTTCCTATATTCAGAATCACTGTCATGATCTTCTCCATAAAGTTTGTGTGCTGTATTCTTTTATTTGCCTGACAAATAAAAGAATACAATTCACAAGAAAAGCAGGTGGTAGTACTTTCTGTCACACATGTTAGAAGAATGCCACTGTCCTACAAAGGAAGCTTTATCAGCATGTGATATAGGTGACTGTATAATGTATGATGCTATAATGCCATTCCTATTTCTATTCCATACTTCCTTCTTTGAGCTTAAGAAGGCAAAGATCAAGAAGGTGTCCTCTCCACCTCCATCCCATTCCATGTAGAGGCTGTCAGACTGGCAACCGATTCTTATTTCAACACTAGTGAGAGAACTGCATTTTTCATCCTATCGAGGGCTGCAGACTAGCTTGCAGAATACAGAGCAAGTGGACCATGACATGCAGAGCTCTCTCCTTTAACAATTTCCTGCCATCTGAGGTGGCCTCTGCCTAATAGCAGGACTGGCCTGTATGTGGGTAACTCCAGTTTATATGACTCATAACTCAGTGAGGTAAGCTAAACCCAGCCCAAAGCCACCACGTGAACGCCATGATTGCTCAGAGACATGAAATATGGTATTTCCAGCCAGAGTTCAATATTCCAACTATTTTGCCACTCCATACCTGATCAGCTTGTCCTAACGACATGATGCTATGTTATATCCCACTTCCCTTTGTAGAAGTGATCAACCATAGGTCCTAGAAGTCAGGATCTATTTATTGGCAGAGAAGTTTTGACAGTTGTGCCAGTTGGATATTCCTCCTTTTCTAGGTTATTGTAGAATGTCTTTTGCTCACAGTGAGGTCCTGGCCAGTCTATGAGGTTAGTAGCCCAAGTGATGCTGATCAACATGGTATCTGAATATTTGCGAAAGACACCTTTAATAGGGTTTTCTAACCTGTTAGGCAGAGTTTGGAAAAATTGCTTTTGGACTATGGGCCCCTGAATCCCTCAGCCTATTTCATCACAATTGGCAGTCTGAACATGCTGAGTTCACCTGCTAAGCCAGGTCACGTATGGATAGTATTTGGTTGGTATCTATGTTCCCTCTAAACTGCACATGCGTATAGCTCCATTGGGGTTGTGTGCTGGCAGCTGGTGTTACTGCCTGTTTAGCTCTGGTTTTGGCTAACACCCCATGCGCGCATGCACAAAGGGCAAGGCTCCCACACAGCAGGGCCAAATATTAGATGGAATGTTGGTTGGGATATTACCAATTAATACCAGATCTCCAGGTAGGTCTAGGAAAGAATTTGGTCTGAAACCCTGAAAAGCAGTCAGTTGACCACACAGATGGATGAAGACTCTGATTCACTATGAAGCAGCTTCCTATGTTTTTAACTTTTCCAAAATCTACCTAGCAAAAATGGGGTCTGTGTAAACCATGACTATCTTTTGGTTATGCCCTTAAGTGCTCCATGCAAAGTATCAGTTATTGGAACAGTAGTCCATTTGCTGCTGCTGAAGCCCTACTGGAAGTCTGACCCTTCCACTCTTTGGAGCTGGCTCTTGCAGATTAAGTAATAGAAGGAGCAAAGTGGAAGTGAAAAGCTTACTTGGTCCTTCCTAATATTGAGTTGAAATGTTGTTGTAGAACTTTTTGTGCCTCTTTTTTGTGGGCAGATATTTCCTCCTTTGACTAGTCAAGAGAGGAGGCAATATTCTAACTCTATCTGTTGTGTTCACAGGCTCATGCTTGGGTGATCTTTGTTCCTGTAGTAGAACCAAGTTAGATGGTCAGATGAGACTGAAACAACAGGTGCAGAACAGATTTGTCACAGTATATCTTCTGATGCTTAATATCTATCTGTTATTTTTCTCTCCAGCACACTCACACTACTTGTATGGTTATACACTGGCGGCTTTCCGGGAGTAGGTCAGAGACCAGACTATGCCTGCTCCTTGGCTCCAAAGAACAGAAGTTACAGGCCAACCAGCTCAGGCCACACAGCGAAAAGGACAATCTTCCTTCTGCTTGTACACAATCCCCCTGGTTTCCTGTTTCGTGTCCTTTAACCCCAGTTATATCTGTAGCTTCTCATGTATCCTTCTTCCTTCCCTTGGCCTTAGACACAAAGAGAAAATACAGGCCTTTATATCGCAAAGTCTGTACTGTGTGTGATGTGGTAATCTTGATGTAGGTCTGGTAAGACATGGAGGCACTTTAATGCTGGTCTATAGCAACCCCTTGCGCCATCATCTGCCTGTGCTTCATTTTTGCCAATATGCCTAAGAACAGCAGTAGCTGCCTGTTCCCACTGGAAGGCTCAGACTCAATAAGATGATTGACAAGGAGACAAGGCAATGAAAATATGGGAGCACCCAGCTTGGCACTCTCCTTTGGGCACACCATGCTTCTGCTGGAGCTTCCCATCGTGCCACAGGTAACAAGGAGCTTCTGCCTATGGACAGTGTTGGTCCTCAAATGAGAAGGGGCCAGGGCTGGAAAAAGAGTTGAGTGGTAGTGCTTAATGGAAGAAGAGAAAGACTGGCTGTCAAGGAAGTTTATATGTCTTCAAGGCCCTGTGTCCATGTACCAGAGAAAATCTGATGCTGGGAGTACAAGTGATTTCCTGAACACATCTTTGTTGCATTCACGATAGATGCCCTATCTCTCCTTTAGACAAACAGAAATCCTCCTTTCTTCTCTTTGCATTTATAGATAGCCTGTAATACAAAAGATTCCTAGCTGTCACTGTTTCTGTCCTCTAGGGTAGAATCTGTTCTCTCCTCATGCTGCCTTTTGCCTTGTGTGGCCCCCTATTACTGATGTGATATTTCTTGATGGCTGGAATGCCCTATACCCATACTGTGCTGTTTGGAAGTGCAATATCCAAGAGACTGTACAGTTGCAATGTCTTTTTGGTGTACGACTTGCCTAATACAGTATTAAATATTTTTTTAATTTAAAGAGTAAGTGACCCCTTTATAATCAATAACCTCTTTCTTTTGTCATATTGGTACTGCATGGATTCCAAGCCCTGCAAACAGTCAGGAATGGATGTATGTTTGTTCCAATAAATCAGATTTTAAAGCAAGGTTGGTTGGTTCATAATTCTCCTCTGCATTAATACATTACTGTTTTTGCATGATCACAACTAGCTTTGAGCCACATGATCACAATTTAGGATATCTTTCTGACAGAATACGGTTCTAATGCCTGTTGCAACTAATAGCAGAAGATTTAGATCTGGCCTGTAAATGATGATTCATGAGTCCATCAACCATTCAATTCCTTCAGGATTTTAGCTCAGTCTCATTACTTTACGACTGAGAAGTAGTACAACATAGAAACACAAAAGTTATCCCGCTCACCTTTCAGAATAATACATGCCAATAAGGGGCTGTTTTCCCTGGTGAATGGCAGGAGTTAATATACAGTATGTATGATTACCTGATGCATTACATTATGTAATCACCAAACTGCACATGAACATAATTATTGTGACTGATTTTGGGAACTAGGCAGGGTTGGATGTCATTAGGACTTAGATGGGAGAACACCAGGAAATACCAGGATTCTCCAAGAAAGAATCTTGTCTGAAACCCTGGAGAAGTACTGCCAGTCAGAATTGGCAACACTGGACTGGATGGCCCAGGGGTCTGACTCAGTAAAAGGTATCTTCCCAAACTAATAAGTTCTTAAGCTCTGCCACAAGAGTGCACCTTCAGTCACCAACTATTCTACCAGTAAAGAGGGCATATCTTACAAACAAAAGCAATTGAAGGGCATCAAGGGCATCACTCCACAGAGCATTTTAGGATTTCAGATACATAGGTTTCTTTTACCAGTTTTCTCAAATTGCATATTGTTGATTTTACATGGATTTCCAAGAAATTCTCTCAGCCATGCGATACCTGATATGCTCAGAAAAGATGTGTTTGTAGAATGTGTTATGAATAAGAATTGCAGCTACCTTTGCTTCTGCATAAAGAATTGTTTTGAGGGTACCTTCTATACACACTGGCTTTTCCTCATGCCAGTGGCCTAGTGATTATCTCACAAATCTGAAAAAAGGCTTTTAATCTCACTGAGATCGCTCATCCCTTGCTTAAGAACATGAGAGGAAAAGTCTTCGGTCATTACAGTATTGTATTCGCAAAGGCTTTCATGGCTGGGATCTAATGGTTGTTGTGGGTTTTTCGGGCTGTTTGGCTGTGTTCTGAAGGTTGTTCTTCCTAACGTTTCGCCAGTCTCTGTGGATGGCATCTTCAGAGGACAGCACTGCTGTCCTCTGAAGATGCCGGCCACAGGGACTGGTGAAACGTTAGGAAGAACAACCTTCAGAACACGGCCAAAGAGCCCGAAAAACCCACAACAACCATTACAGTATTAGTTTGGCTTCTTCAGGAAACTGAAGAGTAGACTTATCTGATGCAAGAAGTAGGCTAATCTAAGGGTGAGCAATTTTATGTGTGAAACCCATAACTCCCTTTAGTACTCTGCTGAGGTAGAACAAATTGCCTAACCGTACAGGAGCTGCATGAACAGAGGTAAGAGGTGAAGCAGGCTGCTATTTTTGTGGGTGGCAGATACACTGGGCTTTTAAAAATGTTTACTTTTATGGCACACAAGTATGACCTTGTATATATTTTGGCAGTGGCTACAACTGAAACAATAGAATGAGGAGGAGTGGCTGTGACCTGAAAATAGTGAGCACAGAAGGCAATTCATATTCAATGTGTTTTGAGTATTAAGACTGTTTTTCGGGGCAAGTCAAAGTCAGCACTTACTAGAAAAAACAAAATAACTCTCAACACCTCCTTAAAATAAATTCAAACAACAAAACTTTATTTTAAAAAAACTCACAATAAGTTAGCAAAAATAAAAAAAATGGCAACCCCACACAGTAGAAAAGACTTTAATGGCAGCATTTTATATGGCCTCTATGCCTGGAAATAGCAAACTGCCATGTGAAGTTGGTCAGATAGCTTCTATTTTTTTTAAAAAAAATGCACACACTTATACACACCCACAACAATAAGAACCATTGGCCCCCAAAAGACACAAAACTTCTAAAAATGTGGGAAGAAAACAGAAAGCCACACTGGAATCTTTCCTTAACATGCAGAAGTGGTGTCACTTCTCTCACCCTTAATTAGCATTCCCAATAATATTTTGACATACTTGCAGTCAGCCAAATCTCCCTGATTTCTTGGACAGATAAGAGTCTTACATTTGTAAAAAAAATTATAATACTCTACATTTCTGGAAACCAGGAAGGTATTTAAATAATAATTAGGTATTTCATTATCTTGATGCTGGTTTAGAAAGATGTGAGGAGGAGTAGAACCAGTTTTCAGACATACGGAATTAGGTAGGTGGCTTCACTGATTAAAGTCTATGACTGGCTTGGGAAATAAAACATCATCCAATGTTAACTGGGAAGGAGAACATTACCCTTTTGGAATATCATCCGGTATTAGTGAGGGTAGCAGGTTCTCCAAAGTGTAAAGTCCTAATATGTGTCTTCAACCTACAAGCTGTTGGAGAGATGTACATCATTTTCTGCACCCTCAGTTCTGAGCTCTCTCTTCTTGGAACACAGCAGACACATCCTCAACAGCAATACTGTCCACAATGGAAGACAGTGAGTGAAGGTTGCGGTCTTCAGAAGAATCATCACTCAGCAGATGATCTGTGGAGAACAAAAGAGTGACTTTAGGCAGATAGTTTTCTCTGAGAACTCATCACAAGTAACAACCATGTGGTCCATCAGTAAAATAATATTTTTAAAAAATCTGTGTGAAATAATGCCTTCATTGTGTCACCAAATATTCTTTGAAAAGTGAGCCTTTTAGTTCTTCAGAATCTTTAACTGGCCCTGGATATTGCAAACCTTGGGACTGGGAAAGACACAGAAAAGTTCAAAACCCATCTGATACAATTCATGATTATCAGGTTATACCTCAAGGGATATGGAACCAATTATCCATCCCCAGCTTTTCAGTTCAAGATACAAATTCTCACTTGTCTCAATCTTATTCTCAAGAATAAGAAACCACAATTTTTATCTGTGAGAAAAGATTATACTGGTCTCAGGAGTTCTCACATCTGAAAGAAGTATTTTTGTGCAAATAATGCGAAGTAGCTTTGTTCATGGACTTAAAAGCATCAGGTGAACTATTTGCATCTTTTTAAACAACACAATCTGTTCTTGTTTTCTGGTGCGCACAGGTATGTGGGCATACAGTTTGCTGCTTAAAAGGAAAATGCACTAGCTTTGTGCAGAGTTTTGTGCAAAATTTGCATTTTATGCAAATTGCAGGAATCTTGACAGGGCAGGGTGGAAGCTCCTTATCTTGTTCTCCCACTGTAGGCAAGGAATTTTGTGAGGCTTGAAACGCCTTTGTCAAATTGTCCCGTGAGAGGCTAAACTAATAAGAGAAATTTAGTGAGTATTTCTCATACAGTATTTCTATCTTCAGACAAGGAGAACAATGGGATAGTCCATTTGGGTCACACTTCAATGTAACTTTTCAAACCTGCAATCTCCTTTTTGGGAAGTTAAGTAAGTATAGCACATAAGGTTATAATTTCCCTGCCTCTTCCTACCCTTCTATCAAGGTTTGAAAAGTTGGTGACACTATAAATTGCTGTAAGCCACCCAGGGTAGTGTTGGGTAGTGTGGGGGGCATATAAGTTAAATAAAATAAAATAAAAATGAATGAATGAATGAATGAATGAATGAATGAATGAATGAATGATGGTATCAGAATCCAGTTACTGTGGAAGTAGAGTTGGCTGAGGTGGGGAAGTATTCGGTGAGAATCAAAGTCATGGTCCATATCTCACTGAAATCCAGCCTAGTGTTTGCTCCCTAAGAGATCACCCCTTTTAATATTAAATAACACCCAACAGCTAAAAGGCCTTGCTTTTAGCAGTCATAGATTTATTATACCCATAGGATCTAACGTAAGAATGCTGCTTGTTATCAGATAGTTTATACTGTGAAAGCCTTTATATTTTATTCCACATACTCATTAGCATCTATACTAAAAAGGACAAGTCAATCTATTACTGCAGCATTTCCCAAAGTATGAAATCCATCTAACTTGGCATGCACATTAAGTCTACCTATCAGCATGCCCCCTCAAGCATTATGCTATTTCAAAATTGATTAAGTGTTGTTACCATGGTTAGTTTAAATCTTCCTGTAGCCTGCAGTACCATCACTAAATGGCACACCTCACAAACCAGGAACGAAGGAATCTACACTAAAGCCTTGTATACTCATTTCTCCAAAGGCTTATGGGGTGCTCTACAGGGGCCCCGAGGCATTGTTGAAACTGCTGCTTCCCTTTTCATGCCCATGATCTCCTCAGAAAGTAAAGATCAACAGTTTTGCTGTCTGTGAGCAGGATGATCAGAAGAGAAGCTTGAATAACCACTGGGTAAAAGAAAACCAGGGAGAAAAAACGAAAGACTAGAGGGGAGAAACAGAGAGCATTGGGCCGGAGGCAAAGAACAATTACTGTGTGGGCAGGAATAAGGAAAATAGAAGTTGGTAGAGAATTCTTCTCCAATTCCTGCATGATTTGAGCTGAGCTCTGCAATCTTATTTGAAACTGTGGAAGGATGTACTCGACTAGACTTAGCATAGATGTCACTGTGAAATCTTGGTATGATCTATTTATATACAATCAAGGAAATGTGGATAAAGGTGAAAGAAGAAAGGGCAAAAGCAGAATTACAGTTAAAACATTAAAATTTTAAACTTTGGAACTACAGAAGGATCACATCACTTTAAGGTTAATAGTGAAGGATAGTGAATTCTTTAAAAAAATTACATCTATACTTTGGTTTAAACTTTAAACATCGATCAAAATGGAGACTGCAGCAAATAAATTAGAAGACCTGACACTTGGAAGGGCAAGCTCCTTAGGAATAAGAATGTGTCACTGGGAAGCAAGACTAAATCTCTGTTTTGATAGTCTGGGTGAAAATGAAGAACACTGACTAGCAAAATTTAATTCATTTGAAATACAATATTGGAGAACAGCTTTCTGGATACCAAAGACTGTCAGAAGGACAAATCAGTGGGTTCTAGATCAAATCAAGTTTAAATCTCATCAGAAGCTAATATGACTAAACTGAGTCACATCAGGAGAACACAAGACTCAGTGGGAAACACAATAGAAAGGTTAAATCCCATTGGAAAATGGAAGTCCTTACACTTCTATCAGTATATACAATTGTATGTGCTGTTCCCAGACAAAGCTTCTCAAAGTAACGTACATTATTTAAGAGCAAATTGCTGAAGGCAAAAATTTGATAAAAACTCAACACAATAAAAAGTCTGGCCAAATAAAAAGGTTCTTCATACCCGCTTCTGAAAAACTATCACTCAGCAGTAGGAAACAGCATTCCAAAGCTGGGGCACCGTGGCCTACAACAGGTTTTTAACACTGAAGTTTCTTCCTCTCTCTCTTCAAATAGAAGACACCTTTGGACAGAGGACTGTCATTTGTAAAGTGGGGCACATGGCCATACTGGTAGGCAGTCTATGGAGTAGAAGTGCCTTCATTTTGAACCAAACAGCCAGATCCGAAAGGAGAAATGGTAGCAAGTGTCATAGAGCTTGGGACCTCTCTAAGAGGTAACCTTTTTAATAATAATGGTGTAAATTATACCTGGGACCTAGTGACCTAATCACTAAGATCAGTATGCTGTAACTTACTTGGAGGTTCCTGTTGCACTATTTTCTAGTTTGACTAGTGAAGTGATCATTTTTATTTAAATTTCCCAAAAGTAAACTAGATTATGTAAAACATCTCACTTGAAAAGAAAACGAAGATCATTTTGGCATACTTTTAGAATCCAAATTATTCTAATGAAGATGTTTAGTTGCTCTTCAGGGAGCTTTTTGTGCAGTTCTCATCCTTGGAAAGATCTTTTAAGTTACTCACAATTTGGGGTTGCCTCTTTTTTGATCGACACTTGAAAAGGACAAGAGGATTTATTATCACAGTTCTTGGCTAGCAGTGACTTTCCAGAGTTCTGTTCAGTTTTCACCAGGTTTGTCACAAAACTCAAGACATTCCCACATCCACCACTACTGACTTTAAATCCTGTGGAAACTAGCATCTGAAACATGTTTCCTTGCAAGGCAGAAGAGAGCTGAAGAACCAAGAAGGGGCTCTTGGGTGCGATAAGGCTGATAGGTTATGTGGCCAAGCTTCACCACAAAAGGAAAGCAAGAGTTTTGTTCTCAGAGGGCCATGCATTCTGCTTACCTCCAGAATGAGTGCTGAATTCCAACTGGGTGCTCCACTCTGGACTGCATGAGGTGCTGCTCTGTCCATGGTCACTAGCCACCTGAAATAAAAAAACAAAGGGGCCTTTAAAATTTGGTTAAGGTTCATTCATTCATTCATTCATTCATTCATTCATTCATTCATTCATTCATTCATTTATTTATTTATTTATTTATTTATTTATTTATTTATTTATTTATTTTATACCCGCCTATCTGGTCAATTCCACACCTGGATTATGTCCTTATGTTCTCTACTTCATCAGGTAAAGCAAATTGTACTTATAATGCGTCAGAGTGCTACTCCATTTAGCGCAATGGTGTCAACCTGGACTGGCAGCAATGACTCTCCAAGATGCAGGGAGGATTCTTTTCCCAGCCCCACTTACAGATCCCTGGCATTCAGAATATTCGATGTATTAACTAGGTTAGCTTCCAAAAGCTGACAAAAGCAAGTGTGCTCAGGAAAGTAGGGCAGTGTTAATCTCTTTCCTCCTCTCTATCCATTTTTTTTTATGTTTGAAAAATATTACCTTTGGGGCATGGCTTCTTATCTGTTGGGTATTTCAGACAACCATTAACTAAAATACTGAAATCAACTCCCAGAGGCACTGTGTGTTATATGCTACAAAGAGGATCCTGTTTTATGGTGGCCCTTGTAGAGTTTCCAAAACAGGTGAGATACTTAAGGGGTGATTTCATAAGTGTCACAGAAACACACCCACCCAATGAGCAAAGATTCAAATTCAGGGCTCCAAGCTGCCACACTTTATCCGCTACGTTAACCTGGCTCTTAAAAAAAAAAAAAAAAAACAGTGTAAAGGGCCAGAAGTCATACTAAGGAGATAACTGATCTGGAATTTCAGTGGTCAGACTCATACAAGCTAAGGTCTTGTGCCTTGGTTTGTGTGCCTGGAAGCGATGCCATTGGAACAGAGTAAGAGTAGTTCCTGATCTTCTACCATAACACAGTTTGCCTTTCTTTGTTCAGAAGGGAACAGACCAAGGATGGGGACTTGAACTGCAGGACACACTGTCAAGTTGGACTTAAGTCACATCAGTGACTCAACTCAGACTCAACTCGTGTTTTTCTTCTTCTTCAATGACTCAGATTTGACTCATGATTTGCAACCCACTCACCCCTCTCTATCTTTTTTCTGAGGAAAAAAAGGTTGTTTTTCATAGGGACTCAGACCTGGGACTTGGTACCAAAGACTCAGACTTGGACTTGGGACTTGGACCAAGAGATTGTCCAACATCCCTGGAACAGAGAGATTATGGCCTGAAACCCTGAATAATCTGGGAGAGGTCGATGACGGGTGCTAGGTGCTTGAATACATGATGCAATTGCTTCCTGCACAGAGCCAGCCTGAACTGGGCTTGGACTCATTATGTAGAGATAAGCCATACAGCTCTTGGTAGAGTGGTGACAGTGGTTCAACTGAAAATGAGGAGGCATACTGTCACATACAGCACTGATGGTACCTGTCTGTCATGGGTTTGGAGGGAAAGTTCCATCCTATGGGGAGTGGAAGGCGGGACATCAGGGGGGAGGAGCTGTACTGTATATATATGTGGAGAGTGAGGAGTTGGAGTCTGGGTGTCAGACTGAGTACTACTGTGTGTCAGTTAGTACATACCTGATAGGTTCAGGTTTCTATTTAGGTAGCCAGAACTGATAGGTTCAGGGTCTGTGCGTTACCTTAAAGGGTTCTGTGGGAACCAATCTGTTATATGTGTATGTTTGGGGTTATGCCACGTTACATTATCCTATTTACCTGATTCTTTTATGTACCCTGTTTGTTATTTCAATAAACCTTGTTCTTTTATTTATTCAAATCCATTCCTGGTCTGTGTGACTCCTTATAGGGAATGGTTGGTGGCAGCATAACTACATGGTGGCATACTCCAGTAGGTCTGGGGTTGCCACACATACGATGTCAGGAATTACAGGTTGACACTCTTAAAACAAAAGATAAAAACAGAACAAACAATCCTGTGACACGCGAAAGGCAAATTTATTATAGCATGCAAGGTCGTCTGAGAATAAATGTATTCATCTTTAAGATGACAGAGGACTCCTTGCTTTTGCTGCAACCAACTAATACAACTGGCCTTTGAGAGGCTAAAGCACATGATCTTAAACCTGGATAGTGAAGCATGAGTTTAGCAAATGTATCTCTGTTCAGTTTAATTCACAGGTGTTCTATATTGATTTGGTACCTGTGGTACCACCACAAAGCACACAAAGTTAGTTGTTTTAATGTGTGCTTTCATTTGTTAGGACCCCTTTCAAGATGTTACTGCTTTATTAAATCCATAACAGCGGCAACTCAGAAGACAAGCAAGGCTTTCATTCCTAGTTGTAATCTGCAGCGTTCTCATGAATGTTAGACCTAAGTCTAGGACACTTGAATGCACACCCAGATGTACAACAAGAGCAAGGGAGTGTGTTATTGCCAACAGCTATGCCACTCAACAACCTCTTGAGACCTGAGATTCTTCTGCTATCTTCTACTCTTTTGCTGATCAGAAGTGGGCATATTATTTGTGAGACTTTCTCAAGAATGAACTGCAATTACTCTCTCCATTGTTATAGACAGAAGTGCAACCACGATGCACCCACAGTAGCTGAATGCTTCTCTTGCTAATGTCTGATCATACAAAATGTAGGAAACATGGAGCTCACTATTAAAAATAAAAGGCTTCAGTCTGATGTTCAGTCTAACATTTACCAAAGACTCAGTATCATGGAAATCTTTACAAATTGCTACCCTTCCAAAACTGATCTAAACATCAAAACACTTGTTCCTTCTCCAGGCAATGAAAATGAAGAGGGGTGAAATAGGCTACTGCCTGTCCTGAATATTATATTTTAATTTTAGAAAACAGCAAATGTTTACTTAAGGCTGTGAGAACTATTCTATAGACATCCGTTTTCCTGATTCTTATCCTCCTTCTCACAGTGGCACTTACGTTTTTATGACAGTAAAATAACAATGGCCAGAATCCTGGTGCTTAGTGTAGTAAATCACACTAAAGTAGGCCCATTGAATCAGTGAGGATTTGATGAGTGAACTCTTCTATAAGTTCCATTGATTTAAATGAGCCAGCTCTAACTGTGACTTTTGCATACTGCAGGGTATGCTTGTTTGAATCAATGGACTTTACGGAGGAATTGACTCACTAAATCTCCATTGACTCAATGGGCCTACTCTAGTGTGATTTACTATGCTAAGCAACAGGATTTCGGCTAGTATATTGCAAGATGTTCTCATCTCAGAATGGTCTTCAAGGGCAAGTCTCAAAAGCTGCTAGGCAAGTCGTTCCACAGAGCAAGAGAGGAAACCAAGAATGCTTTTCACACATTTCTCCATCTTTTATTAAATCTTCTGTCCCTTAGCAATGAAAGTCTGGCTTTGTACCCAAATGCCCTTGTGCCTCTCTAAATGGAGACATCCAGTAACCCATGTGAACTCAACAGGTGTCCAGTTCACAAGTCCTTCCTTGTTGGCACATGTGCTGGAACCTGCTTCTAAAGTGCCATCTGTTGAACAAAATTCCATCTACTGGTCACTTGGGTTATAAGGATTGTGCCAATCAGTGCCCTGCTATTCCTGCCCATTTTGAAAAACCTTGATGTACTTTGTATAGTTGATACAGCATGCATCTGTAGATATTGAAAGCATCTATTGCAAAGTTCTTAATTGAGCAGTTTATCAGGCTTTGCCACACTTTTTTAAAAATAGCAAATGTTCTCCATATGCTCAGTTAATTTAAACGAGAGCCACCTCATAATCACATGCATAATCACACCTGTATTGGTGGAGAAACTCAAATGAAACATGTTCTGCATGGTGATCTATTAGCTTTGTCTGCTGGGAATGTGAAGACTGTATGGCAACTTTTATAGCACCTTTATACTCGAATAATTTTCTGTCTTTTTGTGATAAGTTTAGGTAGATAGGATACAGCCCTCTATTCCATATTGTATTTGAGTCGTTGACTTGACAATTTGCCTTCAGCTGCATAAATGGTCAGAATACAGTGGGATATGTATGCCCCAATTTACCATAAACTGGTGCCTCCAAGATTATTAGAATGAAAGTTCCTATATTCTTTGACTATTGTACTTGTTTCTGAAGGGCAATTTGTCTGGGGGAAAAAAATCTAAAACAGGTACGATGGGGTAGTTGGTTAGTTAGTCATATACCATTAAGTCAGAACCAACTTATAGCAACCCTATTAGGGCTCGCAAGGTAAATTAGATATTTAAGGAGTTGTTTTACCAGTTTCACTCCCACAGTGAGTTTCAATGGCCAAGTGGGGATTTGAACCCTGGTCTCCAGAGTCCCACTCCATCACTCTATCCACTACACTACACTGGATATGATTTAGTAACCACTGTTAAACCTTGAAAAGAAGGTGTCCACTGTCAAACTGGAACTTTGGAGTATGAAGCCTATGGACAACGCTAGTCATTTCAGTCCAAACTATACATTACAGATAGCTGTCATTAAAAGGCGACATCCCATAGTATGAATGAATCAGCATTTCATGAATGAGTAATCATATCTGCAAACACAGCTTCTGCTTATCTCCTAATGACTAATCACAAAATGAAGCAAGCTAATATGCAAGCTACAGAAGGCATTTAAAACTCGCATTGCAACATTCAGGCATCCTCAGAACTGAAGGAATCCCCTCTTCTCATGCCAGGTTATCTGGAATGCCTTTACTGCAGTAGCTGGAGCAGTAGCTAATGGCTCCTATAAATCACTTGATGTGTGTGTTCTGAAGCAACGCTGACATTTACTGATGGCTTGTACCCATCATCCCCTGGCACTTACCACTGGCTGGGTACTGGTGTTACAATAACGCAGTTCCCGCTGGTCCCGCTCTTGTTGGTTAAGAGTACTGAGCAGAGCTTGTAAGCGTTCAATATATTGGATGGCGCTGCGCAGGATTTCCACCTTGGGGAGCCGTTGGTTTGGGTTCAGTAAGGTGCTTCGTTTCAGAGCTTCGAAAGCTTCATTGACTTTCTTCAGCCGTCGCTTTTCCCTCAGGGTAGCTGCACGGCGTCTGTCAATGGAGACACTTTTCCTCTTGCATACTTTGCATGCCCAAGGCAGGCACTGTCCAGGACTGTGGTCAGGCAGGGCGGACGCCTTCTCCTCTATGCCAGGCCTTCCCTCCGGGCATAGGGTCATGGCTGCTCGATCTTGGTAGGCCGTCTGCTCATAGCCATGTAAGCGAGGGCTCAAGTAGTTTTCCCCATCATAAAAACGTTGGTCTGTGAAAAAGTATGGGTTGGTCTCTAGGAGTTCCATGGTGAGCGTCTGGCAAGGCAGAGCCTGCGCTGGGGAGTGAAACTCCGGCCCCTCACACCAACTGCTTGGTGGCATTTAAACCCCGTGCGGGCATTAAATCACAGAGATAAATATAGCAAACCTCCAGGAAACCTGAGCTTGCCCTAAGCTGCTGCTTCACATCAAAACTTGTCCATCTGATTTCATGTACTCTCCCTGTGGGGATTAGGCTGCTGCTTGGGGCAATGCTATGGCTGAAGTGGGGGGTGGCTGGGGGGGAGGAGGGGGAGAATGGATGGTGGAGCTGGCATGTGCTCCAGAGTAGCCCAGCCGCCTCTCACACAACAGCCTCATTGGATTTATTTTCACTTGCTCTCCTACACTGATATTGATGATCAGCCGTCTCTCTGAGCTTGGCAGCTCTATGCGGCATTCCTCTCTCATCTGCTCCTTTCAGTTACTGCTCCTTACCAGCAGCCCAAGGCCCCCCAGCCCTGCCAGAAAGGAAAGGAGCAACAAAGGCCGGTGTAAGGGTTCAGTTGGAAGGAAAAGCTGCTGCACCTTCTAAACACCTCAGGTTCCACTATGACTGAGGTGGCATGATTTGGGTTGCCACCTCTCTGTAGACCTGGGATTGTCAAAGTGCACACCAGTCTCCCTGTCAAGAAAACTGCTTACCCAACAAGAACACTTGCCTTGCTGCTCCTGGAAGCATCCAGGGGCTACAGTTCATTTTTTTCAATAGGTCACAGTCCCCCTGCGCCATTGGTTGGTGCACACCCAAACAAGTTTTCAAAATTGGACATAGACTTCCAACCACTTCCACTTTCATATTTTGATGCTCCTTATCCTTGATTTTTGGTGGTCCTTGCTGCCTCTAGAAGATCACATGGACCGATTTCTCAGTTAGCTCCACAGTACATGGTGCTGCCAGAAAGAATTCTGGGCAATGCTTTGTTTCTGCCAAGTCAATGTCTGACTGTCCAGTGGCAAATCTTTAGGAGCTCAGTCAGCCAAACCAGTGGCAGATGGAAGGTGCTGAAGATGGCCACAAAAGGTACTTTTTCCTGGTTGTCACTGGTCTGCCACAACTCACCAAGGAGCAATCCCAAAGCTCAGAAAAGGTGCTTTCCTCCCCGGAATTGGGGGTTTCCAAGACTGTCAAAACAGTAAAGTCCCCAAATTCTGATCTGCCCATGTTATCAGATTGGTCTTTGTTTCCAGAAATGCTGTGCTTAGCCTTGAATGCTTAAACTATCCATGCAAACTACCCTAACATCCTCTTGAAAGAGAGGGGCATAAGAAGTATAAAGCAAGAAAGTGATGACACCCATCAACCACAGGAACAGATAATCTCTTCCCCTTAGCACAACAATACACCCACAACAATACACACTAATCATCCATCTACAGGAAAAGACAAAAGCCTATCTCACAGCCATAAATACTGCACTCCCAAGCCAACTACACCAGAGTACAGGTTGCTGTCATCTGAAGATGCCGGCCAGAGAAACTGGCGAAACGTCAGGAAGAACAACCTTCAGAACACGGCCAAAGAGCCCGAAAAACCCAGAACAACCATTAGATCCCGGCCGTGAAAGCCTTCGCGAATATATAAGAAACTGATGAGTTTGGTATACACACATACTTTAGCAAGCATCTGTGTACAAGCTAAATCTAACTGCTAGATAGCTCAGTGATTTTGATATCTGGATGGGAGTTCGATTCCCCACTGTGCTTCCTTGACTGAGGCTGGACTTGATGCTCCTTGGGGTCCCTTCCAGCTCCACAGTTCTAATCATCATCATACATGCCATTACTTTCTTTCTTTCTTTCTTTCTTTCTTTCTTTCTTTCTTTCTTTCTTTCTTTCTTTCTTTCTTTCTTTCTTTCTTTCTTTCTTTCTTTCTTTCTTTCTTTCTTCCTTCCTTCCTTCCTTCCTTCCTTCCTTCCTTCCTTCCTTCCTTCCTTCCTTCCTTCCTTCCTTCCTTCCTTCCTTCCTTCCTTCCTTCCTTCCTTCCTTCCTTCCTTCCTTCCTTCCTTCCTTCGTTCCAGACTAGTGCAAGACGACATGTCCCAAACCTCCCAGAGAGTTTGATGGCTGATCAGATATTTCAATCCAGGTCTCATCTATCTAAATCCAATGTTTTTCATCATTACACCATATGCCAATAAAAGTTTTCTTTTTCAATTTCTGCCTATGTCATTCTACTTTTGGAAGGCTGAGGCTGCATACATGCCTAAGCATAATTACTGGGGAACAACTCTAGCTGAACTCAGTAGGACTTGTGTCTGTGTCAATGTACAGAGGACAAGCATTTAAGAGTCTACCTATATTCAACCCATTTCAGTACAGCCTTCCCCCGGGCCAAATACCAGCCAAGGGACTGGTCAATGGAAAGAATGTCATCAAAAAAATGTGGTGATATTTTCTCTTTCAAAATCCCCTGCCTAATGGGGAGGGACTTTCTATTTTACTTGCATTTCTCAGCCCACAAGCTCAATGGGTGGGACTTGAGGCAGATATCTGGCATGTTTCAAGTCTGCCCATGCACGGTTAGAAGTCAAACTAGTCTATGATTCATCAGGGAAGTCTGGGACTTTTTTGGAAGTTCATAACTGAACTGCCAGTCAAGACTAGGAGTTTATGTTTAATTTTAAACAGGGCGCAAATATCTGTGGTTTGAGAATGTATCTGTAATGCATTGAGCTTTGCTACTCTCAAGGCCAGTTCTGACCACCATGGTTTAGATCAAGACTTCTCTGATGCAACTTTTCCAAAATTTTGGGCCTACAACCCACTTTAGTCCTAACCAGCATAGTCAATAGTGAAGGATGCTAAGAGTATCAGTCTAATAACAGCTGAAGACTCACATCCATTCCTGGTTTAGATGACCACCAATGAGGTGTAGCAAGCATTGGATTCATGTCCTTTATTTCCTCCTTTGCATGTACAAAGAGGAAGAGGGGTGAGGGTGCTTTCATTTTGGAACAAACTACAATTCTGTGCCATATTCCACATGTGTGATCTACAGTTTGTTCTAATGACCATTAATTGTTGTTAGTTTTGTGGTTTCTTTTTTTTTAAAAAAAATCAGGTTCTGGAGACCCAATTTTATTCGAATTTTAAACAAATGTCAAACTAATCTATAGACTGTAGAAGAAATTCTCCTTAAAAGGCAAAATATGTTTTCATCTGCCTTGTGTTTTTTGTGATTGGTCATTGGTAGGTACATACAGGCTTCGTTTACATGTCTGCTTGCTCAGCCATGGAACTTTGAAAGAATTATGTCTCTGGAAGGAAAATATACTACCAGTTTCTAATGCTGATACTGGTATCTCATCAAATTTGATGGTTTATTTAGGACAAACCACAGTTTTCTGTGCTTGGGCATGAGGTGGAACTGGTTTGTTCTTAAAATAAAAACAGAAACCTTCACTCTCCTGATCTCAGGCACATATCTCAAGGCTTGCTGAAACTAAGGGTGTGACTACACCGTTGAAATGAATTGAGAGCTGGTTTGGGTTTTTAGAAGTCAGTTTAACATCACATGGACTTTGTGTCACGGTGTGCATCCTCACAGGCACACCTTACATTCAGTCTTCTTATAAGCTGTGTGATGTATCAGTCCAGGGGACTTCAAATCACTGCATTTATACATTAATTGGCACTTTGGTGCCTCAGGTCCTGATTTTTCTCTCTCTCCTTTTAAGAATCAACACATACTAAAACCATTATTTTCCTTCTGTATGGCTATTGTGTTGAAGTGGCATAGTGCTAGATTGATGTGCCAAACTACAATTTAGTTTTCAAAGAGGCAATAAACAGGAAATAAGCAATAATGTATTGCAATATATTTTTATTTGCTTTGTCAGAATGAGAGGCACATTGGTTTTAATTTGGGAGCTGAACAGACTTGTGAGGCACAAGAAGCTAAACCTCCAATAAGTTAGCTGCCTAGGTGATGCAACACTAAAATAAAAACATATAAGGAAATAAGGGAACATTTTACATTACAGGGTACCTTGAGGTTGAAAACCCATTGAACTTGGCACACAAAACTTGGCAAACACAATTTACGAAACAATTTACTTCAACATAGACTAATATGATTTTTAAAAGAGCAGAATTGATTCATAACACATGACCCCCCCCCCAGGTGGATGTTTAACTACCACCACCCCATTTTCCAGCTAAAAAACTGTACTTTGCTATACATTTTGTGCCTGGAAATGTTTAATTTAATTTAATTTCAAGTGTACCAAGGCTGAAGCAAAATGGGAGTATTACAATGTGTAGTCAAGCATTAAGCCGTAATAATATAAATCTCAAATTCTCATAATTGGCCTGAAGCTGTGATTAGATTTTGTCTACAATCTGAAAGCAGCTTCAGCCTCCACTGAATAAGTTTCCTTTGACTCATCCTGTCTGAAATATAACCCAAATTCTATTGCACTACCATCCTACCGCTTCAAGATGGATTTGAGTTGCCTATCTTATCTTATAGCAACATGAGGAAGTTGTGTACCTCACCCAAAGCAACAGACAGATTTCCTGGAATCTCAGCCAGGCTTTTCGTCTACAGACTTATTTAAGAAAGAGCCACTGATATGTAAATCATGTTCTTCATCAGCCAAATCATGTTCTTCATAGACTAACTGAAAGGACCACCACCAAAGATAAGGGGGTGGTGTGGGTCTCTATCCTAGCCTGTCAGTTGAGTACTAGAATAGCAATGAGCAAACTTTTCTTTATTTCATTCATTTATTATTATTAATTTAATTTATTTATTTTATTAATCTTTATTTCATATGATTTTTAGTAAGCAAACATAGATCTGATCAACCATCTTACTACAAGTCCTTACACTGAATCTTATTTATAAGTTAATATATACTGTGTAACCCAGTTTTAAGTAGGTCAATGATGCAGATTAATAAACCCAATTCTTGAGTCATGTTTCAGTGCCTGATGCTTTCTACATTGTCTCAATGAGCTGTCTCCAAGTTGGGAAAGATGTGCTGATTTACAATTCCAATCACCCTCAGCATGAGCATATCCAATGACCAAGCTAGCTGGGGATCGGAGTTCTGTTCAACACATTTCAAGGGTACCATGTTTGGAAAAGCTGGCTTCAAATAATTTCTCATTGAATTGAGGGCAAGGCATGTTACTGATTCCATGTTACTGATTTGCTATACTTTCTCCATCGTTCTACAACAGCAGTTGTGATGCTCTATACTTTTAGTTCTCTCAACTTTAGTTTCAGTGAAGGAAAAATTATTTTCAGGATGCATAAATATAATTATGGACTGAAGCCATCCATAGCTAAATATGGATGACATGATAATCATCCTCCCTCATTGTTCCACTGCCTGAGACAATCGCCTATGACCACCTATGTGGCTAACGTAATGTGTAGTTCGGCCCTAATTCTACATCTGGCCAAACACTGTGATGTATAACAGATGGACCAAAGACATAGGACCCTTTTAGTGACAGCACCTAGAATTCAGAATAACCTCCTCAGAGAAGTTTGCTAATAAATGTATGGAGGCCTAACAGTTTATGGTTAGAACCCACACAATGAAATATCTTGCTGCAGAAACAGACAAGGCAGCAGTTTGTAGTTAGAGGATAGTAAAGAGTGAAAACTCCAGAGACTCATACTTCAAAGTTGCTTTGTTTTGAACAATCAATATGGAAAGAAAACCCACTGTTTACCTCTCAATAACCAGTCACAAAACAAAACCAACTTCTGACACTCCTCTTAAAGCTCCATTTGGAAGATAATAAAAATCAATTATCTTGATTGGAAGATAATAAAAATCAATTATTTCTTAAAGCAGCTCTGCTTCTAATTGTGAAGCTTCTTTCTTGTCTGTTTCTGCTTTTCGTTATTAAGGTGCCATGGGATTTATTTTATGTAGTTGATTAGAAGATATATCCCTAACTATCCTGTGACTCTTCCACATGAAACAATTTCTTTATGTTATTAACCATCGCCTTTTGAGTTTTTTCTCAGCTTGTTGCAGGATTTGCTGATTTTTTTGGTATTTTTTTTGGTATTGCTGTTTATTAACTAGTTACCTAATTACATTTATATCTTGCCTGAGATGATGTACCTGACTCTTTCTCCCTGCTTTATCTTTACAATAGCCCTGTGAGGTAGGTTAAAAAGAGCAATTAGTCCAAGAAACACTTTCATGTGGGGTGAACTTGAACCTGGATCTCAGTTACACCCAGCTTCACATGTTACACCATTGGGAGCTCATATGCACCTTCGTGTATATGTGTCTAATAAACAACTGCATTGTGTTCCCCTATTGCTTGTCTACACCTGTATCGGTAAAGGTCCAGTGTGTTCTGGCCCTCCTTGGTCCACTCCACAGTGGATTGCCATTCATTCATAGCCTGAAACTGATTTCACTGAGATGGGCTGAACGACTTCCCTGCACATTGATGCCTGTGCTGCATTGGGACTAGAGGGTTCTTTCATTCTTCCTCGGCGTCTGGAGGAGTCTGCTGGGGTGGAGGTGGCTTCTCTGACTGCGTAATTCCAAACTGGCCGGAGGGATTAGGGCTCTGCTGCCGGCTGTCAGGTTAGACCATGATGGATGTTCACTGATGGTAACAGCACAAAGGCGACACTGTGTATGCAAGAGGCGAACGTGTTCCAATCTGTCATGGGCTGACATTTTTGTGTTAAAAGGAAGAGAGCGGCTGCAGGGCCTTTAGTGGGGGCAGTTCACCATCAAGGAGGAATATCAGCCACAGGGCTGAGATGAGCTTCCTTGCAAAAAGACAAGTGTTTGAGGAAACCACAAGAACCAGCATCTTATCCCTGAGCTGTTTTTTTTTTCATTTCATTGATTCTCAGTCTCTTGGCATTGTAGTCACTAGCCAAACTGATCAGGGGATTCTGGGAAATGTAGTACCAAAAAAAAGCAACTTGGACAAGGTCTGGCAGTGCCTGTGTTTTCAATCAGAGAATTAAGCAGGATCAGGTTTATTCACTTGTTTTCTGTGAACATTTACTTAGCTTAACTTGCAAACTCCCTTATTTCAGTCCCTAAGGAAGGAACTTGAACTACCATTCTTTCAAACAACATTCAACAGTTTATTTTCAATTGTATGTATTTTATTTCCTTCACCATCTAAAAAAATGTGTATTTGTATTAGGGATGTTGATAATATGCAGATATATTAGCATAATCAATTGGTCAGAGAGTGCATAATAAATCAATTAAAATATTTTGGTAGACGGCCATGCTATCCATCTTTCTTCCTTTGTCGTTGTTTTGATCTCTCTAGACAAGCTCTCTGACTAGCTCCATTTCTAACTAGACGTTTTGTCCTCTCTTCATCGCAGTGCTTTTACTTATTTTCTTTAGTTTTCACAAAATACTCATTCTTCATACTTGTAAGTGCAGATCAAGTGATTGCATTTTTGGAGGGGAGAAGAGTTAGTCCCATATAGGTTGTGTTGCAGTATGTATCTCATGCCCCTTCCTGCAGATTGGGTTCATGTTCCCTAACCATATGCAGAATAGGGTCTCAAGGTACCATCTGAAGTTTTAGGATGTTGGTTTGCATTCCTTGGACTCCAGGCTTGGAGAGAAATCTTAAAGCGAGTGATGCTGCAGGAGGAGAACATTTGGCTTCACCGTGTGAGTGGCTTTAAAGCCTGAGCACCCATCTTCTCCCACTCCCAAATAGTGCCAGGACTTACTGGCTCAGCACAAAAGTGTTGATATGTGTGCTGTCTCCACAATATTGGCTTAGGATATAAAGCAGGACATCCATGGTTTGTCTCACTTTCTCAGGCACCTGCAAATGTACACAGATTACTTTGCAATTGTTATACAAACAAGAAGGCTTCCCTCTGACCCATCACATCAAAAGGTCCACCCTCTGATCTATCGTTTTTGGCCTTGGAATCTCAGTAAATGTCAGGGAAGCTGCGGAGTGAGCACTGACACTGCATAGAGTCTCAGGCCCAGGGTTTTCTGAAACTGGGTAGGGGGTGGAGGGACAGTCCTGCTGGCAGGCAAGTGAAAGAGAGCAGGATACAGGGACTTTAGATATTTGGCAATATGGAGTTGACCCCAGCTCCTCTTGACACAGGGCCCTTGGCAAGTTTCCACTGGAGCCAACCCCTGATGCTTACTCTGTGCTGGAACACTGGGAATAGACTTCATTTTTATCATCATTATTGTATGCAAGGTATTCTTGATACTGTCTGGCGCCTAGTCCCTAAAGCTTTAATTCCCACACTGGGGTTTCCAGGTTTTGGTGAACTGGCCAGAACCAATGGCCAAAATTCAATCTTTGGGGGACTTCTGGGTGATGAAGTCCAACAATATATCTAGTTACAGAACTCTGGGTCCACTGAAGCCAATTCTGGCTGGCTAGCAAGCAGACAGGAAGCATGTGTGCTGCAACCTTTTTCTCCACCTTTGAATGTCCTGAGGAAGAAGGAAAAGCTGGAAGATAATGTCAGCGTCATCATCGTTTAGTCGTTTAGTCGTGTCCGACTCTTCATGACCCCATGGACCAGAGCACGCCAGGCCCTCCTATCTTCCACTGCCTCCCGGAGTTGTGTCAAATTCATTCCTGTAGGTTCGATGACATTGTCCAACCAGGAAGATAATGTACCTAAATATATTCTCAACAGGAGAGTGCTGAGATAATAAAAAATGCATGGTCATTTAAAATATATATAAATTTTATTTATTTGATTTATATATGACCCATCTGGCAACCAGGGCCACATGTAAAAAGGTATGTTACATTTCTTCTGGTTCATATACCTGTCAGCTTAGCAGAAGACTTGCAGCAAACTCAATTGTAGAAGCAAAATAATCACCATAGGATTTATTGGCCTAATTCTATTTCTAAGCACATTAACCTACTATGGGTGATTAACACTGGTAAAATTGGAGCAGATCCCAGAGCCAAGCCCTCTGGCAACTCAATGCTAAGATAAATTATTAGTGATCACTAAATATATTTATCGATATATAAGTGTATATGAGAATGCTACGTATTCAACACCTCTAATAGGATTACCAGGTTGCAGGATACCAGCTGTGGCATCATGACAGTTGTCTTGTATAATAGGTATGTATCTGTATCCCCTTCACAGATTGCTGCCTAGTCATGGCGAAGGGGCTTGAGTAATTCAGAGAAGCTATGGGCTGTGCCATGCAGGGACACCCAAGATGGACAAGTCATAGTGGAGAGTTCTGAATAAATGCAATCCACTTGGAGCAGGAACTGGCAAGCCACTCCAGTATCTTTGCCAAGAAAACTCCATAGACAGAAACAAAAGGCTAAAAGATATGACGCTGGAAGATGAGCCCCTCAGGTTGGAAGGTATCTGTGGCGGAAAGCCCACACGTCACTCCTGTCCATCATTTTAGAGCTCTAGTGCAGGAGCCTATGAGAGGACAGGAGGGGCAGAGTCAAGAGAACTGGGAGTGCCAGAGAGGCAGTTATAGAGAGACAGAGAGAGAATTAGGAAAAAGATGGTGAAGTGTTTAGACAGGATAATGGACAGCTGGATAGTTAGAGAGTATTAAAGAGTTAAAAGGAATTGGAAGTACATTGACAGGCAGAGAATATACTGAGATCTTCATTAAAGCCAATGAATACGAGCAATCGTACATGTAATCAAATGCACGGTTAATGGATGAATGATAAAAGAACACCCATGATTTTCCTTCTGTGATTGACTTATTTATCCTTGAATAAACCTTGTTTTGTTTGGCAGCAAGAGTGTGAGACTCATAATTGATATAGTGAGGATAATATCCTCTGGTGGCAGCGAATAAAAGGGTAAAGAACAAGTTGTGTCCGAAGGTGAACTTGTGTGAGAGGCAAAACACACAGGGGTCACTGGGGGTACGTGACAGCGTCCAACATGCTACTGAGGAAGAGCAGAGGAGAAGTACAAGTAGCTCCAGAGCTAATGAAGTGGTTGGGCCAAAGCCGAATGGATGCTCAGCTGTAGACACGCCTGGAAGTGAAAGGAAAGTCTGATGCTGCAAAGAAAAATACTGCATAGGAACCCGGAACGTAAGATCTATGAACCTTGGTAAGCTGGATGTGGTCAAAGAGGAGATGGCAAGAATTAATATTGACATCCTGGGCATCAGTGAACTAAAATGGATGGGAATGGGCAAATTCAATTCAGATGATTCTCATATCTCCTATTGTGGGCAAGAATCCTATAGAAGAAATTAAGAACCCCTCATAGTCAACAAAAGAGTGGGGAAAGCTGTAATGGGATACAATATCAAAAATGATAGAATGATTTCAATAAGAATCCAAGGCAGACCATTCAACATCACAGTAATCCAGGTTTATGCACCAACCACCGATGCTGAAGAGGCTGAAATTGACCAATTCTATGAAGACTTACAACACCTTCTAGAACTGACACCAAAGAAAGATGTTATTCTCATTATAGGGGACTGGAATGCTAAAGTAGAGAGTCAAGAGATAAAAGGAACAACAGGTATGTTTGGCCTTGGAGTTCAAAACAAAGCAGGGCAAAGAACAAGCTGGTCATCACAAACACTCTTTTCCAACAACACAAGAGGTGAATCTACACATGGACATCACCAGATGGGCAATACCGAAATCAGATTGATTATATTCTCTGCAGCCACAGATGGAGAAGCTCTATACAGTCAGCAAAAACAAAACCTGGAGCTGATTGTGGCTCTGCTCATCAGCTTCTTATAGCAAAACTCAAGCTTAAACTGAAGAAAGTAGGAAAAACCACTGGGCTAGTCAGGTATAATCTAAACCAAATCCCTTATGAATACACAGTTGAAGTGAAGAACAGTTTTAAGAAACTAGATTTGGTGAACAGAGTGCCTGAAGAACTATGGATGGAGGCTCGTAACATTGTACAGGAGGCAGCAACAAAAATCATCACAGAAAATGGAATGCAGACTTCCAAAAGATCGCAAGATGAGACTAGAGAGCCTTCTTAAATGACCAGTTCCAAGAAATAGAGGAAAAGAATAAAAAGGGAAAAACCAGATATCTGTTCAATAAAATTGGAGCTATTAAAGGAACCTTATGTGCAAAAATGGACACGATAAAGGACAAAAATGGTAGGGACCACACAGAAGCAGAAGATATCAAGAAGAGGTGGAAAGAATACACAGAGGAATTACGTATATCAGAAAGATTTGGATGTCCCGGACAACCCAGAAAGTGTGACTGCTGACCTAGAGCCAGACATCCTGGAGAGTGAAGTCAAGTGGGCCTTAGAAAGCATGGCAAACAGCAAGGCCAGTGGAGGTGATGGCATTCCAGTTGAACTATTTAAAATCTTAAAAGATGACACTGTAAAGGTGCTACACTCAATATGCCAGCAAGTTTGGAAAACTCAGCAGTGGCCAGCGGACTGAAAAAGATCAGTCTACGTCCCAATCCCAAAGAAGGGCAGTGCCAAAGAATGCCCCAACTATCGTACAATTGCACTCATTTCACACAATAGCAAGGTTATGCTCAAAATCCTCCAAGATAGGCTTCAGCAGTATGTGGACCGAGAGCTCCCAGAAGTACAAGCTGGATTTCGAAGGGGCAGAAGAACTAGAGACCAAATTGCTAACATGCATTGGATTATGGAAAAAGCCAGAGAGTTCCAGAAAAAGATCTACTTCTGCTTCATTGACTATGAAAAAGCCTTTGACTGTGTCGACCATGACAAACTATGGCAAGTTCTTAAAGAAATAGGAGTGCCTGACCACCTGACCTATCTCTTGCAAAATCTATATGTGGGACAGGAAGCAACAGTTAGTACTGGATATGGAACAACTGATTGGTTCAAAATTGGGAAAGGAGTACGACAAGGCTGTATATTGTCTCCCTTGCTTATTTAACTTATACAGTGGGGTCTTGACTTGAGAACTTAATCAGTATTGGAAGGCGGTTCTCAAAGTCAAAAAGTCTGTAAGTCAAGTCTCCATTGACCTACAGTGTATTGAAAACCGATTAATCCCGTAACATGTCGTTTTTGTTCCATTTTGGTTTTTTTCTGGTCTGTAAGTCAAATCTCAGTCTGCAAGTCAAACCTAAATTTTGCGGCCAGAGAAGTCTGTAACTCAAAAAGTCTGTAAGTCAAGCCGTCTGTAAGTCAAGGGTCCACTGTATGCAGAATACATCATGCGAAAGGCTGGACTGAATGAATCCCAACGAATTGATGGTTTTGAATTGTGGTGCTGAAGGAGACTTTTGAGAATCCCCTGGACTGCAAAGAAAACAAACCTATCCATTTTGAAGGAAATCAAGCCTGAGTGCTCACTGGAAGGACAGATCTTGAAGCTGAGGCTCCAATACTTTGGCCATCTCATGAGAAGAGAAGACTCCCTGGAAAAGACCCTGATGTTGGGAAAGTGTGAGGGCAAGAGGTGAAGGGGATGACAGAGGATGAGATGGTTGGACAGTGTCATCAAAGTGACCAACATGAATTTGACCCAACTCCAGGAGGCAGTGGAAGATAGGAGGGCCTGGCGTGCTCTGGTCCATGGGGTCACGAAGAGTTGGACATGATGTAACAACTAAACAACAACAAATCTGTGTGTTCCTGAAAGAGAGGAGAGAGAATTCTTACAGTGAGTGGTGCTGAAGAAGGAGAAAGTCTTATTTTTATACAAGGTGGCATTAAAGTCTGGGAACCAGTCCCCACCCATTTCCAGCTGAGACTAGAGCTCTACATTGTGCATGTAAATTGTGCTTACACAGTGTTAGGTCTCTCACTCTGTCTCTCTCACAGGCAGAGACACATACAGAAACACACGCTGAAGGCAGGGTAGTGGAGAAAGAGCTGCTGGATGTGTACACTTGGGCTCATTTTGCATTTTGAGCAAGGTAAGAAGTGGGACGTGGTGGCGCTGCGGGCTAAACCGCAGAAGCCTGTGCTGCAGGGTCAGAAGACCAAGCAGTCATAAGATCGAATCCACGCGACGGAGTGAGGGCCCGTCGCTTGTCCCAGCTCCCGCCAACCTAGCGGTCGAAAGCATGCAAATGCAAGTAGATCAATAGGGACCACCTCGGTGGGAAGGTAACAGCGTTCTGTGTCTAAGTCGCACTGGCCATGTGACCACGGAAGATTGTCTTCGGACAAAACGCTGGCTCTATGGCTTGGAAACGGGGATGAGCACCGCCCCCTAGAGTTGAACACGACTGGACAAAAATTGTCAAGGGGAACCTTTACCTTTACCTTAAGAAGTGGAGAGCCAGCCTTGTAACCTGTTCATGAGCCAGAAGTCACAGCAGCAGTGCCTTAGGCCCTGAAGGAGAAAGATGGAAACTGACAAGAAGTGGGTGGTACAATTTCTAGCATACAGACTGGAAGAGATCTCTTTCTGTCATGTTTCTTGTATGCTGTAGGCAAGGCCGAGAAGTGAGCACCAGCAGAAGTGGTGGCAAATACTGCCACTGCTGGGTCCACTGTACTGCCTGCCCAGGCACCAAGAAATTGGGTACCTCCACAGCTTTGGATTGAAATATCTAATACATAGATGTTGCCAGGTTCTTCTAGTGCCTCTTTCCTCAAGCAATTGACTCACAGGCAGTTCTGGTCCCATGCCCTAGCTCAGTGACAAAGCCTTACCCTCTGGTCTGAGGTTTTGGCAGTGGGACACTACCGACCTGCTGCTTCTAACTCTATCACTGTAACAGACATTGTGTCACATGAACAATTGTTGCTGGGGACGAGGTAGAGGATACCAGTTAGTGGTTTCAATCCATTTGATGTTACATAAAATTGCACATGTGGAAGATCACAGGGAGGTATGCCTGGACAGTCTGCATTGTGTGCCTAGCTGTGCAATTAACTGTGCAAGAATTCGTGCAATAACACTTATAGAACTGTTTTCTGCTTTGGACCCAATTTCACAACTCCTGAATATAATGAGGACTCTTCCAAAGTTTTGAAGTATTTTATTTGTCTTCACCCTCTACTGTTATTGTTTTTCCTCTATGGTTTTATGTGCCTTTCCTGCTTTTCTCAGTGTTTACAAATTACTCTAGCTGTCCAGGGTTTCCAGTCCTTCCTCTACTACCTTTCTCCTCAAGATTCAGGTCCTTGCTTCTTTCCACCCACTTATCATATATTATTGCTCTTTTGACAATGACAAGTTGTAACATATTTTGGAACAGCTGCTCTGCCCCTGCCCCACAATGCTCTGCTGACTCCACCCGCCCTTGTTGCACCCCCTCTTGTGGAATGTGGAACAGGCCTTTTCCCCTGTGCTGACACACCAGATTTCCAGCCTGAAGTGAAGGGAACAGATGCTCTGATAAAATGGGTCTCTAGCAAAAACCTCTCCTCCCCAAGGAGGGGAGGTTTTTGCTGTCCCTATAGGCTGTCAATATTGTCCCAGAGGACAATATTAACAGCCTGGAGGGAGTTCCACCACAGGCCATGGGTTAACAGGTTGTACCTATCTCCCACAGTAAACTTGCGTATGCTTTCCCCCCTTTTTCGCAATGAAATGCAGAAGAGCCGTTGACAATAGGTTTCCCTTCTTCTTCATTGCACTTCATGAAAATGAAATAGCAGCTACATCCAGATTCAGGGAATGTGTAGCTTTCAGTATCTTTCAACAGGTATTAAGAACCCTTATGTGCTCTCAAACAGAGATGTTCCATGCAGGTTAGAATGTCCGAATGTTACAGATAGAATGTTCACCCTTGAATATTAATTGAATTAATTATTAATTCAATGGTTAATGTTGAATATTAGGGTAGTGTTAAGAGACTATGGCTGTAATCCAAAGCAGCATGAAGCATGCTTAAACCCATTGGCTTCAGTGAGCTGAAGCACATGTACTTCTGTTCAATTGGTCTATGGGTTTTGCATGCTTTAAAGTGTGAAATACATTTACCTTGGCAGCTTATCAAAAGATGATTTGTACGGCTGCTCTGGCAATATTCTCTGCACTGCCTTTATGAGCCCATGGTGTATAACACCTAATCATATATAAACTTAACACAGTTTACATGAGGGGCACAGAACGTATGGTCCTCCAGATGTTGCTGAGCTATAATTCTTATCTCCCTTCAGTATTGGGTCTGCTAGGGCTGATGGGAATTGCAGTCCAACAATGCCTGGAAGACCACACATTCTCCATTTCAGTGGCTTAAAGTGATGGAGATTTTACAGTGGCAAGAGGAATCATGTTGATCTGGGGGCTTTCTGAATATATTGAGCCTGGCTATAAAGTTACCATTTGTCATGTTTCCGCAATCAGGTGCCAAAAGCTGTTCTTCAAATGGTGATGTCAGGTTCAAGACAATTAATTGCAGAAATTCCTCTTGTGAATTGCACAGCTAAGTGGAGATAATACATCAGACACAGTAGTGTTGTCACTGCGCCACACTGCTTGGTTTCAGCAGAGATTATAATCATACTTCATTCTGCACACCCTGATTATCCCATTTCTCAGGAGTTGTCCTCTGGGAAAGGAAAGCAAGCATCTCTTGCACACCATGTAAATGGCTTACTTTATTAGGTCTTACTAGATCCAGAAAAAGGCTGTGCTGTTTTCCATAATGATTTTCTTCATAACTATTTGAGATAGTGTGGTGGATTCCATACTCTTTGACATTCTCTGGCAGTGCATAAATCCACACACTTAGAAAAGCTGGCTGAAGTCAGAAGAAGAAGAAGAAGAAGAGGAGGAGGAGGAGGAGGAGGAGGAGGAGGAGGAGGAGGAGGAGGAGGAAATCAATTTGGGTTTTGCTAAACAACACTCATGGGGGTGGGGTGGGGAGAACAGTGATGGCATAAATGGCCAGCAATGGCTTCTCTGCCCTGGGATAGACAATGAATGAAGAGACAGATGGACTGTCTGGGCAGAGTTGTAGAGAAAAAGGATCCTGACTCTGAGTGATAAAGCAGCGGCAAGAGCCAAAATATCAGTTGGCTGGTCATTGGAAAGATCTGAGGAATGTAGATCTGTAGTGAAACATCCAATATATTTCAGCCTGAAAGACTGTTAAACCGTGCATGGACTTTTTTCTCTTTTTGTCTTGCAATTGCATTGGTTCTGTTGAAAGAACTCTGACAAGGAGTCAATCAGTCTCCCTCATTCTGCTTATAAAGATTAAGCATCCGTTTCAAAAGGCTTTTGGCTGGGAGAGGGTTTTCTGTATCCCACATTTCAGAATACAATAAACAAAAATACCACTATTGTGGCACCTTTAAGATTTACAAATTTATTTCAGTGTCAGCTCTTGTGGATTATACAATCTACTTCTTCAGACACACAGACTTAAACATGTAGGCCACAGATTTATAAACATATAAATATATTATTATATCTGGAACAAGTGAAATGGAGTGAAGGCACAAAGTGACAGTTACCATTATTAACATAGGGAATGAAGTTCCAAGGAGTTGTTTACACAAACATCCTGGCTATAGGTAAAATAATTAGTTAATGTAAATTGTCTTACACAATGGACAATTTAAAAAAAATTCCTATTGAGGTCCATCTACTCCTAAACTGTTACAGTGGGGTCTTGACTTGAGAACTTAATCCGTATTGGAAGGCGGTTCTCAAGTCAAAAAGTTCTCAGGTCAAATCTGCATTTCCCATAGGAATGCATTGAAAACCATTTGATCCGTATCTGCTCTTTTCTGTCCATAGAAACTAATGGGAAGCTGCTATTCTGCCTTCGACCACTAGAGGGGGATATTTTGTTTCTTTTTTTCTTAGGTCAAGAAAGGTTCAGGGAAGGCAGGGAAAATACAGTCCAGGCAGTACAGTACCAGGCAGTCTGAAGACTGTCTCCCAATCCACTCTCTAAATGCTGGGAGGAGTGAGGAAGCAGACAGGCACCCTTTTCACTGGCCAACAGTTAACTGAAAGTTCAAATTTTGCACTTTCCCTGCCTCCCACATGTTTTTTTTCGGTTTATAACTCAAATCTAAGTATGTAAGTCAAGTCAATATTTTCCTATGAGAGTGGTTCTTAAGTCAAAATGTTCTTAACTCGAGCCATTCTTAAGTCAAGACCCCACTGTACTGGCTTTTTCCTGAAATGTGATCTGAAAGAAATTGGGAAGCTTCTCCTTCCCCAAAACACCTGATGTTGAAAGAGTTTCAGTGAGTCAAATAAAATTTCTCAGGCATGTGTGGTTCTCTGCTGAGCCCTGGCATCCATATGAGTGAGCCACTGACTCCCAGGTATGCAGAGATAGGCACAAAAGAAAAGAAAAAACAATAGAACTTGTGTGGTTTGGTGGTGAACAAAGATTTGGTAAATCCCAATTTGAGTCCTCACCGAGCTATGAAATTAATTAGGTGACCTTAGGTCAGTCACAAACTCTCAGCCTGATGAGAGCTCAGGCCATTTTTTGAAAGGAACTTTCTGTAAGAAACGTCCTTATTTCTTGGCAGCCAGATTAATGTTATCATTACTGTTGCTCTGAGTGCACAATAATTCACTACATTGTGTGTGGGTTTTTTTAAGCATGCTGTTGTTGCTATTGTCAGGCAAGAAAAATACCAAGAATACTCTCTGGTTCTCATTCATAGCCTGTTCTGACATTGCAATAGAAATATTCATTTAAAAATGTAAAGACAAAACTAAAGAATACTTACCTTGCCTCTCAGAATTTATAGTAGTATGGCAAGAAACCTCAAAAAACACCTGTCACAATGCACTTCAAAATTCCTTCCAATGGCCTTAAAAAGAAACATTTGGATGTAACCATTTATTAGTCCATTTTCAGTTACTTAGGTGTTTCTCATTACATCTAAAAAGTATCTCCACAACTATTAGTTAGATTACTTGTTGCCCAGAAGCAACTAGATACTGATAACTACATGTTTTATAAGTAGTTACTCCCAAGCTCTTAACCTACTACACCAGTTAGGTGTGAGTATGGAGGAGGAAGAGAGCTCTATGAGCCATCTTGAGCTCTTTGGAAGAAGAACGAGATATAAATGCAATAAATAAACTAGGCCCAGTTTAACAATAAGTGAGGTCTGTTACATTTTCTTCAGAGACTAGAACACACCTACTGCCAATGTTCTTCTGAGGAAAGCAGACTCCTGCTGTTTCCTTCTCTTCACAACCCACGGTGTCTGATGGTAGTTACCTGGGCCCATTCCCTTCCTCTTCCATTCTACCCATTCCATCATATGGGGCAGCTGCTTCCCTGCCCTCCCTCAGGGACCCAAATCTTTGGAATGATAACTAAGCTCCTGAATGTGAGATATGCTTTGGGTTGCATCTCACACAACACAGTGCATTGTAAACAGACTGAGTCATGCTAGGATGCTCAGCTGTTGAGTTCCTAAGCGTGGTGCCAGTGCCAAAGAAAAGGCTATCAACCTCTCCGCTAACACATATGCTCTGGCCCCAGTCACAATAATGTCATCTCACAACTCAGGGTATGTTCAGCTTGCTAAACTCTCTGTCAGTACCAAGTGCTGGCACAGCCTAGCCAGGCCTATTACCCCTTTTAAATCCTTGTGCGTCACTTTCTCCACCCCATTCGTTCATATTCTTCTGTCCCCAATTTCTCCACCTTGGATTTTTCCATAGAGAAGGGCCAGCCTTCTCATTAGGCACATTGAGGCGGCTGCCTCTAGCAACACATTTGAGGTCTCAAGAAAGGGCAGCAAGTTGTTACCTATTTTCTTTATTATTACTGTACTGCTAAGCAGAGGAAATCAGAGGTAATGGTTTCTCAGGCAGAACATCCATTTTATTCCATTCAACTATAATTTTTTGCTCTCAATTTAGCCAAGGCTTTCTCTAGCTCAGTTGTGATAATGAACAATTATAAAGTTCCAGGCATATGAGTGCATTAGCACATGCCACTTTTAGCTTCACTACTATACGAAGGTTATTTTGAACGGGCATGTGTATATTCAGACTGGTGTTGGTGCCGCAAGTAGGCCACATAGGATGAAGCAAGGAGGTCCTGCCCCTTTCCTTCTGCTTTTCATTTAACCCATTAAGGACTAATACTACATGTAGACAGACACCAAGAAACAATGATCAAAACAGGAAACAACCCATTGCTTCCTATGCGCAGCATCACCCTTTGGTGGAAACAAGAGATTAGGATTTGTTCTTTGTATATGGTTAGTATGGATAAACTCGACACTAACTCCATAATTCATACTAGTATGATTAAGTATCTGGCGTCAGGGTCAGAGGTTGGGAGTTCGATTCCCTACCGTGGCTCCTATGGTCAGCCTGTGTTGTTCTGGGCAAACTGCACAGTCCCAGGGGAGCGCTTCATATCTAGAAAACCCTGGAAAGGGTTAACATGACTTGAAATCAATTCATAGTGGATTAGTGACTGGCAAAAGTTTTCAAAGTTCGTTTTAAAACAAGAATTTAGAAAGATGTGAAAATCCTCTCTTTTCTTTCTTTCTTTTTAAAAAATCTCAATGAATACATGAAAGAAACTAAAACTGACTGTTGGCCCAGGCTGAGGACATTGAATAGTCAGCTCTTAAAAGTCTGGCTCTAAATCTGTGCCTATTCAGTTTTGTTACTATTGAGTTAAGGTTGCCAATTTTGTGGCGGGGAGGATACATATAGAAGACCAGGCAAATCTAACAGGATTCCCTCCATACTGTGAATACCTGTCTGTATTGAATTTAGATTGTGCAAAGGGAGGAGGATTTCATACCCATTTGCTCCTGAAAAAATGACCAATATTTGGAAATTTTTTTACATTTGTGATGGAAGACGTTTGCCATTTTTAAAATTTGAATAAGTAAGAAAGCAAAATTTCACAGATCGTCTCATCCCTCTTGCATCTTTACACACTTTGTATTTGGAAAAGTTAATGGTTTTGGACTACAGCTCCTAGCCGGCATGGCCAGGGATTCTGAGTTGAAGTCTGAAAAAAGAGCTTCTCCTAGCTCTGATACAGGCATTGTCGAAATAGGTACCGTATTTTTCCATGTATAAAATGACACTTTTTCTTAAATAATTACACCAAAAAATTGAGGGTTGTTTTATACAGGGAAGGCAGCTGCTTTTTCCTGCCTTTTGCGAAGCCACATGGCTTAGCAAAAAGGATGGGGAAGGCTCCCTTCGGTAAAGCAGCTGTGAAAGGGCTGCACGATGGCAGCCCTTTGATCTTGAAGCACCCATGAAAGGGGCTTAGGAAGTGGATAAAGCAGCCGTGAAAGGGCTTCAGGCTCAAAGGGCTGCCATCGTGCAGCCTTTACCCGATGGGAGCCTTCCCTTCCTTTTTTTGCTAAGCTCCATGGCTTCGCAAAAGGCAAGGAAAAGTAAGTCAAAAAGGAGCCCTTTGATCCCTGCTTTCCCCTTCCTTTTGCTAAATTTTGTGGCTTAGCAAAAGGAAGGGAAAAGCAGGGATCAAATTTTCTAATTTTGGGTTAGAAAATGGGGAGTCACCTTATACATTGGGTTGTCTTATAAATGGAAAAATACGGCAGTAACTACAAAAAATTGTGGTTCGTGGTACGTGGCTACCCACAAACTATGAACCACAAACCACCCAAACTTTAAAAAAAACTATAGACCAGTTTAGTGTTTTTAAAAATGTTTGTGCCTAGGGGATAGGGGAAACTAAATCCCCACCCCCACAGACTGCCCCCACCCCTTCCCACTCCCCCCATTGCTTCCCTACCTGGTCCTGCCTCCTCCCCCATTGCTGTAAATGAGTGATCAGGAGCTACGGGGCCTGATCCGGCACTGGATCACCAATTTGCAGCCCCACAGCCTACCCCTACCCCTTCCCACCGCCCTCATCACCTTCCTACCTGGTCCTGTTGCCTTCTCCGCCTCCTCCTCCTCCATCAATGCAAATGGGAGATTCAGCACTGTGCTGACAGGCGAAGGCATGCACTGCAGACCCAGCTCCCAGAAGGGTAGCCAGGCCTGTTGTGCCTCATGATGGTGGAGGACGAAGAGGAGGAGGCAAGAGGACCAAGTAGGGAGGCGACAAGGGCAGTGGGAAGGGAGCAGGAAGGAATGATCCAGGAAGTTCATTAAATTATAAAAGAAAAAATTGTGGTTCAGGTCAGTTCAGGTTCATCGGTTTTTGTCCTCAGCTATAATGAGAAAGGCTGGATTGGAGGAATCCCAAATAGGAATTAAGATTGTGGGGAAGAAATATCAACAACCTCCGATATGCAGATGATAGTACTCTGATGGCAGAAAGTGAGGAGGAATTAAAGAACCTCTTAATGAGGGTGAAAGAGGAGAGCCCAAAAAATGGTCTGAAGCATAACATAAAAAAAACCCCTAAGATCATGGCCACTGGTCCCATCACCTCCTGGCAAATAGAAGGGGAAGATATGGAGGCAGTGACAGAGTTTACCTTCTTGGGCTCCATGATCACTGCAGATCGTGACACCAGCCATGAAATTAAAAGATGACTGATTCTTAGGAGGAAAGTGATGACAAACCTAGGCAGCACCTTAAAAAACAGAGACATCACCTTGCCGACAAAAGTCTGCATAGTCAAAGCTATGGTTTTTCCAGTAGTGATGTATGGAAGCGAGAGGTGGACCACAAAAAAAGTGACCACTGAAGAATTAATGTTTTTGAATTGTGGTGCTGGAGGAGACTCTTGAGAATCCCCTGGAATGCATGAGGAACAAACCTATCCCATTCTAAAGGAAATCAATCCTGAGTGCTCACTGGAAGGACAGATCCTCAAGCTGAGGCTCCAGTACTTTGGCTATCTCATGAGAAGAGAAGACTCCCTGGAAAAGACACTGATGTTAGGAAAGTGTGAAGACAGGAGGAGAATGGGACGACAGAGGACGAGATGGATGGAGTGTGCCATCGAAGCTACCAACATGAATTTTACCTAGCTCTGGGAGGCAGAGGAAGACAGGAGGGCCTGGTGTGCTCTGATCCATGGGGTCACGAAGAGTCGGACACGACTAAATGACTAAACAACAACAATGACAAAATGGTCTCCTAAACACATCTCTCCTCCAGATCTTATTTTTAGTTCTCTTTTCTTAGAAAAATAGAAATCACCTATTTTAAAGTATTAAATAAAATATATAAATAACTTGATTTCTGCTGTCATAGTTTTAGCATTTGTTACCATAGTTTCATGTTTAAGATAATAATTTAAGAGACTTTGCAGGAGGAAAAGTGCTACTTTTATAGATTTGTGGATTTTAATTCAATTGGTACAATGTGTTTCTCAAAAAGAGTTCAACTGGTTTTCTCTTGTTTCCACATGTACCCCACCTTTCTCCTTCAAAAGGACCCAAGGCGGCTTACAACAAAGAAGACAAGATTTGAAGTTGAAAACAATGAGTATTCAATGGTGGTTAACATCATTAAAAGATGATATTTAAAACTATGAACAATATATAAGGAGGCATCTTACAACATTGACAGGCAATATTAAGGCAAAGATCAGTAAGTACACAAAAAAATTAAAAACGTCATTCTGAGAAATGGAAAACGCAAAAGTCGAAAAGATAAGTAGAACTAAAAATCCAGTCAAAGCAATAATGCATAAAAATCATACACAGTTAAGTGGTTCACTGAGGGAAGGTTAGCCTGAAGAGAATGGTCATCAACTGCTTGAGGAAGGACAGCAAAGATGGGACCAGCCTGGCCTCTTGTGGATGGGAGGGCCAGTGTCTGGGTGCAGCAACAGAGAAGGCTCTCTCTTGTGTCCCCATCAGACACACCTGTAAAGGTGGCAGGGCCGAGGGAAAGGCCTCTCCTGATGAGTTTTAACACCCAAGCTGACTCATAATGGGAGATATGGTCTTTGAGATAGCTTGGACAAAGGCCATTTAGGGCTTTATAGGTTAAAACTAGCACTTTGAATTCTGACCAGAAACTGATTGGTAGCCAGTGGAGCTGCTGTAATGGAGGGATTATGTGATTACATTTTGGACTTGTTGAAATTTCCTGACACTTTCCATCAGCAGCCCCACATAGAGTGAATTACAGTAATCCAGTCAGCAAGTAACTAGGATGTGTCTCATGGTGGCCAGATCAGATCTCTCAAGAAACAGACATAGCTGGCACACTAATTTTAATTGTGCAAATGCACTCCTGCCTGGGCAACCCCCGACAGCTGGGCATCTAGGTTCAAGGATGAATCCAAGAGCACCCTCAAGCTGTGCACCTGTTTTTTCAATGGGATTTAATCCCATCCAGTACCGGCTGCATCCCTGTTCCTTGATCTGCCTTTTGACTAACCAGGAGCACCTCTGTCTAGTCTGGATTAAGTTTCAATTTATTCACCCTCAACCACTCCATTCAGGTAGCAAGGAGAGGTAGAGTTGGGTGTCATCCACATACTGGTGACACTGAACCCCAAAATTCTGGACAGTCTCTCCGAATGGTTTCAGATAGATATGAAATAATACAGAAGACAAAACAGAACAGAAGTTCTTTTTAAAAAATGTTAGCATACATGCTAGGTACGTGTGGAGCAATGTGCCAGGGGTGTGTGAGTTTTTCTGTTACTCCGCCAGAAGTCCATTTAATTTGAGGTGGATGTGGAATCAGTTCACTGGAATTGATTCCGCAGATGTGAACACCCATGATAGGAGCAGCCCAATCACTTGCTCACCCCCTCTCCCACTGCCCCCTCCCTTGCTTCCTAACACAGATGTTTTGACTTTAGGCCAAATCCCAAAGAAATGATCTGCCTCTCAGTTTATTCCGGCAGTGGGACCAGGCCCTATGTGATGGATTTTAAAGATCTTTATACTCAAAATATGGAGACTCTCATCACAGACAAGATAGGAGAAAAAATTACAAATAAGTCATTTGCATTTGCATTCCTTACTAACAAAGGCCTATTCTAAAGCAAATGGTAGGTTATACTTGCCTCCTAAATGATTAAACCAAAATCATTTGAATGTTGGGGATATCACATTTGACAAGATGGTTTTCAATGTACTGTTGGCCCTGTCCCTGGATGCAAGTATACTATCATATTTATTTCCTGTATTTTTTGTTATGCTGCCAGTAAGTTGTCTTTTAAGGACTGATATTCCAAAATGCAAGAGATAAATAAATAAAATGTATCAGCTTCAGGTGTCCCAGGCTATTCTACAGATAAAGGGGTGTGTGAGAATGAGTTTTGGTACTGTATTTTAATACCTATATTAAGTGATAACATGTATACACTTAAGTTAATATTGTATGCCACATGCGGCTCTATCTAGCCAGAGAGATAACCTGCAAAGGAACATCCATGCTCTGCTAACCACCTGCCTGGATTACTGGAATGTGTTGTGTATTCAGTGCCTTTGGAAACAGCTCAGAAATTTCAGTTAGTTCAAAACAGAACTGTTTGGTTAATAAATTGGACTGTTTGATTAGATTGTGTCATGCCAGTGTTTTATCTGCTGTATTGGCTCCCAGAATCATTTTGGAGCTGCTCAAAAGTGCGAGTGTTGAACTTTAAAATCTTTAACAATTTACAGCCAGATTACCTCACAAGAAGTATCTCTTCATTTGTCTACTTGACTGGAGACTTAAGTCATCTTCAGGGACTCTTCACCCGCCCCGCCAGGGCATTAAGAGAGTTCTTTAGAGAAAAACAAAGGGCCTTCCTGGTTGTGGCACCCAATTTCTGAAGTGCTGCCTCAAAAGACACTCATCTGGTACACTGTGGGGGGTTTTTTTTGGTCACTTTTTCTATTTTGCTGGATATTTTAGATTCTCCTCTCCCCCACAAATCTCATGGCTGTTTTTTAAAACATATTTTCCAGTGCTCTTGGCTTTTTAATTGTACCACATTATACTGTATTGTATTCTTCTAGCATTTTGTAATCCAGTCAGTGACATTTTAATACTAGATGGATTAAAATATCATAAAATGTGTAAACAAGCATAAGAATAGCCCTGCTAGATCACAGCAAAGTTCTATTTAGTATGGTATTTGTTCCCACATTGGCCAACTGGACGCCTATGGAAACTCTACAAGAAGAGCTTGTGTACAATAATAGTTCCCCAGTTACCCAGCAACTGATTCTAAGAGGTCAATTGCCTTTGAAGTGATTCAGAAACTTCATCTGTTTCAGACACTGGCTGCCCAAGTATTGGTGGACCACTGCAGCTGAGCTATCTCTTTTGTAAGCCACTTTAGGTCCCAGTTGTGTGAGAAGGGTGGCAAATAAGCCATTTATTTAAAATATCCCACCTTGGTGTGTCATAAAGCCTGTACCGATGGAAGCATTTTGTTTGTATTCTGCTTAGGCCTGTGGGCATTTCCAGGAGTTTAGATAAGTTACTATTTAAGACTTCCAGAACCCTCAGCCAGCCGAAACTGTTTGGGATGCAAGATTCTGGGAGTAGTTGTCCCAATTTTCTAAGTTTTGGCATTTTCTGCAGTTTTTGAAAGAGAGTAATGCGAGATGATAAGGGATGTGGTGGCGCCGCGAGTTAAACCACAGAAACCTCTGTGCTGCAAGGTCAGAAGACCAGCAGTTGTAGTATTGAATCCACGCGATGGAGTGAGCTCCTGTCACTTGTCCCAGCTCCTGCCAACCTAGCAGTTCGAAAGCATGTAAAAATGCAAGTAGATAAATAGGTACCACCTCAACGGGAAGGAAATGGTGTTCCATGTCTAGTTACGCTGGCCATGTGACCAAGAAATCGGCTAAGGACACATGCTGGCTCTTATGGCTTGGAAACGGGGATGAGCACCGCCCCCTAGAGTCGAACACAACTGGACTAAATGTCAAGGGAAACCTTTACTTTACCTTTAATGTGAGATAATGCAGATTAATAAACAAGCTGTCACTAACATTTAACACAGAAATGTCACTGTTACTATTTTGTTTTGTGCTTTATTTGGGAACACTATATGTGTATCATATTTAGTTACATTAACACAAAATGGTTTTACACACACACACACACACACACACACACAGGTTTGAAATGCGAACTCTAGCTGCCACTGGATCTTACTATAACCAGGAAAGTCATCAAAGTTTTCTCCTGACCATTTGTTGACTTTGGTCACAAAGAAGAAGTCATTGTTGGGACAGGAAGAAGGAAAATGGTTCTTCTGACTGAGGTGGGCCCTTCTGCCCTCCTAGATTCTTTGTTTGCAATTTATCCATTACATTGAAAAGACCACTTACTTTAATTGTCAGTCTTATTCCAAGTCTTGTTAACATACTGGGAAAAGTATATATTGGGGAAAGTATATGTTTTCCACAAGGGTGTCAAACTGAGTAAAATGGAAGTATCTATCAATCACTAAATTTCCAAAGCAGTTTGGTTCCCACTTATTTAGGTTCTTGTTTAAACTTATACCTTGAATTTAATCTGCAGGTCATTTGTATTTGTTGCACATGTCATATCTGCAAGATTATGCTCCTCTTAGGAGGACAGAAATGTAAATGCATTCTAACAATAATCCTGCTGCTCTTATCAGAAAAAGTAATTTTCAAAGTGCTAGCATTCCCAGAGGATTCCAAAGGGAAATAGTGGGTAAAACCCTGTTGTGTAACCTTGCGACTGGCACAAACTAGATCAGGTGCCAGAAATACTGAATTCACACCAGTTTAAAGCTTCCTATCCTCCTGTTTTAAGTTCTGAGGCTACATCAGGGCCCCTTTTGCCCTGGAGAAGCCTTTGGGAGTCTTGAGATGGGGGCTTTAAAAGTCAAAAATCACTTCCAGATCAGCAACGGCAGTCCTAATCTCAGCAGCAGTAAACTGATGGCAATTTTAAAGAAACTTTTAAAGACTCTCCCACCCAACACCCTGAGGCTCCCAAAGGCTTCCCCAGGGCAAAAGGGGCCCCAAGGGAGCCCCAGAACCTAGAACAGGTGATCATGGAGCTTTTAATTGGTGTAAGAGTGTGATCACACTGGGAAATAGCTTGCATTTTGGACAGCTTGTGGAGTAGAATGATGCAAGCAGTTTCCCAGTGGTCATAAATTTATGGGCAACAGTGTTCAGACCCAGCCCTGATCTGTGCCCAAGCTGGACCTTTTTGGCGCGGCTGTAGGGCTGCTACTTTCGGAGGCTGGGCTGGAGCAATTATCTGACAGATGGGAGGGTTGCTATAAAGGAGATGGCTCTCTGCAAAGCAGCCTTTTCTATTGTGATCAGATGTATGTAACCTTTCCCACTGTCTAGTTGCACCCTAAGTTAAATGTCTCCATCACTTGATCTGAGCTGGACGGTGTGCAAAGTTACTCAGCAGGATTTTGCCCAGTGCGCAATAACACAGGAGGAAAAAGAAAAGTTGCCTCTAACATTTAAATGAGAAATGCCACCTTTACTATTTTATTTTATGTCTGATTTGAGAACATCATATGTGTAGCACACTGTGAGGGTTCAATAGTTACCTCAGGCTTATCGGACAGAAACACTGGATGCTCGGGTTTTTGAAAAACAGAACTAGGATTTATTGGAACATCAAATAAAGAAGTGTCAACATTAAACTTGTCATTGTTCTTTTCTCTTGTCGCCAACGGGTCAAACGAGGGTGTCCATACTTCTTGTAAAAAGGGATTGTAATTTGGATCATACCAGGGTCCTTTGGAAAACGGGTTAGTCTCACCCGGTTCCTTAGCTTCACTGTCCAATCTATCGGGGTAAGGTCTCCTCATCTCCCCTCTCCAGGTCATAGGGGTCGGCTCCTTCTGCATAGGGGTTCCAGGGTCCAGTAAATACCTCCTCCGGCGAGCCTCCTCCAGACGCCATGCTTTCCTTTCCCTCTCTTCCTTCTCTACCGCCTCCTTTTCCTCTCTCAACCTTCTCCACCACTCTCTAGCTTCTGATTCTCCCCAATAGGACAGTTTGGGGGGTAAACCTCTTCGTCATCTGTAATCTGCCTCCTTTCGAGGCACCCTCACTTTCTCACATCTCCCTGTCCAGGGATCCTCCACCCATATCAATTCCCAACCTCCTGGTATGTTGTCTCGCTCCACTTTTATATCTCCGTGTCCTGCCTCTACCAACTGTGGCTCCCTCATCCATGTTCCCGCCTTTTCTATCCCTGTCTGGGTAGCCACTGACAGTCTCCTCACACCCTGTTCCAAATCACAGGTATCTATACCCAGATGTCTGACCGCGACGCGAGTAGCCGTAGATTCCGTTTGAGTCTCTTTCTCTCTCTTAAAGGAGGACAACACTCCGGCGAGCGCTTCTATAGCCTCGCCTCAGGTCTCTCACACACTAAATTATAGAGATGGGCATGAACTGCTGGTTTGCCACTTTGGCATGGTTTGTTTCGCAACTGAACAACTGATCTGTGGTTTGGTGCCCTGGCCCCTCCAGTGGATACCCACCTGGAGGCAGCACCCAGAGAAGGCTTGCACTATATAATTTACCTTACAAAGACAGCTCATTTTAATTGCCAGCTGCAATCTTATTCCAAATCTTATTAGTGTGCTGGGATAAAACAAATTTACATTTTATTTTATCTGGTATATTTATATTTCACAAGGGTAGCAGTCTGAGTGAAATGGAAGTATGTATCAATCACTACCTTTCCAGCTCAGCTTGAGTCCTGCTCATTTGGGTTCCTGTTCAACCTTATACTTTAAATCTAATCTGCAGGTAATTTGTATTCACTGCACACCTCACATGAGCAAGATTGTGTTCCTGATGTGAAGACAAAAGGTGTAAATACAATCTGAAGGTGAGGGTTGGTGATACGTCAATTAGACCACTTAAAAAATGAAACAAAGAGCACCACATATCTGTGGATTGTGCAGAAAAAAATACAAGAGTTCCCCAAATCATGGCTAGATGTTTACGCCAGTTTCAAAATGAACGCTGCAAAGTCAAGCCAGGAGTTGTACTGTTGTACAACTGTACTGTAGCCAAAACTGTGCTGATAACCTGGGGGTTCAATCCCAGCTATCTGGCTCAAGGTTGACTCAGCCTTCTGTCCTTCCGAGGTTGGTAAAATGAGTACCCAGCTTGCTGGGAGGGGGCATTGTGTAGCCTGCATAATTCACTTGTAAACTGCCCAGAGAATGCTTGAAGTGCTATGGGGCAGTATATAAGCAGCACACTTTTTTTTGCTTTTGGTTTTAAATACCACTTCTGTCAATTTTGATTGAATTATCCCAAACTCACCAAACAGAAGTTTGCTGGTCACTCTGCATCCCCCCATTCCCATTGTATTACCTTATATTGAAACAATATAAGGCTGGAGATAGGGGTGGTGCACAAATGCAGCAAACCTCTTATCAGATAAATTGAGATAAAGTTAGCCACTGTTTAGTTTGCCTTTCTTTCACCATTGACTCCCTTGCTGTGCTGTGCTTTGCCACAAGAGGACAGCAGCCACCTAGTGAAATCCAGCAAGGGCCCTACTGTCCAACCCACATTCTATTTCTTGAAGCTAAATTTAGAGTCTTCTGCAAGTCAAGCAGGAGCCGAACCATCATGTTTGTACAGAAATTGGTAGTTCTGTATTTGCATTTGGAAAAAAAGGTTTGCAGCCTGGGGAAAGGACCACAGCTGCATGAAAGAGCACCTGCTGTAGGTACGAAAAGTCCCAATTAAACCTCTAGTAAGGAAGGGATCAGTTTGCAACAGGTGATGTGAAAGATCTGTGCCTGAGACTCTGACATGCTGATGACAGAGCTGACAATGCTGAGCAAGGTGAACATAGCCTGTTATAAGCAAGGTAAACATAGCCTGCTATAAGGCAGCTTCCCAGGCAAAGGTTCCCCTTGACAATTTGTCCAGTCGTGCCGACTCTAGGGAGCGGTGCTCATCCCCGTTTCTAAGCCATAGAGCCAGCGTTTGTCCGTAGACCGTTTCTGTGGTCACGTGGCCAGCACAACTAGACACAGAAAGCCATTACCTTCCCATTGCAGTGGTACCTATTTATCTACTCGCATTTTTACGTGCTTTCAAACTGCTAGATTGGCAGGAGCTGGGACAAGCGACAGGAGCTCACTCCGTCGCGTGGATTCAAACTTCTGATCTTTCAACCATGTAGCTCAGGCGCTTTGCGGTTTAACCCGCAGCGCCACTACGTCCCATTTCCCAGCCCTTAGATGCCCACAAACCATTGTCAGGCATTCAAAACTGAACATGAAAGGTGGGAGTATCCTAGCCTCACTGTTGTCAGTCTACAAATTCCTTCCTTCCTTAACAGCCCTTCTCTCCATAAGAGGACTCAACAGTCGGTTGTTGTGAGCAGTAACAGCCTGAAAAGGAAAGCCTCTGCCATATGTAGAATCTTTCAACATGATTGGAAGCCTGAAAAAAAATAAACCAGTACCCGATCACATAGAGGACATGGTTTTCTTTAAATTATTGTCTTTACAGATGGAGAACTAATGGAGATATGTGGGGCTCCCACATTCCTGTCCTCGTGCGTTGCTTTTAATCCCTTTTAAAAACAAGCCCACATGCATTCAGGCGCTTCTAAGCAGTTTTCGAAGATCCAGTTCTCCCACAAAGCTTCAAGTAAAATAAAGCTGAATCACAGTGAAACCAAACAGCAACTTGAAAATCATTTTAAACAAAATTATACCTAGTAAATAAAAGTGTCAGTCCTTCCTGGAACTCATTAATGCTGTAATTTGCAAAGGTAAAATAAAAAAAGATTTATGAGGCAACAGCCTTCAATAGGTAAGCTTCTAAAACCTGGCTGAGTATTAGTAGAGGTTAGGCCACAGTCATCTCAGTGGTGAATGTGGGGTGCCGTTCAAGCAGGTACCCTATTTCTCATACTCACTGACTGAAATGATTTTAGAAGCACACTTATCGGCAGGGTCTCTGTGACAGATCATTACACTGAGGCAGGTTCATCTGTTCCCCTTACACCTTTTAACGTTTCTGCTGTTTATTGCTGGTTTGATTGATTGATGGATACCCAACTCTTCCTCATAAGATGTGTGACCCAGAGAACTGCTTTTAAGAATGAATTGCATATTTGAGATGGAGAGTAAACACCAGGTGCCCTTATAACCCTCTTTGGGTCTCTAAAAAGCTGACAAGCTTTAAGCAGAAGCCAACCTAGGAACCTGTACTAGCAAGCTCACATGTTATTTGCTTTTGGAAACTGGTATTTCCTGGAAATACATTAATCTCCTCATTCTCAGGGTCCTCCTGTTTCAGCAATTCCTAGGTTGGCTTCTATATTGATGGAGTCCAGGAAGCAGCCATTGCCACAGCCCTGTTTACTGACTCGGTGCTCCCCAGGACCCTTCTCCCTGGTGCCCATGTCACAGCTGGTCACTCCTGATCCATTGGGTTAATTGCTTTTTTTTGATGAAACTGCTAATGGAGGCAGACATTTTTGGCATGGAAAAGCACTCTCAATGTGTTTTAGATTGCATTTGGAAATTGGCGCTTAGTTGGTTCCAGGAAGTTTGGCTCGACCCCCTGCCCATTTACCTTTACAGAAGGTAAATGGTTTAAACTAAAATAGAAAAGTTTCCATTTCCACCTCTCACCCCCCTCCCCACCCTTTTCCTCTTCAACAGTCCCTTTGAGGTTTCCTAGCAGGGCAAAATCTCTGAGATGGATTATTTAATTTCTACATTTTCCTTCATATTGCTTCAAGTTGACATGGAACATTTGAGAATCAGAAGGTGAAGGCTGCAGTGCTGAGCATTCCCGAGTATGTCAGTGAAAAATTGCTAAAGGGGGGGGCAGGATATCCCTATTTCTGCTTAATCTTTAACTAAGAGGAAAAGGAGCAAGAATTCAGAGCAGGCTTGGCCTATCTTGTTGTTTCAAAGGGTGGGCCGAGCCTCATTGTTCCGCCTATGTGCTGTCACCTTTCTATTGGTTTATGGCAACCTTATGAATTGTTGTTGTTGTTGTTTAGTCGTTTAGTCGTGTCCGACTCTTCGTGATCCCATGGACCAGAGCACCCAGGCCCTCCTGTCTTCCACTGCCTCCCGGAGTTTGGTCAAATTCATGTTGGTCGCTTTGCAGACACTGTCCAGCCATCTCATCCTCTGTTGTCCCCTTCTCCTCTTTCCTTCACACTTTCCCAACATCAGGGTCTTTTCCAAGGAGTCTTCTCTTCTCATGAGATGGCCAAAGTATTGGAGCCTCAGCTTCAGGATCTATCCTTCCAGTGAGCACTCAGGTTTGATTTCCTTCAGAAAGGATAGGTTTGATCTCCTTGCAGTCCAGGAGACTCTCAAGAGTCTCCTCCAGCACCTATATTTTTGTGGTCCGTAGTCTCTTTAAAACACTTTCTCTGCTCCATGCAGGGGGAGAAGAAGTAAAAAAAATGCATTGTATTAGGGGAGCACTGATGCACTGCATCACTTATTTAAACAACTGAAAAAATTGGAACTTCCTTCCAGACACAAGAGACGACAGGAGAGGCAAGGAGGCTGATTTCTTTTCTTTGTGACTTTTCTTAAATGTACGGTTAAGAATCTTCCTGCAGCTGATACTTGGTGGTGAATTTGGACCAAACAGTGGGATAAATGCCTGTGTGATCATACCCTAAGCTCCCAATACAAAATCGCCAGTGCCTCCAGTCACTACATTATGCCTTACAGTTAGAATTCTGTGCCTCTTACATCAGTTCTCTGTCTGGAAATTGGAGCTATGACAGTAGCATTGCTATTGTGCAGCATATTCTTACTTAGAAGTTACTATACAGCAGTTGTAATTGCATGCAATATGGCTTACTTGCTGGTAAATAAGTGATTGTACAGTATTGTGGCTTTTCAAAAAAAAAAGCAAAGCTTTTCTGTCTTTCTTGTTTCTGATATACTTACTAAAATTATCACACACTCTGTTAAAGCCTCATTGGAATGTCTGTAGCCCCCTCCTCTCTCATTCTATCTCAGGACACCATGTTTTCAAGATGGTCAGGATTTTATAAAACCCCTCCCTCTTCATAACATCTTGTCTGAAGGAAGAGATTGGGAGATTTTTAAGACTTACATATATTTTTGTCCTCCTTTGGTGGCTGTATGTGTGTCTGTGAGATCCTAACGAGACCTGACAAATGTATTTATCGTAAATCAATACAAGTACTGTATGTTATATAATATATTACGCTAACATCACCTTATATGAGATAGAATGATATGATAAGCGATGGAATCTAGTTTGCTAGACATGAGCAGACTGTTAATGATGAGGCCTTTTGGAAGTCATGAATTCATAGGGATGCCATACGCTGGAAATGGCTTGGTGGTACATAGTGAAAACAACAGGGGTTCTGAAATTTTGCATCTAGCCTAGAGGGTGACTGCCTCTGTTTTTTCAAGTTCCACATTAGACACTCCACTGCGGTTTAGGATGTTGTTGCTGATAGCTTCCGGGGTGTGGGACTTTTGAGGTGAACAATATGGCATAGTTGAATATTCAAACCAATTTTCAGTCTTATCTTAAAAAGGGAATAGGTAATGTTTCTATGGCAACCAAAATTGCCCTCATTATACCCATTTGTGCAGTGAACCATTTATCCTGGGGCTCAAAAGGAACAGGTGTGTACAGGGGAATCTGGCCGTAGCATTGACCAACTGAGGCCAAGACCTACATTACTTGGGAAAATAGATACTGAGCAGCATATGCAGAGATAAAAGAAAACTTAATATTTTATTTCATTAATATGAATATATCTTTGCTCTAAGACATGTCCTGAGAATTCGTGAGAAATATCACCTTTTGTCAGAGTAGCTCACAAATAGTGGAACTCTGGAGGGCATCCTGTTTACCCTCCTTTTTTCAGCTCATCCCTCTTCCGTCAATCTGCAATAGATGAAACCCTCTCTTTCTTCTCTAAACCTGGGAAATGTTGCCAACTTCATTCAGGCACAGCTTTGATTCTAAACAAAACTGCCTTTGGAAAGTTCCCAGGGAAAAACAGGTCAGCCTCCATCACATAGCTGCTTCTCTTCACGTCTCCCTGAATAATCCCACCGACCAGCCACTGGTATTTCTTTGAGCATGCTGTAAAATTTGTAGTTGGTGATAAGAGATCCCTTGCCCTGATCATCCCTCAAAGTCCGTCCTGTCTCAAGAGAATGTTTGTGTGAAATGCTGACGCTGTGCACTCCAGTGGGTGGATGCATCTGAAGCAGGATGAGAAAGCCTTATGGCCTGCCTATGATCTTGTGGCACCTTTCTATCAGCCTGTGCTTGTCAGCTGGATTAAGTTAAATGATCTCAGCCCTTGAAAGTTGTGAGAAGATAGTAGTGTACTTTGAAATAATTTCAGCAAATGCATCTGCAAATCTAAGCCCTCTTTCAATGTTTTTAAATGACAAATTGAATGAATGCTTGTATACACATCTAATTTCTTCTTCTTTCCTTTTGGATACATTTCTCTCCCATGTTTCTAGCCTTTTTGTACTCTAGAAACTCATCACCTAATAACTAAACCCTTTATTTGTTTTATTTGGAAGCAAGTCCCTTTGATGTGGACATGCGTGTAGCCACGTAGCACAATCTTAAGTATGTTTCCTGGGAAGTCAGCCCTAGTCCATTTCAGAGCTTATGCACGCAGAACATTTGTTCTCCATAACATACATAATTCAGCAGTGATGTTATCTTTATTTTTCCCACCATGCACACAACATTCCTCTTATTTCAATTATTGTGATAATTTCTGTGAGTTTTCCATGTTTATTTTTTGGTCACTCCTGAAAACACAATTTATTTTTTACCTCACTTTGTTCAGGTTGCAGAGTTTAGCGCTCACCTGAAGTTCATTTCTGCAATCTTTGCTCCTGACTGGAAGCTTTCAATTAAGTTTTGAGTTAACTACCAAAAAACAATTTTAAAAAAATAGTAGGGAAATTGATTTCTTACATACTGTATTTTAAAAAGTATTACAAAGATTTCCTGAGAAGAGGCAGTTTTAAGAGACTTGCCTTTTCACATAGAGGTTTGAACGTGAATGCTTGTAACCTATGATCTTTTGTGATTAAGCAGGAAAAAGAACCCACTGTATGCTTAACATTGTGAAGTCAACATTTCCTAAGATTGTAAATGTTTATATTTCTTTCTGGCAAAATGAGAGCTTGAATTCATACCACCCCAATCACTGCTTGGTACAGCACTCTGTACCACTCTGCCCTCAAATGCCTGTTTTCTCTCTCTGCTATAAAATTCTAAGTTGTGAATACATTACATGAAAAAGAATTCCTTTCCCATACATCTTCTCCATTTATCAGCAAATCACATGAGCTGCTCCAGAAAAGCATTGGTGATATTTTTCTTTCTAAATTATTGCATCACCCCTACCTTTTTTTTACCCCGAGGGCAATCTATCCCTTTTCAGACTGACATTTGGAAAACTCAGACCTCTTATTGCATCTAAGCCCCAAGGTCACCAGCTCATAGCTTTGCTTTTTTGCACTCGTTTACATCTTTACGTATGAGGTGAGGGGGAGGCAGGGGGAGGAAATGTACTCTGGAGCTCTCTTGCCAAGGGAATTGATCTTATTTATTCTATAAATTGCAACATGCTGCTGCTTTTGATGGAAATGTTTGGCCTGCTCCTGTCCTGCACCAAACATCAAATTTGTTATAAATGGTATTAGGAATTACACTTGGAATTATTCCCAGGTGGATAAAATGAATAATGTGAACTCTTTCCAGTGATGGCTGAGGTTTTTTTTTCTTAAAAAAAAGAATGTGAGCAGAGGCATTTCATGGAATTAAAATCAGAAAGCTGCTCCTGTATAATTTAATTTAGATAGAAGGAATTGCTGACATTTGCAGGTATTTCTTTTCTAGCATGGCACTCAAGACATTAAAGGCTTGAGGGATGGCTAAAGGGGGAGAAGAGGAAGGTTTCCTAAAGGCAAATCAAGCAGAGCAAACCTCCCAGCACCACCTAGAACCAATCACCAGTTAGGGAAGGGACAGTGCCAAGGATACTGGCAGGGCTGAGGTCCACAATTCCTGATGCTTTCAAAATCACCTGTTTTGAATTAACTTGACAGATATTTTGGTCATGGTGACCAACCGTCCTGAAGACCTGGTGCATAGCTGTTGACAGATTCGTTTTGAGCTTCTGGTCGCCTCTCCAATTGCAGATTTGCAACTAATGTCAGGAGTTATGCTGTCTAACACCAGTCCCCACTGACATGAGAATAAATATCAGAAGATATTCAGTACATAGAATATTGATTGACTGATGTTATTCATGAGAGCCGGGTAGGTGGGGCTCGTCAGCCATGGAAGGCAGCCCATCTAGGAGAAGGAAAACTCTGATTTCAAACCTCCACTGCCTTGTGGCTATATCCACCAATGGAAAAGGCTTCAGGAGTTAACCTCGAGGCAAAATCCGGAGCTGGAGTCCCGAAGGCAGCTCATGTCGTTCTGCCAACTCCTGCGACGCTGCTGGAACCAGTCGTATTGGCTCTTGCCTTTCCATTGGACCATTTCAGCAATGTGGAGAGGGGGGATCTGCTGCTTGGGTAACAGCCTATCCTCCATATTACCTTACCCGGGCTTCATGCTCTGGAGAGGACACTCCTCGATTCAGAACATGTTACCATAGTCTCTCGAGACTGAAGGATGCCTATGAGATGCTGTCTAACTCCTGACACTGCAGTTCCAACCTTTTTCCTGCCAGGCAGAAACTCAACAGGTACAGTGTTCACCAACACTTTATCTCCAGGTTCTGAATCTGCTTAGCCCTTGTGAAATGTGCTAGAATTCTCTGTCTATCCATATCATCCCCCCTTTAGCCTTGGGCATACGGAGTGGTTCTTGAGATGCTCCCTCTTTTATAGTGAGCTTTTTGGATGAGGCTCAGCATTTTCAGTGAGTTAATTAGTACATTAGCTGCATCTGTTCCACCCACCCCAAAACAAAAACAAACGAAAATAGCAGCAGAGCCTTTGTAGAATACAATACCTTATTTTAGAAAGACTGCAGTCTTTTTACATACTATTGTGTTTATATACATTTAGAATCCAGTTATTTTTCAATTGGTTGCAATTGTTTTATAAATCTTTTGTATTTTTCAACATCTATAGGCTTTGTTAATATATCTGCGATCATATTTGTTTCACAATAACATAATGTTATATTTTGTTTTATACAATCTTTTACATGATGACATCTAATATCAGCATCGTTTTGTTTTGTTACTATGCTTGCCTGTCTCTGCTAATCTAATACATGATTGGTTATCCTCAAATACAACAGTTTTTTCATTTATATTTTGAGATCTGATAACAATTGTTTAAACCATATCATTGCATTACAAGCTGTAGACATATATATTCTGCTTCAGTACTTGAAATGGCTACTTCTATCTTTTACAATGACAATCAATTAGCAAGTTTTTTTCGCCATTACCATTCCTGAAGTAGATTTTCTACATGATTCATCAGCTCCATGATCTGCATTAACATGGCATTTATTTAATCCTGTAGAAGATCATTTTTAAACACTTGTTGCAAGTATCATTCAGGTATCTGAATATTCTTTTTACACCGTTCCAATCTTTTAGGGTTGGATTTTCTACTTTTCTACCTAATATATTTATTGCATTATTTATGTCAGGCCTTGTTAATTTTGTAAAATATAATAAACTGCCAAATGCACTCCTGTCTAATTCAGATTGTTCAAATGGTTGACTTTCTTCACTTCTTTGAAAATTGCTTGTAATTGTCATTTTAACAGGTTTTCTATCTAGCATGCCAAAAATTTATAATAATTGTTCTATTTTGCTTATCCGAGTAAGGAGGAAATTACCATCAGAATCTCTTTCAATTTCCATTCCTAAATATTGTGTTACATTAAGTAAACTTTTTACTTCAAAATACTGTGCTCTGTGTTCTTCAATTTTTTTTCTTTACTTGTCAGATTGACATATTAGAAGAATATCATCAACATCAATTAGACAACACATAATAACTTGTCCATCTTATTTTACATATAAGCATGGATCTGCTACTCCTTGTTTGAACCCTACGAATTTTAAAGTATAGTCAATCTTAACATTCCAACATCTACTGTAGGACTTTATTTTAAACCATAAATGGATTTATTTAATTTGCAAACTGGATTCAGATCCAAAGTGAATCCAGTTCCATGTATAATGTTTCCTCTACATCTCCATAAAGAAAACCTGTTTTAATGTCATAATGTAATGCATGTAATCCTTTTATTGCTGCTATTTTCAGCAATAATCTAATAGGTTAATGTCTTACTACTGGAGCCAAAACTGCATTATCATCTTTACCATGCTCCTGATTGTAACCTTTAGCTACTGATCTTGCTCTGGTCAATTTCACCTGATGCGTTCCTTTTTATTTTATAAATCCATTTACACCCTATTGCTTTTCTGTTTGGAGGTAGCGTGGTTAGATGCCAAGTTGAATTTATTTTATACTATCAGTTTCTTCTTCTCCAATTTTTAGCAATATTTAGAGGTAATGTAGCTATATTTGCATATGTTTCAGGTGCCAGTTTCATATAACACACTTTTATTTTACTTGCTTGGAATCTATCAGGAGATTTACCAATATTTGACCTCTCTGATCTCCTAAGAGATGGACTATGCTGTGAACTTACTATATTTTCTTCTTGTTCATTTTTCTGCTTCCTCACTTTTCATTTCCTCAGATATATTTTCAACAAGTATTTCTAGTTCAATTTCATTTGGCTGATCTTTGCTATATTAGGTGATACACCTTTGCTATATTAGGCAATTAAAAATAAACAGAGCAAGTCCCATGTTGGGACTGAAAAAACAAACACAAATCCAAAAACAAAACACAGAAACATAACCCCCCCAGTCCAAACCCACCCTCCAAAAACCACTCAGAACAATTTTTTAAAAAGTACTTACCAGACCGAAGCCTCCGAAACCTCCCGACATTCTGCTGCCTCCACTGTGGCTGGGGGCGAGTGGCCAAGCGCCCAGCCAGCTCAAGCCTCCCAGTGCTGGGTGACCGCTGCCTCCGATCACGGCGGTGAGGGACTCCTAGGACGTTTCCAATGGGGGCCCCTTTTCCTAACCTTTGGGGGCGAAAGAGCAGCCTCTTCACCACCAATGCTTTGAATGGAACAAAAAAAAGTCAGGAGAAATTTGAATTTCCCGCCCCTTTCACCTGCCTTTTTTTTTTTGTAGGTCGAGGCTCCGTTCGCAAGTCGAAGTAGATTTTTGCGAAATAAGCCGTTCGTAAGTCGAATCATTCGCAGGTAGGGACATTCGTAAGTCGAGGTCCCACTGTATATTAATGTAATCAGCTACAGTATTTGTGAACTACAGTACTCACTCCTGTTTCTAAATGTACCATAGTAAATTTTCCTAATGATTGACCATACCGTTCATTTGATCCAATATTTTTACTTATACAGTGGACCCTTGACTTACAGACTTTTTGAGTTACAGACTTCTCTGGCTGCAAAATTTAGGTTTGACTTGCAGACTGAGAATTGACTTACAGACCAGAAAAAAACCGAAATGGAACAAAAACGGCCTGTTACGGGATTAATCGGTTTTCAATGCACTGTAGGTCAATGGAGACTTGACCTACAGACTTTTTGACTTGAGAACCGCCTTCCAATGCGGATTAAGTTCTTAAGTCAAGACCCCACTGTAGTTATTTTATTTTCATTTGGCAACCACACTTTATAGCTAGAATTTTCAAAAGCTAAGAAATTGCCCTTTTTTGCCCTTGCACACATTTCCCCCTTCCTTTGTGCCTTTGTTTCCATAAAATTTTTCAAATGGTGTAGAATTTATTGCCCTAGAATAAATCCTATTTTGAATGTAATTAACATCAGTAATACATTCTCCCCAAAATTTAAGGGAAGAGGAGAATCATTGATCATTGTTCTAACCATATCTTGCAGATAATTATTCCTCCTTTCAGCCACTGCATTTTGTTCTGGTGAGCATGGTGTTGTTAACTAATGCTTCATTCCTTTTTCAGAAATAAAAATTTTAATTGAAATAGAAGTAAATTCACCTCCTCTATAAGATATTATTTTGGATATTTTCCTAGTCTACTTTGTTTCCACACATTTAATTACATTTTGATTTGTTCTTTCAGTTTCTCCCCTGTTTTTCATTAAGTAAACAAAACCAAATCTGGAAAAATCATCAGCTGTTATAAGATAATATCTAGATCCTCCTAAAGATTTTTGAAATGGACCTGTTATATCCATATGTAATAACTCTAGAATTCTTTTAGAATACCTTTCAGGTTTTTTTTTTAAATGGAGCTGTTGATTTGAACTTTTTACATACATTACAAACTACAAATGAATTACGTTTGATTTCATATCTGTACATAATTTTGGCATCTTATTGTTTTGAAATTTGCATGACCCAATCTTCTATCAAATAAATGTATACAATTATTGTGCAGAGCTATTCCATTGTTACAACATTTCACTTGATATTCTCTTATAATATATAACAGATGTTTTAATGTTCCAGTTGTGTATACTTTTCCTTGTTTAAGTATTTCCCATTTCCCATTTTTAACGATCACTCACGATATCTAGTTTTGAAACAGACATTAAGTTCTTCTCTGACTGACAAACATACAATACATCAGTTACAAGTGTATCTATACATTTTACATATACAGACCCTCTCCCTTCTACATTTCTTTGAGTTTGATCTGCAAGAGTTACAAACTCTCTTGCTAAGATCATATATTCAAACAGCCTTTTTTCATTTACCATAAAATGTGTAGCCCCTGAATCAATTAGCCAGGCTATTTTACTTACAGTATCTGCATTAGTGGTCTCTGCTTTTATAATATATGCATAGAATGGTTTTATTTTCTGTAACTTCTTTATTTATTTCTTGTTTTGTATTTCATGTGTACCTGAGGACAATTTCTTTTAAAATGTTTTCCTGAACCACAATTGTAACATCTCCTTATTGCCTTTTAATGTATCATTACTCTTTAATATACTTTTGTGTTTATGGCCTTCCATGATTTCTTGCTCCTGCCTTCTAACCCATTCTTGCAACAGTTTTCCAGTGACAAACTCCAAAGTTAAATCTGATTCAGCCATTACTTCCATGGCACAAACTATCCCATCCCAGGAATCATCAGGGGAAGACAAAATTATATAAACCTTGTGCAAATCTGTGAAAGTCATGTCTCTTTCCTGTAACTCGGCAAAAAGACCCCTTAGTGTTTGTAAATGCTCATGAATTGAACTTCCTTTGTTGAGTTTTGCTTGATATAACTTCCTGGCCAGATATACTTTACTCTCTTGTGTCTTCCTCACGTGTAGATTTTTTAAAAGTGGTCCAAATTTCTTTTGCCATTGTAAGGCCTCTAACAGCTCACAACTGACTGTCCTCCACACCTAGAATTATTGTAGCTCTTGCTTTTTCTTCTCTGTGAAGCCATATGATAGAGGGACACGACCAGATATGCGGGATATAAAATAAATAAATAAATACATAAATACATAAATAAGGGAGAGTCAGTAGGTGACTAATTACAGGTTCTCATATACCATCCTTCTAGAGTAGCGTTTGTATCGTTATACTCCAATTGGCATGATTCTTTTCATTCAACTGTTCCAGTGGCTTACTGGAACTTAGAGACACCAGCATTTTTTCCTCCCCTCCTGTAGCAATACTTTCTGTAATGTGTCTACTTTAATCTTGCTCCTTCAGTAACAACTACAGGTGAGGCAAGGGCATGCTGGGCCCATAACACTTTTTAAGTTTATGACAGAGAAGAACACCAGAATTAGCCTTGACATTATTTATTTACAGTAGAGTACAGTATCAACAACCTCAGATATGCAGATGATACCACTCTGATGGCAGAAAGTGAGGAGGAATTAAAGAACCTCTTAATGAGGGTGAAAGAGGAGAGTGCAAAAAATTATCTGATGCTCAACATCAAAAAAACTAAGATCATGGCCACTGGTCCCATCACCTCCTGGTAAACAGAAGGGGAAGATATGGAGGCAGTGACAGATTTCACTTTCTTGGGCTCCATGATCACTGCAGATGGAGACAGCAGTCACAAAATTAAAAGACGCCTGCTTCTTGGGAGGAAAACGATGACAAATCTTGACAGCATCTTAAAAAGCAGAGATATCACCTTGCCGACAAACGTCTGCGTAGTCAAAGCTATGATTTTTTTTCCAGTAGCGATGTATGAAAGTAAGAGCTGGACCATAAAGAAAGCTGACCACCGAAAAATTGGTGCTTATGAATTGTGGTGCTGGAGGAGACTCTTGAGAGTCCCCTGGACTACAAGGAGATCAAATATATCCATTCTGAAGGAAATCAACCCTGAGTGCTCACTGAAAGGACAGATCCTGAAGCTGAGGCTCCAAAACTTTGGCTATCTTGTGAGAAGAGTAGACTCCCTCGAAAAGACCCTGATGTTGGGCAAGAGTGAATGCAAGAAGAGAAGGGAACAACAGAGGACGAGATGGTTGGACAATGTCATGGATGCTACCAACATGAATTTGACCCAACTCCGGGACGCAGTGGAAGACAGGAGGGCTTGGCATGCTCTGGTCCATTGGGTCACGAAGAGTTGGACATGACTAAATGACTAAACAACAACAATAACAAAATGGTCTCCTAAACACATCTCTCCTCCAGATCCACCTACCAAAAAACAAAAACAAACAGCAGCAACAAACCACTCAGGAGCACAGCCTTTCTAAAATACAATATTAACACTTTATCTCCAGGTTCTAAATCTGTTTAATTTTTGTCCCGCAGGAGCTTGTGAAATGTGCTAGAATTCTCTGTCTATTCATATCCTCTCCCCTTTAACCTCTATAGGGCAACCTCATTCATGCAAATACATGTTCCATTGTTATGAACTTTAACTAGTGCCAGATCCAGGCCTCCACCTGTGATGTCTGCCTTCTACAGAGAGGGATAGAATATTGCACATGGAATAGAAGAACTATTGCAGAGAGCATAGAGAAATCTGCTATTGCTTGTCACTGCCAATTCTTTCATCTTTCCTTATGGGGCAGCATAATCCATATCCAGTAGCTAAGCTGATGAGTTGCTTATGTATTCATAACAGACCTCCTTCACTTGGACATCTGCGTTTTGCAACACCCATTCATATATCTTGTTTGTTGCAGCTTTTTGTTGTGTAGTTCTATGTCAAGCTCACATAATTCATGTTCTACATCAGTCACTTTCAGTTGTTCTAAATGGTATTACTTCATCCAACCAAATAGTTATTCCACTAGTTTATTGCACATTTTAATGTAGGTATTTCAGTCATAGGTGAACAAAACATTGATCACCAATGTCCCAGAAAAGAATACTGGAGTTTCCATATTAAGAGGTTTTTGTATGCATGTGTGTCAGGTTTGTTTTCGCATTTGTTTCTCATTTGCTTCATATCAGCTGTTCTTTTGGGGGCTTGAAGCACAGAACTCTTTCCTATAAGGTCAATTTACCATTTGTGTGGGTGAGCTTGAATCCAGAGCACAGCCTTTAGGTTGTTGCATAATACCTTTTTATCTCATCTTGCACAAATCCATAGGTTATGACATAATTCATCGTGATTGGCTGAACAATTAACTCCTGTTCCCTCCTTTTTCATGGAGGTCATCAAGAAAGAGAGAGATAACTTATTACTTTTTTGCTCCTTAGAGAAATGAGCTGTCATGAGGCAAGTTTCTCCTGCAGACTGTTGGCCTTACGTTAGCAAATCTGAATAACCCCCTTTTTTTGCGCCGCATAACCATCTCCATCTGCAGGAACAAGCATTTGTGGCATATTGCACCAGCCTGAGCTGACTGGAATATAGCCAAAGGGAACCTGTCAAATTTGTATGCACAAGATGTTCGCAGCTCTAAGGAGGCTCTAAGATAAAATGCAGACAGTTCGAGGAGAATCACTGAGATGCTCTTTCTCATCTGTCCCCTAATCCATAATCCTGGTCTCTGATAGGGACAGTGGAGAATTTTTATCACTTCACACTTTAATATTAATGTGCCTACCCTCTCAATTTTCAGTCAAAAACTAAACGAAAATCCAGTTACATTTTAAAATGAAGACATCTCTAAATTTTGCAATAATGTCTTCTAATTTTTTAAAAAAGCATATGAAAATGCATACGCACAGTAATGGAGAGACTCCCCAAAATTTGTACACACTTTCTAGAACAATGATGTTTCTTTTTTTTTTTCTTCAGGAACTGTAATTCTCAGAATGTCCCAGTGAACCTTTGCAATTGGATTACAGTACCCAGAATTCCCTAGCTACTGTGATCATTACTGGAGACTCTTGGGATTCTAATTTGTTTGTTTTTAAATAACACTTCCAATTTGTTTTTCGTACATTTTTAATGTAGAAAAAAAGTGTCCTGTTTTCCAGGCAAATTGAAGTTTAATATTGGAAAATTGAGAAGACAGTGAGAGATGGATTCATCCATTACTAATCCCAGGGTGCCCTCCTACATCTTTGTCTCTTTCTCCCACAGTCAGAGGATTTGCAAAAAACACAGGATACAACAGATCTGCCTCTTTGTAGCCTCATCTATTTATTCGTCTCTGGAGAATCATCGGAAGGTACTTGGAATAAGCTGCTGAAGTGTGTAGAGGGAGCTTCAGAAATCCCCAAGAGAATGAAAGAAAACCTGATTGGCATATCTGATCAGCTGATGGCGACTGTCCCCAGTGGGGAACATGGGTATTGCTCAGAATAGCTCTACACAGACCATCAAAATTCATTATGAACACACAAATAGGTGACCATACATACAAGCTCTACCCCAATATCCGTTTCTGTCATACATGAAGTATAGTTTTCTGAAAACTTCAACAGAGGATTGCCCCCTTAAGTAGAAGGTGATGGAGGTCAGCAGGACTAGAGTGTTCTCCTTTCTTTGTACATATGTTTACATTGTCTAGATTGCACTCACCTTCATAAGGCTAGTTCCTTCCTGGAAAGTGAAGTGCTGGTTAGATTGATTCATAGGAAAACAACAGCCCCCTTACAAATCTGTCAGATTTTAAAGGCTTCTTGCATAAAAGTGTCTGCCTCTTTCTGCCTCAAACTTGGCAAGCTTGATTCCTTCAAAAGGAGACTTGTTGCCAATAAATTTCATCCAGTTCTGTCAAGGAATAGTTACAGCTCGCCATCTGTTGATTTTTGCCACTAGAGTCAAAGTGGAAGATATCCAAACCTTTGGGAAATTAATGCAAATCAAGTTCACTTCAGATCAAAATGAAACCACACTTTCAGTCTGAATCTCAGCAACTGACTATGGATAGTAAGTTCTGAACTGATCTTTCTCTTTCTCTTATAATAGTAATAATTTCAGAACTGCAGAGCTGGAAGAGATCCTACAGATCATCACATCCAGCCACAGTCCAGGAGGCACAGTGAGGAATATAACTCCTAATCTCTGGCTCTGCAGACAGATACATAAACCGGTGTGTTTGTGTGTGTGTTGTTTTAGTTTTGAGATGTGAATGCTGCTGTCGTTTTAATTTGTGCCTACATAGATTTTGGTGGCAGGGGCACTGCCATTTTCCCTTTAAATTTTGTTTTTATTTTTTACTAAAATGTTTATCGCTGCATCACTTAATAAATTCATTCAGCATCACAGCCACCTACCCCATTCCTTCCATTCAGCTGATGAAGGGGCTGGTGGAGCAGCAGAAGACCACCAGGTGCAGAGGGGGCACAGAGCAGGTGCAGAACTAGTGGCTGTATAAACACAACCTTTGTGCCATTCCCCCTAATCCAGGAGAAGCAGCATCCAGGAGAGCAGAGCAGGGGCCGAGGCTCCAGCATCAGCTGTCTTCCTGCTGAACCAGCTGGAAGCCTTCTCTCTTCCCACTCCCATTTTTCCTTCAGTAATTGGCTGGAGTCACCTCTCTGGTGTTTCCCCCACAGTTTCTATTGACTATTATGATACTAGGTAGCGCCTTGTAGAAACTCAGTTTAGTGATATATGATTTACTTTTTTGAAAATCAAAATCTTCAAGAACAGTGTGTTCCTAAAACAGTAAGGAAATACCGTAAGTTAATTTCAATGTAGCCCGCCAAACTGATTTAATTACCAGAAATAAACTGATTTAAGGGATGTGGTGGAGCTGCGGGTTAAACTGCAGAAGCCTCTGTGCTGCAAGGTTGGAAGACCAGCTGTTGTAAGATGAAGTCCACACGATGGAGTGAGCTCCTGTCGCTTGTCCCAGCTACTGCCAACCTAGCAGTGGCTGTGTGAAAGCATGTAAATGTGAGTAGATAAATAGGTATGACCACGGTGGGAAGATAACAGCGTTCCATGTCTAGTCACGCTGGCCACATGACCATGAAAACTGTCTATGGACAAATGCTGGCTCTATGGCTTGGAAACGGGAATGAGTACCGTGCCCTAGAGTTGGACACAACGGGACTAAATGTCAAGGGGAACTTTTACCTTTACCTAAATTGATTTAATTTCAGTAAAAAGTAAATGTGGCTACCCATTTATATATCACTTGACTTGAACCTCATATATATAAAAAAGATAGAACGGGGATCAATTCAAATTGCCAGTGGGACCATACCCTCAAGCACATCCTTCTGGGGCAAAATATATGATATGTAGAAGTGAACGTACGGCTCCGTCCAAGCTGTCTATCAGGTTGTGATTATTGGCTGTGTTGGCACTTTCAGTGGATGTCACTCTGGCATCAGGAGGCTGTAGAGCCTACTCTAAAGGAAGCTACTGGACTGGTTATTTCTTGGGTTCTAGTAAGGCTGCTGTGAAATCCGTTGCTGAGAAGGTGCTGCTGACAGTATCCGGCTAACCCGCAGGGAACATTGCTAGGCTGGGCAGTCTTGCTACTTGCTTCTCCTCTTACATTTCCTAATCACCCTTTCCTCTCCCCTCCTTCCATTAGAGCAGTGGTTCCTAACCTTGGATCCCCAGATGGTATTGGACTACAACTCCCAGAATCTTGCCAACATGGTAAAGGCTTCTGGGAGTTTTAGACAAAGAACATATGGGGACCCTAGGTTGGGAACCACTGCTCTAAGGTGATCCCATGTCTTCTTTTCCAGTCTGCTATTTGAAGATTTGCCCAAGAGCCATCCTCTCTTTTGTAGATGCTCTCCAAGTCCGAATGAAAGATAAAGAACCATAAAAAATGAGATAGGGGTCTTTGGGCATATTCCATCCATGCACCTGGACATCAAGATCAGCAACAGAGTTGTAAGTAGTGATTTTGCCCCCAGCAGTGAACATCTTGCCAGCATCTTCCCTCCTCCGCGGATCAAAGTTACAAAAAGAAATTAAAATGTGTTTTATATAGATAGATCTAGGGGGAGAGAGTTTCATCATGTGCTGTCAAGTCAATTCTGACTTATGGCAACCCTTTTTCATGATTTTCCAAACAGCTTCTAGGGGTATCCTGGAACGGTTCAAGCCATGCAGGCTGGCCCTACTCCCAGGAGGCCCAGTGGGGAACTGAATGTCCAACCTCTGGCTCTGCAACCAGATACCTAAACCCCTGAGCTATCCAGCTAGCTAAAGGGAATTTAGCACACCATGTATTTTAATAAGCTGTTCACTCCAAATACATCTAACCTACAATGTCCCAAGTACATCTCCCCTTTAATAAGGAGGCCTGGTCTATCCATATATTTCAGGTAAACAAGCCCTCCATCTGGATTCCACCTTCTATCTGGTTTATCGTCTTGGGTCCACTAGCACTCTTATGTCTCACTGGAGCCTGTTCTGTTACCAGGCACCTTTCCTCTGCTCTTCCCAGTGGCCAAGGCTATTTCTCCTCTGGCAGCAGACCAGGTTGTTGGACCAGTCCAGGAAGTCTAGGGGAAAAGATGTGCCCTCTAAATTGGGCTCCTGGGGCAAAGCTTCAGTTGCCTTGCCCTTGTTACGGTCCTGCTCAGCAAGCCCACAAGTCACCTGTTCATACTCATTCCCAGCCATGTAAGATGTATTATAGTCCTGTTCAAAGTTGTAAAAAGTTTCTAATTCTGCATCTTTATCTATAAATCAGCACATGTAATTTTATGCAGCTGGGCTCTCTCTTTTGTCCTCTTTTTTTTGGTGATGCATAAGTGACTATCCTACTTTCCTCGTTCAGGATCTTGGCCAGTATTGTTTTGGTCTGATTGCCTCAGCTTCATACTCTTCCAGCTGCTGCTTACAGCACTGTCTCAGCCCACTGTCAGAAATATGGTGTTGCACTCTCTTTTGGTCAATGGGTGTCATTGCCTACCATTTTTTGAGTCGACTCCTTGCTGAAGAGCAAGCCGATGGACCTTACTATGCTCTCATTCCTGACTACTTACAACCGCCCTGAATAATGTGTTATCAGCTACAATTGTGGGCACTTTGCATCTTGTTCCTGATTGCAGATTATTTGTGAGAAATTTAAAAAGCACCAGTTTCTCTACAAATCTTTGGGATAATCCTACTTTTATACATCCCTCTACTGGAAAAAAGGAGACTATTTATTGCTACTCTCTGCTTCTTATTTTTTAGCCAGCATGCAAGCAGAAAAACTTTCTCTCTTATTTCACCTTTCCCTTTGCCAGAGTTATACAACTGTATTGTTGAAACAGGTTTCCTATTCCAGCAGAAGGCTGGAGTAGATGACCTTTGAAGTGCCCCAGTCGACAACATAGCTTTTTTAAAAAAACAAAAAACCTGTTCATTAGAATGTTCCCACACTGCATAAGAGCATCAGTTTTGGAATAGTTTACCCAATGACAAATATAATAAAACATAAGTGAGAAAAATATTAAAGGCAACAACAACAAAAAACAACCCTGCTCAAAAACTTGAAACACTCTATGAAATTTAAAAATGTACCTACTGGGTGCTAATTGGATAACTGCCAACTGTGTCTCACTGGGGAGGAAATTCAGTAGATACCACAGCCAAAAGCGGTTTCTGTGGTTGCCATCCACCAGCTCTCAGAAGTTGGAGAAACTTAGATCATCTGCAGAGATCTACAGGTTGATAAAAGGCAATCTGGAAATTTTACAGATGCCCCTCATCAGGTCTTTCTGGCCAACATACAGCTTCCCCCCAACCCAATACCTGACTTTCAGAACTGGGTTTGTTTGTTTTGTTTGTTTGTTTCATATTGGGTTGAATCTTGGCATGGGTAAAGCTATAATTAATAAAGAAAACACCTTTGAACATGCACAGAGCCACTTCCCCTAGCAGTACTGAGTAGATGCTGCTGCCAGTTCTCACCTACTGGAAATTAAAGACAACATCTTCTTGGGAGACCCTCTCTCAGTTCCAGGAATTAATGAAGGATTCTGACAGGGAAGACTCCAGCCAGCTTGCTAGCAGGGAAATTCCACCTTTCTGGGACACAAAAGCAAGAATCACTCTTGGATGTATCTGTGCCTAGTTCAGTATGTTGTTGTGGACAACAGTGAACTTTTAAAAATGACAACCGTGTCCCTTTACATACTGGCACACAGGCACTGGAAACAGACCACTACCTCTTTAAAATCTTGCAAGCAGGAGTGTATCGTGCAATGTAGAAGACCATGTGACAGCTTGAAAGGCAGTTGGAAGCTGCAGGAGGAGAGCGGCAGACTTAGGGATGAGATCTGGGGACTGGTGTGGCTGCAGCAGAGCTGAGATTCACTGCAGTGAAGCCCATGTCCTGTTTGCTATTCAGGCAGCAGAAGTGGCAGGTGGCAGCTCTCCTCTGATCCAGGATGCCAAGACACACAGGAGTTGTCTAGCTGAACCATCAGAGAGCAGAATGGTCCCTTCTCTCCCTCAGCCTTTTGCTTGTCCTAGGTGGGAAGTGTTCGCTTGAAGGAGAGAGTGTGGCATAAAGGCACACTCGGGACTCTGGGCAAGAGAAAGTAAGTGTGAATCTTGTTCTTTCTTCATTTGGGATCTCTCTCTCTCTCTCTCTCCCCTGCAACTGTGATTGTTCATATATTTAATTGGTGGGATTTATTTAAATGGCAGAGAGGTATGCAGAAGTGAGAAATGCAGCAATATGATTTGAAGGGGGAATCTGACCAGCCAGCGTTGCAGGGGTGGGGTGCTGCCTTTTGTTAAGGAGGTTAGATGAAAGCAGGTGAAAAATGTCCTCTGGAATTTGTCATACCTTTCTGGCTGGGGTGGGTTGCCCAGTGACAACAAGACATTCCAGCTGGATGGAGGGACTAGCTAGCAGGTGAATGCATGGAGGGGATGGGGATAGTCAGAGGTCAGTGGGGCGAATGTCAGGCATGAAGCAGAACTAGAACTCAGCCAGTGGTCATTGCTGTCTTGTCTTCTCAGACCAGCTGAGAGAATGGTCTAGTCCTTCAAACTGTTGGGCTATCATTTCCCAGAGCTCAGAAATACGACTTCCCCAGACTATTTGGACTATACTGGTGGGGAGATTTTGGAGATATTCTGTAGTTCAGAAAAGTCACAGCTCCAAGCTCTTTTGCTTCCCTCCAAAACAAGCTTTATTAGAAATAAAAAGGAATGGAATGAAAATGTGCAGGAAAATGTGAAAGGTAGTGGAAAGAAAAGAATATGCTGTCTTAGACAGACTGATGACTTTTGTTTGTCAGCCCAACTTTTGTTAGGGTCAAAAACTGTGCACAAGTAATTGTTTCTCCGGAACAATGGGAATGCGTCTGTCACATTAATCCTGATCCAGCAGTGATAGCTTTGTGACGGTAAAGATGTTATGGAGAGTGAGGACAATCTCTCCGTAGGACAGTGATGGCTGTTTTGTTAATGGGACAAAAGACACCGTAACCAATAGTAGTCAGAGTCGGGGGGGGGGGAAGTGGACATTCATACACATCACACACATTCATACAAAGAAAGTCCTCTGCCTTTGGTAATCAAGCAAGTGGGAGTGGGTTGGCAGAGATGAGGAGCCTGAGGTGTGGCACCACTCCATGTGCCTTAATGGATAAACGGCTACCACCATAGGAGGAAAACAAATCACAGAGTCCAAAGTGGCCTGGACATTGGCAGTTCATTGTTCTTGCTGGTAGTGTTAAGTCTCATGATACTTCTTCACGATAGCCCTTGAATGTCACACCAAAACACGGCTGACCCTACCACATTGCCGGTCAGACATCTGAAAAGAGTTGCTTCGTTGTGCAGCTTCAAGTGTCATGAAAATACGCAAAAACCAACTGAACTGGAGACTGTGATGAGACATCAAAAACAAAATAATGTGTGTACCCTGCACGGTATCAGCTTTATCTTACAGTGTTAGTTGTGTCAAATTTGCATGCCATCTCTCAAGATAGCAGTCGTATTACAGAGGTGTAATCTTTTCTAAGAACTCAGACTTCAGTTCTTTCACATCTGGGGGAAAGTGGCAGTTGCTCTAGGTCATATTTTCATTGCAGTGTTGATTGATGAATGGAACTGGGTTGTACAAGTGTCCCTATTGAGCATGGATTATGAAGCGAGAGTCTGCTGCAAGTTAACACCAACTCCACCCTGTATCTGCCCATGGCATTTTGTGAATCTTTTGAGTGGTCAAATTATTTGCTGGTATCTACTGCCCAGTTTTCCAGTTCCTGTTTAGGAGTCCAAATATAAGCTAATTTATATTTTTCAATAGAAAAGGACAGTGACCTCTCTATCTATACCATCTAGTATCTGTGAACAGGATATTGGAACATTGTCTTACAAGACTTGATTGCAGAAGCATGACCCCCGTGGGCTGCAATGTCTTTGTAGCATGTTTTCTAGGAGGACCTATAAAGTGTCAGAGTTTGGAAAAATTACTTTTTAAAATGAAAACCTAAAATCTTCTAAAAAGCTTCTTGGCTGGGGCATTCTGGAAGTCATGGTCCAAAAAAGTAATTTTTACAAGCACTGGAAACTGCCTGCATCCAAGAAAGACAGCAAGCCCCATCACTCAGCAGTATGGTCAGGTTTTGCATGTAGAAGGTCTCAGGTCTTGCCAATGGCTGCTGGCATCCCCCCATTAAAAATAAATCAGCAGGTGATATGAAAAAAAGCTTTGCATCTGACCTTGCTGCTAGTCAAAGCAGACATTATTGGGATAGAAAAAGTGTCTTTGTTGTTGACCTGGATAAAAGATGAATTGTTGCCCCTGTAGACTTCAGGGTGTGGTGTGGTGACACTTTTTTTCTTTCTGGTTGGAGAAAACATTTTCAGGAAGGCAATAAAGTGTAATGAGGCATAGAGATGCAAAAGCAGGCTAGTGGCACACATTCAGCCCCAAACTGCACTTTGCCTGTCCTGGATGAAATAGGCCATATTCTCAAGGGCAAAAAGTAAATAATTGTTGGACGGCTAGACCAATATTGGAGGACTTATAGAGTGGAAGAGTCCGAAAGGACGTTGGAGGTCTTCTATGCTATCCCTCTGCTCAGTGCAGCCTCTGCAATGCAGGATCCAACTCTAACATCCCCAACAAATGGCCATCAAGACTCTGCAAAAGTACTCCCAGTGAAGGAAAGAAGACTCTCCAGTCAATCTATTTCCCCATCAAACAGTTCTTGCTGGTAGGAACTTTTGCTTTCATATTTTACCACAGTGTAAACTAGGGAATTACAGTTTTAAAGAATGTTGGGTACACATGTACTCCTCAAAAGCACTGGAGGCCTGTTACAAAAGAACAAATACACTTTATCAACTGAAGAAAATAAAGATTTGTTCAACAACATACAAGTCCTATAGGAAGGAAAAGGCAAAATAATTTATCTATAGAATAGTACTATTAATCTGCTTGTTCTTTCTCATCATTTCCAAGCACTTGCAAATAAACCAGCCAACCTGCCCCCAAATATAACAGAGATTAGTTAATTTGTTTGTTTGTTTGTTTTATTGCATTTTTTAGGCTGCAGACTAAATGGATTATACAGTGCATTAGATATTGGAGTATCCAATACTAGCACATAATAAAACAAAGAGAGACATCCATATAATAAAACCAGCAGAATTCATACAAATATATACTATCTTAGGTGTTGACTTGCGTCATGCAAAATATTGTTTTGTTTTGTGTGGGCTTGAAGCCCATCAGCCGCTCAGTTACAGTGACACACAAACTGGCAAAAAATTGCTCTATTAGCTGTGGAAAATGGGAACACGGAGCCTCCCTGCCAAGGTTAGCACTAAAAAATGCAGAGAAATAGAGAGGTATTCCATATTCATTAACCCACCACCTTGGCAATATATACTTTTGGCCTAATTTCATAGTCAGTCTCATGAATTTTAGCTGCAGTAAGGCAGCTTCTTCTGCTTTGTTTAGTAGAGATATCAAAGGAATACTTCCTAGATGATACAGAGCGTGAGCACAAATGACAGACATCTTATGATTACTTTATGGTGTTTGATGCCTTTCTATTCAATAGCATGCTGTCCTAGAACAGCCTCAGAAATGTTTGGTATGCTCCAGTTGTCCTGGAAGTGCTACCTTCCCTGGCTATTGATTTAAGAGAGGTAGTGCAATCACCTCATAATTACTCTCTCCATCAACTATAGTGAGGGGACTTGATGATAACTGGTGGGATGGGAAATAATGTCATTGTCTCTGCCATTCAAAATCTCCCAGAATTTCAACCCTGTAAGTTCTGCTCCATATGGCATTTGCCAACATTGCTAACAACATAATATCCCAATAGGAGATATATATATAAAACAGATGAAGTTACTGAACTGACCATATGAATTTCCTTTCTCAGAACAAGGAACTGTTTGTGCCAGTGATGAATCTGCTAGTTGCAACCCAAACACATATAACCAGCCAAGGCTAGAAATATGGGAGAAAAATGTATGAATCTGCGCCATGAAATCCAGTTAAACCCTCTGTTGTGTTTTGAGAGTGACCTCTTGTAAATCATGAAGGCATGCGAAATGGTATTCCCAGGCATTGCTGTCCAGTTTTGGAATGTTTTTGATTGAGATGTTTGCCGAAATCTGATAATCTTATGGATTAAATAGGAAATACTTTAATTGAAACAAGAATCATACAGCTATTAATAAGATGATAACATGTGGGCAGATGTAACATGATCACCTCTTTCTGGTTTTGCAGGACTGTCCTATTACTGTGTAAATCAGCCAGGATGCTACCAGTGCAAGGCTTCCTAGCTGATGAAGAGGACAGGTGGAAACAAAGGAGACCCAGTGTGTAATTAAAGCAGCCAGGATAGGCAGAAAGGAGGATTCTTTGTGCAGAACATCATTCAGGGCCAGTTGGCTTCCTTTTTATCCCCTGCCTATTAGGCAGCTAGAGGAGTTGAATAGAAATTCAAATAGCCCAGTTAGGGAAAAGAGCACATGGAGGAGGTGAGGCATCCCAGCTAGTAGGAAAAGCACAATGGATGGGGTAGCTGGGAAGCTCAGAAATTCATACGGGAAGAATGAAGGAGATTTTCCAAGATCCTGGAAATCATTTGTGCAGTTTTGGAGACAGGGCCAGATTAAGATATGCTGAGGCCCTAAAATATGGCAGGCTTAAAAGAGTTCCATAGCATCCTATGTCCAAAATATGTAAGTGCTGTTTACATGAATTAAGTTACACTTAGAGTAGGCCCATCTGAATCAATGAAATTTATGGAGGTGTTGACTCAGTAAATCTCCACTGATTCAATGGGCCTACTCATGGGCAATTTACTGTGCTAAGCAACCAGATTTGGGCTTTTTTAAAAAATACATATTATGTAAAATGAACTCCACATAATACAGTATTTTGCTTTTGTGTGTTTTTTTATTTAATTATTGTTGTTAGAAGCCTCTCATAATGTTAAGATCCCAACATGTAGTTTACCTTTCTTCTGCACTGCTTATGAGAAATATGAAGGGAAATGTGGAATGCAAAGAAATCTGTTATCTCTCAAGATCTACTAAATATAGAGTAGTGCAGTGATTGTGAACCTTTTTGAGCCCAATTGCCCAAACTGGGGGGTGGGAAGAGCAGGTGGCGGGCACCAGCAGCAGTGGTGGCGGAAGTAGAAGTGGTAGAAATGGTGGCAGAAAGGGGAAGCCCAGCCACAGAGGTGCCTCTAGCCCTCACTTTGGATCTGCCTCCAGTTGTGCCCAACCCTGGCACCACCTATAGCTCAGCCGGCCCGCCAGCGCCAGCTGCTCTGGATCCTGGCCCGCCACCTGTTGGGGCAGTAGCACTGCGGCTGCAGCCACCTCCTCAGGTTTGGCTGCCAAGGGGTAGCAATCTGGCGACTTATGGCTCACGTGCCCACAGAGAGGACTCTGCTTGCCAGCGTTGGCATGCGTGCCATAGGTTCACCATTGCTGGACTGGTGAATGTGTATGAGAAGCTGATTGGGTTTGTATACTTTCACAGGCTCTTTTGTCCTTAAAACCCACAAATTATGTCCTCATTTCAGGCACCACAGGGGCCCTGGAGCTTGTGGGGACTACACCATCATGCCGGATGATAAAGGTGCCTTCCAGGTTGTTTATATCACCATAGAGGTTCTAATTGCCCTTGTTTCCATTCCTGGGAATATCCTGGTGATCTGGGCTGTCAAAGTGAACCCAGCCCTTCGAGATGCCACCTTCTACTTCATTGTCTCACTGGCGGTTGCAGATGTTGCCGTGGGAGCCCTTGCCATCCCCCTCGCTATCATCATCAACATTGGCCTAGAGATACACTTCTACAGCTGCCTGATGCTGGCATGTCCTGTCCTCATCCTCACCGAGAGCTCCATTCTGGCACTGTTGGCCATTGCTGTGGATCGCTACCTCAGAGTCAAAATTCCTATACGGTAAGAATAACTTCTTCAGACATAAAAGATTATCAGAGGTGGTTTATAAAGAATTTTTTTTTCATGCTTATGACAACACCACACGGCAAGAATCCAGGGCTTGACAAAGTCACCCTTTTCAGACTGTAGCCCCCACTGGTCATGTTGGCTGGGGAAATCTGGGAGAAGTGATTTACGCTTCCCTTCTTCTAGGTGCATTTCTGGGACCGTGCGGCTTTCCTAAGGCTAAACAGGCTTTCTTTTCTCCTGGGAGGTAGTGGGAATCAAACTCCTATATCTAAGTCACTGAGCTATCAGACAGCTATCCCTCTCCTAATTCTTCCATATCTCTCTGTTGGCTACAGTGTATTCATGAGCCGAAATCCTGTTGCGTGGCATAGTAAATTGCACTAGGGCAGGCCCATAGAATGAATGGAAATTTATGGCTTGTATAGTACAGTAGATCTCAGTTAGAGTGTGCACATTTGAATCCATAGAACTTTCAGAAGAGTTGACTCATAAAACCATCATTGGGCCTACTCTAGTGTGAATTATCACATGGTAAGTTTTTTGAGAAGATGTAGAAAGTTTCAGAACTTGGAAGAATGACATTTGAAGGATATACTTCAGAGTCTCACAGCTGGAGGATTCTGCAGCTTGTCCAGAAAGCAATTTCCCCCTGAGCTATGAGAGAACCTATGTTTTTTTTTTTTTACAGTTTCTGGTGGCTTTGTTAAGATTTCCAAAATCTCTGGTGCTGTCTTTTTTTAAAAAAGCACGTATAGCTGAAGACACCATGATAAAAATGCTTACAAAAAGTAAAAGCACTTTCTGTTATAAATTCCACTCAGCTTTATGTTAATAACATAGATCAATGTAAGAAGAAAATGACAAAAGGGGAAAAAAAGATATGTGTTCTGTGGGAAAAGCGAAACTTCAAAAGGGGTCTTTAGGTATTTGTGTATTGATTTTAATTCTGGGCTAGATCTCAGTCACTCTGTCCTGAGATGCTTCCAGAGGGAGAGTTCCAACCATTATTAATCAAAAGACACACTGCTTTTATTCAGTCTTTTCCTCCACTATGGTTTTGGAGAAAGAGGAGAGGAAGCATTAGAAGAACATGGGGGTGGACTTACAAATGGAAGACATGATTATCTGAATAGACTGTCCTCATCCCATAATATTTTGTGAATGAGACATAGTTGATTAAAAATAAAACCCATGACTGATACTGGCCTGCTTCTGACTTTAGGTCTCTTCCTTTTGTGGCTTTAGATCTGAGCTAGAGTCTTGGACTTCTTTGTGCAGATTTTGTGAATGTTTTCCAGTTAGGAAATAATGTACAGAGGGGGACTGTATCAAAAGAAATAAAAGGAATAAGACATTTAGGGTGAGGAAAAGGCCCCATGCCCTTCCTTGGGCTGGTGAGAATAGATTCTTTCCTTGACCTTAAACCATGTTTGGCTCTTTATACCTCTTTGTTTAGCACAGGGGTCGTCAGCCCCCGGTCTACGGCCTAGTACTGGTTTGTGGGGCTGCTAGAACTGGGCCGCAGATATAGATTACCCCCCCTGCACACACACATGGTAGGCATGTCATGCTCAGGGGGTGTGTGTTGCACCTGCGGGGGGCATGTCATGCTCACGTGGGGGTGCCCCCACCCCCCATGCATGGAGCTCGCTCACCCCAGCTGGTCTGCAGCCCCAAAAAAGTTAGGGACCACTGGTCTAGCACACATTGGGATGATAAACATTTATGGAAGAGGGGAGTGAAGGAAGGGTGTTCAGGGGGACAGGCCTTGGTTGTTTCTTAGCATTTTAGTCTCCAGTTGAGAGAAATTGCTAAGAAAAAGCTTAACTGAGCATCACGGAGGCTCAGGGAATACATTACAGAGAACCTATCATGAGAAGAGAGAACTATGCAGTAAAAGTGTTACCAAGGAGAAAATTTTCATATCTCCCACAGTTTACAAATTAGCATGTTTTGATTTATCTTCTTGATTGGTCTTCTGGGTGTAAACATGGAGCACATTTACAATGTGATTTCTCAGACTCACTGTGGTAACCCACCTCTGGAACAGAAGCATGATTTCAACATTGCTAACATATAGTTTGGTTCTGAGTATGGATCAACAGCAAACAATTATCAGGCCCTTGAAGATATGAACCAAACTGGAAAACCTTTCAGCGTTATTGTTCTTTTAAAAATGAAGACATTTAAAAGGTAAAGGGAGCTACAGATCCTTGAATTAGTACTCCACCCTGCCAATACATGTTTTCCTTATTTAAATCTTACTCCCTCGGGACAAAGGAGAAGATGCTGCCTGCTCCCATTCCACATGAGGAAGCCAAGTGGGATTCAGTGCTAATAGTAAGATAGCATCCTCTGTTACACTGAAGGACAATAGGAGTGCGTAAAGATGTAAGACAGGCTGCGCATCGCATGCAACTCTTCCCTGTGCTGCCGACTTTTGCCTTCCAATACCTGCCACTTCACTCTCCCTAATAGTAGCAATGCTCTTGTGCAGGGTTATTTCCTGCTAGTATTACAGTGTTTCTGAACATTCGTGGGGGGGCAACCCCAGCTTCTAAAAACCAATGACATAGGTGAATGAGGAAATCTGACTAAATATATTGGAAATCCTGGAAAAGATCATGATGTTATTATAATTCCAAGAAAGAAATGAAGAGGGGTAGTAGAAATGATTAATCAGAAGATTTGTTGGAGAGTTGAACATTGTCTGCCTGAGAAGCCCAGACGGGCTTCTTAATCCCTAAACTCTATGTGTGTGCAGGGGGGAAGGGAGACAGCCTGATCTGAGAAGAAGCAAACCTACATGCATGAATATATATATTTTTTGAGTGCTTCCAGCCTGATCTGCGCTGATACTGAACAGCCAGATGGCTGTGAACGAATAGAAATCATTTCCTAAGAAGGCCCAGTTTTTCTTTCAATTTGTGCTGTGCTTGATCCTTTTATTTTTTTTAATCTGAAAAAAGTAACCTCTTTGGGATAATGAATAATTTGAGTTATATGCAAATGTTCAATAAATAATATTAACACTTACTGCCTATGAAATTTCTTCACCCTAAAATACTAGAATTGTTTTCCACAACTGCACTAACCCTTAATTATCTGGCATTAAAGGCCAATATTATCCTACTTTTGTTGATGGGTAGGATAATGATGATGATGATCACCATCATCCAGGCTTCAAGGAGAATTGTTCTCACTCCTGTATGGAAATGCCTTGGTCTATACTACAGTGTTTGAATCTAACAGTCATCATGATAAATAAGAATGTGTGGCTCTTTATGAACTGCAAAACATTTCATTCATCAGGTACTTAATAAATAGTATTATTATCATCACAAACCTTAGCATGCTTTTATGCCTACTGTGTACACTGAATTTTTTTTATTTAAAATATTTTTATCCTGCCTTTCTCCTTGAAAAGGACCAAAGGCGTCTTACAACAATGAAATACAATATTTTAAGTTGAAAACAATGAGTATACAATGGTGGTCAACATAATTAAAAGACAATATTTAAAATTACCAACAGTGAATAAGGAGGCATCTTACAATATTAACAACGCAATATTAAGGCAAAGATCAATAAGTATACAAACATTTAAAATATGTTACTCTAAGAAATGGAAAAGAACAAAAAAGGAAAACAGAAATAATATTAAAAATCAACATAGTAATGCATAACCATCTATCTAAAAATCACGCACAGGTAGCTGGTTACTGAGGAAAGGCTTGTCTGAAGAGAAAAGTCTTTGCCTGCTTGCTGAAGGATAGCAAAGATGGGGCCAATGGGAGGGAGTTCTAAAGTCAAGGTGCAGCAACAGAGAAGGCTGGCTCCTGTGTCCCCATCAGACGCACCCGTGAAGATGGTGGGACTGAGAGGCCTCTCCTGATGATCTTAACACCCAAGCTGGCTCATAATGGGAGATACAGTCCTTGAGATAGCTTGGATCAAGGCTATTTAGGGCATTATAGGTTGAAACCAGCACTGTGAATGGAAACTGATTGGCAGCCAGTGGAGCTGCTGTCATAGGAGGGGATATGTGATCCCTGTAACCAACCCCAGTCAGCAATCTGGCTGCTGCATTGAAGTTTCCGTTGAAGTTTCCTTACAATTTCCATCGGCAGCCCCTGTTTTTTCAATGGGAATGTAATCTCATCCAATACCGGATGCATTCCTATTCTCTGTTATGCCTTTTGAGTGACCAGGAGCACCTCTTTCTAGTTTGGATTAAGTTTCAATTTATTCACGCTCATCCAGTCCATTACGGATACCAAACACTGATCTAGAGCCAAAGTAGCTTCCTTGGATGTAGGTGGCAAAAAGAGGTGGAGTTAGGTGTCATCCACATACTGGTGATATCGAACCACAAAAGTCTGGATAATCTCTCCCACTGGTTTCATGTAGATGTTAAAGAACATAGGAGAGAAGACCGAACTCTGAGGTATTCCACAGGTCAGCGGCCAAGGTTTCAAATAGGAGTCCGCCAGCACCATCTTCTGTGTTCTCTCCTCCAGGAAGGACTGGAGATGCTGTAAAATAGTGCCCCCAAGACCCATTCCAGAGAGACGAGTCAGGAGGATACCGTGGTCGATAGTACTGAAAGCCACTGAGAGGTCCAGCAAAATCAACAGGGTCACAGATTCCCTATCTGGTTCCCATCGTAGTTTATCTACCAAGACAACCAAAGCTGTCTCTGTCCCATAACCAGGCTGAAGCCAGATTGAAATTGGTCTAGATACTCTGTTTCATTCAGGAACCTCAGGAGCTGAGAAGCCACAACCTGCTCTAATACCTTCCCCAAGAATGAGATATTAAATGCTGGTTGTGGGATCCAAAGAGGCTACTAGTAGGGATAGGAATACTTCTTTGGGGGCAATGATTGATTTTTTTACTCTGGCCTGTAGAGGCTAAAATCAATTCTGTCATTCCTTGTCACTAAGTGGTATAATTGTGTGAATATCACAGAATCCATGACCGATTTTTTTCCTAGTCTTGAACATGATTTTTTTTCCTGGATGATAAAATATCTCATTCCCTTCTGAGAATATTTTGTGTTACATTCTGCCTTTTGCCTTCATCACATTAAAATCAGATTAGTGTGCTTGCCATGTGTGTGAAAGAGACTTAGCATAACACTAAACACTGCAGGGTAAATAGTTTATTTCATCTAATTCCAAAGAAAGCTATTTAAGCCTTGAATGGCACCATTTTGGCCTCTTTAGTAGAAGCAGATAGGTAACAGAATGTTTTTAAAGAAGTGGAATAGAAAAGAGTATGTGGAGAGCAGCTGATTATCTCTCTCATGAAGGCCAGTTCGTCATCCTCCTGAGTCCCTGAGTCATATAATTTACTCTGGCCTGTAAAGGCTAAAATCAATTCTGTCATTCCTTGTCACTAGGTGGTAGAATTGTGTGAATATCACAGAATTTGCCATTTCCTGGCATGAACACAAGTTTTTTCCCTTTCCTTTTAGGGCCCAATCTTTTTCTAATACAAAATAAAGAGATCTTGTTTGTGAACAAAGGTAGGAAAGAGATTATCAGGTGATATTCCAAGAGAATCCAAAACAAACATCTGTGAGTTTTGAGAATCATGATTTGGGGAGGGGGTTAGTGTGGCCCACCCCTAGTTACTATCCTATATATATTTCACTCTCAATTGCACAAAAGCTCTGATTTTCAACCCACACAAGTTGGAATTTAGGGGATTCTGCTTCTTTGACAGCAGTGCTGTAAACTGCTGCAGCTATGCCAGGTGGCTAAATGCAATACAGCACACAGTTGCTGGCTAGATTTCCACCCACACAACACAGTTTGCTTTAGCACCTGATCTCAAAATAGGATTTTTAAAAAAATGTTTAAAAATTGCATTTGGATTATATGGAGCTTTAGGCATACAAAACATCTGTGGTTGAGGGGAAATACATGTACATCACTGGGAAAGGCACATCTAGCTTCAATGCTTTAGCTGGTAAAAACATGAAAATAACCTGGTTGTTCAAATGAGTAAAAAAAAAAAAATGAATCCAGAAGGTTGTTGATCTCATGCATTAGCGACCCCATAAAAGAGGCCAATCAAGAGAAACCCTCACGTGTCTGCTGGTGTGATAATTAATTAATTTATTAAATATGCTCACCGAGTGAAGATTTAAACTTGGATTTCTTTAATTTTAACATATAGATCATTAGAGGGGGATTCCTTAAATGTTTTTTAAAATATAATTGTCACAGCAGGAGCATTTCATATCTCCTGTAGTGTGCAGATTATCTTGCTTTCTTTTGTGATTTGTTATCAGAAGGTAAATGCAAGTTTTGCATACAAGTACATTTACTGAGGAAGACAGGTCTGCCAAAATGACGTGCTAACATATAGTTTGACTTAACTGTATTAACATTTAGTTAATCTGTAATGTAGTAATGATGCCACAGTGGCATACTCCACTGCCAGGAAATCTTATCCTTTGAGTCATTTGGCACACAATCCACTTGAACAGCTTCCATTCAGTTTCAAGTGGACAACGTGTTTCATTTATATCTGTGACAGGTCAGATCTTTGTGAAGCAAACGGCACGTGAGGATTATACTTCCCTTGAGCAGCATATATGTTCCTGCGTATAATGGAGGAGCATATGAACTTTCGGTGAACTCTGCAGCTCTGATAGGAAGTAGTTTATCTCCTTTTCTGTATGCAAGCATCTCTTCTCAACGGTCAGTCTTAAAAAATAAAAGAGACCACGGTTTTTAGAATCAACATTGCTTCCTCTGGAGAACATGTACTCTTTCATCCCCTCTTTGAACTGAGACACAATTGTCACCAACCTGGAACCTTCCAGGGATTATGGTATATATATCCCATAATCCACAGCTAACATAGCCATTGGCCAGCAGGCAAGAGATGAGACAGCCCAACATTTCTGGAAAGTGCAACTTGCTCGTCAGATGCTGTTGGTCTATATCACCATTAGCCCTGCCCGTTGGCCACGCTCACTGGGGCTGATCAGTTGGAGTCTGACAACATCCAGAGAGCCAGAGGCTGACTGCCTTTGCTACAAAGCAAGAATGGAGAACTCTGGAGGGTCCAGGGAGCCCATTTTCCACCCCTAGGACCAAGCAGTGGCTACACCGACTGTGTAAAATGTGACTTTAAAAAGAAAAGCCATTTCCACTTTCTGGAATCCCACTCCCCCCCCCCCTTGGGGGTTTGAAGACTTTTATCCCCTATGGAGGTTTCTAGGAGAAGACAATGACTTTTCCTCCCCGAAAATCTATCAAAACAATTCCGTTTTTGCAGGAGGGAATGTGGGGCAGGGTTGGAAGAAGAGCTATGCAGGACACATTTTGCAGTCCCATGACAGAGGGAGGAACAATGTGCAGTAATGACTCTTGCAATATCTTCAGTTTCTTTTGAAAGTTGCCTCTTCCCCCTTGGGGTACAGTAGCTGGAGCTGCCAAATGAGCTATAGATATTGGTTTTGTACAGCTCTCCCCTTCTACCTGCTTAAAGAATAGAGATGTGTGAGCTGGTGATAAAGGAAATTTGAGAGGTACGTTTGTCTTCTGAAGAGTTCTGTACTTTGCTATCAGAAGCTAAGGGATAACTAGTCAGTCAGTAGCCCTGCAGTGAATATTCTCCCTGGCCCATAGAAAGACTGCCAGCAATATAGATGCATTCTACAGGATCCCCTCCATTGTCACAAGGCTCTCAAATATCTAATCGAACACTTCTGTTGCTTCTTGTTTGGGGTGTAAATTGTATTGTTACCTTCAGTGCAGGGCCTGGGGTGCATGAGACCGTGCTAATACATTTCTCCTGGGAAAGAAATAAGGGTTCTAAGTATCTAAGATTATTAGGATGACAGCCCCAACTCTGGATGGGCATTCTCAAAGATGGCTTACTGAATATTCAAAGTAGATGTATCCCTTCGTTCAAGGGTGCTCCGGGAACATTTTTGCAGCCAACAAGGCCACCCTAGAGCATGATAAATCATATTTTTTTTTAAAAAAAATAATATCTGGAAGCTTTCCAGCAACAGTGGTTTGGCATCAGGAGCCTTATGGGGCTCCTCTAAAGATATGGAGGCTCCTGTAAGACCTCCCTTAAGACCTTAAATATCTTAGTGTTTCCTCTTTATTTCCTCCTGCTCAAGTGGTTAAAATCTGGAGTGCTCTATGGTGGGCACCGGGGGAATATAATGTGCCCCCCCCTGGTATTAGAGAGTGCCCACAGGACCTTAGAAAATGGAGCCTAGAAACAAGAAAAATGGCTTCCAAAGGAGAAACAATCACATATGGTGATGTCCTAGAGGTTTCATTTAACGTTTGTAATTGATAGAATCCTGCTTCATAGGAAGACTTGATTCCAGTTGGAAATTTCAAATTAAAAAGAGGAGAGTTTGAGCAGAACCAACCATCCCATGAGAGGTAATCCTCTCAGGCCACAGATGCTGGTGGACAACAACAGTAGCCCCTCACAGTTTCTTCCTGTTGGAGGATCATGTTCTGGATGCCATGCGGCTTTTATCTTATTCCCCTAAACTGGATTGCTGCCTTAAGATGTGGTGGAGGATGCTCATTCATTGCTGTCTTCACCTGGCAGTCCAGCCAACCATTGACTGTGGAATGGCAAAGGACCGCCATGTTGTCCTTGAGGTGAGGCAAGGCTAAGGACTACCATCTATTATGGGCCAGGCTTTGGAGTGGTTCAGCCTACTTTCTTGCTCCTATAGAAATCCCCAAAGGCAGCAAACAAGGGAACAACCCAAGGATTACATGCACAATGTTAACCCTGTGCCACAGTCAGAACAGATGCTCTGCTGTGAATGTCACTGATAGATAATACATGCCTTTATTGATCGATAAAAGACAGGTAACTTCTTGGACGTTTTCTTGGAAGTGTTACTTTTCTGGACTTGCTCGCTGAATTAGATCCCCAAAGAAGTGCCCGCAAGGTCTGACAGGATATAGCAGCAGGTGGGGGTCTACTGCGAAAATGCTGTTACTGTATCCAAATATGCCCCAGGTGGTGGCAAGGACTGAACAGATCAATACCAGGAAAAGGTGCCAGGCCGGCTTCTGCAATCCAGTCAAAAACATAGCAATGACTTCTGCTGTACACTAGGAGCCTAGCATGGAAATGAATGCTGAGATATTTCTCCTTTCTGAGACACACTGCAGCTCTTCTGCACGAGCCAAGCCCAAACATCTCTCTTCATTTTGGTCTCCTGAGATTTCTGATTGACAGTGAGAAGAAAGACGCAAGCCCTCTGCAGCCACACAGGCAGCAAGGGCACACCTGTTGCTTCCCTGCATGGCTACAGCTCAAGTGCAGATGCTAATATGCCACCGCCTGAAATAGCATATTCTCCTAAGGAGAGGGAGACAGGTAGTCCTTGGCCTTTGCGCCAGCCATTCATCCTGTATAGAAAGATTGCATCTCTGAATGGATTTAGAAGGGCATGAAGGACATATATCCAAAATAGACTCCAAGACACTGCTGTCTGACTGGGCCACTGACAGGACAAGAACTGACATATTTCATTGCATCGTGTTTCCTGTCCCATGCACTCAGTGGAGTCTCCCTCTGATCCTTTGGCCTGCTTATCAGCTGCAGACAGACAGAGACAGTGCTTGCAGTCTGCTTTCACACTGGCCTAGTGCTCTTGGCACCAGTGGTGTTTTGACAGGAAAGACCACTGAAGCTGTTCTTATGTGTCTGGTTGCTAAAGCCACCAGGTCCTCCTTCTGAGCATCCCAGTGGTGGTGGTGGTGGTGGTGGGACAGTGACTCATCTCCAGACAGGTTTGCAGCCTAAACCAATCAAGAGCCTTTGTGGTTTTATTGGAGCTTGGCTGACTGAGCCCTGCTTTACATTCCATGACTCACAAAAGGCAGGGGTTTCAAAGCTCTCGATTTTTACAGGACCAGTTATTTGTTCAGTACATGATGACCTTTTAGCACAGACTGGAGATTAACCCACTGCCTGGGTGGAGAAGGATTAAGGGACAGCAAACAAGTCACTTATGTGAGATGGGTAGGGAAGGAATATGATCTTCACCCGGGCTTTTTTTTGTGAATGGCCTGATGGGTGCCTCTCAGCAGCTTTTTTTTAAAAAATCAGCAGCTTCAGTGCCAAACATGAGCTAGGAGACAGGATAATGCAGGAGGACTGCCCCCCAGAGATCTGTCTGGCTCCCTTGCTGGATGTTTTTAAGACCAATCTTAAGACCTGGCTCTTTAGGCAGGCTTTCCCTCTCGATTGTTTTTTGCCATCTTGAACTATACTATTACTGTTTTTATTTTATTATATTGTTTTTACTTTTACCTATTATTGTTAGCTGCCCAGAGTAGACTTTGGTCTAGATGGGGAGGAAATGGATGGATGGATGGATGGATGGACGGATGGATGGATGGACGGACGGACGGACGGACGGACGGACGGACGGACGGACGGACGGACGGACGGATGGATGGATGGATGAATGAAACATTTGATGCCTGGTTTGATCTTACTTCAGCAATGCAGACATTGTACCCAAGGGCATAAATAAAAATAGCAGTTCCTTGAGTGTCTAAAAAAGCATTAGATGATAGTCCCACAAGTAATCTCCTGTACTGTGCTTATTAAAATGATTTGCTTTCTGATTGGTCATTAAGAGTGTGCCATTTGTTTCTGGGCTTTTTTTTCTTTAAAAGAGTCAACCCACAGAATTCTCCCAAGAATTCCCCACAAAGAATTCTGAGAGTTCCTCCCCATAGACATACATCTACAAATTCCTCCACACATCTGCTTTTTGCTCACCAGGATCAGACTTTTCTTCCAGGCTACCTTGGACCTGCCCTATAGACTAAAAAGAAATGGTCTCAGTGCTTCCTGGGTAGTCTGTAGTCTCGTTGCCCGTTCAGACTCTATTAGAGCACTCCCACAAGGAACTATACCTCCCACAATGGCCTAAGCTTCCCATGAAGTACTGGGGCAGTTTTCTTTTTAAACAGGAAATAGATCTAGGACATCCTGGAAGAAAGCCTTGTTCCAGGTGAGTGAAATGTAGCGACGTGAATGTGTCTCTAGGTAGAAATTCCCAGAATTCCACCTGGGAAATGTGTGGAGAATTCTGGGAGCTGGAGTAAAAAAAAAAAGAATCACACAAATTTATGGCTTATCAGAAGTCAAAGTCTTAGCCTGCATTGCAAAGGTTCATAAAGTATTTAGTAGTGACATAGTTTGCATTTTAATTACGGAGATATAGATGCAGAAAGGGTTGCACAGTTAAAACGCAAATGTGTTTTCTTCTTCTAATGATATGCTAACAATGTCTGATTTGGCCTTTGGATAAGCAGACTAATTTGAGAGTAGATCATTATGTTGCATGAACAACTCTTTTATTCAACAGAATGTAACAACCTTAGGGTGGAACAGCTGGTGGCTGCCACTAGTGGCTTCTTTGGCATTTGCCTCGTTTTGCCCTATGATAGGTCAGGCTCAGGAAGGAATTTATGTAGCTACTGAAGGTATTTCATTGGCCAAAATCCTGTTGGGTGGGGGTCCACCTGTACAATGGGAATGGTGTCATCAACAGCAGCAGGTTGCCAGTGATAAAAGGCTCCTTTTATGGTTCTGGGATGTGTCTCTGCATCCTTTGTGCATTCTGAAATCACAAAAGCAAGCCTTTAATCAGTGGCAATTAGCCACTGCTGATGACACCATTCCGGTTGCACAGGTAGAGCTGCGCTACAGGATTTTATCTATTTTCATGCAGGAACATGTCTCATTCCAAGCCATTTGCAAATTAGCTTGCTTTATTTTGCATCTGGTATTCTAGACTTAAAAACAGGCTGCATCTGCATCTTTGATTTCTCAGACACAAAATTCTGCCTAAATCACATATCTGGGGACACTAAAGTGACTTCAGCTGTAACAACACATTGTCTGTAATGTATAATTTGTCTCCACAAGAAGTAACAAGGGCTGAAATTAAGACAATAAACAGTGAAGTTACGATGTCAGTGATACCGCTCCCCCCCCATGCACTGCTGTCTTTGCTCCAGTTTCACTGCTTGCTGCCAAGTCACCCTGTTAGCTTGTATGAAGTGATCTAACTTGTGATGGCTGGACTGCTTGGGAATGCCCTTCACTGCATGTCTGTGAAATAGAGCAGGCTATTTGCAGTACATACCTTATCTGTAGTTCTCAGACAAGGATGCTGATAGCCAGTGGTATGCTTATTTCAACCCTGGCCTCAGCTCATAGTATTAGGAGATTGTCATATGTATAAAGCTATGCTGGAAACATTCTGACTCTTTGGGAGAGGAAAATACAGTCAGTACTGGTAGACTTCAGTGTGGCAAAGTGGGCAGAGTGTTAGAAGATCTGTTTTCAAGTCTACAGTCAGTCATGGAATTCATTGGGTGACCTTCAGCTTCCTACCTCCCAGGGTTGCTTTGAAGACAGAGCATGAGGAGGGGATCCATATGCAACCAAAACAAATAACCTTTTCATTTGAATTAAGAGTCAGAGTCAAGATGCTAAGGGGGGAAAGGACCTTCCAGAAAATGTGCATTTATTTTCTAGTCTGTAGCTTAAAAGGTTGAATGTCTGCTGTCATCTGATTTTTTTTATTGTGATGTATCTCTGAATTCTGAAGAAAACGAGAGTATACTTCTGTAAATTTGTGTCGATAGTCAGTAGAGATTAAAATCCTCCTTTTTAAGGAAATGACTCCCTTTCAGCTTTGCTACCATCTTGCCAGCTGCTCCGGCACCTGCTGTCACTGTTCTGTCCACAAACTAATCCTGAAGCCCCTGCCATGAAATGTTATTTGGTGACGCTACACTTGTAGACATAAAAACAATAATGTGCTGGCTTATATGTGAAAAAAGGAAAGTAAGCAGAACAGCAGTGGGAGGCAAAGCAACAGGAACGGAGGTAGCCACCAGAAGCATTACTAGTATTGTCAGCTTCTTGCTCAAGGAAAGCCTTAAAATTTGTGGTAATATATACCCCTGTAAACATGCACCAGAAGGGAGGAGAGTGAAGAAAAGCTCCTGAGTGCAGCAAAACAGGTACATCGTCCATATCCCTGCGGCCGCATGGGGCATCCCAAGGTCTTAAGAGTGCCCTCCATAGATGCTCTGGCCTCCTGTCATCATCATGCTCCCCAATGCCAGATTAATAAATATTGCTCTTTGCTTGCTGCTGTGATCATGTGGATGTATTTGCTAGGAACAAAAGGGGGAGCTCAAGGTGAGAGCCTCATCATGCTTCAGACATCTAGCCCAAAACAAATAAACACTCTGCTGAATAGAACTGAAAACAAATAACACTGCCTCCAGCTGGCTTTTGTTTGATGTAAACGAAGAGGGAAGTGGAGTAAACAGCACAAAACTGGATGGCCCTTGGTGTGGCATTTTGCAGATTGCAGCACACAGCTGGTGAGCAGCTGCTGGCCTCCAAAGCTGTGTTCCTTCTCTTCAGAGGTACTGAGTGAATGTTTCCATTTGCAGCCATCAGGACCAGCCCACAGCCTGCCTCTGTGTCACGTAATTGCCCTATACTAATGACATCTATTAGAGTGACACTTGGTTTAAACTCCATGCACATATGTAAGATGGGAGGAGGCTGTCGCCATTCCTTAAACCCAGTGGTCCTACCTTTGGTCTCCAGATGTTCTTGGACTACAGAAATCCTGGCCAGCACAGCTAGTGGGGAAGGCTTCTGGGAGTTTTAGTCCAAGAACATCTGTGGACCCAAGGTTAGGGACCACTGCAATAGAACAAAGGTATGAATGGGAAGAAAATGCTGCCGCCGCACAGAGTAAGTTCTAAATCATCCTGTCTTAGGGGATGACTGCACAGGCATTTAGCCTGCTGTCTGGGCCACTGCAGGGATGGGCTGGCTCTCTCCTGAAGTTGCTAATCAGATGATGTATTCGCTGGAGTAAGCCAGCCAGCCCCCAGAATGTTCCTACCTGCCCCTTTTTGGCACCCTGACAGGGGTTTCATATTCTTTGGTGTGGGTAGGATTGCTCTATTTTGGTTTGTGTTTTTTTATTCTGTCCCTGGGAAAGCAAGTTGGCTTCATGGGCTGTAAGGTTAAAGGTTAAAACCTTGCCTCCTCCCTTTCTGGGAGGAAGCCTTCATTTTTCTCCAAACAGTACAGTGGACCAAATAGGATGCAAAGATTGCAGTGCATGGCACACAAGATCTCCACCCCACCCCCTATTTAGCCTGGACTAGCTCACTGTCAACCAGCCATGTAGACAAAAAAAAGAAAAGCATACTGCTTATATACTGCCCCATAGTGCTTCAAGCACTCTCTGGGTGGTTTACAGGTTAATTATGCAGGCTGAACATTCATTTTACCAGCCTTGGAAGGATAGAAGGCTGAGTCAACCTTGAGCCGGCTACCTGGGATTGAACTCTGGGTCGTGAGCACAGTTTTGGCTGCAGTACAGCAGTTTAACCACTGTGCCATAACGCTCAGCCAAGCCCTCAGTTCTGCACATAGAAGGATCTCTCTGGCAGGGCTGTGGATTGTTAGATGTTAGCCAAACAAAAACAAAAGTATTGTGGCATCTTTAAGACTAGCAAATCTGTTTCACTGTGAAATAGACTTCGTGGATTATAAACCACTTCTACAGGCACTATTCAGTTTCCCTGCTTTTTTAAGGGTTGTTGTTTATATGTAGATCCTAAATAATTGCAGTCCTTCTCCTCTCTGTTGTCACTTTGTACATATGGAAAGGGACAATCTCTGGACACATTTCCTACTTTGTGAAAACTCACAAGCTTGATGAGAAAGGGAATCATTGAATATTCCCCAGTGAGTATTCCATGAGGTGAAAGTGATACAGTACTACCAACAGGGACTATTCCCTAAGGTGAAAGTGATACTACCTCTACATTCCCTGAGGTGAAAGTGATACTACCAACAGACCTTAAATGAATTCTGTAAGCCTGCATTCCGGAACTTTAATGAATAGATTCTGAAACTCCCAAAATTTAGCCAGGTTAATGTTTCAACTTTTATTTATTTATTTATTTATTTATTTATTTATTTATTTATTTATTTATTTATTTATTTATTTATTTATTTATGTCCCGCCCATCTGATCTAATAGACCACTCTGAGCGGCTTCCAATAAAAAGAACATATACAATAAATACTAATAATGTTACAAATAGACAGACATATATAAGAATATAGGGAATAATAAATAAAGAAGAAAATTAGGTATTGACAGGAGGGAAGGCCTGGACATACAACCATGTTTTTTCTTGGCTCTTAAAAGTACCCAGTGTAGGGGCTGCCCGAATCGCCGGAGGAAGATTATTCCAGAGGCGAGGAGCCACTGCCGAGAAGGCCCTATTTCGAGTTCGTTCATTCCGCGCCTCCCTCGGCGTTAGGCTCCTCAGCCTCACCTCCTGGCTCGAGCGGGTGATCCGGGCAGATCTAGGTGGGAGCAGGCGTTCCGCCAAGTACCGAGGTCCTAAACCGTTTAGGGCCTTATATGTAAGCATTAACACTCTGAAGTCAATGCAGAAACGGATGGGCAGCCAATGCAGCATGGCCAGAGTAGGAGAGATATGTTGGTGTTTCCTCACTCCTGTGAGAAGTCTGGCTGCCGCATTCTGCACCACCTGAAGTTTCCGCGTCAGCTTCAAAGGGAGCCCCACGTAGAGCGCGTTGCAGTGGTCTAATCTGGAGATTACAAGCGCATGTACTAAGATAGTGAGCGCCCCCGTGTCTAGGTAAGGACGCAGCCGGGTAATCCGCCAAAGGTGGAAAAAGGCGGTGCGGACCACGGACGCCACCTGCGTTTCCATGGTAAGCTTCGGGTCCAGATGTACCCCCAGGCTGCGAACCCCACTCTTTGCGGCCAGGGTCACCCCCCCAAATGAGAGTCACCCAAGCCGCCAACAACAGGAGCGCCCACCCTCAGGACTTCCGTCTTGTCCAGGTTCAGCCGCAGCCCGTTCTCCTGCATCCACTTCAGTACAGCCTCCAGGCAGCGCTGGAGGGACAGGACGGCATCACCTTTTCTGTTTCTCTTCCTAGCCTCACAAACCCAGCTTGATGAAGTGTCTTGCAGGTCTAGAAAGCTCATCTGTATATGATATTTTAGTGGTCCAATAAAAGTATTGTCAAGCTCTGTTTATTGGATGGTCTAGAATGGCTATGCTGGCTGGGGACAATGGATTTTGTAGTCCAATACAGCTGAACAGCGCCACCACACTGGGAAAGGTTCTTCACTGTGGCAGAGCTGCTGTCTTGTATATATATAGAACATTCAACTGTTCTGCATTCACCGTGATCAGAGGAGATGAAGGCATGTAAATGTGTGACAGGAACCCACAGGAGATTGTCTGCTGAACATACTTCCTGCTGAACATACTTCCTGCAGAACGAGGATGTATGATAAACACAAGAAAAGTTTCGTTCCTTTATCTGCTTCTGTTTATCAGCTAAAATACTAGCATGCTTGCCCAGAAACTACAGGGGATCTCATTGTCTGAAAGGAAATGAAGGCAAGTATCTGGTTTGAAAAACTGACTAATAAAGCCAAGAAGTGCATATTCCTGTAAATAAGATGGAGGTGCAAGATAGCCTCTCAGAGTGCCAACATAAACATACCTGCAAATAAGAGAGATTAATAGTCTTTTGAATCAGAAAAACTGTAGTTTGGTTGATAGAGTGATGGACCTGGATTTGACTCCCTGCTCAACCATGGAAACTTGGAGGGAGGTGATGGTAGTTTGGAACTGGTCAAACCACCCTTTAAATATCTCACCTTGAAAGCCCTGTTAGGGCTGCTATAAGATGGCTCTGACTGGACAGCACATAACATAACATACATGTTTCTATACCAGCATATATAGGCAAAGCATTTTTCAATAGTCCAAATAGAATTTCATCTTTTGTTGAGAGAAAAGCATTTCCTAAGAGGGCCTGAGAGGCAGTAAACCAATGGATGGGGTGCCACCATTCCCCCTTGCTAGGCAATTAGGGCATTCCTGTGTTTAAACACACTTAACTGCATGCTATTCCAGAAGAGAATAAGTAATATCTTCAACTCTCCATAATAAAATATTCATATACCTGAAATCTTCTGCTTTTGCCTTTCTGGGCAGAATCCTTTCAAAGCAGCAGAAATAAAACATTAAAATTCAATGCTGCAGGCATTCAAGAGAAAACAGGGCAACCACCTGCCGGATCTGCTTTCATTTGGATCCCTCCATTCAGCAGAGTGTTGGACTTGATGGCCTTACAGGCCCCTTCCAACTCAATTATTCTATGATCTTATGAAAACATCATATTCAGATAAATTTAAACTACTAACTGTGCATATTTTTAAAAATCACAGCACAGCACTTCCATAAAATCAATTTAACCAGTTTAGAAGGACTAGTTTAAAACCAGGAGCCAATGTGGACTGTTAGGAAAAATGACATCTCAACTAAAAGGGGCTGAAAATAAATGGATTTTAGAGGCCCATTGAAAAGCCTTAGGTCTTAGAATCCATTTATTGAGTGAGAGTTCCAGAAATACATGGCTTTAGGAAGGAATTTGACATCCTCCCCCTTTTACTGGAAATGCAAATGACATCAATGATGTATTCGCGAAGGCTTTCACGTCCGGGATCTAATGGTTGTTGTGGGTTTTTCAGGCTCTTTGGCCGTGTTCTGAAGGTTGTTCTTCCTAATGCTGTCCTCTGAAGATGCCGGCCACAGAGACTGGCGAAACGTTAGGAAGAACAACCTTCAGAACACGGCCAAAGAGCCCAAAAAACCCAAAACAATCATGACATCAATGATATCTGGAGAAAACCTTGAAATAAAGTTGAGAACTCAACTCCTGGAAAACAACTCATCCAGTGTTTATCTTCAGACCAGAAAAACAGAAGGACACATTCTTTCTGTGCTGATACCGAAAGGGAAGATATGATTTGTTAGTATTGAAGAACACTATAAATCTTATTTTAAATTCTGTTCCTGAGAAATGACTGTGTGTGTTTCCAGATGAACCATTTTTGTTTGTTTATTTCAGTTACATCCCACCTTTTCTCCAAAGAGCTGAACACAGTTCTTTTCTTCTTTACTTCATCCTGGTTATGTGGACAATAAACCACATAAAACCTGTGAGATAGATCAGACTTAGCAAAACTCACTGGCCCAAGAAACTGAATTTCATGGCTCAGTGGGGATGAGAATCCAGATATGACAAGCCTTAGTCCATCATTCTAACAATTATAGTGCATTGGCTTCCATCACATAATCACCTAGAAGAGTCCAGAATGGATGACATCATCTACGTCAAAACCTCCCCATACTTTCCCACAACTCATTCCATCTCTTTTCTTAATGCAGAAAATCCATTAAGGATGGATCAGCAGTACAGTGGTTTCTAATTGGTACAGCTAGGAGCTTTCCATATGGAGGCAACCAAAGACATATAATTCCTTTACGTTATGTTTTCTTTAGGGCCAGTGCTCTCACAGACAAATTTATGAAGTGCCCATTTTCTTACCAGCCCAAAAGGTTCACCATTCAATGACCATAAGGTCAGATGATGACTTGAATCTGTAGAACAGATGTGATATATGCAACGAAAGATACCATCTCAGATCAATAAATTTTTATGGAGACAGTTCACATCTTCTCCTGCAAGTGATACATTGGGTGATGACATATTTTTATATGTAGATCTGTGAATCAACACTAAAATAATGACATGCAAATATTCTAATCAGAGGAACATATCCCTCGTGGATAAAGATCTTTTGTCTTCGTATTTGTCTGTTTAACCTTGATTTCTGCAGGACAAAATGTTAATTTGCAAATGGTTATAGAGGTTGTTTCCGTTTTTAAAATCAGTGTCTCTATGAAAATGAGACACAGGGAATGTCAATTGGATTATAAGAAAGAACAGATGAACCTGTTCATTTTAAACAGCTGCAAAGTGTCATTGGGTCCTAGAATTTAAGAGGACTTTCAAAAAGCAGTGGACAGTGTGGTAAGACTCAGAACAACCACAGTTAAAATAAACAAGATGACAAACAGAATGAAAAGCAAATCCATACAAGCCAATAAGGTGGGCAGCAGTACAGACAGATCTTCAGTTGGACCTACAGGAAAACAATTTTTCACATAATCTGCTTTTTTATATTCCTGTGAAGAGGCAGTACAGTACATTACATTACATTACAGTGGTGCCTCGCTTTACGATTGCCCTGCATTACGACGAATCTGCTTTACGATGATATTTTGCGATCGCAATTGCGATCGCAAAACAATGGTCTAAATGGGGGAATTTTGCTTTGCGGCAGGGAACCGATTCTTTGCAAAACGATGATTTTTAAACAGCTGATCGGCAGTTTCAAAATGGCCACCGGGTAACTAAAATGGCTCCCCGCTGTGTTTAGGGAGGGATTCCTCGCTATACAGGCAGCGAAAATAGCCACTGTATGGAGGATCTTCGCTGGATGGTGAGTTTTAAGCCCATTGGAACGCATTGAAAGGTTTCAATGCATTTCAATGGGCTTTTCATTTTCATTTTACGATATTTTCGCTTAACAGCAATTTTCCTGGAATGGATTATCGTCGTTAAGTGAGGCACCACTGTACATCAATCATGGTATCCTTCTGGGCCATCTCTCTGGAATGGGACCCAGATGCACTGTTTTACAGTGGCTGCAGTCCTTCCTGGAGGAGAGAACTCAAAAGATGGTGCTGGGTGAGTCCTGCTCAACACCCTGGCCATTGGCCTGTGGCATTCCTCAGGGTTCTCCGTTGTCACCCATGCTTTTTAATATCTACATGAAACCGCTGGGAGAGGTTGTCCGGAGTTTTGGGGTTCAGTGTCACCAGTATGCGGATGACACTCAACTCTATCTCTCCTTTCCACCTAATTCCAAGGAAGCTGTCTTGACTCTAAACCAGTGCTTGGCATCAATAATGGGCTGGATGAGGGCAAACAAACTGAAACTTAATCCAAACAAGACAGAGGTGCTCCTGGTTAGTCGGCAGGCAGATGAGGGAACAGGGATACTACCTATGCTGGATGGGGTTACAGTCCCCCTGAAAACTCAGATCAGCAGCTTGGGTGTGCTCCTGGATTCATCCCTAAGCTTGGATAACCAGGTCTTGGTGGTGGCCTGGAGTGCATTTGCACAGCTAAAGCTGGTGCGCCAGCTCCGCCCGTTCCTTGAGATGTCAGATCTGGCTACAGTGACACATGCCTTAGTTACATCCCATTTGGATTACTGTAACACGCTCTATGTGGCGCTGCCTTTGAAGACAGTTTGGAAACTTCAGCTGGTGCAAAACTCTGCAGCCAGACTACTGACTGGGAGCATATAACACACCTGTTACAAGAACTGCACTGGCAACCAGTCCATTTCCGGGCCCAATTCAAAGTGCTGGTCATTACCTATAAAGCCCTATACAGCTTGGGTCCAGGCTACCTGAACGATCTCCCTATATGTGCCTTTTCAGCAATTAAGATCAGCAGAGGAGACCCTCCTCTTAGTCCCGCTGCCAGCACAAGCACAGCTGATGGGGACACGGGAGAGGGCCTTCTCTGTGCCAGCTCCCAGGCTATTGGGAGATCAGGATGGCCTACTCCCTTTTATCCTTTGGAAAAAAGCTGAAGACCCATTTCTTCAGGCAGATTTTTAACAGTTACATCTGAATCCCTGAACCCCATTTTAGCAGATAATTTTAATCTTTTTCATGCTTTCATGTTTTAATCTTTAAATTTTATTTTAATCCATATATTGTTTGTCTTTTAATTTTATCTTAATTATGTGAATTTTAATGTTGTGAGCCGTTTTAGGTCCATTGTTGGGAGAAATGCGGCTTATAAATAAAACTAATAATAGTAATAATAATATGACATAATAATAATAATAATAATAATAATAATAATAATAATAATAATAATAATAATAATAATAATAATAATAATAATAATAATAATAATAATAATAATAATAATAATAATAATAATAATAATAATAATAATAATAATAATAATAATAATAATAATAATAATAATAATAATAGACCACTATAGGTCAAACTAGACATTAACAGGAATGATGTTCCTTATGGTTAACCAGATTAAAGTGTGAGATTGTATTGGAAATATATGTCTCAGCAATCAAACTTGCAAATTAAGTCTATGTTTACCCTTCAGTGTCCAAGCACAAAGCAAAGCATCCTAAATTCATTCATTATTTCAATCAATGTATATACTGTACTGTTCCATTAGTGCAAACACTACACTGAGCAGATTGCATAAGATTAAAACTCACAAAGCCTCAATACTCCTCAATAACAAAAAATACAATTCAAAAACAATACAGTGACACACAGACAATAATTATAAGTTGAAATTTATGCTTATAATTATTGTTCAGAATAAAAATCTAGAATTATTTATAAAAATGAAAATGGTTGTTACTGACAGCATCTTGGAGATTTGGTTATTAAAGGTAGCCTTACATAATTTAAATAAGTCTGCCTTATTTTTGTTGGCATTTTATTCTCAAGACTAGGGGCCACAATAAAAAAAGGCACAATTTCTCATATTCATCTTTTTGGTCTTTCTCAGTGTAACAACTTTTAACAATATGGATTGAGAGGAGCAGGTAAGACAGATGGCTGATTTCTGGGAGAGACGTTCCAAAAACTATCAAGGTCCTAAACTAATTAGGGATTTATAGGTCATAATCAGCTCCTTGAATTGAGCACAAAAACTAAGCAGTCAATGAAGGTACACCAAGACTGGGGAATATAGTATGATCAAATTTACTAGTTTAAATGCTAGATATGTAGGTGCAGGGAAAACTATGCTATGATAAACATGTTTTGCCATTTCAGGGAGTATCTCCTCTATATTTTAGTTTGATACAATTTGTCTATGGGAGCTTCATATACTTCTAAGCATGTAGTGTTTCTTTTCAGATAAAACAGACAATAAACCACATAAAACCTGGATGGATAATTCTACCTTCCTATGTACTCAGCTTTTATGGAAATATGCTGATCTAATAGTGCTTTCTTTTGGTCTCAGATATTGTTTAAATAGAGGAGTTAGATCCAATACAAACTGACTTGACAGTGATGTGGAAATTCCTTCCCTGTAGCTTATTCTCATACTGTTCTGGAACCTGTTGAGTACAGAAACTAAGGGTGTAGTTCCACTATGAAAATGAATTGGGAGATGGATCAGGGGATTTAAAGTTGTTTTAAAGTCACATGATAGTAATGTGGTTTTGGGGTCCATATGTGCATCTTCTGGGGAAAACTTTTAATCTGTTTTTAAACTATGTTGTATATAGGTCAAGGGGGCTACATGAGGTTTTAGAATCGTTGCACTTCAGCTTTTGTCCTGTGCCCATCCACACAGCCACTAGTTTCTCACAGCCACTAGTAACTGCTGCTGTGGTATTATTTTTAATGTTTTTAAATGTTTTTTATTTCTTGCTGCTGTGGTATTATTTTTAATGTTTTTAAATATTTTTATTTCTTGCTGTCTGGTATAGTGTTACAGTGGTGCCCCAACTTAACAATTACCTCGTTAGATGAGGAAATCACATAACAATGAAGTTTTTGCAATCACAATTTTAAAATGATGTTTTAATAGGGGAAAATCGGTTCCCTGCTTCAGGAACCGATTCTTCGCTTAACGACAATCAAAACAGCTGATCGTCAGGCTTTCAAAATGGCCACCTGCTGTGTAAAATGGCTCCCTGTTGTGTGACTGCCCAACACAGTCAGAGAGGAAGGAGTCCTTTCATTACATCCTTTTGGAGACCTTTCAAGAACCCCAGTAGTTCTTTCACCAAAATATTCCTGAATCAGCACATTGCCATTGGTAGGAATGATGTGAGTTGGACCTATATCTCTATGGGGTTTAACTCTGTTTCACTTAACACATAATAAGGTCTTTCAGAAATTATACCTTACCTAGATGCTCCTCCAGCTATTGAAGGAGAAGAAACTCTTCTCCTGTTGGCTTTTAGTCATGATGGTGCCTGTAGTGTTGTGTGATTAGTCAGATGCAATCCCAAAATATGGCTTGGGTACCTCATTTTGCTGGATTACTGTTCTCTTACACTAATTTCTGTCCACAGAGGTACAAAGCTTTTCACACAGGGCAAACATTCTTCTCAGTTTTATTCTATGGCACCAGGCCAGTTTTCTTCTTTTGATATTATCCATGTAGTCCCCCCCAACTGATGTGCCAACAACATTTAGACACATACTGAAAAATCGCAGAAGTCCTGGGACTTTGAAGATAGGGAGGCAAGGAGAGGGATACAAATGAGTGACAGGCAGCATGATAATTGGGGGGGTGGGAGGGAAGAGAAGTCTTTATAGAAGCTTGTGTTTACTGGTATTGGGATATTGGGATGATGAAACATAGCTTAGGAATGTTTCGTTTTTGGGACTTCAGATCCCAGACGAGGGTATTTTCAATTTGTTGTTAATTGACTCATAGCAACCACAATAGGGCTTTCAAGATAAGTAAGATATTGAAAGAGTGGTTTTAACTGTTCCTCACACATGCTCCCCACTGAGTTTTCATGGCTGAGCAGAAATTCAAATCCAGCCACCCTGAATCCTAGTCCATTGCTCTATCTAGTACACCATACTGTGCGTCATATACTGTAATAATTTAAAAAGATGCTCTGTTTTTGTGTCAGGCTAGGGAATCTGGCCCCTGAACATCTCCTTTCAGATCTTTATAGACCTCTAGGAAAAAATCAGAAACCTGTGTTCATCAGAGCTGGCATTTATCCCAAAAAGGAATAATTCCAGAATGAAATCTGGAATATTAACATATTCCAACATTCTTTCAACACACTTTCAATTCTTTCCCACAGCTTGATGTAGACTTGGCTGGAAAATGGTTTGCTTATTCCATAGTAACCTTTAGTAAACTGCTGTTCACTGTGCCCTTTTTGAAGTATAGTTACTTGTCGGAGCATCTGACCCCAATGTCATCTGCCCAACCCACTGGATCCTTCCGGACCAGGCTGCTTCGGGTGGCCACCCCGAGGGAAGCCAGAAAGTCTTCTACTGGAAGCAGGGCCTTCTTTGTGATGGCCCCAATTGATGGAATCAGCTACCAGAGGAGCTGCACCTGGCTCCCTCCCTTTAGTCATTTAGAAGAAAACTTAAGATATTTCTTTTTACCTTGCTCATCTCCTGCCCTGCTGCTTTTACAAATTGTTCTGGTGCCTTTGGGGTTTTTTATACTGTTAGTATTTTTATTGTTTGTTTAATGTTCTGTAATTGGTTTCAATCTGGTGTTAAACTCCCCAGAATATTGCTTTAATGGGGCGGTAGACAGACAGACAGACAGACAGACAGACAGACAGACAGACAGACAGAGACAATATTTTCAGGTTCGCATTTTCTATACCCCCCTTAATTATTTTAGCACATATACAGTACACACATAATTTCTCATCTTGACATCTGCTGCTGTGTCTTTCCCTCCACTCTTTTTGGGCTGTAGAGGATTTTTTAAAAAAATCTCAACTCCAGCTGTAGCACAATTCCATCCTGTCCACTTTTTAACAGTTATTTAAAATAACCATTAAATAGACACATAGGTACAGGAAGTAGAAGTTAATTTTGAAACCATACCAAAACATACCAATCAATCCCAAATACCTACAGCAATAAAAGGAAAAAAGCAAAATCAGTCTGGAGGACTAAAACTACCAAGGCCATAGCTCATTGTCAGACCAATCAATGTGCACGTCTTGCATGAAGAAGAGGCCAGGTTGAAATCCTGGCATTTGCATGCAGGACCAAAGAATTATCCAATCTAAAGACTCCTGGAAAGACAGTGGAACTCATTGAACATAATACGGAGCCTGATGGCATAAAACACAGATCCCTATATTTCCATAGAATGTTTCTATCTAAAATGCAGCTTGTGCTAATTCTCGCACATACACTCAAAATTACAGGAACATTTGCACGTACCCTTCCTTCATGGCTTTCATGCTGCTGAAAAACATTAAAAACAACATGTATCTATCTTTCACTCATGCACACAAACCAGATAAAACATTTCAAAAGGCAAATGTAACATCTGTATTCACTAGCATGGAAGTGATGTGGTTTAAGCAGCAAAGTCGCAACTGTGATGTCTCATAGGTAGATTTCTTATAATCCAGACAGACATGGCTGTAAATTTACTAGGAAATGGACACTGGAAATGTAATCATGAAAGACAGATTGGTGCAAATAGTTACATTTTAGAAACAGACAATTGGGAAGGGGTATCTGTATAGAATGGGCACAGGACCATTTTGTGCAGGCTGCACAGAAGATAGGCTAGAGCAGCATTATAAACCTTTGCAACTTCTCCTCTAAACAGCAGGACGGCATTGTTATTCTAGGATTCAACTGAAAGAAGCAAGACAAAATTCCAGTTGGCTTTGCAGCTGAATTGCAACATGGGAAAGAATCTGGCCAACAGCATGCTTTCACCACAGATCATAACTTTACTTGGCAGTCCCAGAAGGATTAGGGAGATTGACATGCTGCTTCAAAGATTTTAGAATCCTAGGCTGGAACTAGACGTTTATGAGAAACTGAACAATGCATATTTGCTGCAGGTTAACTTCAAAGAGGTGTGGTCCGGGTTGTAGCACATGTCCAAATTTCAGCACTTCTTTCTTTGTTTTAATCTGGTGTGGGTGGACATGCAAACTCTTATCATGGGTGTATCAGGGCTTGTGTGTGACACCACATGATGGGAATGTCATGCCCTGCTCTTGCCCCCCCCTTTTTTGCTTTTTTAGAAAAATGTTTTGGTGTATCTTTGGATTTGTGGTTTATTAACGAAAAAGGAATCACACATCTGCATATGTGAATGAGGCAGAAAAGAAAAAGCAGAGAAGAAACTGACAGTCATGGGAGGAGTGAGGTGGATTGGGCAGGTGTGAAAGGATGGGCAGACAACTGATGGAAGAAAAGCAGTGATGCTGTATTACCCAATAGTGTATCAGAAGAGAATCAGATTGGACACAGTTTTGAACTGTAGTAGGGTTTGATGTTGTTTAATACAACAGAAGTTGCTGTGGATTCAATCAGTTTTTCCTGGAGAGAATGGTTTCAGCCATAGAATAACAGAGCTGGAAAGAGCCTTTATCATCTTGGTACAAGACACATACAAACACCTCTGTGCAGAGACATTGAGATCTGATGCCAGCTAGGAACGGGTGGTGAAGGATACTTAGGCACTAATGGCACATTATGCCCCCAAAGTTGAACTTTACCCTCCTCCAGGGCTCCATTTGTTCAGAGATTTGTCACCCTTCTTATAGACATGGAGAATAAGAATAAATTCTTGCAATTTTAGTGGGTGCCTTGAGACCTGGGAAGCCTATATTCCATTCCAACATATGACTCTGACAAATGTGGCCTCATGCCTTCAACATTATCTGCAATTATCCGTCTTCTCTTCTGTTCCCTCCCCCATCCCAACTGCCTTTTGTACATATTTGGTTAGTCCTAATATAGTTGTTATTGCCTGATCTTTGACATGTGGCCAAAGGCTTTGTGCTGCCTTTAAATGGGTTTTGGTTTCTCTCCCACTACTGATTTCTCAGACTTGGGATGGAGTGAAAATTGCCAGTTAACATGCCTAAGCTCTTGTTTTTGAGAAGATGATTGAAACTGAAGGTGTTTAGCATAAAAAGGTCTAGCCAGAGGGGTTGATCACAGATGTTTCCGCATAGGTTGGCTGTTATCCTGTGCTGTGCAGTTGAGAGGCTGGAGGATTCCAAGCACAGAAACACAATTTCCACTTGGCCTGAGCTTCTTCAGACTTAAGCAATTTATACAAATGATAAATGAGTGTTAGGGGAGCAGCCATTCATTAATCTCTTTCATCCTTTCTGAATGACCTCTGTAACCTTCCCTGCTCAGTACTTTTCTCATCACCACTCTAATCCAGTGCTTGAATATGTTACAAGTTGAAATCTCCTAGCTAGCATGGCCAGTAGTTCTGGGAGGCACAGTCCAAAAGCATAACCTTTCCAAGCTGTGCTTCAGTGTTTGACAAAAAAAATCTTTACTATATCTTTTGTAGATTATTTACATTTGCATTGTGCAAATATTTGCATTATGTGCAGTAAGAACTGAATTGTGTAGTCCAAAAAAGAAACTTTTCCAAGCCATGCTCCAGTATTTGCAAAAATGTCTTCACTATATCATGTGTGGACTACTCACAACATTTGCATTTTGGAAATACTGGGTGTTCGTACATTGTAGATGTGTCAATTTGTTCCTCATATACTTGGGGTTTATATTTATAAGCAAGAAGAGAACTACAAAGATGTCATAGGTCTCCATTGCTTATATCTAAAAGAAACTAAATTAAATAGGGTCACATTTTATTAATTTTAATATGAATATGTCAATCAGTAAAAAGGAATTAGTTTCATTTGGACATTGCTCATGTCCAAAAGAAACTAAACTGAATAAGATCACATTTTATTAATTTAATATGAACATGTCAATCGATTAAAAGGAATTGAAGTAAGATTATCATATAGATCTTTTCAAACCCCATTTTATCCCCACTCTTCCTGATTTCCTATTTCTTCAAAAATGTTATTACAATTTCAGCAATCCATAATGTTCTTCGCTATTCTAAATCGTGCTATGAACTTCTAATGATGTTATTTCCTTGAAACCGAATTCTAAGCAGTGAACACTTCAGGATTATATAACCCAGTTTTTTATTTTGTTTTTGTTTTTGTTTGCTTGGAATTCACTGGAGGCTAGAATGAATTCATGGGAGGCTTCTGGTGTTATTGTTAAATATAGCCTTTTTAAATACAGCTGTATATGAATCAAGCATAGGAGAAACTGAAAGTCCATTCATTCCTGAGTCTGAAAACTCAGATTGTATTAGGGACTGCCCATCTTTAGAAAGGTAAGATTACATTAGTGTTTGAGGGACATCTTTCCAGCAAACTTTTGTGCCTGAGTAATCATACTTGCAAATAAAGGTTGTGCCTACCTCCTGATGTCCAATCACAAAACAAGTTAAACTGATTTGCAGCTTATAGGGTATAAAAAAAACCCCTCTTACTGACAGTCAGACTCTTTCAGCACTCATGGAATTTCCTCTTCAAGTGACATGCTATTTTTAATAAAACACCTTTCTGACTGACCACAGCTGCCATCAGTTAGATGTCTTAAGCACACCGTGGGAAGGAGGAAAGTAAGCTCCTATCTCAAATGCTTTCTCCTACAGCAGTGTTTAGAGATAGCAATATCCAGCATAAAGAACAATATCTGCTTCAACCACTTTTCCAAAGCCATCAAGGGAATCTCCAGCCGTTCTACTAAGTCCAATAAGTATTGAGTAATCCAATTAGGGGGTGACCAATCAAAGAGGAGGAACCGACCCACTGTTGTTGTGCCATCATATATTTCCTGATCAAATCCCTATTTTCTGACCAAGATTCATATAGCCAAGAATAGAATCTAATAGAATCATAGAATAATCTAATAGAATCATAGAATAATTGAGTTGGAAGGGGCCATCGAATCCAACCTCCCAGTTCAATGCAGGAATCCAAATCAAAGCAGATCTGACAGATGGTTGTCCAAATATCTCTTGAATACCTTCAATTTTGGAGCACTCACCACCTTTTGAGGTAATTGGTCCATTGTCAAACTGCTCTAACAGTTAAGAAGTTTTTCCCTGATATTCAGTCTAAATCTGACTTCTTTTCAGTTTGAGCTCATTATTACAATCCTCCACTCTGAGATGATTGAGAACACATCCTGCCCCTCCTCTCTATGACTACCTTTGAGATTCTTCAAAGGCCATCCAAAACCACCTCCCTGCGTTCAAGAATTCATTCAGCCTCATATTCACATAATACAGGTTTGTAAAGAGGGAAAGGAAGGGAGCGATTCCTTCACGTTGCGTGTGTGTTTAGTACAGAAATGCCTGGTTCACTTTATTTATTTTATTCTTTTCCTACTTTCATATGCACAAAAAAGAGGAAAAAATCAAAAAGAGCAGAATCCAAGAGCACATGGAGAAGGAAAAAGAGCCAGAGAAGGGAATAATGGTGTGAGAAGGACTGATCATATAAGAGCTCTTAGATAAATTTCCTGTGTGTTTTTAGAGTTGATTGATTGCTGATGTGCTACCAACAACTAGTAGAGTACGGTAATTCATGCTGGAGGAACAACATTCCTGTAATGTCAAAGATCAAACTGCCTTTAGGGCAAGTCATAAAGAAGCAGGGGTCATGCAATAAATTTGTCTCTTGCAGGGATCTTCAGCTACTGTTACTCTGCTCTGAGATATTTGTTGACCACCACATCAAGAATCAGGTCTATAAACCATGATGATTGTGGTCGAGACAATGAGAGATTAATCTGAAGCTTTAATCACATTGTGTTTACCATACAAATGTCTGGAACATTTTTTCCTCCTTCCATATTTGTAAGCCTTTCTGGATATGATTCAAAATAGACAGTCTAGAGCCCTGCACACCGAATAGCCTCTGGAAAAGCAGGTGCAGCTTTAAGACAATAGGCGAGAGAACACGTGAAGGGCATCTGTCTGATGGTGTATTTTCCTTACCTTAAATATTGGTAAATATTTGCCTTTGCAGAAATGTTCATTCTCCCTCAGCAAAATGCTTTTTTTATATGTTCAAAAATTCAAATTCAAATTTTGCAACTAGTGCCTACCAATTTTCTTAAGATATAAGTTGGACATTCTATTATCTAATTAATGATAGCTGTAGTCAGTCAGAAAGACATTATATTAGAGATAACATGTAACTGGAAGAAGGAATTCCATGAGTGCTGAAAGTGTCTGACTGTCACAGCAAGAGTTTTTTTATACCCTATAGGTTGCAAATTGGTTTACTTTGTTTTGTGATTGGACATCAGGGAGTAAGCACAGGGTTCATTTTCAAGTGTAATTGCTTATGCAGGTGTGTAAAACGAAAGCCTGCATTTCACAAAAACACCAGAAGCGTCCACTGAATTCATTCCAGCCTTCAGTGAATTCCAAGGAAGACAAGAATTATCTGCATGTAACCTGCTCTTGAATCTCATTTGGTTTTCTCTGCAAAGAAATGGTGTTACATTGGTTACTTTCCAATTCCTTGCTAGGGAGGTTGATTGTAGTGTAAAGCTGCCTATTTTGGTTATAAAACCAACACACCCATAGTTAACCTATTTAGACACATGGGTGTATCCTGCCCATACCCAGTGATTTGTTAAGTTATAACTTGTCAGTTAGTCCTAGGATGTCACTACGTCTTACTTTTCTTTGTCTTATTTTGACAGATTCCTTCCCTCTAAACACAAGTTCAAGCATAGGTTCCATCCAACAACTTCTGAAATGAACACTGGTGCAAATAATCAGCTCCTCTGCTATCCCTTTTTCCTCCTTCATTAAGGCATAACTTAGCAGTGAACTGCTGCAAGTTAAGAAATCTCTATACACACTATCTGTTGCGTACTGAGCTGTTAAAATGCTGACAGAAGTTTTTTTAACTTATGGTCATTTGCCACTAAAAGTTATGTCTTAAGTGTAACTGCATAAATTGTCTTAAATCTATTGTCTGTACTGTGCCCTGAAATATTTTTGTGATAATAAATATATTAATAGAAAAAAAAATAAATACATAAAATAAATCTCCTTAGTTGGCTACCTTGTAAACATGTTTCCTAATTTCTACCATTTAAACATATTTAAAAATATGGTCCTCATTTTTCTTAACCAGGCTTATCAGTGTACAGTATATTTATTTTACTAGAGTTTGTGCTCATTTTTATTTTTCTGGGCATGAATCCTACTGCTTAAAAGATCACTGTATTGGCTTTTATAGAGTCCTGGACTGCTAATTAATGACATAGTTCTCTTTCTCTTGGACACGTTTTCATCTTTCTTAATCTTTGCTGCACATTTGTAGTTTCTGTTGTACTGGTTTTAAAGCAGGCAGCTGTCTTCTTTTGAACTTGAAGAGAATTGTGAATTGCAGTAAAGTCTTCAGAATAAGTTAACAGTACAGTTTTGCCCATTTGCACAAGTGAAATTCAGAAGGAACAGCTATTTGCAGCATGGGGAGGACCAAGTTGCACGTGCCTACCATATAGGGTTAAAGATAAGGAGTTTCTGATAGAAAAAAAAGAGGTGATAACCCTAAGTCAGCAAAAACGTAGTTGAAAGCACAAGCGCTCAAATCCACACTTTTTAAGGGTTAAGCAGGCATAGCCTTGGGTATGAACGGGGGAATCTGCCAGTTTTGGTTACCTCTGTATCCAACTTTCTAAAATTTCTAGTTATTTCTATCCAAAATATGAAGAAATTGCTATTTCCTAATGGCAATGCATAAATGGACTGCATTGAAACTCTCATTCATCCCCAGTTCCAACAAACAATCATTTAGTACATATTGGCAAGAATCCTGTGCATAAGTTATGCCTACGTAAGTGTGATGATGTCATCAGCGCTCTTATGTAGGCATAACTTGCTGTTTCCATCTCCAGGGTTGCCTGACTCACCTGAAATTTGCCAGCAATCAGGCTCATTGTGTGTGAGTCAGGAATGTGCCAGGATCAAGCAAGAGCACTGCAATTACCAGCAATCTCCTTCTGCTGGATAATGTTACTGGCAGCAGTAAATTGCTGGTAATTGAAGAGTTCCTGCTTTGACCCTTGCATAATTCACCCATAATGAGACCAATTGTAGGCAAGCTGCAAGTGAGGAGGAACCCTTTAATCACAGCAATCTGCCCCTGATGGTTACATTAGTGCCCTTATGCAGGCACAATTTACTCAACAGCATTTTGGCTTTAGGCATTGATACGCAGCACATCTCACTACAGTGGGGAAGACTGTGACTCGGTCACTTCTGTATGCCTGCTGTGTCTGGTTTTTTTTTTTTTTTAGTGCTAATTGTTGATTGGGAACTTCAAAGCTCTCCTTCTCTTCTTTTATACTTTGTTTATAGTTGAAATTGGCTTGAATTGAACACACTTTCATATCGAGTATATGAGGGCAACCCATGACCCTCATATTGTTTAGGGATCTGAAGTACTCTTACTGTACCTCTGAAGCACAGGAAGTCCATCAGGAAGTCCATGCAAACATACAGACTTACACATTTACTAACAATATGCATTAATTTACTTTTGGACAATGAGGAACCAAATTAAGAAAGGAATGTGATGTAAAGGGTGGTCCAGAAGCACTGCTAAACCTTATGCCTATGAGGAACTGCAAACTGGTTCATTTCTCTTTTTGAATTGAATTGGAATGGGGTCAATCCCTTAAAGGGGATTTGAAGAGAGAATTATGACTGTATTTAGGTCTAATGAAGCTTTGATATTTTTGGATTTAGCAAAGAAAATATGATCTGTCCTTTTCAGAGCCTGGAAAAATAACTTTTTAAACTACAGTTCCCAGAATCTATGTCCATGCCAACTGAGATTCTAGGAGTTGTGGTCAAAAGAAGTTACTTTTCAAAGCTCTGTCAACCTTGTATTTGAAAGGTTTAGGCTCATCAGAATATCAGTTCGCCTTAAAACAATGTAGTCATGAAGGATGGAAGATTTAGGCTCCATCAGATTCCATGATGAAGATTTGCTTTGTGTTGAATGGAATGGAGTGGGAGGCACAGCAGTGAAATGCATTTGACTTTTCTGCCCATGCTTCTAATTATACAAATCAGGTTAATTTCTGTCAACTTTGTTCAAATTGCAATCAATTTTTAATGTTGCTCAGCCCAAGCTTTTCCAAATAATGACTCAGAAGGGACCTGTGAACCCTGTACATTTCATTAACATTTGTAGCTTTTTCCTACTATATCATGCCAAGCTAAATTGTATTTGGCTATATTTATCTCTTTTAGAAGATTGTGCAATCTTGATTTGAAGACTTCGTGTGATTTCTTTCTTGAACTGTTCTGATAGTCAGTTGATTCCCCTTGAGCAATGTTCTCTGCCTCATCAGTCTCCATTTGTTATTTTCCCTCTGCCCATCCCACTGCATTTGTGATGCTTTTCCTCCTAAGACTTTGATCAGTCTGTGCCTCACTTTGATATATTTATAAAGCTACAATGGTTAGTGAAATTTATGAGATTCTCCTGGCTATTTGCCACGCTGTGAATGCTTCTGAACATTTTCTTAGTCATGCTTTTGCAACACGGCTCAGTTCGCTCTTATTTACAGAGGCAACATCTTTGCTATTGCTATACAGGACTGAAATCAATTTGCCTCTTTGTATTAAGAATCCATATTCAGTTTTCATAGGAGCTGTCAGTGGCACAGGCAACCAGAGATGAGAAAAACTGTTAAAATTATTTGCAGTTTGAGTCCCTCTGGGAAAGCAATTAGCCAATTTGGGTAAATTCATAAAAATTATGAATTGAAACAAATGATCTCCCAAGTTTTAACTAACAGGTACAGCTGTTCTCCAGTGTGGAGATGACCATATTGTGTCTACCTGTCATACAGGGAGGTATTAAAAATGCAGCAACTCAGATTGAAGGTTGAATACCCAGTGATTCAAACCTTGCGCTTTTAAGCATTAAATGTTCAAATTATGGTGTAGATAGAGGTCTCTGTCAGTTTTTATGCCTTCCACCTGAATTAACAAACAAACAAGCAAAACAAACTCAACTTGTTCCCACCTGGACTATGAACACATTTGTGAATTTTGGTAAATTCTTCTAAAACATGAGCTGGAAGGGGATTCTTACTCATCCATATAGAAAGCAGAGCAGACAGAAGGACACACAAATAAACACACACACAAACAAAGGTCTTACATTCCTAACCTGCTTCTCTTGTGCGAGTGGGTGTCTGTTTTTTGTCTCACTGACCAAAGCCTCTGAGATGTGGGGTGCCCATTTTCTGTTATGTGGACATTGGGACAGCGATTTCTGTGTCTTATGTTGCCCTTTGGTGTGCTTACTGGCCTCAAGACTTACATTCTGAGCTCTTTCCTTTGAGAGAGTCTTGAGAGCCCATATTGGCTCGGTCAATGGGATACTTCTTCCACAGAAGTTCTGTGGAAATTTAGCAGGAATCCAAGACTTCAGGGAGCAGTCCTTATTCCTCTCTACATTAGAGCACAAGTTCAACCATTGCTGCAGTGATGGTAAGAAACTGCATTCTTCTGGCTTCTGATAGCACAGAAACAGTAAGTTCTTCAAAATATGTAACATTAACAGTAAGAGTATCTAACAGAGTTTTGATAGCTTCAGAACTCTGAGCAGGGAAAGAAAACGGAGGGAAAATTCAGGCACATTACAGGCTAATTTCACAGTAGACTCTTATAGTGGCCACGTATTTACTAATTCTGTCTCTGTATTTAGCAGCACATAGATAAAGTGGTATTCCATGCGTATAGTTCATGATGGGAGACTTTGATTAGGCAGGGGCTCCCTTCAGGTGGAAGAGTTCTATTTGTAAGACTTCAGTTTGGAGAGAAAGACTATACTGGTTGCTTCTATCTGTCTTGTCAGTCGGGTCAGGGCTAGAATATACAACCCCACAATACTTTCAGAAACTTTCCCTTTGCATGAATATGTCATTGAAAAAAAGGGGGAGAGAAAGAGGGATTCCAACATTCCCTCTGTGTTAGCATGAGCGTATTGTGCATGGTTATGCTAGGTGAGACGACTCCTCCTGCTGCTGCTGCTGCTGCTGCTGCTGCTGCTGCTGCTGATGCTGCTGATGCTGCTGCTGATGCTGATTATTATTATTATTATTATTATTATTATTATTATTATTATTATTATTATTATTATTATTATTATTATTATTATTATTATTATTATTATTATTATTATTGTACATCAAGTCAATTCTGACATGGTGACCTTTTTCAGGGTTTTCCAAATGAAGAATACTCAAGTGGTTTATCATTCACTTATTCTGGGGGTGCCCTAGGATTGTGCAGCTGGCCCATGACTACACAGGCTGGTCCTACTTGCAGGAGCCACAATACAGAATCAAACTCCCAACCTCTGGCTCTGCAGCCAGATACCTAAACACACCACTGAGCTATAAGTTTTCAGTGTTATTATAAGGTGGAATAGGCTGCCCAACTTGTGACTTATTAAATTAAATGCACATTATGGCCTGTCTTGTGCTTGGCAACCACCTTGTTTTTGGTTGTCCAACAAAAGTACTACAAAGATAAGATTGATCAAGTTCCTAGTTGATGATGGCCTGCCGTACATTGCTCTTAGATTATTACTGGCTTAATAGGCCACACTGCTTGGGCAGGACTGAAATGGAAGAAAATCAGAACAACTTTATCAAGCAGGATCTTGTTGGAGGGTGCCATGTTTGTTGAATCATCCACTATTTTTTCCCAATGCAGATGGATACCTAGATTACCTCCTTCCATGTGAGCTGCTAGCAGGCTGAGATTATCTTCCAAGAATCTCTTGCGTGTATCAGCAAAAGAGGCTTAGCTGGTGGGAACACAGATAGGGTTTTGTGGTAGGATGCACCTAGGTTATTAAAATTTCGTCCAAGGGAGATGGTCTGTATCACTGAATATTTTTTGGCAGGTAGCAAAATCAGTTTTATTTTACCTTGCTTTTAATGTCTTTTAACATAGAATGATTTCATTTGCTTGATTTCAGCATGTTATTTCAATTAATTCTACTCTTTTCTAATCTTGTGGTATTTTGATTTGAAAAATCGTCTTCAGGCTCTGATTAGGCACTCCAGAAATGTCATAATATTTCCCCCCTATTTATATGAGTGGTGAAGTATTTATTCCAAAGCAAGAATAAATTGAAAACACAAAACCTTCTAACCTTAGAAAACTCATGGCTATATCTAAGGATGATTTCATGATATGATTTAGACCTAAATTCTGCATAGTCCTAGTGGGCTGAAATTATTCACTAATACAGTGGTACTGGGTACAATGCTGCACAAAAATTGTGTAAGTGAATGAAAACCGTCTTGTATAATTTTTCACATAACAATCTCTTGAATGTTGTGTGCCATCAGCTGAGAACTGACTTATAGTGACCCTAATAGGGTTCTCAAGGTGAGATATTTAACTCACTCCCCCAGTGAGTTAAATATGGTTTAGTGGGGATTTGAACTCAGGCTTCCAGAGTCCTAGTCTAATACTCTGTCCATAACACCACACTGGGTATTCTACAAAGTCCCTTATACAACTAATAATGCAGTGGAAATGATACAGGCTTCATAAACACTGGGCAGGAAGGTGATCAAAAGGAGAGAAGTAGTTAGGTTTGATTCAGAAATTTGCAGGCATCACCAGAGATTTAGGAATTACAGTGGTAGTACATGATGCCTAAGAAAGGGGGATTGTGAAGAACATGCTTCCACACTATTTCCCTTTTTTCCTCTAGCATTCTGGATTCACTTTCTCATGTATTTGGATGACATGTTAGTTTTTGAACAGCAAAAAATGAGACCTTTGGGGCTTTGTGAAACATTTTCCGGTCCTACTAAAAGTTACCTCAGAGAACTTTTAGACTGAGGAATAAACTCATCTTGTAAATGTTATTGGCAAGATACAACTTTCTTGGGAGCAAGCTATGGATTGACAGCATGCTTGGTAGCAAACTGGCAATTACACCGACACATCTAGAAGGAAAGAAACATCCTTAGACACTGGAGACAGACTAATGGCATTTGTGCCAGGCAAAGAGCTGGCCCTTCCATTAGTCCCACAAAGGCTGTCACCTTAGGCACCAGGGTGCAGCTCTTTTGCCGCTTGCTTCCACAGCTCTGGCGGGGTTCCTGCGTCTTAAGGGAGCTACTGATGATCAGTGCAGCTCTCACAAATAGCTGTTTCCTCGTTGCTTGGTTCTGAGAATCATCAGAGCCATACCCTATGGGAACAGTAACAAAAATGTGCCTGTGTTGCACAGCGATGCTTCTCATTGTCCCTGATTCTGAAGAAGCAGCAAGCTATGTGGAACTTGCTTTGCTGCTCTGCTTTTGCTACTTCTGAGAAATGATCTAAGTAATATCTGACTTAAATTCCAGAACTAAGAGTTTCTGTTTGACAAGTCTGAGTGGATGCTGTTGTGTCATAAAATTTGGCTGTAGACATTGGCTTTTCCAGTAGATTTTTTTGTGGAACTGTAAGCTGTAAATTTATATAGCTGCCTGTGAGTTTCTAGTAGAAGACAGCATTAATTTTTTCATTATGTAATTGTAGTCTGGTCTTTACGTTCCATATTGGGACAAGGACCCCCTCCCCCTTTCCGCACATAAATTTGTTTGTATTTTGACATGCCCTTTTCCTAGTATATTTGTTTTCTAATACTCAAATTCCCAGGAAGGTTAATGCAGTAGTCTGCTGAAGCAAAAAGAGCCAAGAATCTTGTGGCATTGTTAAGAATAGTATATGTTATTTGGCATCAGCTTTTGTGAACTACAACCCACTTCACCAGAGAAATCACATTTTTCAAATAGACATATTTTGTATGTAGTTCTACATATTTGGAATGCAAAGGAGGAATCTGGCAAACATAGTTTCTTCCAGAGAATGGTAAAGATATTTGCAGACTTTCATCACTAATCTTGGGGACCACAAATCGGACAATTTAAAAAAAGCTCAGCTAAAGTGAATTTCTTTTCCATCCTTATTCTGAAGTTTCCAGCCCCTTGGTGGATTGAAGAAGAACCTTTGGACTAACTGACTGCAAATTATATTGCATGCGTGTTATATGTTTCGATTCAGAAAAAGTGTTGATTGCATTGTTCTCATTTGAAGCTAGCTACTTGCTCATTTAACTTTATTTGGGTAATTACCATATTCTTTTATATTAAGTGCCATTTCAGCTAGAGAAATGCCATTCACTTCACATATTAGCAGGTTTTCTTGATACGATTTAAAGTCATCTGTTCAAACTATAACTTCATAATTCTCTCGTCATCAAGACCAGTGGGACATTTCTGAGAATTGTTTTCCAAAATGTAACATTTATAAGCTTTGCCCTGTAGGGACCGTACAGGCATATGTTCTTGCTTCTGAACTGTAGGCAGGGCTTTGCTATCACTTTTTAGTGAAGGGGAGGGAGAAGGCCTACTGTACTTCCAAAGTGACTGGAAGGAATTACCCTAATGAGTAGTACTAAATAAAAGAGAAAGGGATAGGAGAACAGAGATTATCCTCAGGAAATGCTCCTATATTTTAATTCCATCTTAATAACTTAACAGCAAAGCCTTGTGCAAACAAGAATGAGGCACCTTCAATTAATTCAGTGTAGGACGGCATTTAAATTTTAAATACTGTAATAAGTTTAAATATCAGTTGATTTAATATGATGTTTAATTTTTTTTAAATATAGCATTTTATTGTATTTTTATACTACAACAAATGCATGATGATGCAAATTTTCAAGATCTTTTTTGCCTTCAGTACAAAAGGACCATACCCTCTTTTAAATTTTAAAAGTGAAAAATGATCTTTGTCATTTAACATTTGTTACCAGTTTACATTGATGCATACATTACCATAGTCTCTTGAGACTGAAGGATGCCTACTACTGTATATTGATGCATGTATATTCTGCAGCACCTCTTTGACTTTTATTGCTGAGGAGTACTGGGGCAGATCAGAAGGAACTGCTACTGCCACCCTCCAGCATATGCTGCCTGGGCCTCACTCACTCTAATGGTAACAACAGCCCTGTGTGTTAGGACTGTGCCATATCTGTCATTCATTCCCTTCCCACCCCTGACCTTACATGGAATCCTCTTTTTCTTTTCTCCTGGGTGGCTGATTTTGCTAGCAAAGCTGTGAGCCAGATTCCACCACTGACAGAATCAGGACAGTCAGAATATTACTCTGCTTGTTACGAGAAACGCTTTTGCAGCACTGGGCACTTTCTTTGATTTTACTCGAATTACTATGCAAAAAAGGAGTTCCAAAAATAATGACATATAAATAATAACCCTGCAGATCTGAGAAATCAGCTTTCATTAGCACTCGTTATAGTCAAGATGGCATTAAGAATGAGCCAGGGAAATGACAAGTTTTTTCCCCCTCCTAGCCTAAACTAAATTAAAGCCAATTTCTCTTCACTCCTCACTTGGGAGAGAAGAGCCCACTGATTTCTTTACTACGGCCTCTGGATGCCCTCTGGATGTCCAGTTCATTTGCCTTAACTTGCCTCAAGAACCTGTGGCTTGTACTCTCATCCTTCATATTTTGGGATGTTGTGAAGGACCAGTAAAATATGCTTTATGCATTCTTCCTTATTTTGAGTGGGCCTTAAGGTAGGGATGCATTATGTTTTCCACTGCTTACAGTGCTTTGCTGACTGAGGCAAAGGACAAGAAGACACATGACTCTCCCAACCCATGTACAGATGCCAACAGACCTGGCAGCTGAATTCTACTTCAATAGTTGTGGCAGAACAAAAGCCTCCATGGTATCTGAGGGGAGCAGTGTAGTTTAGGAATCAAGGCCATGAGATACAAACACCTCTGTCTTCCAACAAGAGGGAACAGGATGAAGGGCACGGGAGGAATGGCAGCTGTTGCTCTGCCATGCTCCCAGGTAGCATGGCCATGTGCCCTCTTTTAGGGAGCATAGCTCACCATTTAAAGGACTGTCCCCTTTGGAATATTTTTTTGCATTTGAAGAAGAGACCAGTCTGTTTGAAGAAAAAGAACCACAGAGCAGGAGAGCAGGAACCTTGAAATGGCCAGCTAGGAGGACAGCACACTCAGCGGGCACACAACTCACCTGGTTGCTGTCTTTACCACTTGTTGCATTGTAATTCTGTTTGAACTATAAAAATCATTTCTAATTATAAACTATAAAAATTAAATTCTGGCCACCCTGCTCACTCTGTGCCATCTGAGCTGATGTCCTCACTCTGCCAAAAAACAAAACAAAACAAAAAAACTTTGCTGGTCCTCCTGGCTTAAACTTTGAACTCTGCTAAGACCTCCTCAGTTTTCTTTTCTCCTTCCTATTCTCTCCTATTCTCATCAGTTTGATCTGTCTTTCTAGCTTTACTCTCCCTTCCATTTGAGCTCAGATCAACACTCTTTGTTAGCAAGAGCCATTGATCTTGTTTTCGGGCTGCTGTGATCTTCCTTGTTGTGAAATGAATCCTAACTGTATAGCCTTTCCTGCTATTAATTATTCATTATTTAGTTATTTCAGCATATAGTAAACAATTTAAAAACCTCAGTAATGTATTGAATGCAATAGATGCAGGCAGAGCTATCAGACTGTAATAATAGACTGTTGTTAGAACAAACAGCTTGAGATAGGAACATAGGATGTGAATCTGTACTAGCCTGAATGGTGAACAAGTCTGTCATCTCTGTTGTCTTTCCTACCATGCTTCTGCTGGTTGCTGTTGTGTTTTTTCAAAAGTTTCCCCATACGGTCCATGACCCCTTTGATGTATGGCAGAAATACCTTATTTGTGGGTGGCTGTTTCAAGAATGAAATCAAAAGAGCCATCAAAACAAGAAAACAACACCAAACTGAAGAGGAAAAAACACAACCTACAAACAGTATTCAGACCCACCACAAAAATACAACAAATGTTACGGTCAGCAAAGGACAAAAGGGACCCCATCACTACTGCAGGAGTATACTGGATGCCTTGCAGTTGTGGACAGGTATATATCGGGACCACAAAACGCAGCATTCACACCAGAATCAAAGAACATGAGAGACACTGCACATTAGAGCAACCGGAAAAAACAGCAGTAGCTGAACATGCCCTTAAACAAGCTGGACATGAAATTCTATTTCAAAATACTGAAGTACTGGACAACACCAGCAATCTGTTAGACTGCACAGGGAAGCCATTGAAATCCAGAAACATAAACAAAACTTCAACAGGAAAGAAGAAGGTCTGAAACTAAACACGGCCTGGTGCCCCATTCTGAAAAATACAACCTGCAAAAGGTCAACGAACTCTTACCCAGCCACAAGGGCCAGAGATCATTGCACAAAAAAGACCAGCTAACGACACCCATCAATCACAGTGACAGATAATCTCTCCCTCTTCCCCCCTCATCACAACAAAAACATGATCACCCTATCTCCTGAAAAAAGACAAAAGCCATTCCCACAGCTATAAATACTATCCAACAAACAGCAACAGAGCATGGACAGAGTTCCTACTCCACTCCTCTGAAGATGCTGGCCACAGAGACTGGCAAAATGTCAGAAAGAACAACCTTCAGAACCATGGCCAAAGAGCCCGAAAAACCCACAACAACCATTGAATCAATGGAATTTATAGAGGAGTTGAGTCACCAAATCCTCATTGATTCAGGGGCATACTCTGGTGCAATTTACTAAACTAAGCAATAGGATTTGGGCCAGTGACTTTAAAAAAAAGCACCCTCATTTTGCTTCTGGTAAATTTGCCATTTCTCTGCCAGGCCCACTTTATAGAATTGTTGCAAGGTCAAATTATAAATCTCTCATGGCTCAATATTAAGTGCAGCTTTGGTTATATGAGAGACACGGGTACCTGTTGGATAGTACCTAAGACATCAATAGGGGTTAGCAAAAGAAGGTCTATTTTGCTTTAAAAAGAGAGGGGGGTTAGTTTTACAGTGTACATATTTATTTATTTATTTATTTATTTATTTATTTATTCATTCATTCATTCATTCATTCATTCATTCATTCATTCATTCATTCATTCATTCTTGCTTCATTTATCCAATGCTAGTTTGATTGTTTTTATTTTTCCATCAAGGTGCAGGGGGAAAATGTGTTTACTTCAGATATTAATAAAAATATGACTAATTTGTACTTCCCAAATGTAAGGAAAATGCATTTCTGCTTCAGTGTTCATGTTCAACCAAATACTGCAAGAGTTCTCCAATTCTGTTTTAAAAAGGACAATAATTGATATATTTTGAAGTACTGCATACAAAAGCTCGACAAAGTTCCAAATAGAGTAGTCCTAGAACGAGCTGGAATTTTCAGCATGTATACATTATTGAAACAGCACCGTCTACGTTGGCTTGGGCACATTGTGAGAATGGCTGATGGTCGGATTCCAAAAGAACTCCTGTATGGAGAATTAGTGCAGGGAAGCCGCCCCCGAGGGAGACCACAGCTGTGTTACAAGGACATCTGCAAGCAGGATCTGAAGGCCTTAGGAATGGACCTCAACAGATGGGAAACCTTGATGTCTGAGCGTTCAGCCTGGAGGCAGGCGGTGCATCATGGCCTCTCCCAATTTGAAGAGACACTTGTACAGCAGGCCGAGGTAAAGAGGCAGTCCCGAAACAAGCAAAACCAGGGAGCTGGACAGGGGACAGATTGTATTTGTCTTCAATGTGGAAGAGAATGTCTCTCTCGAATTGGCCTTCTCAGCCACACAAGATACTGTTCCAAGACCTTCATACAGAGCACGTTACCATAGTCTCTTGAGACTGAAGGATCCCTACCCACATACAAAAGGGAATATATTGGGGGAAATGGCCAGCCAAAACATAGATATTTGGGGAAACAGCATATAAAAAGGAATACTCCAGTCATCCTTGGTTGTGTAATAGGTTGTTTGGTGGACAACCAGCAAAAGGAGAAGACTGCATGCACAATTGCCCTTATGCACATGATTCTTCTCAGTGGACTTTTGGCTTTAGCTGCCTGGGTGGACAAAAGAGTAGCAGCGAATGGTACCTTTTGTTCAGCCAGTTCACAGTGCATGAGATAGAGAACACTAATTTTCCTGAAATATAGCAATAAAATTACAATAACAAAAAAATTAAGTACTGTACCAATTTCTTTCTTTTTCACAATATTCCAGATCTACCTCATTCTGCCTAATGGTGGGGCTTCCTCTCACTTTCATTTTCTTAGTTTGTTTGTGTTGCTGGCTCCAGTGTGTATCTGCAAACCACGATGTGCAAACATGATGCTGCATTAGATGGGATAATGGTATGTCATCCAAGTCTAAAATATATGCTCAGGAAGTGGGTCTTTCCTGCTCTTATAACAGTCTCCCCTTCCCCCCCCCCAGCATAGTCATTATTTACTTTTGAGAGATAACCCAGATCACACACAAGCTGCTCTTTGTAATGATTTTTTTTTTACAATTACACTTTTTTGCCACATCAAGGATGAGTTGTTTCAGAAATGGATTCCCCTGAATGTGTACTTTAGCATTCAACATGTCCATTCTTCTAGCATTCAGGATTCTCAACATTCATGCAAAATATAGTGCCTTTTGAAGTTTAAAAAATGAATTAAGAAAGTAGAAGTTTAAGGTCAGATCTGAAATGTGGTGTACTGAATTTATTATTCCAGAGTCAGAACAAGATGTTGGTGCTGCCTTTGAATTCCTTAACAAAAGCTTTTCAATTTTCATTCACTTAGGTTTCCGTGTCTTGTTCCTTTGTTGTCTTTGCTTCTGATCTTAAATGCCTGCTGCACATGTAGAAGAAGGCTCAAGAGGAAGGCTACACAAGCCCAGATAATTATCTGCAAAATATTTGGAATTACAGCACTTTAAATAAAACCATTAATGTAGGTTAGAACTGGATGTTCATAATAAAGGAAACCGCTTGCTTATCGGCTCCATGGATGCTGTAATTGCACTTAGGATCTGTTTGATGTTGTTCAAACTTTGGACAGAGAGACACAATGGCAGAACTTGGAAATGGTATATTTTGGGCTTCCAGAACCTCGAACTGCCTAAACCTCCAGAAGCGTGGTTGCTTAGTGCTCATCTTGCTGACTGTGGGAGTTTGGGAATTGTAGTTTACAGTAGTTTTATAGGCTTATGCTTTATGTTGATGGTATTTCTGTAGCTCTCTTCAGGCATCCTGTTACCCAGTGCCCATCAACAAGTGAAGTGGGGAATGTGCTAGTCGTACCCCTTCTAAAGGGCCCGTCCATACAGTGGTTTTGTCTCTGATTTTCCTGATTTTTGTTGTTGTTGCAGATTTGAATAAATCATCCTTGTATTTGCACCCACACACAGGAAAAGTGTTTGTTGCTGAATGTACTGTTAGGCACTTGGATGTCCACATAAATCCAAAATTGTTCCTTAATGTTTCATTCCTCCAGATTCAGATTGCCCTCCCCTTTTGTCTATCTTCTCTGTCCTTTCCCTATCTACACTATTCTCTCCTGCCTTCCCTCCTTGTTTTACTTGTCAATGGGGTAGATAGACATCCAGTCAAATTATAGTCATATTTCCATCTAGATATACTTTATGAAAAATATCAGCAGGCTTACTAAAGTTCTGTCTGCCAGTATACCTAACAAAGCACCCAGTAGTCCTGCTGGTTATATGTTCAGTTTATACAACATAGCATTATCCTGTGCATCCTGCATGGCTCTAAGGCCTCCTTCACATATTCCACGGGTCTGATATGGTCAAGAGTTTAGTGAGTTGGAACACCCGGATGGCAGGGCTCAGCAATTTGATTCCCTCCGTGCCTTATAGAAGAGCCAGCCCAGAAAAAAAGAGGGTAAACCTCTTCTGAATATTATACACCTAAATAACCCTGGAAAGAGTCAAGATACATTGGAATTGACTTGACAACATATCATTAATTTATGATGTCAGGGGACTGATGTCTCCGGAGGGTGGATTAGTATTTTAGTCTGGAGATGTTTAGTTCATTTCCAGTGATTGCACATCCTGGAACTGAACCAAAACAGAGCAATCCTAGCCATAATAAAAAGTACAAGACCCTGACAGTGCCCAGAAAGGTGCAGGTAGGGATGCTCTGTGGACAAGCTACATTAGCACAGACATCATCTGATTGCCAGCAGAAGGAAAGAACAGGCCATGGATGGATGGATGGATGGATGGATGGATGGATGGATGGATGGATGGATGGATGGATGGATGGATGGATGGATGGATGGATGGATGGATGGATGGATGGATGGATGGATGGATGGATAGATAGATAGATAGATAGATAGATAGATAGATAGATAGATAGATAGATAGATAGATAGATAGATAGATAGATAGATAGATAGATAGATAGATAGATAGATAGATAGATAGATAGATAGTGCTGAAGGTGCTAAAGACTGTTTGATATATGTGGTAGCTCTTTTGGACACTTGACAACATTATGCACAGGACATGGACATTCAGCAGTTTAAGTTGTCTGAATTCATGATGAGCAATTTTCAAGGCCTTTGAAATTCCTCACCTCCGGGCAAGAATGAGACAACAAATGCTCTCTGTCTGTCTGTCTGTCTGTCTGTCTGTCTGTCTGTCTGTCTGTCTGTTTGTCTTTCTTTCTTTCTTTCTTTCTTTCTTTCTTTCTTTCTTTCTTTCTTTCTTTCTTTCTTTCTTGTTGGTGTCTTTGACATTGGCTGAAACTGTTTCTTGGCAAAGGTGGTATCTTTTCCCTTTTCAGAAGCATAAACATGCACATGAACAACAAGAGAATGACTGCCTGATTGTATAAAGAGGCACAAACAACCCATCTGTTGCTTCTGATCCTTTTAAATCTGTGTGACAAAGTACCAACCATTATCATTTTCTGCAATTTACATTGTATTAACATTGATGTTTGTGTATTTTTCCCCACTTTCATGAAAATTCGTTCAGTTCTCTTGTTGAAAAATTCACAAAGTTCTTTGCCCTCTCATGAGGGAAGGGGAATCATTTTTTGATTTCTCTTATTCATATGTGAGGACAAGACAAGTGACAATTTGTACTGTGTTGTTGCTGTCCTAGGAGCCATTCAAATGAGCTTAAGATAGTTGATATTTCCCAAGACAGTTTAAGATTTTTATCCATGGACAAATGATCAGAAAGGGATGGATGACACAAGGGGCTCTGAAGGGTCTGAGTTGCATTACACACAAACTCAGCCTCAAAAGCTAATTGAAAGAGCTATGCTGTAAAATATGTAAAGTGATACCAAACAAAAGGGATGCATCTGAATATATGTAAAATGCTTTCCCTTCACCACAACCAGCTTATATGCTGCAACACATACAGTATAAGAAAGCTAGAGCAGTTTTGAAATCACAGGCCATGATTTCAAGACATAGTTGAGCAATAGTATAATAACTGTGTGCCATCTAGTCAATTTTGACATATGCTGACACTTTTCAGGGTTTTCTAGTTGTTTACCTTTCCCTTATTCTGGGGGAATCTTGGGACTGTGTAGCTTGCTCTTAAAGGATGTTAGACCTGTACAGGGTATAGAGCACAAATGATGCATTCACAGAGGGAAAGAAAGAGGGAGTAGAGCACAAGAAGATGTATACTGTACCTACTAACAGGTTTGGCACCAGGAGGGGAAAAACAATCTTTCACTCAGTCAGTCAGGTGAGCTAGATGAACTGTTGTGAAGCGGCAGCCTGCCCATTTAGCAGGAACACACCTCATACAAGTGTCTGATCTTCAGAAGTACCATGGCAACAGTTCCACACAGATTTGTAGAAATAAATTCTTGCTTTTCCAGATTCATTATGCAAAGCAGTGACAGAAGTCCAACTGTACTTTTTATAACCTTTAATATTTTTAGGGAATCACTCAGCTGGAAAAGTAACTTCTGTTCACTTAATGCTCTCTGTTTGTTTCGTCTGAAGCTTTCATTTGGATATACCTTGAAGATTTGCGATTTCACTGATGTGCGTAGCCCTTTTATTAGTGCAGACTACAGCTATTTCCTGTATAATTGCTATGAACAATTTGTCACGTGGTAGTCACCCATCTCTTGGCCAACATTCTGTCACACATGATGGCCTCTCTGTATATAGCTGAGCTGCTCCTCAAATGACAGGCACACTGTTTTCAGTCCAGTTCTTTCTGTCATGGCTGGTTCTGAAGGGGCTCCCAAGCCAAGATACTGTGGGAGAAGGGTGAAAAGAACTTGCCTGTGCTATGAAAGTTCCCCCTTCTCCCAGTGCCTTGTCTCCAAGGACCTACAAAGACAGGCAATAACTGGCTTTTTGTAAAAGCAGCTAAAGGAAGCGGTCTGGAAACAGCCAACTGGTATACAAAAACTTGGCTTCCTCCCCCTTTCTCCCTTTGGCCACATCTTTAGGTGTCACCTTCTTCACTGCCTCCTCCTCCTCCTCCTCCTCCTCTTTATGGTTAGTGGAGAAATGAATGACCCCTTTAACTGGTATGCCATGCCAAAGCAGGATGGTTGTCTTCCTATTGCCATGGGTGAATGATGGGTGTGCGTGTGTCAGCAGCAATAGCAGCAGTATTGCCAGGGGTGGGGGCTTCATGTCCCACCTCAGGCACAGGGAAGCTTGAGGTGCCCTTCCTCCTTTGTATGTTTTTCTCTTTCAAATAACAAGGGTCATTGGCACACCCTGATGAGTTGAAGAAGTAGGACTCTGGAGAAATACATCAACATATTTTATTTTAAACATTCATTCCTCACCCTTCTGCTTGCCATAGCTCCAAACTATTTGATATTTCTAAATCTTTTATATGGCATTAGATTTAACAAGTGGACCTCATTCCACAGAACTTTGGGTAACAATAAGTGTGAGATACAGCCAACCTAGTTCTCATGAAGCCCGGCTATTGAATAGTAGTATGGGTCTGGAGTGTATTTTTAGTGGAAAGGAATTGTTCTGGTGAAAAGGCACTTTTGCTATGAATATTAGCCTTTGTGGACATCTTTGTGACAGTCTGCAACTGATAATAAATCTTTTTTCCTTATTACTATTTAATGAGGTAACAATTCTGTTTTCTAATCATTTAAGAAATGCTCTTTATGCATGAAGATAAATGTGATGATGTACTTCTGAAGCCAGGCTGTCTATGGCATGTGATATCCCTCTGTGGTGTGTCTTTGTGGCCAGGATAGACCATGTAAAAAGGCAAAGGAATACACTAGTTTTCATACACTAATACAGCATGAAAATAGATCACTCACAACGGTGCACTGTCAAACACATTCCACAGTATTTTCTCCCACAAGTGCTTGGTATGTATGTATGTATGTATGTATGTATGTATGTATGTATGTATGTATGTATGTATGTATGTATGTATGTATGTATGTATGTATGCATGAGATGTTAAAGGTGCTGTTTGGGGTAAACCTAGAGATATTTATCACACTGAATAAATTGTACACATACAGTAAAGTTTTAAACCATAAGAGCAATGCAAAGCAATGATAAAATCAAAAGAAATAAAACCAAGAAACACCATTGGCACCAGAAAAAAATCTTAACTTAGTTACGGGCCAAGCTTACATTTGCTAGTCTCAAGGCACAAGACAGGGAGACAAATCTCCGGGGAGGGTGGGCGGCTGAAGGATATGGGTATACGCACCATAACCTACATGCTTATGGTCACGTACTCATGTTGTATTAATATTGTATTACTTTATGTACCACGTTAATGTCACGTTGATGTTCTCGTGTGGTGTGATGCTGGGCGGATTATACTCGACGCCCTATTGGCTCGTGGCATTCAGTTATGTAACCTGATAGTTAATGTTTTGTAACCTATAATACAATAAAAGGAGGTGCCAGGCATCGCTGAATAAGACAAGACAAGACAGGGCAGTGATCTGAGATCAGACAGTGAGCCATTGTAACAGAGATCCTGTACTTCAGCTGATGACCCTGAGCACGCTTTGAACCAGATAATTCGACTGCAGTCTCCTTTATTTCAGAGGTCTCTCCCTCCAGAACCTTTCAGGGATCCCTCCCATCACCACAGGCTGTCGGAGCCGGATTCCGACAGAAGAAAGATAAAGTTTTATTTTCATGTTAGCCTGGATATCCACTACCATCCATTCCCAACTGATACCAAGACCCAGTAGCTCACACAAAGGTGTTTGCAACTGCATATTGTTGGCATGTTAAAAAGCTAGATGCAAGAGAGGAACTGGGAAGACATATTGTGGTTACTTATACCTGGGCCCATTGTGCATTTGAAGCAAATGGTGTGCCACTGTTGTGAGTTATGAGGATCTGTTATCAATCATTCCAGAATGCAGGGCATGTAAGAATGGGAAGAAGTCAGATTACAGTTGAATATCAGGAAAAACATCCTATCTGTTACAGCAGTACAACAATGGAAATTACTTTGGGAGGTAAAGAAATCTCCAAAACTGTCAGATATACTTTGATTTGGATTCCTGTATTGGGCAGGGGTTGGACCTGATGGCCTTATAGGCCCCTTCCAGCTCCATTATTCTATGATTCCATGAACTTTCTTGTTGCAGAAGACCCTGGAGGAGAAAAAAGATTTCTCTGTGTTCTATAATACCCAACAGCTGCAGAGAGTCTGGAAAAAAAAACACCAGATATTTCATGTGTCCTAAAAGCTATCACAAGCAATTTTGACCCATGGGTCTTTGCTCTGTGATTGGTTAAATCTGAGTCATGTGCAACCGACATAACAAGAAAAGGATGTAAGAATAGGAAAGAAAATGGGGATCTGAGTGCACAATAATTTTATTAGTTTCATGCTCAGTTTACCTGTTTTCTGTTTCCTTCTGTCTGGTGATGAGTAGCTGGGGGGGCGAGTAACACACTCAGAGCAATCTTTTGACCTTTCAGTTTAGAAAACAAAAAGGAACAGTAAAAGAGGACATGACTAAAGTGTACAGAATTATGCAGGTTGTGAGAAAAGCGAAATAAAGGTGTTTTTAATTTGTATTCACGAAGGCTTTCACAATCTTACATTACAGGTTCCTATGCAGTATTTTTCTTTACAGCATCAGACTTTCCTTTCACTTCCAGGTGCGTTCACAGCTGAGCGTCCTTTCAGCTTTGGCCCAGCCACTTCATTAGCTCTGGAGCTAATTGTCCTCCGCTCTTCCTCAGTAGCATGTTGGACGCCTTCTGACCTGAGGGGCTCATCTTCCAGCATCATATCTTTTAGCCTTTTGTTTCTGTCCATGGAGTTTTCTTGGCAAAGATACTAGAGTGGCTTGCCAGTTCCTGCTCCAGGTGGATCGCTTTTAGTCAAAACTCTCCACTATTACCTGTCCGTCTTGGGTGTCCCTGCATGGCATATCCCATAGCATCTCTGAATTACTCAGGCCCCTTCGCCACGACATGGCAGCAATCCATGAAGGTGTACAGTAGCTACATCTGCACTTATTATTTGATGGTGAACCACCGAGGTTGCATCTAATTGGTGTTCCATTTCTGAGTCACTTAAAGCAATTAGAGTTCTCTCAACAGTCATACTCTAAGCAGGAGACTACCAGGGTGGCCAAATATGCATTTTACACTTAGCTGTTCAGTTATTTGGTCCTGGCACTTTACGAAGAGAAAATACCTCTGGCATGCTTTTGTAGTGCCAGCATTACGAGTTAATTCATCTTCCATGAAACACTGGCCTTGGCTGAATGAAGGGTTTCTTGCCAGGATTCTTACATAAGGAAGGGATACTCCAGCGACTTCTCTGTGAATTCATTTTCTGCCTTGGTGGTAGGATAATTTAGACATCCCTTTGTGTAAGCAACGCCCAGGAGCACTACAGAGTAATTGCTCCTTGTCGCCTTGTGATTGTGCCAGAGCACTGCACTGTGCGAATTTAGCTTTATTAGAAAATGATGAGGCATCAACACAGCCCAAACTTAATTGTGAGGTTTTCCTTCATCTATGAGGAAAGAAAGAGAATATTGTTCTGTAGCATCTGGCACTTTTTATAAAACATTCCCACTGAGGTGAGCGTGAAACCTGTGTGAAAGGGTTGGAAGGGATTTCTCTTCACTGTTTGTTTCTTTTCCTCATCACATACATTTGACTCACTTTCTTAGTCATCAGGAACAATGTTCTCCCAACAACTTTCAGCCATATGCTAGCATTTGCCCAAAGCAAAGCAAAAAAAGCAAAGTGTGCTGCTTATATACTGCCCCATAGCGCTTCAAGCGATTTACAAGTTAATTATGCAGGCTACACATTGCCCCCCCCCCAGCAAGCTGGGTACTCATTTTCCCGACCTCAGAAGGATTGAGTCAACCTTGAGCCAGATACCTGGGATTGAACCCCAGGTCGTGAGCACAGTTTTGGCTGCAGTACAGCAATTTAACCACTGCGCCAAGAGGCCAAGACTGGAGTAAGAGAGACGGAGCTGCTGGTATCCAAAAAGGTGAGGTTCAAGAAGGGCTTTTTCAGTAAATAGCTGGCCGGCATTATTTTAGGCTCCTGGAAGCCAACTTTGATCAAGAGAAGCAGTCACGAGACTCACGACTCACTGTCTTTTTCTGTTTGCTGTTTGTTTCAATATGCTGTTTTATCTGACTGAACTCTGCAGGACTGAGATGGCATTATTGCTGCATATTAAGTACAGTGGGGTCTTGACTTGAGAACTTAATCCGTATTGGAAGGCGGTTCTCAAGTCAAAAAGTTCGCAGGTCAAATCTGCATTTCCCATAGGAATGCATTGAGAACCATTTGATCCGTATCTGCTCTTTTCCGTCCATAGAAACTAATGGGAAGCTGCTATTCCGCCTTCGACCACTAGAGGGGGATATTTTGTTTCTTTTTTTCTTAGGTCAAGAAAGGTTCAGGGAAGGCAGGGAAAATACAGTCCAGGCAGTCCAGTACCAGGCAGTCCGAAGACTGTCTCCCAATCCACTCTCTAAACGCTGGGAGGAGTGAGGAAGCAGACAGGCACCCTTTTCACTGGCCAACAGTTAACTGAAAGTTCAAATTTTGCACTTTCCCTGCCTCCCACGTGGTTTTTTTCAGTTCTTAACTCAAATCTAAGTACGTAAGTCAAGTCAATATTTTCCTATGAGAGTGGTTCTTAAGTCAAAATGTTCTTAACTCAAGCCGTTCTTAAGTCAAGACCCCACTGTAGAGCCTGTAAAAATTCTTTTGGAATGCAGTACGCTGGGGGACTCTGAGAACTACAGCCCCCAATATTTCACAGTCTTCTCTTGTGGGAATTTAATAAACCCCTCCCCCCACTTTTTTATTTAGTGTAATATAAAGAAAAAACAAAGCAACAGCAACAGAAAAAGTGTGTGTGTGACAGAGAGAGACAAACTAAATTCTCAGCATCCACCCCTTTCACAGTAACTAGCACTTTATACAGTGGTGCCCCACATAGCAACGTTAATCCGTTCCGGATTGATCGTCGCTATCCGGAAACATCGCAATGTACGCGGGGAAACCCCATAGAAACTCATTAAACTTCATTTAATGCATTCTTATGGGGCCCAAACTCACCGTTATGCGAAGATCCTCCATAGCGCCGCCATTTTCACTGCGTGAAGGAAGTCGCGTGAAAATGGTTGCAGTGGCCATTTTGGGCACCCAGCAGCCATTTTGGAACCGCCGACCAGCTGTTTTAGAAACATCGCAATGTGAAGATCGGTAAGCGAAACGCTTACCGATCATTGCAATGCGATGTTTTGCCCATGAAAATATTGCAATGCGATCGCATTAGCGATCTCAAAAAATAGATCGCTATGCGGATTCGTCGTTAAACGGTGCCCTCGTTATGCGAGGCACCACTGTATAATAAAAATAACTCTAGAAGCATCTTAAGTAGAAAAAATATATTTAATTACTGTTGCGATACTCAGAGTCAGAAGTGTAAAAGAGAGAGAGAGAGAAAAGAAACTGCAAGTGTCAACCATGTGGGAGACTTGATCCACCTGCAGCCTCATTGTTAGAGGTCAGGAGCAGAGAATTGCATGTCTGCTTTGGTCAGAGACGAAGAAGGGGAGCAAGCAAACAACAGAAGGGAGGGGAACAGGAGGAGAGAAGAAAGAGGCAAGCCAGAGGTGGGAAAAAGAACTTCGCTAATTGATTAGTGGCAGAAGACAGCCACCTAAATTTGTGAAAGCTCCCTCCTCTCATTAAGATTCAGTGTTAGGTTGCATGAAAGATTGTTATTTTCTTAACATCTTCATGGTCTATAATAATGATTATGTTGATGATTCAAAAACACCAGGCGCAGTCAAAATTATAAAAACATTCACTGGTATTATATAACAGATACAAGTTTTAACAAAAAACCTATCTGTTAAATATCAACACAGTATGTATGCTGTTCCTAATGCTGCTTTTTTAAAAAGCTCTGATGGTGTGATTTCTGGGATCCGCTGCTGCTTAGTACTGTGTGAAATTTCTTGATATTGTTCCCAAAGCCCCACTAATTACGGGGACCACTGAAGTGTGCTTCTTCCAGAGGCAAGATGTTTCGATGGCCAGGTCTCTGTACTTTGTTAGTTTTTCCAATTCTTTGTTTTCAACTCTGGCATCCCCTGGAATTGCAGTTTCAATGAATCAGACGTTTCTTTGTTCTGTTACTATTATGTCTGGTGTGTTATGTTCAAGGTGTCTGTCCATTTGTATCTGGAAATCCCACAAGATCTTGACTTCCTCATTTTCTGACACCTTCTCTGCCTGATGTTCCCATGGGTTTTTGGAGGCCAGCAAGTTATATTGTTTGCATAATGACCAGTGCACTAACTTAGCCATTCTGTCATGTCTAACTTTGTAATCTATTTGCAATCTTTGGACATTAGCAGATGCTCTTAGCACTAACTCCTTGGATCTTAGCTTCCATCACGTTGGTTTGGAGTGCTTGTTCTTCTGCAGAAAAAAATCATGCCTTCAGTTTCTTTCTTAAGGGTCCCTAGTTTTAGCCATGCCCATCTTGAATTAAGATCATGTTTTCCATCAATATTTCTCAGGTGTTGTCCATGTAGTGGTTTCTGTTTAATTTCTTTTCAAATTGTGGATTCTTATATTGAGCCTTTGTTTCTATTGTTTTCAAAATATTCTCCATTTTCACTGCTTTCAGTAATTTTTTCTTTGCTTCTACTGATGTAATCATTTAGGCTTATTTTTTCTTCTTCTATTACCTCCTGTATTTGCAGTAATCCACAATCTCCAATTTTTCTTGGTAAATATAATCTGTCCACAATACTTTTTGGATGCAGTGTGTGATGCATGTTCATTAGTTTCTGTGTTTTTGATCCAATTCTTCTAGTTCGTTTTGAGTCCAATCTATTATTCCAGCTGGATATCTAATTACTGGAATGGCCCATGTGTTTATGGCTTTGATTATATTTTCCCCATTTAATTTTGATTTTAAGATTTTCCACAGTCTTTTGATATATTTTCTTTTTGTCCATTTGTAACTTTTGTGTCCATGATGTTGTCTCCTTCTAATATTCCAAGGTATTTATAATTTTCATCATTTGAGAGTGATTTTATAACAATGCCATTTTCTAACTCTGTTCCATCACGGTTTTGGATCTTGCCATGGTGCATAGACAGAGCTGTACATTTGTCAATTCCTTTATTATTATTATTATTATTATTATTATTATTATTATTATTATTATTATTATTATTATTATTATTATTATTATTATTATTATTATTATTATTATTATTATTATCATCATCATCATCATCATCATCATCATCATCATCATCATCATCATCATCATCATTTTATTTTATTTTATTTTATTTTATTTTATTTTATTTTATTATTGATGCTTGTTTACAAGGTTTGAATTGTCTGCAATTTAATTTATTCCTGTAAATCTCAAAAGCAGAAGTGGGAAACTTGTGGCCCTCCTGATACTGTTGCACCTCAACTCCCATCTGCATAGGCAGTGATGATGGGCAATTGAAGTTTTAGTCCAAGAATATCTGGAAGACTATATGTTCCCTATCCCTCTGACTACTGTATTCTTGGCCTCTCTAACCTTTCATAAAAATAAAATAAACATATTATTGCAAATAATCTTTTCCCGCTTGTGAGAATTGCAGGATGGAGAAAGACCAATTTCCCAACTCTAATCCCGCCATTTTTCAAATTACTTCAAATTTGTAATATCTGTAGCTTTATTTGCTATGTAAACTTCATTACTAGGACTTGGTTTTGCAATTTCTTCCTACTCAAAATGGAATGTCTGCGTAGGAAAGTGTCAGCTGCTGAGACGCATAATCATTGACTGATTATGTTTGTTTGCAAATTGAGCAGTCTGCAGCAAAGGCAGCCAATTCTCAGAGAGGCGCTTTGAATTGGAGGCGGGTGAGTGGTGTTTTTAGGTTACATAATATTGGACTGTTTGGGTCCAGGCCAACATCTCTTTTTAGTCATTACCAAAACCATTTAAAAATATTGATCAAACATTAAGCTTAGAAACAACATTGTATGCTAACTCTGAGGCACAGTAAAAACCTCATTGTAAGCAAGCAGTAACTATCAGTCCATTGAAGAGTCCATGATCATCATCACCATCAACAACAATTTAGAACTATAGATCTGGAAGGGTATTCTGTTTTCTGAACATTAGTTGGTTTCTAATTCAAAGATATTATTTTGCATTGCTTTTCTTGTTTTGCATGACTTTCATAGCACTTTTTCTAAAACCCTGAAAGTATATTATCTGAGCAATTCTCACCAGGCTCCTACATGAGGTCACCCATACTGTCTGCATGTTATATGTGGGAATCAGAAATGCAGTAGCCTGTCTTAAGCCACTCATGATGGTTCAGATGGGACTTGAAATGCTGAACCCAGTCTACAATTTACATTATGTTGTCTTGTTAGATAACCAGGAAGCTGGCACAGATGCAGGGAAGAAAGTACACTGATCAGGGATGTAGTATGTACGGTCTGGATTCTAATGCCCATCAGCTATAGCCATCATACACAATGATGGTGTATCATAGGATTTGCTGTCCAGCAACATCTGAAGGGCCAAATATCTCCCTCCTTCTTCCTGGTGATGGAGGCAGGGATTCACTTTTTCCCTATTTGGCAGGTAATCAGGTAATGATTTTCTCTTAATTTTATTTTATTTTATTTATTTATTTATTTATTTAATTTTATTTTATTTTATTTTATTTTATTTTATTAGATTTCTGTCCCGCCCTTTCAGATAAAGTCTACGTCGGGCAGGTTCAATCAAACATTGTAATCTAAAACAGTTAAAAACAATTCAAAACAATAGTAATTAGTAATGCTTAGTAGTGCTCAAGATGGGAAAACAGAAAATTATAATAAATATAAAGTCAAGTATTGACAGGAGGGAGGGCCTGCCGAAAGAGAAAAGTTTTTCTCTTTACTAAAGATATTAGTATGCATTTATTGTTCATATTTCCACACCACCATTTTTTTTCCTGAAAAGCTACCAAAGCATGATTTGCCTTACTGACCATATTGTTTTCTATCTGTCATGTTTGTTACCTCAGTGCCTGGTGTAATCTAATTTTTATTTGGTGGGGGGAAATACAGTCATATCTGGCACTTTTAAAGGAGTTGAATTAGTCTGGAAATCCACCTTGAAAACTTTTCTCTTTGAGTGCCTATAAAGAAATTATTCTAGAATCCCCTTGCATCAGTCATGAAATTTGTGGAGAGGAAGATCTGGCCTTTCCCATATATTTCCAGTTACTCATCTGTCTTTTTTTTCTTCCCTGAAAAAAAATCTATCAAGATTAAATACTGGCATAGGAGCACAACATTTTAAAATTGGTGAAACTATGAATCCGTAGGTACTTTGCCAAGAATGGCTAGTAACCAGGGGTGATGGCAGTGGTGGTGGTGGAGGTACCTCTCTCTAAAATTTCATGGCAAAAAATATCTCATCCTGGTTCACAAGCCATCTGTATCCTTTTTCTCATGTTTTCTTGGAACATGGGGAGTTGCCTTACACTAGTCCACACTATGCGTCCATCTTGTCCAGAGCTTGGAAAAATGACTCTTTTGCATTACCTTTCAGGATTCCCTAGCCAATATGGCCACTGGCCCTGTTGGCTGGAGGATTCTGGGATATATAGTTTGAATATTGTGGTTACCAGTGACTCTCCAAAAGTCCCAGGGCCAAACTGCATCTTAGTGATAACATATCATTACAGCTGAAATCAGTGTTCCAGAGATATGATTTCATGCCTGAAAACCAGATTTGCAAATGAAGCCTTTGTTTAGTTCCCAAAGACCAATTATTTATTTATTTATTTATTTATTTATTTATTTATTTATTTGATTTATATCCCGCCCATCTGGTATAGTTATACCACTCGGAGCGGCTAACAACAGCATATATACAATTATGGTAATATAAATCCATAAGCATTGGTTATTAACAAAACATACCATATTAACAAAACATACATATCTTGGCGAGCACTGCCCAGCTCCTCTCCTCTCCACTGTTTCCTCTCTGTGGAGAACAATGTATTTAAAATGAAAGGCTCTCTGCACAAAATAAACCTCAGTTTTCCAGGGCCATGGCTCACATGTAGAACCTACACATGAACAGAACCCTTCTGCTTTTTAGATACATTGCTATTCACATGGAGAGAAGCTAATTTGAAAACTCTGGTAAAGTGAGACATGTTCCTGCTGTGACAATCAGATGCTTTATGCAACTAAGGGATTCCTTTTTCTAATGACGGATTATCATAAAATATAGCTCAGAGCCTAGACAGACTAGGGTATTTCTAATCATCTGCTATCTGCTCTTTTGCCTAAAAGTGAAAAGCTGAATCTAGGACCTTCTACATCTAGAACATGTATGCTGTTCTCAAACTACAGTATGTTCCTTCTTCAAACGCAACTTATCTTGTCATTTGTAAGACATCAGTGTATGTTTTGTTTCTTGTTCCTGCAGCTACAAGAGTGTGGTGACTCCCAAACGTGCCGGAGTGGCTATTGCTTGCTGCTGGCTGATCTCCTTCCTTGTGGGGTTGACCCCTATGTTTGGCTGGAACAACCTGAACAGCATGCGGAAGAACTCTAGTGAATTCAAGTTCATTGTTAGCTGCCAGTTTGAGAATGTTATCAGCATGGAGTATATGGTATACTTCAACTTCTTTGTTTGGGTGCTCCCTCCATTGCTCCTTATGTTTGTTATCTATCTGGAGGTCTTCAAGATCATCCGCAAGCAGCTTAACAAAAAGGTTGGCTCCAGTTCAACGGACCCAGAGAAGTATTATGGGAAAGAGCTCCATATTGCAAAGTCTCTGGCCTTGGTTCTCTTCTTGTTTGCTGTCAGCTGGCTGCCTCTGCACATACGCAACTGTGTCAGCTTTTTCTGTCCCTCCTGGAATCCCCCTCGCATCCTCACCCACATTGCAATCTTTCTGACACATGGGAACTCAGCCATGAACCCCATTGTTTATGCATTCAGGATCAAAAAATTCAGGACCACATTCCTGCAAATCTGGAACCGGTATTTTTCCTGCAAAGCAGACAAGAACATGAACAATATTGATAATACTGACATTGCCATCTAGGCCCACAACCGTCAAGTCTCGTTGGATGATCTATAAGCATCCTGTTCGTTGTCCAAATACCCAGGTTGGCTTTATCTCCACTGTATTGTAATGCCAGCTCCTGGACAGAGCAGGCAAAACCCAGAGCCAATGAAGGGCATTATTTATTACTACTAGTAACATTCAGTGTACCATCTGGTATTCTAAGAGCTCTTCCTTCCCTGCCCTTTTAAAAAATGGCATCTATGTTTACGCATTTCAAGGAGAATTATACCAAGCAGAAACTGTGACATCTTTCTCGTTCCAATAAAGAACAAGTGCATCTCTATGTGGTTTTATTGGTGGAGACTTTCTTTCCAGCTTTTGCCATGGAGTGTTAAAGGCTGTTGAGATCATAACAGAGAATCAGAAGGAAAAAGGGGAAAATAAAAGGAGAAAATAAATGTATGATATGAAATCTGGCTGTTTATTATCTATTTAGGCAAATTTTAAATGGCCAGAGATTTTCTATGAGGGTCAATAACTGCTTCTTTAGCAAGTCACCAAGCTTATGCCTTTTTTTTTAAAGGTAGCATTAACTACCAAGAGGCTAGTTTTTTGTAACAATAATAATTGTGTGCTATCAAGTCGATTCTGACTTATGGTGACCTTGTCCAGGGTTTTCCAGGTAGAGAATACTCAGAAATGGTTTGCCATTGTCTTCTTCTGGAGTCCCCCTGGGACTGTATAGCTTGCCGAAGGCCACACAGGCTGACTCTTCTCTCAGAAGACAAAGTAGGGAATTGAAATCCCAACTTCTACCTAAACTATTGAGATATCCAGCCTCCTTTCTTGTACCTTGCCGTATATCTTTACATGTTTTTTTCTTGGTTATTGTTCTGGAAAATTAGAGTTTATTTCTGCAAACTCTTTAATGGTCAACACTCAGAGTTATCATGATTTTGAGAGTCATCAAAAGGTATACATGGACCTGGGTAATCAAATGTAACTAAATGGTGGTTATTCAAATGCTGATAAGAGGAAATAACTTCACACACCATGGAGTTCAGCTATGGCATTTGCTATCATAATATGCAGCCATGTCCATCAGCTTGGATGACTTCAAAAGAGGATAACATAAATTCATGGAGAATAAGAATGTCAATGGTTATTAAACATGATTGAGTAATTCACTACTGACAAGTAGAGGAAAGAGGCATTATGCTTCTGTGTACCAGATGCAGTGAAACACAGTGGAGAACTGCTATTATGTTTGTGTCCTGCCTGCAGAGTTCCCATAGGCAATTGGTTAGCTGCTATCTGAGCAGAATGGTGGAGTAGATACATCTTTGGTCTGATCCAGCAAAGACATCTCATTGTCTTATCAGGAACTTTTCAAGCCTCCGAAAATTTGTAAATTATTTTATTTATTTATTAGACTTTTACACTACCCCATTAGTACAAAGCACTATTCTGGGTACTTAACAAACAAATAAGGTCAAAGCAAAAGTGTAACAATAAATTAAACAATAACCATTATTATAAATATACAGGAATCCAATCAAATCAGATCAAATCAAGCATCATAAAGCAAACAAACCAAGAACACCAACCTATAATTGGACAGGCAGGACAACTGGGCAGGTTCATTTGAAGATGCCATTAAAAGCCTCTTTGAAGTGAATGGTCTTGAACAAACTTTCAAAGGCACACAGGGAGGAGACCTGGTACAGCTTAGCCAGGAGCCCATTCCAAAGGGCAGGTGCCACAACCAAAAAAGCCCAACTTCTGGTCAATGTTTTTCTGGCTTCCCTCTGTGTGGCAACCAGGAATAATGTGGCCTGAGAAGATCTGGTGGTGCAGGTTGATGTTCTTGGGAAGAGGTGCTCTGACAAGTAACAGGAACCCAAACCATGGAGGGCTCCATAAATAAGCATCAAACCTTGAACCTGACATTACAGGTAACCAGTGCAGGTAAGCCAGGACTGAGGTGATATGGTCAAATTAACTCACACCCGTCACCAACCTGGTGGCCATATTCTAGACTTGCTATACTCTCTGGGTCACTCACAAAGAAATAGAGTGTTACAGTAGTCAATCTTGGAGACCACCAATGCATACACAAACATCCTCAGGGCCCCCTCGTCTAGGTAATGGCAAAGCTGGGTGATAAGCCTCAGTTAGTTAAAAGCTGACCTGGACACAGCTGTAGTCTGGGAATCCCATGATCATAGGAAATGCCCAGATTCCAAACTTGATCCTTAAGTGGGAGGATTACCCCACACAACCTAGGCAGACTGCCCTCTAACCTATCAGAAGGGTACAGGATAAGGATCTCCATCTTGCTCAGGTTCAGTTTCAGCCTGTTGGCCCTGATGCACACCAAGACTGAAGACAGGCCATGCTCAAGCAGCTGGATGGCATCCACTGCAGAGGTTGTAAAGGGGAGATAGAGTTGTGTATCATCAATGTACTTGTGACACTGTACTCCAGATCTCCTAATTAACTCTCCCAATAGCTTTACATAAATATTGATCACCCCTGGGGGCACACCATAGTTGAGGAGCCAAAGAACCAACAAATCTTCCCCGAGCTGCACTTTTTGGACTTGAGGAAGGACTGGAGCGAGTTGAGTAACAGGGCCCTAATCCCCACACCCAAGAGTCTATCCAGGAGGATACCATGGTTGACTGTATCAAAAGCTGCTTAGAGATACAGGAGCACAAACAAGTGATGATTCCTCCTCCATCAGACTCCCTTCAAAATTCTTTGTGCAGCAAGACCAATTCTGTTTCAGTACCATGCCGTGGCCTGAATCTGAACTGGAATGGATCAAGGCAATTCTCCTCCAGGAATGTCTAGAGCTGCTCCACCACCATCTGCTTAATTACCTTGCCCATAAAGGGTGTATTGACAACAAAGTTATTAAGATTATCTGTTGTCAAATTTGACTGTTTCAAGATGGGCCATATAATAGTTTCCTTCACACACAGGAGAAGGTAACTCTCCCTCAGTGAGGCATTGCTGATGTTGATAGTCTAAACTATGGTAGCCCCTTGGCCACTTTTATTAGTCATTATGGGCAAAGGTAAAGCAATGAGGCAGCAAGTTTACCAGCACCCTGGAATCTCCTCTGATGTTTAGACTGAAACTGAACCAAATGGCTTGCCTTGTTTTGTGACCGGCCATTGTTTGCAAATTTGATAGCTCACTAATGCAGGTATGGCTATGTCATGTCTCTGGAATACATGAGAATAAGAGGTTATCTGTAATTTACAGCTCGATCTTAAGTGAAGAGCTACCTTCCTGGCATATCTGAGTTGTGTCAGTGACATCAAAACTGAGGCAAACTGGGCCCTAATCGGAACCTGTCAGAACCTGACCAGATAAAGAATTTCTTTGCAGCCGCTGCATTATTTCTCCCTTTTTGTCCTTCTCTTGTTGTTGAATACAAGCACAAATCCTGCTGAAATTGATGAAGACTAATTAGGATAGCTAATAAGCAATTTATCCTCTGCCTTTATCCAAAAGATATTATTATTATTTCCTGACAGCAGTTTCTTTGACCAATTTGAGCAGTCTGGCACCTAATGCAGACTAGGTTTACTGACTTACGGACAGATAACAGCTTATATCTTAAAAAAATGAAAAAAACAGCAATCACAGAACCTAGTACAAATGAGAGTTGGCTTGTATCTACTGAATTGCTTCTTGCTGGAAATAAATGTTCTCAGCTTCAAAGCACGATTTCAGTCTTGTTGCTCTAGGCAGACTTTAACTACGATCAAGTGTAAGACAGAATTACCTTCTTTTCCTCTTCTGGCAGTAGCATACAAGGCATGCCCTGCTGTGCCCCAAAAGACAGGAGAGAAGTGTATGTAAAAAGCAGGTAAATATGTTACCAAATAAATACAAGGGAAACCTGCTGGCCTCCTGAATCGACTACTGTACTTATGTCGATGGCTTGGAGCCTCTTCAGGTATATGCCAGCATATTATGCAGCTGTGGAGCAGCCTGGAAAATTAAGGGCCCAGAGGCTGAAATGAACTCGATGCAAGTATTGTTTATAAGCATAGAAGCACAGTGGGCCCAATTAGCAAGTGGTTGTACTGTGCTGTGTCTTTGCCAAAAGTAGCTCCGTTTGAACTTTGCAGGCACTCTAGCACCACAGCTGAACACCTCCCATCTTTTATTCCCTCCTAATTCATGTCTCTCCAGAGTATCCCAGCGTAAGCAGCTACCATGGCTTTTTCCAGAAGCATTCCTCTCAAGATGGCTCAAATGAAATTGCTAGGAGGATTGGGGGAAAAAAATCTCCATCCTAGTAGAAATCACATCATGCTGACAGGCTGGAAATAGCTAAGCGATATGGAGACTGCATCTCATGAATAAATTAAATATAATAATTACGTCCTCTCAAGTTGATTCTGACTTATGACTACTCTCCCCATAATTTTCTAGATACTGAGAAGTGGATTGACAGTTTACCCTTCTGGTGTCCTCTGGCACCGTGTAGCTCGCCCAAGGCTGGCTGCTACCCCAAGAGAAATAGTGGGGAAATCAAACTCCCAATCCAGGTGCTCCAACTCACTGAGATATCCAATCCGCTTTCTGCAGCCCACAGATCAGCCGATGCCCCAAAGCGTCCATCTGCTTAAGCCAGCTGGGAGTTTAAATCTTCTAGATTAGTTAAGGCAGGTCTCCTTGTTTTTATTCTGTAGACGGGAATGAGGTGATGGGAAGTCCACTGGCTAGGCCATTGTTGCTGAGGCTCTTCTCATAAGGATAAAGGTAAGCAAGAGAAAGAATGCCAGGGTAAAACGCAGAGAACTCTTAGCAAATAAAAATGTAAATAGGTTGTCTTCACTCTAATACCTTCTGACAAATGACAGTCACACAACTAAGCAACGAAGCTGGAGGAAAAGAATACAGGCTCTGAAACATTTCTGTATTATTAAAGAAAAAACAAAACAAAACACAGTGGTAGGGTGGGATGTCACTCCCAACACTGCATAAATCCTTCCCTGCCATGAGAGAAAAACAAAGCAGATTCCTGTCAGTGAGCTTGGTGGAAGACAGCAAAAGTTTCTCTCATGAGGAGTAAGTGTAAATTGGAATACAGTACTGTACGTGCTTTAATATTCAGCTGAGGCCTGGACCAGGATGGGAATGCCCTGTCCTAGTCATGAACCACCTTCAGATTTGGGTCTCTCTCATTAGATGAATGGGAATGGGGTGGAACAGAGGGGAGACAAGCAGAATCTGAAAGAAAATAATAACAGAACACAGAACTAGTCACATGCTACACATTCTGGGGAAAATTCAATGTTCATAAAGGGAAGAAACCTTGCAACAAATTAAAGATTATAGAATTTATTGAGGTACAGTGGACCCTTGACTTACAGATGGCTCGACTTACGGACTTTTCAAGTTACAGACTTCTCTGGCCATAAAATTTAGATTCGACTTGCAGCCGAAGAATCGACCTACAGACCAGAAAAAAACCAAAATGGAAAAAAAATAGAACAAAAACAGCCGGTTATGGGATTAATCGGTTTTCAATGCATTGTAGGTCAATGGAGACTCGACCTACAGACTTTTCAACCTGCAGCCACCGTTCCAATACGGATTAATTCCGTAAATAGAGGGTCCACCGTACTCTTCTTGATTGATAAAAGCCAGTTTCACCATATGACTGTTTTCCCTAGTTGTTAAAAATTAGCAGAGATAGGATGCACAGAGAAATACACATGACTGCATTGAGAAATTAAAGTACAAACAGTATTCCAAAGACCATGAAATATAGGGATTTCTATAGTATTTACATTCAAAGCTAACCTCTCTGTGAAAAGCTGAACATTTAAGATATACATGCCAGTGTCATAGATCAGCAGTCTCCAACCTTGGGCCTCCAGATGTTCTTGGACTTCAACTCCCAGAAATGCTGGCTAACAGAGGTGTGTTGTCCAGTCCCTTCTGAGTGATGGCAACCAAATGAATTAGTGACTGCCGGAAGAGCCGATCTTTAACAGCCCTGCTCAGATTTTGCGAAGTCAAGGCTCTCCCACTCTTTATTCAGTTAATTCATCTCATATTCTATCTATCTCTTTTTCTACTGCCTTCTAGTTTTCCAGTGAGGTTCGTCTTCTCATTTTATGTTTAGCGTACAATAATTTCAGTTTATAAGTTTTTACCTCTAGAGACTTTTCAGCCTTGATTTGATCAAACGCCCAGTTATTTGTCTTCTGGCAATCTGTCATATCCATAAAGCTTTCCACTGCCTAAATGGGATGTTTAAACCTAGATTGTCTTAAACTTACCATTTTCTTGCAAGTCATATGACTGCTGAATTTCCAGAAGCTGCCTGCCATAACATTCATGCATCCACAGTGTCCTTTTTAAAGTTTGTTAAACTCTGGAGAATATGAATCCAGTTACTTTAATGACATGAGACCGGTCATTAAAGTACACAAGAGATAAAGAGAAATTGAGAGCTCCACATGGCTTGGTACTTACACTGGTTATACTTCAAACTTCACAACTATATAAACATATGGGTTGTGAAGTTTATCCTATTTTTTGGCAGTATGTTCAGAAAGATGGGTTCCAGGCATTGCCAATCAAGTGTTTCCATCTTTCTTTCCTTAATACTTTATTTATCAAAGGAAAAATAATGGGGAGAAACATGGGAGGGTTGTAAATGAAAGATATTGCTCTCTGGGTCTATTTGTCCCAGAAAACTTCTACGAATTTGGCAAGGTGATTACCCAGAAAGTCCCTTATTTAGGAAAAAACTTGGATGTTGCTTTGGAGATTGGGACTACAAATACAAGGATTTCCCCAGCCAGCATGGCTATTGGCCAAGATGGCTAGTATTCTAAGAGTTCTGCCCTTCAAATCATATCTCCGAGCAATGATCTGGAAGCTCCCAGTGCTTGTAAGACCAGTTGCTATGGACTATTATGTATAAATGCTGTCTGTTTTTTGAGTTGTTTGGACTGCAAAGAAAATGGAGTGAGTTCACCCAGCACACAGCTGTCTGACTGCATTTACAGAAAGTCCAGACTAATTGCTTTGACCTGTGAAGTACCTGAGGAATCTCAGTAGGTCCCCTGCCTGTCATTATCCATATTTTCCACCTCAACATGATGAAACATCCCCTTGTTCATCAAAGCAGGCAAGGTTTGCAGTCCCCTCTGCACGGGAGGCCTTAGATTGCAGCTCCATGTGATTGAAAAACAAATGAAACCATGTTGTTTCTCCTTCGTAAAATGACAGTTCACAGCTGGGAGGAATGGAGTGTGCTGTTACAATTCAGCCGTAGGACCTCTAAACAAAATTATGTGCTAATACATTACACTTTATAGGGAGATATTAATCAAATGAAAACATTTTCAGTTCTAGGAAAATACATTTAAACATATTTTCCAATCTTAAGCAATGGTTTTCCTGCTTTTTGAAAAGAGTGACAAAACCCAGGAATCAGACAAACCTTCCAAAGCCTGTATTGAGTAGAACAGGAGGATTTCTGGTTTTTTTTCCCATGTCAGAACTGGTTTCACCATCAGGTTAGACTAGCACTGTTTGTTATATTTGCACTGCAGCTAAAGGTAAAGGTAAAGGTTCCCCTTGACAATTTTTGTCCAGTCGTGTTCGACTCTAGGGGGCGGTGCTCATCCCTGTTTCCAAGCCATAGAGCCAGCGTTTTGTCCGAAGACAATCCTCCGTGGTCACATGGCCAGTGCGACTTAGACACGGAACGCTGTTACCTTCCCACCAAGGTGGTCCCTATTTATCTACTCGCATTTGCATGCTTTCGAACTGCTAGGTTGGCAGGAGCTGGGACAAGTGATGGGCGCTCACTCCGTCATGTGGATTCGATCTTACGACTGCTTGGTCTTCTAACCCTGCAGCACAGGCTTCTGCGGTTTAGCCCGCAATGCCACCACTTCCCTTGCACTGCAGCTAGGTAAGCCCAAAATATGTACATGTTTCACCTCATACAGCAATGCGTCTCCTATCCACACAATCATCCTAAGTTCAAACAGAGCCCTGGGATGCACATACTGAATATGCACAGGCAACATAAACACAATATAAATCCCTGAAATAATATAATTGATTGAATTAATTTTTTTTATCTTGCCAATCTTGATGTTCAAGAAAGCCAACAATAGAATACAAATTTTAACAACCTTATAATTCAAACATTCAGATTCATCAAAGACCTATCCCAAGAAAAACAAATGAAGAAAATGGCAGAAAAACTGAAAGTGCTGGATCAAAAAATACTTCAGCAGGACATCAGTATAGACGCCAGAAGACTGTCTGAATAAAAGTACATATGCCAGCCAGCAGAAAGACACTGGGAATGAAGCTTGACTGGTCTACCTTGGCAAATATAATTTAGTCATAAAAGCAAAGCCACTAAAAATACATCCATGGAAAAAGAATTAAGCACCAGTTAAAACTCACTCACCACTTAAAACTGACATTGACTTAAAAGCATAAAGCCAGTCTCTACAGAAACCTCTACAAAGCCCTGGCTTAAAAGCCACATCTGTCAACAAATACAACTCAACATGTGAGGTTTCAGGGAGGAAACACAGTAGCTATGTACAGTACCTGAGTTTAGGGAAGTTAAAGGTAAAGGTAAAAGTTCCCCTTGACAATTTTTGTCCAGTCGTGTTCGACTCTAGGGGGCGGTGCTCATCCCCGTTTCCAAGCCATAGAGCCAGCGTTTTGTCCGAAGACAATCTTCCGTGTCACATGGCCAGTGCGACTTACACAGAATGCTGTTACCTTCCCACCGAGGTGGTCCCTATTTATCTACTTGCATTTGCATGCTTTTGAACCGCTAGATTGGCGGGAGCTGGGACAAGCGACGGCCGCTCACTCCGTCGCGTGGATTCGATCTTACGACTGCTTGGTCTTCTGACCTTGCAGCACAGGCTTCTGCGGTTTAGCCCACAGCGCCACCACGTCCACTTTTTGGTAACTTCCTAGAAATTATATAATACATGTCTACTAACCTGAGCTGGACTGGGACCAATGTAGAAAAGGCTGCAGAGGACTAATATTTCCCCCCATCCAATTTTTAAGAAAAAAATGTTCATGAATGTTAAAAAAAACTAATGATTTTTTTAAAAAAGAGATAATGTACTGATGTCACTTGAGGTTTTCCTTCCTTCCTTCCTTTTTCAAACTCTGTGTACAAAAGCGGGGAAACATAGATAAAGACCAGGTGATTTTTAAAAATCATCCCTGAGTGCACTAGATCTGGGTTGTGTATCATTTCAGAGCACAGGTCCAGAAAACAGGGCCTATCATCTTTATGCAGCTCCAAAACAATTTTTGTGTCCCAGCGTCCTGCTCCAGAATCTTCCAGGATATGTGATGTGCCATTTGGGGCCATTTGGTTCTCTTTTAGGCCTGGAGCCATTTTCTTTAAAACAGAAAGTGATCTTCCAGTCATTCCTCATTCCAGTCATTTCTAAAAAGGGGCAGGCCTTGTTTTGCATGTCCTTCCTAAATATATATTTGTGGTAAGATGAAAAGAGAATTATATGGTGAAAAGTCTGGAGCACCCAGACTTGTGTGCTGACTTTTATGACAATAAATAATTTTCTGCTGCAAATTTTAAAGGCTCCTTCACTTTAAAGGCACCAAGTCCTTCACTTCAAAAATGAACTGACATCCTATGATTTCTCAAATGAAGTTTATTGCAAAAAGTAAATTTAGACGATGAATGTAAGCAGCAGTTTGTTTTTTTTTTATTAAAAAAGGTTTGAAAGATTAATTGTATGTATGTTTAATCATTTCTGTAAAAACAAGTAGATTCTACCATGCCTAATCTGTTTCACAACACCAAATATGTTGTGGGGCAGGTTTGCAGGAGCCAGGATCTTCCTCCCTGGAGGGCGATCAATGCTGTGGTGCCATCTGGTGAGTGAAACAAGAAAAATCACTCTTCCGAAGATGGCTTGTTTTGTATTTCCATAGTTCCGTAAAAACATCAGAGTTCTCTTCCCCCACCCCCACCCCCAAAGAATTTAGAGTGGTCTGGTTTGCACTGAAAAGGTTCTTATCTTCAGTGTGACCTGTTTTATCTCCCACTTGGTGACCCTTCAGTTCACGCTGGAGATGTTTAGAGAAGGGTCCACAAAAGTCTTTGGATCACGGTTTATCTGCAAGTAAGTATATCCATGAGAAGAGAAGACTCCCTGGAAAAGACCCTGATGTTAGGAAAGTGTGAAGGCAAGAGGAGAAGGGGACGACAGAGGATCAGATGGTTGGACAGTGTCCTCGAAGCTCCCAACATGAATTTGACCAAACTCCAGGAGGCAGTGAAGACAGGAGGGCCTGACATTCTTTGGTCCATGGGATCATGAAGAGTCAGACACGACTTAACGACTAAAGAACAAAACAACAACATATCCAGTTTAGTTATGATTAAGGAGGCAGCAACAGAGTAAGTTTGTGGTGGCAGTACTGGCATGAGGGGGAAATGCTGGGGTGAAGGTGTGGAAGATGGAAGACAGTTAACCCACCTTTTCTCTGTCTTTCTCCTCAGCCAGGGCTGTGCTGTCTTGTAGAGGCAGATCCCATGAAATCTACTAACCCGCTTCCTCACCTTTTCTTGGGGGGCTGAAGTTGCTTTCCTTGTGTGTGATCAAGTAATTGGCATATCAAAGAAGCAATGTATCAACCTACCATGGTATTAGAATTGTGCTGCATCTGTTAGGAAATATTTTTTAAAATACTGTATGATGAAAATAGATTAGGGTTCTTTTCTGACCTCCTTTTTAATGTTACAATCCACCTGTTACAGTACATCAGGTCATATCTGATAACACCAGCCATTTGGATGCAAACTAACCATCCACACAGGCTACGCATTTAGGATCATGCTGAATCATACAAAAAAGAATACAGTAGTGCCTCAGTTTACAAAATTAATCCGTCATCCGGGACATTATGTAATGTGCAAATTACGTAAACCGGAACATGGATTGCCATAGCAACAGGGGCGGTGCTAGAAACCTCCAGGCGTGATGCGTCCTTTTTGTACAGTGAACCCCCTTGCCCCGTGAAAACCATAAACTGAGGAATTATTTCTTATGGATTTTGGATCATAAACTGAAAATTACATAAACTGAGGCACATATAAACTGAGGTACTACTGTACATGCCCTAGTGCTGTGCCAGATAGGTGCGTGACAGCTCTTAAAATGGCCGGATGGGTTGATCTAAGTAGAAATCCATGCGGATTCTCCAGAATCCAACTTGAACATCAAGTGTTTTTCACTTCATATAAGGTAAAAGCCTCTGTTGCAACATTTTGAGCATCACTTTGCTTGCACAGAGAATTAAAGTGCTGATTGTATAGCTACTTCACTCCTTGACGTCTCCTGTCTTAGGGATTGGAATGTATATTGAACATTTCCAGTCTGTGGGTCATTGTTTTGTTTTCCATATTTGCTGGCATATTCTTGTTGGAATTGTAACAGATTCAATCTCTGTGGCTTGAAATAGTTCTAATTTCATCTACCTCTGGTGATTTCTTCCATAAACTTTCAGATGAGCTTTCACTTTGCTTTCAAGAACTGCAGTTTCTTTATCATAGGATTCCTTTTCAAAGGAGTCTGACATCCTTTTCTCTCTTCTGTATAGGTCTTCAGTATACTGTTTCCATCTTCTCTTTATTTTCTCCTGGTCAGATACTATACTTTCCTTTTGGGTCATTCAGCATTCCCAATCTGGGCTTAAATTTCCCTTTGATTTATTGTGTCTTCTGGAAGAGATTGCTTGTTCCCCCTTTCCCCCCTATTTCTTTGCACTAGTTATTGTTATTGTTCTCTTTGTCACCCTATTCCTGTTACCTTTTACTTTGGCTTCTCCTGTTCTTTTCAACGTTAAGTCTTCCATCATCCATTTAGGTTTTTTTTTTACTACAGGAATTGTAATTTTGCATTCTTCCCCAATAATATATCTAGTTTCAATCCACAGTTTTTCTGCTTCATGGTGAATTGAGTTTAGAAATGCAAATTTGTTCCTTATGTGGAGTTGAAATTCATCATGAATGTTATTTATATTTTGGCACTATGATTCTTTTAGTATTTTTTTTTTCACCTTCATTCTGCCTTACTACCCTCAAATATTTGGTATGCATCAGATATCAGGTAGCACAGAGATGTGAATTGGCTGACAAAAATGATTGCAGAGTAGAACAGTGATCAAGATGCATCTCATTCACAAAGAGGAACAGTTTCCAGATAGGTAGCCGTATTTGTCCGTCGCTCTGGAGAGTCTTGAGCCACCAAACTGTGGCAGAAGCTTTTGTGGATGCTGCACTCTTCATCAGAGAGGGCAAATGTTATTTAGGCAGATGGCTGGTGTTGGGGATTGCTAACAGCGAGGCTGGAGGGAAATGACATTCAGAAAGTGCAGACATTGGCAGGCTTGCATTGTCTATTCAATACATCAGGCTCAAGTCTGCCCACTGATTCTTAGAGCAGGCAGAATCAATGCCCATGCTGACTTAAGGATTCTGGGAACTGAAGCCAGCAAAGTAACTTTTCCAAGTTCTATTTATTTTCATTTTCTTTCACTACTACGACAACAACAACTACTACTACTACTAATAAATGTACTATCAAGTCAATTCTGACTTACAGAGACCCTTTCCAGGGTTTTCTAGGTCAAAAGTACTCAGAGATGGTTTACCATTCCATTCTTCTGGGGGCATCCTAGGACTGTGCAGCTTGCTCTTGACTACATAGGCCGGCTCTTCTTGCAGAATTGAACTCCTAACCTCTGGCTCTGAAGCAATTATAGTAACACAAATATTTGGCACTTGGATGACCTTTTACCTCCTATTTATGAAGAAACTTTGTACAGCCCTAAGAGAGCTAGGTCCAGAGAAGGCACTGAATTGAGCTTGGAAATAAATGTGGATGCAGGAGATTGTGGCACTTGGGTTGTTGTAAAATTGCAATATATGACAAGGATATCATGTGAAATCTCGAACTGATATACCCCAGCTGTTACCTTATGTGGACAGGAATAGTCTGCCAACAGTTATCTATGCTCTGGTAGCCTCCTAACTGGATTACTGCAATGTGTACATGATGTTGCATTTGAAAATGGTGTGGAAACCTCAGTTACTTCAAAACAGAGCTGCTAGGCTGCTTAGTGGGGCTGACAGGATCATATGGTACTTGTGGTTTGTCAGTTGAAAAGGATTCCAATCCATTGGCACAAATCAAAATGCTTGTACTGACATTTAAAGCTTTGAAATACTGTAGCTTCAGGCAAGGATACATAAGCAACATCTCCTCACATGTGTTTCTACCTGGCTTCATAGGTCACTTTCTGAGGAGTATCTCCTCTGAGTGAAAATAGTCATATGGTTTACAAGAAAGAGGGTCTTTCCAGTTGTGGAACCCATTTATGGAAAGTCTTTCCCCAGAGATGCTTGCCTGGCATCTAAATGGGAAATATATACTGTATCTTTTTAGCACAGGGACATACACTTCTCTTCTTGGAGGCATTTTAGCTTTTATTTATTCTAAGGCTTTTAAAATCTTTATTGTATTATGTGTAATTGCTCTTTTTCAACCTGCTTTATTATGTGAGTCACCTGAGATCATTTTGGAATAGATTGCATATAAACATAATTAATAAATAAATAAGCAAATTAAGATACATGCAGCTGTTTCTGCCAAGAAACACATACCGGCACATATCCATCTGGTAGTTCAGCTGACAGAGGCAATTTTTATTAATGGCTCTTAGGTTGTCTTGCACATATTTCCATTATGTGTAAATCCAGTGAAAAATGACACTTATCAGAAATTAAGCACATGCCATAGAAAACCACTCTCTTCTATTCTGTATCTCACACTGGCAATATTTACAAAAGGAAAATTCTGGAATAAATAACATTGCTGAGGGGGTAGAAGTTGTTGATATGATGCTGCCCTTCGGAAAACTGCTTAATCCTATGGTTTGTTGAGAGCCATTTGCTGTGAGGAGCTGCAGCAGAGGCTGTTCTGTAATGCCACCAATTTGACCCACAGGTTCAGGTTCAGGTTAGTCTCACCAGTTACTCAATGCCTAGCATTGTAGCGAGCGCTTCCATGAGAACATGGTGCTACTGGATCATATTTGATACTGATGTTTCCCAGGTAATTCCACATTATTTCAAATATAGGGCTTCTGAAAGCCTTTTCATTCTTCAAGCCGCTAATTACATTTTTCTGGAAAAAGCACTCCGAGGCACTGGTTGCCCTCAGATATAAATGGCTGCTAGGTTAGCCATTTTCACTACTTCCTGCAGCAAATCTGGTGTGCCATTCAGCCCATCTCATCCAAATGAGGGTGCACAGCTTCAGTGGGTACAGGTGGCTTCTGTCAGATGAAAATGAGGACAGCCACACTAGCTGGTCAGAAGAGAAAGTGTCTCTGTTCTCTGGCAAAAACAAATTTTATTTATTTATTTATTTATTGAATTTGTACCTCACCCATTTAGTCAACTGACTACTCTGGGCGGCTAACCATTTTTTACATCCTTAAGTTCCCCATAGGGAGGTGAGAAATGCCAGGCACTTCTCCACAGCCCACTCCACACCTCTGTACTATGATAATTGAACAGAATATTCTCTGATTTTAACAAACTTTTAAAGATGCCCATGAAACATTACTAAAACTTTATCTATACAATCTGTACTTCAATCTTGTGAAATCCTCCATCAATTCTCCATGGCAGAGACTCTCAAACTGAGGCTCTCAAACTGTTGCCAATGCCCCACTTGGGATCTGGGTGCTCCAAAGGGGTGGTTTGCAGAAAGGCTGTGGAACAATGGAGAATATATGTTGTCAGTCTTGCCCTTGTTTGTTTTTCTGTTGGTAGACATCAAGGTTGCTTTGATTATGGCCAGATGATCAAACAGGCCAACAAAGCCCAAATCTAGACCCCATGGTTATTATCATATGGTCCTGGTGCAGGTCAGTAATTTCTCCTATGCTTTTACTAGTTAAATGGCTTGCGCCCAGTAGCCTGGCCTAGGGCACATAATTTTCATTATATGCCTTTTTAAAAAAACCATTCACATGCTGTCTCCCCTTTGCCCTGCAAAAGATGTATGTGTGCTTTGGTTTAGTAAACTAACAAAAATGTTCACTAAGTGGTCCAATGAGAGCCCTCTCCAGCAATTCTGAAGTGCTTTGCCAAAGGAAAAAGTTTAAGAACTGCTGCAGTAAGCCTCATTATTTCCCCTGCCTGAAGGTAATTTCCTGGAGAAATGTGGCTGCTTTTTCTTTTACATCTCTTAGTGACCTTTTATGCTGCAGGTAATCAAATATTCCTGAAACACTTTATATGCTGAAGGCTGTGCTTTGTGATAGTTCACTCCACAGCTTGGAAACATTGCTGTTTTGGAACACAGTAGTCAGGGTGGCTGAGGACTTCCAGGATATGTTGTTTCCAGGCCATACAGCAGATGGGCAGCTGTTGTATTCATTTGAATTGACTTGTGGGATAGTGCAAAGAGTGACACTCATACGTGCACATACACATGTACCTATATGTCTGCACATGTGTACATGCATGCACACATACAACGGTAGGGGAGCTCATTCTGTATTTGAAGTGTTTTTATTGTTCTGTTGGTGATAATGCATAGAATGTGTCACCAGGCACTCAAGAATAATGTTAGAGGGCCATCTCAGATTCTCTTCTGGAACTCTTTTATTCTCATGTTAAATATACACATATTCAGGACCAGTGGTGACTGCATTGCACGGCGCAAAACTAGAAAAGCATAAATGACATCCTCCGTGGTGGCAGGAGGCACAGTCAGTGTTCTTTATGGAGCTGACTTGGTTGATTCTTCCCCCTGTGACACTTCTGTTTTGAGTAAAAATTTCACTTCCAAGTTGCAGGTTCTTTTTAGGAATCACAGTAGTAACTGGTTGTGAAAACGAGGCATCACTCCAGACCAGGGAGACCAAGAAGGAGTTTTTAAAGAGGTCTATGTTCACGTCAACAGGAAACACTGAAAGAGAGAATAATGCAGACAGTGAAGGAAACAGGTACCAAAACCCGGACAAGAGGGAGGTCTTGAGGGTGGGTGGCCCCCCATTGGCGGTTTGGGAGACTCCCTCTCTTTTGGGGGGATGTCTCTCACCACACAGAGTGAGGTCCACAGCTTGGGGATACATCCATGGAAACCCAGGTGGCGTCCGTGGCCCGCTCCGCCTATTTTCATCTGTGGCGGATCGCCCAGCTGCGACCCTACCTTGATGGGGGGTCCCTCACTACTCTCATCCATGCGTCGTAATCTCACAATTAGACCACTGCAATGCGCTTTACGTGGGGCTACCTTTGAGATTGATGTGGAAGCTTAAAATGGTGCAGAACGCGGCGGACAGACTTCTTAGTGGGGTGAGAAAACACCGGCATATCTCTCCCACTCTGGGCGCCCTACACTGGCTGCCCATTCGCTTCTGCATCGACTTCAAAGTGTTAATGATGACGTATAAAGTCCTAAACAGTTTGGGACCTCGGTATTTGGCAGATCGCCTTTTCCCACCCAGATCTACCCTAATTACTCGGCATAGCCAGGAGTGTCAGTTGAGGGGCCTAACACCGAGAGAGGCATGGAAAGAAAGAACTAGAAACCAGGCCTTCTCGGCAGTGGCCCCTCGACTATGGAACAGCCTTCCATCAGAGATCTGCCTGGCTACCACGCTGGGTGTTTTTAAGAGCCATTTAAAAATTTGGCTCTTTAGGCAGTCTTTCCCTGAATTCTATATTTCTGTTCTTGGATTCCCCATCTTGATCATGCTATATTGTTGTACAAATGTTTTTTTGTGATTATGAATGTTGTTTATTTTTGATTGTGATGTTTTTATTGTTATTTAATGATTTTAAATTTGGGGACGTGTTGGCACTGTGGGCTAAACCGCAGAAGCCTGTGCTGCAGGGTCAGAAGACTAGCAGTCGTAAGATTGAATCCACACGACGGAGTGAGCTCCCGTTGCTTGTCCCAGCTCCCGCCAACCTAGCGGTTTGAAAGCATGCAAATGCGAGTAGATAAATAGGGACCACCTTGGTGGGAAGGTAACAGCGTTCCATGTCTAAGTCGCACTGGCCATGTGACCACGGAAGGTCGTCTTTGGACAAAATGCTGGCTCTACGGCTTGGAAACGGGGATGAGCATCGCCCCCTAGAGTCGAACACGACTGGACAAAAATTGTCAAGGGGAACCTTAACCTTAACCTAATGATTTTATGGTTTTGTAAGCTGCCCCAAATAGACGTTATCTAGGGGGGCGGGGTATAAATCAAAAGAATAAATACAAATAAATAATAAATAAAATAAAAATGCAGGGCAGACATGCAGGGCAGAACCCAGTCTCACTCACTTTGATGTTGTCCATCTGGTTGATGGGTAGCCCTGCCCTATGGGACATAAATTCTTGAAGCAGAACCCCCAGCACAATTTTTATAGGGTAAATATCTGATCTGCATCTTTCCTTCCACTACATCCCTGTCTCTGCATGACACAGCTAGGTGCACCAGCAGTAATGGCAAATAGTCTTGTAGCAATGCAGTGGTCTAATGTCTGATACTGACTTTTGAGCCGATATTTAAGTTGGCATAATCACTGATGGACCAGGTTGCAAACACACCTTAATTTTCATCTGATTCTCCATACCATCTTCATTCTGGAACTGCAAAAAATATATTAAAAAAATACTAACATTAGTATGCATGACTGGCTGCATCTCTTCATGCCTATAGCTTATATCCTGTTGGCAACATATTACTGTCAGCACAAGCTTTTCAACTTTAAATCAGAACTTCTCATATTACATGGAAAGATTCCATGGGGACCCCAGGTGGCTCAACTAGAACCTTTTCCAGGAAAGAGAAGGGAGCTATTCCTTTGCAAATATATTCACCCTTCTAAAATTCTTCATTATATGCTCCACAAAAAAGCACATATAGAGCAAAATCCTGTTATGCCAGTGTAAACTGTATCTGGTGCCAGAAATAAAGTAATTGAAATCTTCCTATTCCCCCCCCCTTTCAGGTTCTGACATGCCATAGGGTTCCCCTTTGCCCTGAGGAAGCATTTGGGAGTCATGAGGCAGAGTAGGGAGATTTTAATAGTTAAAAACCACCACTGGATTCATGCCACCAGGACTCAGTACCACAAGGAGGTGATTAGAGACAGTGAACTGTGTTTGATCCACTATCAGTGGTTGCCAAACTGTGTGCCATGGCACTTTGTTACACCACAAAACCCAGCCAGGGTGCCATGGAAGCCACTCATCCTTCCCCTCCCTTCCGCTCCCCAAAGTATCATATTGGGGAGACATGGCCACTGGCCAGTAAGTCAAGGGAGTTGCAAGTCAAAAAGTTTGGGAACCACTGCACTATATGTTTAAAGTTTCTTGTTTTTCAGAATCTCTTTTACAGAGTGATTATTGACTCCTTTTTAAAGTTCCCCTCCTAATATGAGCACATACCAGAAACTCTTCACCATTTCTAAAACCTCTTTCTGACTTAGTGTGTGACTACATTGAAAAGTGAGATAAGAGCAATTTGGCTTTGCTGTAATTTGATTCTCAACCTCTATTATGTTTAAAAACACAGTCGGTGCTCACATAGGTGCTGATTTGGGAGTTCACTCTTCATCCTGGATGAAATGCAATTCACACTCCAGCCCACAGCCCCCTTCTTTCCTTCCTTCCTCTGATCCTGCTTCTGCTGATCTTTTTATGGGTGTAAATGCAGCAAATGATTATAATGAGGTCCCAGTGGTAAGGTGACAGAGTAACCCAGGGCTAATCTCATATATGTAAGGTTTTGTTTTTAAATATAAAAAAAATTCAGTTGCCTATCATAGGAGAGAAAAGAATATGTGGATGTGTTCCCACAGTCCCGAACATCAAGCCCCAACTGTCTACATCACCAAAACACCAGCTACAGACATGCCCTCCCACATCTTTACAAGAATGTATCAAAACCAACAATAGGACAAAAGCTGTTCAAATTGTTCTGGGTTGAAAAGAAGAAACCCTCCAGCAGTAGAGAAAAAAAAGCTGTTTTGGGACCAAAAAGTTCTGGACCAATTCAAATCAGCCTTTGCATCATGTGATTAGTTAAAAACAACAACTAAGTATTCTTCAAATACTTCAAATTCACACATTTTATAAGCGGAGCAAATCCTGTGGTATTTGACCATGTAGTTGCAGCCTCAGTTTCATTCACATAAGATTTGCAACTTTGCTCTTTTGTGTGTGGAGGGGGGTAGGGAGAAGTGGGAGGGTTGGGCTTCTGTAGCTTTTAGACTGAGCAATCATCTGTACACTTACAGCACTCTCCAGATAGGTAGCTATTGCAGAGGGAGTTTACGATATTAAATCGAAACAGAAATAAACAGGATTTTAATTGGTATGGTTACTGCCTTTTATTTGAGTAAAGCAAAACATTGGAAATTTCCAGCCTTTGTTTCGACAGATCACCTTTCTCCTGGCCTCCCTAACTGGCTTACTAGGAAGAAAAAAAATCTCATTTGTGTAGATAGACCCTTTATTCTACCTTTAATTGTATTTATTTCCCAAAGAGATATAGCTACCCTGTAATTGAGGTTCTCTGGTTAGTTCACAAAACAGATAGAACTAAAATACAATTTAAGCTGCTAGAAACTGCTTGAAAACTAACAACACAGCTGAAGTACAGAATTAAAACAAGGACCAGACCATAATCGCACATTATTGAAACAGCTGTCTCCCTGTTGATTATCTGGCATACCTCATTTGGTAGAAGCACCCGGTGCCAGGCTTTGGAGATATAAAGGTTCAAACAGAATGTGGGTTTTGCTGTGCTGGGGGGAGCTATTTTGTGTTGAAGAGAATTGAACACTTCACTCTCAGATCCCACCCCCTAATAGCAGGCACTCTAAAGCCATGATTCCCAATAGTGGCAGACCTACATTTTGTGGACTCTGAAGCTTGAACTCCTGTGGGGTCTCCTTTGCAATCAGCAACAAAGTCTTGGTAACCAATGTTAACTTCTTCAATGAGGTGGTTCCATGACAAAACACCACAATTTTTTAAAATCACTTCTGGGCCCCCTCCAGGATTAAGGGCCCTGAAGCTTAAGCTTCATTAGTTTCATAGTAGATCTGCCCCTGGTTTCCAATCTTAGGTAACCCAGATGTTCTTGGACTGCAGCTCCCAAAAGATTTCACCACGAGCTGTGTTGGCTGTTCAAGAACACCTGGTTTGCCCAAGGTTGGGAACTAATGCTTGAAACAGGGTGGGATGGGAGTCAAAATCACTTTTTTCCTCTGAGCCCAATTGCTGTATTGGGATAGGGTTTTCAACAAGGAAGGACAGAGAGAGAGAAAGAGGGAAACAGATGAGAGGGTAAACACAAAGAAAACTACAAGGGGGTAGACAGAGATATACAGAAGGAGATTAAATGGGAGAGGGGGAAGGTCAGCAGAGAGAAAGGATTGCACAGTGCTCTACTTGCATGCAAGTGAATCCAAGCAGAACTCTTCTGCAGACCTTGCTGCTCAAGATGGAGAGGTTAGCACCCGAGCAAGCAGAGGGTGGTAGTTTGGGGTTCAAGGCCAGCATGTGCAACTCTGTTTCTTAGCCCTTACCTGTTCAGATCACATGATAAGACTCAGGTATTGGGATATTGAAGTTTTCTATTTTTATTTATTCATAATGGAATAGTTTCAGTCAGCCTGAGGTAATATAATTTAAAAACAGATTTTATTTCCTCATACACCTAAGTCTGGTCTGATCTGGTATGCTATGGTCTGGTATGCTATGGTATGGTGGGCAAACAAGATTTTAAAATTCTGTTTGGGGCTGGACAGCACCACTATGTAATTCAGAAGTTTGCTAAACTAGTCTTTCAAATCAGTTGGTTCAGTTAACAATATTGTCCAAAATATCTGGGTTTTCTTTTAAATGTGCTGTAGTTTGTCAACAATTTCATAAGCAAGCAATAATGAGGATTGTTGTGCCTGTACATATGTGTATTTTTACTCTCTCTGAAAATTCTGGCAACTTTACAAAGACAACAATTTTAGCTGACTATAGTTCATGCCTCCAGCTGGAACTGAGCTGTCTCTGTCTTAAGGCAGGTTGTCTTAAGCACTATGAAATAACAGAACTTGAAGCCACATTACAAGGGGAATGGGAAATCCCTTCTAAGTACTTGGACTTTGTCAAGTAAGAAATGTGTTTGATAGCTTGCAAGTGTTTGACATCTCCTGAATCTGTTGCTTAGATGAGATCTTTGGAACAAGAGGAGCAAATTCTTGTGGATATTATATTTGTTTGCCTGGGAGATCTGCCTCGTGAGGGCTGGGAACCTCTTTCCTACAGTAAGGAAATTTGAGCATCATTCTTGTGTGGGAAATAAATTATGGCTGTCCAGCTGGGTTGGTGCTCCTATAGAGGAAGGCGGCCAGTCAGTTCACTTGCAGGTGGTCCTTGCCATTAATAGAGTGGGGTAGAAATTAATATCTCAGCTGCATAGTTAAATTTAAATGCATCCTATTAGGGAAATACTTCAAGGTTACCAAATTCCAGAGTCTGGAAACACGATCTGATGTAACACATGGTATGTCATCCTTTTGATTGTCAAGTTTGCCGAGAGGAAGACATGCACACCCTTTCTGTCTTAGCTAGTTGTTGTTGTTGTTTAATGTTTTCTGTTTCTGCTTTGGCTGAATTGTTGACTTAAGGTTTGGGAATCCTGCCACAAGGGCAAAAAAATTCCTGAATTGATGCCTTGTCACCCTTTTCTTGGGACTATTCTTAACCTCTCACATTCTTTCGAAGCCAGATCATTTTTCTAGTGTGTTGACTATAGAGAACATTCCCTAACATTTAGTAAAAAATTACTTCCTCTAACTTAGAACCATAAGCCAAGTTGGTGTGATATCAGGGCCTGTCATCCTATGAACCATAGTATGCCACATGATTCAGACAGCGGATCAGGGGAACAGAAGATCATGGCTTTCCATCTCATGCCTGGAAGGCTATTCATAATTGTTACAACTCTGGATGTGATTAGAAGGTCCAGTTATCCTAGCCTGAATTGATCTAGATTAGTGGTTCCCATCCTCAGGTTCCCAGATGTTCTTGGACTAAAACTCCCAGAAGCCTTCACCACTAGCCATGCTGGCCAGGATTTTTTGTAGTCCAAGAACATCTGGGGATCCAAGGTTGAGAGCTATTGGTCTAGATCATGCTAAGCAGAGTCACTTTGAGGTGTGGTATGCCATTTGGGGCAATCCACACCACAACTCAAGCAATCCTGTTTGTTATGACCTTTAAAGGGAAAGAAAGGAATAAAAGAAAGAAAGAAAGAAAGAAAGAAAGAAAGAAAGAAAGAAAGAAAAGTCCCCTCTTCCTGTCTCCTGCTCCTTGCTTTGCCTAAACCATTTAATGATCTTTAGAAATGAGAAGCTTCTTTTTCGCTTACCTACAAAGGGGAAGTTCTCCATTTCTTTAAAAATTTCTTTTAAATCTGCATCTGGGAAAGGTCTTTAGACAATCTGCAGTAACTCAGGCTCCCTCCCTACTGCATTATAAGGAACATACTAACAGACTCATTGTCAAGATTGCAGCCAAAAATGTATTAGAAGCACTATGAAAGAATATCCCAGGGAGCTATGTAAATGGTAACCGGGATTAACAATGTATGTTAGTGGTGCTTGGAATGTCAAAGATGGAATGGGATTCCAGTATTCCGAGCATATGGATGGCAGAATGTTAGCCTTCAACTGCATCTAGCAAGCAGATCCTACATGTCGAGCACATCTCTATGAGGAGCTGATCTGCAGTTCATTGCATGATTTAGCCTGGCACAAGTACAAAGGATAAAAGAATCCAAATTCTTGTGGGAATTCCTTCAGAACTGCCACCAAATTCCCTTCAAAAGTTTGAAAATTGCACGAAAACATGAACGCTTGAGCAAATGGCCCAAATAGATTTACCTTTCACATCTAACTTGCAGTCTACAGAGGCTTCTCCCAAAGGGTTCACAGCTTTGCAGGTATAAATCCCCCCATCAAAGGGACTGGGTTTTCGGATTTCAAGAGAACAAACACCATGGTTCATGATAGCTAGGTACTTGGGGTTTTCTCGAATCTCCATTTGGTTTTTCATCCAGATCACTTTGGGCTGAAACAGAGCAATGGGATTGAAACAGCAGAAATGAACACATATCTCATAAAGAGAAGGGGAGGCTCATTTGCTCCAGTTTGACAGCAATTCCCCCTTAATTAGTTAAGGTTTCTAGACAATTTGTGCCCTTCATTACTTTTCTAACGTTACCCTTCTTACTTGGAAAGACAGGGTGTTACTGACAATCTCTTGGTATTGTCACAGATCACAACCTCCTTTTTCTGAAAAAGGGTTGCACAAAGTGTATCCATCACTCTGCCTCTCTCTCTCTCTCTTTCCAGTCATTAACAGCTCCTCTCAGGCAGACTAAAGGCAGTGATTCCTTTATTGAGTCAATCTACGAATCTCGTGTTATGACTTTTTCTTTTTCTACTGTGAGACGGATCAAGCCCTCTGCACTCTATTGCTTATGAGTTCCCAACAAATTCTAAGAAATTTCTGGGCATCCAGGAAGTTGGGAAAAGGCATATGTCTCCACCTCAATCACAAGAAAATGTCATGTATAGTGCTATTTCATTATGCAGTAGGAGCCAAAGCAAAGCAATTTTAAAAGTAATTTGTGTTAGAGAGTCTGAGGCACTCATTTGTATTTAAGCATCAAAGGAATCCTTGCTTAAGTCCTGAAGGCAAGTAACTTGCATACTCCAGAAGGTGACATTCCACTAGTGACACTCTCATATAGCTATCTTTTAAGGATTTTCCTCTTCTAACAACAGGCTATGTGGCTATATATAATATCTGTTTTCACTTTGGGTTACTTATAATCATACTACCAATACTGTGTAAGTCAATTGGGCAATTACAAATATCTGTCATGAACCAAGTAATCATTTGTTGAGAGTTCTCTACTGTAGAATGTAACACAATACCTTCAGTCCCTGTCAAAATGGGGAAAATAAATAGATAGGGTAAGTTGTATACCTGGCATTTCACAGCAAAAGGGAGGAGCAGGTTCCAGTATAGTTAAATATGGGTTCATGGGGAGAAGTTCACAATGATGCAAGAGCAGGGATGGAGAAAACGTGGCCCTCCACATATTTTTTGATTGCAACTCTTATCATCCCTCACAATGCAATACTGCCTAGAAATTATGGAAGTCCAACCCAGCAACATCTGCCGTGCCACATGGTTCTCACCCCCGATCTAAAGAGATGCTTAAGGAGCCACACTTCCCTAATCTACCTCTGTTGGACTGAAACATAGCTGTCTATTGGATACTGCACTTCTCCAAATACTACTGTAATACAATCCTTAGCTAAAAGAACCATGTCAAGAGACAGAATAGTGTGAATACTTGTAAAAGTAACAGCAAACAGAACTAGATGGACCTGTCCTCCAGTAACTAACATCATCTCGTAACAATAAAGGAAGTCGCCCATCTCATGGTACCTAAGAAAACACCTCAGATCATTTTTCCTGGCTTTGCTACAGGATGCTGTCTTACTATGGAGGGTCATTGTCCAAAGAACGTCCAACCCAGAACTGTGCTCACCTTTGGGAAGCCGCGAACACAGCAGACCAGCTGAGTACTGTAGCCTCGGGTGGTGATCCTGTCAGTTAGAGGCTGGGTGAATTTGGGAGGTTCAGAGAAATCCCGGCTGTTAAACTTCTCTGATTTGTACATAATTGCTAAGCAAAGGGAAAGACAAGTATGTAATAGTAAACAAGAGACAGAGCAGGTTTCAAAGTTTCTCATGTAATACTAAAACAGGAGCGGGCGGAGAGAAGCACTGTTTACCAGAAGCACACACTCCATGAGAAGCAATTCCTCTTTCTCACTGTGTTTAACTTTTTGAAAGGATAATCATGCATTTCCAGCTTTTGCGAGTTCAAGGTAAGTTCTTCTACCAACTGCAGTACTAGCCCCCATTCTGTCCCCAACATAGCCAATGGTTGGCCCAGGCTGGAGATAATCAGCTTCTAACCCTGGCTGGCATGACTGTCTTTCATGGAGGACCTTTAAACCAACTTATCGTTAGTTCTACAAGAGAAAGGATAGACTGTTCTCCTCTTTTCTACCATACACCTTCGGCCCCTACCTGATTTTTTGATGTGTGCCACATCCTTGCTGACAGCAGCTTTCTCACTTAGGCCACAGGGGTTCTCTGAGAAGACTCGGAAGGTGTAGCTGTTGCCAATGATGAGATCAGACACTGTGCAGCTGGTGCGGTTGTAGTGCTCCAGAACTGTGAACCATTGCTGGAAAGCATGGAAAACTGAACATTAAACATGAAGTGTCCATACTGTTGGCCTCTTCAGACACTTACCATTTGTTTTCAGCCACATATGTAAATTTCTAGAAACTATGAGAGGCAGCAACCCAAGCTATCCCAAGATAAGAACTGTGAACAGGTGACATCATCCACCAGCAGACCTGTCCTAGGATGATGATGAGTTGAATTTGTTGTTTTTTACCTAAGGGCGGATGAGGAAGAGGTATCACCTGTCATAACAGCTTCCCTCCAGTTTAATTTTTGTTGTTTACCGCTATTGCTCTTCCTGCATATTGCCAAATCATTTAGTAAAGGTGTGTTTTTAACTAGTCTTGACAGGGTTTTTATTGTCTCCCTTTTAATAATTAACATGTTTAATCATTTTTCACAATGTGATTTTTCTAGATTTTGAAATTGTTTTAATATTTGTGTTTTTCAAACCATTTGCAAGCCACCTTGAATTCCTTCTTGAGAAAGACAGGATACAATTCAAACAAACAAAGCAAAAACTCATCTTCTCTGTAGTCATCTCTCCTCTTCCCCTACTTTTAGTTGCAACTTATGGGCCATACTAAGAACTGCTCTTCTGACAGTTGCTCAAGCGCATTGCACACATATAAGCAAGGATGTACATTTAAGATCTAACATGTACACAGCTATGTGACATATAAGGAACAATTGAGATTCTTCCATATTGCACAGAAGAGTGCAGAAGTCATGTATCTTGATACAGTATGAGAGTTTTGATTCACAGGCATGGAGGAGTTTTTACAGTATGACACAACATTTGTGACTATCTATTCCACATCTTAAAGGTTTCCTTCTGTAAAAGGCTACACCATGTAGCCATGTATATTTTTGTGAACATCTGAGTAGTCTCTCAGTTTGAAAGGAAGAATACGAAGTGCTTCACTTTAGTACATCCTCGTACATGGAGAAGAAATTTGTAAAAGAACAGAAATAAACAAAAAGTCTAAGGATGGAGGGTGTAGCGTTCCCCATTTATTAGATCTATGGTTCTTGTTGTATTATGTAATGGTTAATGAATATTCATGTTGCTGAGAGGCGGAGTCAAGAGAGATGCTATAAGAGACGGGGTCAGAGAGTCAGAGGAGTTTTAAATCAGATTAAGTGAGATAGAGTCAGTGAGAGAAATGTAAGAGTCAGGTAGGAGAGAAAAGCCAGATAGAGTAATAGAGTGTGTAGTTTGGGAAATTTAGATGTGATTAGCTACTGAAGATATTTATGAATCACTGTAATCAATAAACCAGTTTTATTTTAAAGAAATTGAAGTGTGGACCTGAATCTTTCTGAAGTAATGGTGATTCTAAAGTTTTATTTTAAAGAAATTGAAGTGTGGACCTGCATCTTTCTGAAGTAATGGTGATTTATAGATCACCTGGTGGCAGCAAGTGTAAAAGGAGAGAGCGTTTGCTTTCGTGTGCTCTGGGGCTTGAAGGTCAAGCAAATGGGCATGAGGGTGGACGCCACAGAGGGCCAGGAAAGCATGACTATGAACTGGTTCATAAAACACAACAGAAGAGAATACAGATTAAAGATTAGCACGTGTTGTCCTCATTACCTGCAGAAACCTCAAAAAACATGACTACTCCCTTGCTTTCCATTGTGTGTACATGAGTTGAAAGAACTTACAGACATGCCACATAGCTATGTACATGGTAGCTCTTAAATGTGCATTCTTGCTTATGTGTGTACATTGTGCCTGAGCATATGGTTGAACACACCCAGAAATGCTAGGAATATTTCTACAGAGCAACTACGTGAGGCACATGCCGCAGCTCCAGGCTTCTAGAAATAGCTAAGGGTGCCAAGTCCAGGAGAATTATGATTGGATCGCAGGAACAAAGCTCTGCTACAAAAGCAAACCAGGCTGACCTAATGCCATTTCGGAAATAGATATAGCTGACAGGGGACCAGAGACTAAAAGGTTCTCAAGAGAAAAAAAATGTTGCACTAAATATGGGCATATTTATCGGGCTGTTTTGACTGCTTAGCTGTTTTAAATAATTCTGTTCATACTTTTTTTTAAAAAAAAATCCTGATTTACCTTCTTATTCAATATACTGTTTCCGTGATTCAATACTATAAATACTCTGACCATTTCATTTCCCATAGTAGTTATCAGTGTTCTTTCTTTCCTTCTATGTTAACTGTGGCCAAATTCTGTACACGTCAAATTAATGTGCTCTCAATTATTATGAGGTAGATGCTGATGGGTATTTTGCTACACAGTCAAAGCTCCTGATGAGTGGACACAGAATCTAAATCAGTGTTAGTGCGGTGTAATAGAATTTAAAAATTGGGGTCAGATTTCCACTGTTATATGAAATTACTTGGAGCTCTTGGGTCATTTTTTTCCCTTTCTGAGTCCAATCTACCATATAGGTTTCTTGTGAAGATTGAGACAGGAAGGCAGTGTGGGATAGAAATGTAGCAAATGAACAAATAAATATAACAGTGCCACCTAGCAGAAAGAATTTTGCAGCTATAGAACACATTTGCTTGGAATATCTAGAGGAGGAAAAGTCTGTATTCTGAGCTATAGAAAGACGTGAGCCCTGTCCAGACAGGTATATAGATTGCTGTTGGTACAGTTTGGCTCAAAGAAAATTATGGCATCCACACATATTTCTACTTAGATTGCTCCATCGTGCCCATTTAAGAGTAGTCCTGCTCCTTTCTGGCATAGTGCTAGGGTGTTTTTTGTTTTTTTGGTACAATTTAGTGTGCTTCTAATTATCTTGTTGTGTAGCCTGTGTGGATGGTTATTTCACATATAAATGGACCTGTGGATGGCATTATCTGAGGTGAGAATGCTGTGATGTATTGGGTGGGTTGTGACATTGAAAGGGAAGATGAAGAAGCCCCTTTCTTTATTTCTGTCTACTTTTAAAAAATATTTCCTTAATTGATGCAGCAGAATTCTAATACCATGTGAGATTGATGCATTGCTGTTTGGGCACGTCACTGAAGCTCCCTGAATGATGGCTGCAAGAAAAGGCAAGGAAGTCAACTCCATGTCAACTTCATGAGCCTTGCCCCCCCCCCACAAGACAGCACAGCCCCAGCAGAGCTCCAGCTGAGCAGAAAGGTGGAGAAAAGGAGGGGATTACCTGTGTTCCATCTCCCCAACCTTCACCCCAATGTTTTCCCCTTATGCTGCTGCTGCTCTCTGCTACTGCTTCTTCTAGTACTGCCTCATAAATGGGGTAAACTTACACATCAGTAAACCATGAGTAAACCATGTTTGAGAGTAAACCAGGTAAACTTTGCTTGTGAGTAAACTCTCAAGCCAGGGACCTGTGTGGACCTTTCCCACAGGAGAATTAACATCTACAGCGTGAACAGAAGAATTGATCAAGTGAGAGATAAAATACTGAAGATAAGAACCTTTTAAATGTGAACCAGACCGCTCCTCTGTCTGGGCAGACCCATAGTCTCTCTAGGTGTTCAGACAGGTATGAAACAGAAATACTACTGGAATTTCCATATGGGCATACATTCCCTTCCAGCTCTGCAGTTCTAAGATGATGAAGATGATGGTGGTGATATTTGCATACTAGTTGTACATTGATTTTCTTCATCTCCCAATAGACCATTGGGATCCAACCCATGGCAAAGCTTGGTTACACTTGAGATCTGGGCTCATGAGTTCTGGGAGCCAAGCAAAATACCGAAGAACTCATTGGTGCAAAAGATAAGAGATGTCTGAATTCCATTTATTCTATTCCCCCATTTCTTCTTTTTCTTTTTAAAATAAGAACTTGACACAATTCTCAAATGCTTTTGTGCCATCAAACACAGGTGGAAGAAGTGCTTTAATAAAGAAGTTTATACCTCTTTTTTACACGTCTACTCTCTAGTGGAAACAAGAGGTAGGATTTATTCTATGTACTCTATAATTTCTAGAGATGGACATGAAGTGCAAGGAAGTGCTTCATACGAAGCTGTCAGGAGGTGGGGCTGTCCTGTCCCCGCCTCCTCCAGCAGCCAGCCACTTGGCTTCACAGGGCGAATTCCCATTCCGCCTCCATATCAGTGGTCAGCTGCCTGAGGAGGTGGGGACAGGACAACCAAGATCCTGCCCAGATTGGAGCATCACCAGAGAAGGACCCTGCCAGTATACAAAGGACAGTGAGTGGGCCAGCCAATTGGAGGTGAGTGGGAGATGGACTGATAGCTTCATACTGTGCTTTGTCGCACTTCATGCCCATCTTGACCAATTTCTATGACTACAACAATGGGTGAATATTACTTTTCAGTTAGTTATTTGCCAAAATTTATACCTTTTCTCATAATTCACATGAAAAAAGTAGAGATTTAATCTTTTTTAATGTGTCACAAAGCAAAATTGACAAAATTGTCCATCCAGACAAAGTCATTTAGCTCTTGCTATGATAAGTGCTTAGCTAGCTTGGAATTTCTCTCTTTCTCTCTCTCTCTCTCTCTCTCTCTCTCTGTGTATCTTTACCCACTCTTTCTCTTTAAAAAAAAGGACTCAGTGTGGCTTACATAAGTAAGGGGGACCAGATATAGATTGACTGGGAACTGATTCCAGAGGGTGGGTGCCATACCTGAGGAAGCCCAACTTCTTGTTGATGTTTTCCTAGCCTCCTTGGGCATGGCCACCTGGAGAAGCACTGCCTGCGTAGACCTGGGTAGATGTTATTGGGAAAGGTGCTCTGCCAAGCAAGAGGGTCCCAAACAGTGGAGAGCTTTGTAGGTAAACAACAGAACCTTGAACTGTTAAGGTCACTAATATGGAGTACATGAATGAATTTCCCAGACAAGCTGTAGATGCCTGGAATGTTAATCTGGATTTTTAATCAGGAGCATGTTAATGACACTATTAACATGCAGATTCCAGGGTCTGAAAAACATGTTCATGCTGTGAAGCAGGGCATTCCTGCTACTCTCCCTGTGTCATTTCTCAGAGTATGAAGAACCAAATTAGAGAACCAATCTCTAATTAGCTGTAAATCAGTTAGTGACCTTAACATGATTTTTATTCTCATCATAACCTGCCTCATGGGTTGCTGTGAGAATTAAGGAGATGGAAATGGCACAGCAGTTTCTATGCTGCTAAAAACAAATTCAGGGTATATTTGAGAATTTCTTGCGTTCTCTACATAAAAGTAGATACACAGTGTTCAATTACATCTATGTCATAGATATGATTAAAGTAAATCCTCCAGCTAATTCAAGATAAACGGAGCAATCCTCTGCACATCTGCTGATAAATTAGCCCTATTGAGTTCAATGAAACTTCTTTCCAGGAAAGTGTGTTTGGGATACAGTGAAAGACTCTAGAAAGGTAAATATTTTCCCAAAAACTTTAGTAACAGGTGAGCTAAATCCATTTTGGAAAATGGGTTAGGATGAGGACTACAGGGCCCACAACTGATTTTTGTAAGAATTTCAACATTCAGCTCCTCTTTTTCTGGACTATATCCATCTCAGTGATTATCCAGTGTGGTATAGTGGCTACAGTGATGGACTAGGACTCTGGAGACCTGGCTTCAAGTCCCCATTGGCCATGGAAACTCACAGGGCAGTGGAACTAGCAAAACCATTCCTTAATTATCTCACTTACCTTGAAAGCCCTATTAGGGTCACTTAGGGTCAGTTCCAACTTGACAGCCCGTAACAAACTTATTAGCCCTTTTAATCCTCAGTTCTTACCTTAGTCTTCATGTCTGATTTTTGGACTGTGTAACCAGTGAGATCAGCATTGCCAGTATCTTTGGGTGCAGTCCATTCCAGCGCCACATTAAAACCCCACACATCTACCAGCTTGAGGTTCTCAGGAGGGCCAGGCCTCTCTGGGGGGAAAAACCCACAAAAGGCAAACTTGTTATTACTGACATCTTAGCATACAGCTTCTTGCCTATGTATAGCAAAGACTGATGGAACAGCAGGCAGGAGGTAACACAAGCAACAGCCATTTAGCCATTCAGCGGAAAGAAAACACCACGGAAGGCATGCTTCATTCATGATAAGATGTGTTTTCAGCCAACAGACATAAGTGTTGCCTTAATGCCAGAAACAGGGCTCCAAATTCTTCAATGTCTTTACAGAACTTCCTGTTATCCAATTATGTAACCTAGACAACTCTGCAACAGGAACTGGAGGAAATTCTCTGTGGCATAAATGGCACACAACAAAATATCTAATTATGCCAGTTAACCATTATACAGGAAGTAGTAGTTATGACAAGTTATGGTCCTCCAGATGCTACTGGATGGCAGTTCTCACTATCTGCCCCTCTTGGCTTTGCTTGCCATGGCTGCACGGAATGGCAATCCAACTATGTCTGGCAGGTCACCAGTTGCTCACCTCAGCTTTAGAGAATCTTGCTATACAGTAGGGTTTTGATTGACCTAGATTAGTCATTCTTTAGACAATAAAGCAAACTACATATAAGATCGTATTGACCTTACCAACCACCTGGAGCTGAATTGTTGCCTTGTCTTCTAATTCATCTAAGATCTTAACACTTATTTCATATTTTCCAGAATCTGTGCGTTGTCCTTGCCGGATAAAGAAGATGGAGTCCTTGTCGCTGTTGCGTATAGACACTCGTTTGGGATCCAAAGGTTGGCCATCTTTGGTCCAGGTCACCTGTGGCTTTGGCTTTCCCTGAGAAAGGTATGCACAACAGAATTGCTACAGCTTGCTTAGTTCTACTTGTTTGACTATGGGTGTGGGAAAATGTACTCTGAGGAGTGCTTAGTTAATGAACTGTTGAGCTGGTTTTTGTGGTTTGCTTAATTCAAATGTCTGAGCTAAATCAGAAGACTAAAGACACACATTTATTTTACTATCATATATATTCTGGATTATTTGAAGAATAATTATTTCCATCCCTGCAAGGGATTAGCAACAGCTTTTTATACAGTCACAGGCATAGTTTGTAGATGGGCATAATGTGTGTGTGTCAGGGGGGAGAGATAAATGCATGCAAAATTCATCCAGAAAATTTCCCCAAAGGCCATGGATTCTGATGTAACACCACCCCACAGGATTACTAAAGCTAGTATGAATGTACTATATATCAAATGCAGTTGCTACTAGCAGCTGCTCTTTTACGTGAGGGATCTAGATCCACAGTACCATCTCTCTACAAATACACAAGAACTAAGGCAATGCATGAAGAGCCATACCCTATTATAAGCCTCTTAGTGTTCCTCTATCTGGTTAGTGCTTGCTATTTTTGGTAGAGAGCTATTTTAGACACTGGGTGACAACCCCGCTCCTGTGCTGGACTGGAGCACATCGCTTCTCCCTTCTTAATGCAATCAACAATGTTGACAGAGACTTCATTGATTAAAATATAGAGATAGTTTGTTTCATAGGTACAAGTCCTTTAAATCAGGAAGATGAAAGAAGATTTAGTAACAGAACGTACTGCCCTGAAACGTCAAGGGAAATCAATACAAGGCAATTTTTCATTAGTGTTCTGAGGATAGGGAGATTGCCAAAGGCTGATGGATTTTGCATGGCTTGAAATATAGAAATGAAATGCTTCTGTGAAACACTTCTGTTCAGCTTGAACTTATTTAGATGTTGCAGTCTGGGATTTAATGGTTTCTGCTGTACTCTCTTTGTAACCCTCATTTGCTCTAATTAATTTCCTCTCAACCAGCAGTATTTCCATTTGTCACATAACTTCCTTCTGTCCCTCAGGAATCTGGTAAATCCCATTGCAGCTGAACTGCTTTCAGAACTTTCATAAATTCTAATTTAAAGTCGAGTCAACTTCCTACTTGGAATGGGAGAAATTTTGTCAGTCTACAGTTTAATCAAAATGTTCAGTTATCATACTTCCCAGACTTACACATAGACTGAAACACAGATTCTTTGGGGAATGCATTTTGTGATGTAGTCTTGGGCTCAAAAATTATATGCAAAAAACCTAGGCTTACTTAGCCATTACAGTCTGTAATATAATGCCATTCTGGAGAAACTGTGTACAAAATATATGCTTGTTTTGACTGTGTTCAGAATATATAAGGCTGAGGAAACTGTAAATAAAAATGTTGATGCATTTTTTTAATGCAGACTGATTCGGAAATCAGACAAAATTGACATATTTGAAATATATGCACTGAGAAACTGACATGGTCTGGAAGTGGACCAATGTATCTACTCTTATTGCTCCTGCTTTCATTACCAAAACTTACTGTCCACCGAGACCCACCTTAGAGCTAGTCAGAGTTTGCTATCTTCTGCAACCATGGTGTCTTCACTATTGTTAGCTTAGAATGTCAAACCAGAGGCTCATGTCTCCAAGGGCAAAAGAAACTAAACAGAAACCATGATCTGCCTACCTGAAAATGGATCACCAGGTTCACCGTCTCTCCCACAACCTTCATGTACAATTCTCGCAAGTGACGGGGCAGCCGGATCTTGGGGTGCTCTAGACAAAGAATTACACAAAGAGAAATATAGAAGTATAAATCATTGAAGAACTCTATTGTGGAACTGCTGCAGATCGATCTCCATATGTTAGAAACCTTAGCAGAAGCAGATCACTCAGATACCCAAAGGGCAATGAAACAACTATAATGAAAAGAAGAAGATCTAGTTGCCAAGGTGTAATGAGTAATGTGATTAATTCCTTTTATAATACAATATTCTGAGTTCTGGAAATGGGTTACTGTCCTCTCTCCATAGTCATCAGAAGCAGAAGCTAAATAAACTAATCTGAGAATCAGAGAATAATAGAGTTGCAAGAGGCCTCTAAGACCATCAAGTCCAACCCCATACTCAATGCAGGAATTCCAGTCAAAGTATTTCTGATGCATGACTGTCTAAAGTTCTATTTAATGCCTCCAGTGTTGAAACATTCACCACCTCCTGGGCTAATTGGTTCCACTGTCATTCTTCTCTTACAGTTAGGCAGTTTTTCCTCATATTCATGGCTTCTTGTAATTTGAGCCCATTATTACATCTCCTGTACTGTGAAATGATTGAGAACAGATCTCGCCTCTCCTCTGTGCAACCTTTCAAGTATTTGAAAAGTGTATCATCTCACCTTAGTCTTCCTGTCTCAAGATTAAACATGTCCAGTTCTTTCAGTCTTTCCTTGTAGACTCGAGTTCCAGTGCCCTGATCATCCTTGTTGCCCTCCTCACAAATTGTTACTCAATTTTTATTTTTGTTTTAATACTATAAGGGGGGGGGTACCCCCAGGATATCACTTTGCTGAGGGATGCTCAAACTTGGAGCCAGCTTTGACTAATATATGTGTAAAAGCAATGCTACAACATTTGGCCAAATATATTGAATTAACTCTTGTTTACATCCCACCCCCCATGCCCCTGCCTCATGAGGCTGCCTTCCCACTGGTGTTCTCACACATGCACACATTTTTATATCACAACCTCCAGGGTGCCTCATCAAGCATGGGCAGTGGCAACATTGGCTGGGAATTCTAGAAACTGAAGCTTCTTTCTAATACCATGTGTTAACTGGGTAACATTTACAAACCCAGAAGTACAGATATCTCATGCAATAGTGTTTGCTGTGGTTAGCTAGTATTTGGTAAACTGCTGACTGCAGTCATCCTAGTTTTGACTGCTTGCACACTTTACCCTAAGTATTTTCATCACATTTCTAAGAAATCTGTTGCACATATATGAAATCAAGGATGGCCGTTCTTTCACCTTAGAGGACCATTTTTGTGGTATCTACTGTAGGTCTTATTAAGGGTCCCTCTGCTCAAACAAGGATGGGTGCGGATGAGCTCTGCAGCCATTAGACATGCTAGAAATGTACTTTTATATGTTCCCTATAAAAGACAACAGTGTGCAATGCAGAAGAAGGCTGTGTATGTTTATGACTTGTCATCACCTTCACTAGCATTAAAATAGCAATGGTGTAACCCTAGAATGCTATATTTGCAAGCAGCCCCCTGAGTGTTAAAGGAATTATGTTGAGATTTAATAGAAGAGCCATGTGTGCATCCAAGGCTCAAACGTGCAGCAGCTTACATTCCAGACATGATCATGTAAAGGAAGACCAAGAAAGATTAAAATGAAGTTGAAAGATACTCTACCAGCTGAGTGCCTAAAACGTAAGCAGTGCATTAAGTATACTTGAGAAGAAGATGATGAACCCAAGCAGTTGAAACACCATCTTCACCCACCATTCTAACTGGTCCCAGGATCCATTCCTTGGAAAGGATCCTAATAAGTCTAGAGAAACACAACACTTCAAGGAAAGGACCTAATTTCTTTGGACATTTCAATACACCTAAAGAACAGCAGACTTTGCTTCTTAAAGATGCAACAACCAATGTTTATCCATGCACTAAAACAGCCATTCTCAATTGGGGCCCTATGGCCCCTGGGGGCCACTGGCACATTTGAAGGGGGCCACAGACTGAAAAATGTGAGACGTTTCTGAAAGAGATCTGTTCCTGTTGCATCCTTTCTTAGACGCAGCGGAGGGGTATTGGGAGACAGGTCTCTAGTTGTCTTGTGTGCTCCCAGAGGCATCTGGTGGGGCCACGCTGGACTAGATGGGCCCGTGGCCTGATCCAGCAGGGCTCATCTTCTGTTCTTATTTTTTTATATGTACAGTACTTTAAACTCATCTGAAATATGATTCAAATTAGTTCTTGTCTAGTGGCTAGAGATGGGCTAGGACTCTGAAGGCCTGAGTTCAGCCATGGAAACTTACTGGAGTGTTGAACTGGTAGAATTACTCATTAAATATCTCACTTACCTTGAAAGCTCTATTAGGGTTGCTATAAGCTCCAGCTTGATGGCACATAACATAACATAGTCCTTTTAGTGCTCTTTTCCACCTTAACTCTTTTAGATATTAACAATTCATGATTACTGCTGTTATCTGCTCCTGGTTTTGTTTGGGCAGAGAGAGTACAACTTCTCCATCTATTTCCTTCATTTAATTGCTATATTGATCACCTGTTGATATCCACATGTAGAACTGTCTGTTTGGTTGTTTGAAGCATGTATTTGCAATAAATAGATTATTGTTGGTTTCACAGAATTTTATGAGTCATTCTCCTGTTTTGTTTCTTTATTTTGTCTTTAATCTAGTTGCTTAATTAACAACAGCACTATTCATACTTGTTCTTTGTTCTTTCTAAATAGCTGAGTGAATGCCTTCCAACCTGGGAGTCTCATCTTCCAGCACTGCTCCTTCTTTTATTCTGGACTGTCCCATCATAGGGTTTTCAAGGCAAGAAGTACTGTATTCAGAAGTAGTTTGCCATTGCTTTCTTTTTGTACTAATAAAAGTTAGTCTGCATATCATTGCTGTGAGCGAGTTTCTGCCAGCGTCACCTTTCACTACTGCTTCTGCCCACAGCTGCCCTTCAGGAGACTCTCTATCCCTATCACCACAGGAACTGTCGATTCCCTGTTGTTGATGTAACCATTAATCCTGAAGAGGGTAGATGCATCTTGGCCTGGCGTCTAAACTTTGATCATTCTGATTTGAGTTACCCTACAATGAGTTGAGATTCATGGTGAAACCTAGCCACCTGACAACATTGCTCTCAGGTTCCCTGGCACACTCGAACCCCCTTACCACATTAAGGTGTGCTCCCAAGAGAGAGTTCTAACTAAACAATTTGGATTAAATGCAAGAACAATTTAAATACCACATTCGAGTCTAGTTTTGATATTGGTAAAAGATGGATCACCAATGTAGCAACATCACAATTTCTGAAACTCAAACTGAATTTAAATCACTGATAATAATAAAAGAAGTCTAAGGTTCCAGAATGAGTACAGACGTCAATGAAAAATACACACCTTTCTGAAAAATAGTGTTTTGCAAAATACTAGTTAATGGGCTTCAGTAACTGCAGTGGTATGACACTAAAGTTAATTGCCATAATCTATAGGTTCATGCTCAATCCTTTATTCTTGTGTATAGAACAATAATGTTTGTGTACTTAGGATCGCCAAGGCATGATATTCATGTTTGGTTAACAAGTTGCAATGTGTAATATGACTGGAGATGGCATTTGCAAGTCTTATAGCTTGCACTTTCTGTAACTACTATACCATGGTTTACAGTACCTTGGTGCACCAGATCAGCCATTATCAACAGGGGCTATGAAAGGGGACACAGACTAGAAACAATTCTTCACACACCGACTTATAATGTCCATTATGCAAATTACTGTATTTTTCCGTTTATAAGATGCCCCTGTTTATAAGACACCCCCCACTTTTCTAACCCCAAAATTAAGAAAACCTAGTTTTGAGTATTCAGCCACTGGGCTCAGAATGCTCAAACATTAGGGGTCCCTGTTGCATCTGAGCCTACAGATTCCGCCTCCACCAAGGTGAGTTTCAATTGGTTTGTTCAGCATCAGCTGATGTCAGTTCCAAGTTCCATAAGGCTTGTGATTGGAGGAAGCTATGTCTCCTGACCGTAGGAGGCTAAGCCTTGTGACTGAAGGAAGTCTGTTTACAGACGCAAGGTATGGGCCATTTTGTTCTCTCTGTCTTCTCAGCTTACTTCTGTGTAAAAGACACCCCTCAATTTTTGGCATAACAATTTTAGGAAAAAGTAGTGTCTTATTTTGTGATTTTAGTCAAAAGTAGTGCTTTTTCCAGTAGCGATGTATGGAAGTGAGAGCTGGACCGTAAAGAAGGCTGAACGCTGAAGAATTGATGCTTTTGAATTGTGGTGCTGGAGGAGACTCTTGAGAGTCCCCTGGACTCCAAAGAGAACAAACCTATCCATTTTGAAGGAAGTCCACCCTGAGTGCTCACTGGAAGGACAGATCCCTAAGCTAAGGCTCCAATACTTTGGCCATCTCATGAGAAGAGAAGACTCCCTGGAAAAAACCCTTATATTGGGAAAGTGTGAGGACAAGAAGAGAAGGGGACGACAGAGGACAAGATGGTTGGACAGTATCATCGAAGCTACCAACATTAATTTGGCCAAACTCAGGGAGGCAGTGGAGGACAGGAGGGCCTGGTCCATGGGGTCACGGAGAGTTGGACATGACTTAACGGCTAAACAACAACAGTATCTTATACACAGAAAAATATGGTATACAATCCTGATTTGGCCTATATATTTTTAATGTGTTTATGGCCGTGGCCAAAAAGACGTCGAGAATGGCTGAACTAGATCCTTTAGTTTACATGCCTTTATTCCACTAGGTAGGCTTTGCAAACTTTAGGAACAACAATACAGTGGACCCTTGACTTACAGACGGCTTGACTTACAGACTTTTTGAGTTACAGACTTCTCTGGCCGCAAAATTTAGGTTTGACTTGCAGACTGAGATGTGACTTACAGACCAGAAAAAAACCAAAATGGAACAAAAACGGCCTGTTACGGGATTAATCGGTTTTCAATGCACTGTAGGTCAATGGAGACTTGACTTACAGACTTTTTGACTTGAGAACCGCCTTCCAATACGGATTAAGTTCTCAAGTCAAGACCCCACTGTAATGATTAATGTCATGGTGGCAGCCTGCCAGATTCTGAGTTATAAGCCCTTGAATTTACAGGAAATGTAAAAATAATAGAAATTCCTACTATAAATATTTCCTTGCTGCATCAGATCCCTATAACTTGCAGGCCCTGGAAAAGAGAATGTTTACAGTTTGAGCAGAAATTGTAAACATCTCTGAGAAATATAAATATAGGGAGATAGGAGACCAACACATCAACAAAAGAAAGCAAAATGACACAACACCCACACCAAATATCAACAACCATTATGTAACAGTAGCAGCAACAAAGGCAGCAGAAAAAGACAAAATATATTTTCATCCATAGATTGTAACTGGTCTGACTGGGTGAGCACTGAGAATAATTTTCATGTATGTCTAGATATCTCATAGGCAACTAAAATATTTCACTTTCATAGATTTTAATTTTAATACTTTTGATACTTGATATTAATAATTTTGATATTTTACAGTTGTATTCCATGTCTATTGAGTATGCCTTTTATAGCTCTAAGTTCTTACATTTTTAGAAGGTAACTAAAACATTATTTTGATATTTTATTGTACTTTTTATACTCCTGTATTTTGCATTGAATTCTGACTTAAGTACTTGTCTGCAACTTAAGTTTAGTCTTCATTTTTTAAGCATTTGTGCCTACAGTTTTTCATGCCTGTATGTAACATTTGGATGTTGACAACTTTGAAGTATTTTTGTGCTTTTGGAACATAGAAGCAATGTAGATAAATAAAGCTTTTAGAATTAATTGGATAAGCTGATGTTGTCTGGAATGACTGAAATCATGAACAGACCTTTGATACTCAGATGAATTTTGATATGATTGGAAATGATAGTTTGATTTCATTCTGGAATTAATTCATGATTTGAGTAAATGCCAGCTGCAAAAACAAAAACAAAAAACAAACAAAAAAACCCAAAACACAGACTTCTGATTTTTCCCTAGAGGTCTATAAAATTCTGTAGGACTCTTAAGGTGTCAGACTCTCTGACTTGACAAACTCATTCAGATCTAGATTTAAGACACTGCCTAGAGAATTATGGTAGATATGGAGATCTACTTCTTCCACACCTGTTGGTGGTGCACAAATATGGAAGGAGGGCTTTCAATAAACCCAGCTAGAGTCTGTGTTGACAGATAGCATGGTTACATGCTTCACTAGAAAATCCACTTGTAAACTGCCTGACAGGCAAGGATGTTTGCCATCAGCTTCCATAGTTTTCCATCAACAGGTTTGTCTAAAAATAAGTCTCCCTCACAGTGGAAATTAGGTTAGTCTAGAGGGTGATCCTTCTCCCAGGTTATACTAGGTCTTGGTATGGTATACTCTACACAAAATAACTTGCTATGTCATAAGCTGGGATAGAATACCTTAAAGAAAGTGAGAATGCTTTCAAACTTATAGGCTGAAATCCTATTGCTTAGTGTGTAAGTTGCCCCAGTGCAGGCCCATTCAAACGGTCATATTCTAGTTGTGACTTACTACATTAAAGTAGGTCACAACTGGAGTGTGGGGATTTGAATCAGTGGAATTTATGTATGAGTTGACTCCGCAAATCCCTAATGATTCAGTCGGCTTACTCTAGTGCAATTTACTGTGCTAAGCAATAGAATTAATAAAAATCTTCATTGTTCATAAAATGTTAATTATTATTAAATTGTACCTTTTTAAGGTCATATATATTTCTTTACAAGCTTTATAGATTGCTATATGTAGAGTACCTGGATCGTTTTCATTTCAGCTGTTGTACAATTTAGAAGCAAAGTTTCTCCTATTATTTAAAGTGAACAAATGACAACATAGGGAAGAGTACAGAAATGTTACATCTGCACAAGAGAAGTAGTCAGAAATCAGAAACTACCGTATTCCATTTATTCCATATATACTCTCCATTCCACACTACAGTGCAGGCACCTACAATTCATAATATCACATGCAATATGTTTTTAGCTGCAGTGTAGATGTAATTCACGGGTACTAATATAGGCCAGAGCTAATGGTAAGAAATTTCTTGAATCTGTGAAAACTGTGAAATGAATCTGATCAGCATACAGATAAACCAAACTATTATTCATTCATGTGAGAGGGAGAACCCCTTCCAATAGGGTAAATAGCTTGAAAGAGAATGTTGAATGGGAAAACTGGTAAATTCTCTTTCTTACCATACTCCTTTGTCAAAGAAATTGACAGCTGTCCTCAGCTGCATTTCAGTTTTTTTAAAAAAACCCTTCTCAATCACAGATTATCAATCCAATACCTCCTTGAAATATATTGATCTTCTATCACGATAGCTCCAACTGATTTGTGAAATTACACAACAAACCATGCTATATTGATTGCAAAACTGTCTTCTTTGAATAATCAGCTTTCGTAAGAACTTGGAAAAGCCATCATGGTTAGTGCTCTTATCAGCTGGGTGATTCTAAGATTAATGATATTTTAAAAGTAACTTTTCTGAGCTTTGATGTTAATGCATATGTCTGGCTACATTTTATGCACTGAAGATACATACCCAGAATTTCTCTGACAAGAACTGGATGGTCCAGAACTGCTGGATCACTCACTGCATCACCCTTTACAGATATCACACGAATGTGAAGTTTATCGCCAGATGTTAGGTTGCGGATTACATAACGGGTGGAAAGAAAGGGCTTGTTGTTAGCAGTCACCCAGTTTGTACCTAGAACAAAAAGTGGTGATAGATAAGGCCAATGATTGGTAGCAAAATCCATTCTTTGAACAGCCAAGAATCTACTTCGAAATATGAAAACATATCAGTCTAAAGCAGCCTTCCACAACCTATTGTGTTCCAGATGCTGGCTGAGCTTACTGAAAGGTACAGTGTCCAACACATCTGGAGGATACCAAGCTGGAGAAATCTGGGTTCTAGAGCTATGCATGTCTGCTTCAGAATAAATATCACTGAACAGCAGGTCTTACTGGACTGTTCAAAAACCACTCAAAGACAACATTGTGTCTTGATATACATCTACATCTAACAAAATGTTATTGCGAGATGTCCATTACAGCATTCAAAGCAAAAAACAAGAAAAAAAAGAGAGTGTAGCCATCTATAGTTTCATTCTTATATTCGGTCTATATATACATTGTGATGGAACATTTTCCGGATAACGGCTGGACCTGTTTCTGCTAATTGTGCCCAGGCCACCTTTTGTGAACCTGTGTGCCATGCTGACAGCAAATGGCTCAAGGTCAACAGTTTCAGACCTCAAGAAAAGAGTGTTTGAATAGTTTCCGATAGCAAAACGGGTTATACAAATTGAGGCAATAAAGAGTAGAAATATTGCCCTTTTATAACAGCTCTCCAAATACACTGTGCAGCTATGGAATGATAAATACAGGACAATTCATTCATGCAAGCTGAGAATGGCTCAAATTAAATATTTAAAAAGCAATTTGAAATACAGAGTGTAATCTGTAAGCAAGAAAAAGAGCTATACTCAAAATAACTTATTGATGAGAAGTTATACAGCCAGCTGTAGCTCACCAGATGCCCCTGAAAACCTATCCACTGAAACCCATCAGCTTTCCCAAATGAAAATGGGAAATGTAAAATTGTTCATGGCAATCAATACAGCTGTCAGTAATGTCAGAATTCAGCAGATCTCACCCATTTATTTTTTATTTTATCATAATGGCAAATTCCTTGTGCGAGACAGATCTTATTTTTTTTAAAAAAAAACTAATAACACCCATCCCGGCTGGGAGATTATGGCCTAGCATTTATTTTTGCTACACAATGCATTCAAACTGCAAAAAAAAAAAAAAATCTATATTGAAGGGAGGAAGACTCATTCCTCATTGCAACGTCATCTCTACTGTTCTCCCGTCACTATATAAAAACCTGAATGCCAAGATTGTCATATCCTGGTTGAGAAATAGCTTATTTTCTATGAATAATCCTGCAGTAAGAAGACTTTCTGCACATAGTAAATCTCCCACCCCAGTATAGCAAATACTGTTGCTCAGCATCTGGACTGAATTACAGCAGAACTTGACTTTGGAAAGCTATGGATTCTCTGGAATATTTCCTTGTCTCAGAATTCTGAAAAAAAAGAGGTGAGGAATCTGTGGACCACGAACTGTTGTTGTGCTAACTCCCTGCATCATTCCTGCCACTGGCCATGGTGCCTGGTACTAATGAGAATATGAATCAGAGCTTGGAAATATTCCCTTTTTTGGAACACAACTCACAACTACCAGTCTGCTGGGAATTCTCTGAGTTATAGTCCCCAAACCCATGGTTTCAAGTGTGCAGTCCAGCAACATCAGAAGGGTCTCTAATTCACTTGCCTGATTCTAGAAAAAAGCGAGCCCACGTTAAATTCTAGAGAGTTTAAAACCCTATCATTTGCCACTTTTGATACTCTTAGCGTTCTTTAAATTGAGCTCAAACCTGAGCCAAAGCGTGAACCCAGCGAAGGAGGTATGTAAATGGCAAGACAAGGTGCAAAAACAAAATGATATGCTAAAAAGAATAGGAATGTAATATCTCCTATATACCTGATCAGTCATTTTCAAGGTTTCACTGAATACTGCATGCGGTTCATCTGCCACCCAACACTGTTGCTGTGGATATGCCAACAGAGGAAGAAGCAAACCATGCTCTGCTATTTCCACATTGATAGATGCAGCTTTTCATGCCTACAAGACAGTAATGCTCAAGCTTACTTCCATCTTTGCAGTACTCCACCGTGTATCCATCCAGGCCAGAAGGGCCCACATTCTCTGGTGCATCCCATGTCAGAGTCACAGAATCATCGTTCACATCATCCAGTGTCAGATTCACTGGGGCACCAGGAGAGTCTGTCACCACAAACACAAAGACCATTAGTAATCTTACGATATTAACTCACAGTTATCCTGTCCCAAGAGCTTAAGCAGATGATCAGAGAACCCACATATTTTGGCATTTCCCATCAGAGAACTCATATTCAATTCATATTTTACTGTTTTCACTCTTAGCCGACCAATTCCCATAGGCAAAGCTTTCAAGTTCATTGAAGATCTGAATAGACTGGGGGGCATGCCACTATTATATCCCTAATAACAACAGTCTGTTCTGCTCCAACACCTAAACATTCATCTGAGTTCATGAAAAGAGCTCTTACACATGCATGTAGCTCTGTACTGGGGATATTATATGAGTGGACACATCCTGACAATGCTACTTTAATGGGTGATTTGATTTGCCTGATCAAGAGTCCTTCAGTCTCTCTTGGGCAAGTTCAGGCAGTGTAGGAAGGGGTGACCCATTGCACAGAAGTACCCAAATGAGTAACAGCTCTATGCATAGAGGGTTTTCTCCCTCACTTTCACCTGATTCTGGAGACACTGTGGGGGGACTCACAGAGCTGGAAACCCTAAATTTCCTGAACTACAGTTCCCAGAGTCCACCAGCCAAGGGAACTGTAGTTCACAAAAGTAACCGGTGGAGATTATGGGGAAAAAATATATATACTTCACAAATATCAAGTCGCCAGGCTCTGGGCAGTATAGGGCCAGATGGGCATCCTCATTTCGAGGATCTGGTGTAAGACCATTTCCTCCGACAGGGGTGATAACAGGTTTGGCAGATCGGGTAGAAACTCTCCTCATCTGCCGCGTGGGGAAATCGCCACTTTGGCTCTCTCACAGGCAGGCACCTCCTGCGCGCCGCTGGGTTGAGAGCGCCGGCGGGCGGCCGGGCGAGCGCACGCTTCCCTGATTCCCTCTCTCCCTCCCTCCCTCGGGTCCCGTCCGTCGCCCTCACCTTCTTTGGACTTCTTCTTTGGAGCTGGAGCGGCAGGCGGGGCGCTCTCCGCCACGGGTGGAGCGGGCTCCGGCTCCGGGGATGCTCCGACGGCCGGTCCGGCAGCCGGCTCTGGGGCAGGAGCAGGGGCTGGGGCTGGTTCCGCCGGGGCCGCCTCTGTCGGAGCGGATGGGGCTTGAGCCTCTGGGGACGCTTGTGGGGCCTCTGGGGCCGCCTCTTGGTCAGACATCGGCAGAGTTCGGGGGCTTCTCTCTCTCTCTGGGTGCTCCCGGGCGGAGATGCCAAAGGAGAGTCCGGCGGAGATGCGGGTGAGGCTATCAACCGTCTTCAGAGTCCAACTGAGGGAAACTCTGCCGAAAGGAAGCCTGGATCTGTCCGTCGGTCGCTCACTCTCTGCCCGTTTCGTGCCACAGGGGTGCCTCCTTGCTGTTCTCCGAGGAGGGAGGGGGTGTTTATAGGTCCCTCAGCCACCCTCTAGTCCGCCCCCTTCCCTTCCTTTCCCTTCCCTTCGCGTTGGTCCACCTGTCTGGAGTGGAGGGGCAGCCAGGAATAGCTGCCCAGCAGCTGCAAGCTGCAAATTCAGCACCTCCTCGGGAGTAAGGGTCATCGCGAAACGAGCCCCCCAGGCAGTTTCCTACATTGATCGGTAAACAGCAGCTCTTCTGTTACCAAAGCAAGAGTTCCTCTCTTAGCCAAGCAAGGCCTATCCTCAACTAGGGTACAGTAAGGCTTGCCGGGTGTAGGTGCCTAATTGGCTTTGCGTTGCTCATTTAGATGACTAGGCTCGGCGTTGGAACACACAGTGCATCTGAACATGTGTAGAATAGCCACAAGTAAGCACAGAGAGCATCTAGGATGAACAATATGTGGCCCTCCATAGAGGGGGCTGCAGTTCCTATCAGACCCAGTCAGCATCATCTGTGGTGAGGGATGATGAAGCTGCAAGTCAACCACATCTGGAGCGCCCGCTTCTGTGGTAGGATTCTGGTCTGGGAGTTCAGAGGCCATATGAAAATTGTCTTTAAAGAGGCTGAATCCACCAAAGCCACTGCAGTAAGTTTTTTTTTAATGGGATGAAGTTACTGAAGATGAAATACAATCAGTCAAAAACACCTCAAAACATAAGGAACTATGAAGTTCTCTTTTAAAATATGGATCTGTAAATTCCAGTAGAACAGATGTAGTAGTCTGTCGGAAGCAAGACTCAGGCAGGGCAGAGTCATTTACAGGTTGCCAAAATCTAGAGGCAAACCTTCTGGCAGAAACTTGATCTTTCCTTTGTGGGACATGATATTCTGCTCTTCTTTTTTTTTCTTGGTCAGCTTTCATGTCTGATAAGCAGAAAAAATTATCCTGTAGACCAGTGGTCCTCAACCTTGGGTCTCCAGATGTTCTTGGACTACAACTCCCAGAAGCCTTCACCACCACCTCTGCTGGCCAAGATTTCTGGGAGTTGGTCCAAAAACATCTGGAGGCCCAAGGCTGGGAACCCCTGCTGTAGACCACTGGTTCTTAACCTTGGGTTACTCAGGAGTTTTGGACTGCAACTCCCAGAAGCCTTCACCACCAGCTGTCCTGACTGGGGTTTCTGGGAGTTGCAGTTCAAAAGCATCCGAGTAACAAAGGTTAAGAACCACTGCTGTAGACCATCTTGACTGGTTGATGTTGTCAACATTCGGGCAGCCCTTTACTATGTAAAGGTTTGCATCTTTTTTCCTGCTGGCAATATTGTGCAGCAATCTCAGGCAATTTCTTGGCTTTTTGAATCATGGTACAGAAAATCCCACATTCATAAACTGAAGCTTTTCTGAAGATCTTACTTTCTGTATAACACTGTCCTTATCAGTTCTAACTGTATAGATGGGTTTAGCAAACAGCCTACTATAAAAACATGCAGACATCTTTTTTATTGCATAACTGTCCTGTAGAAATTTTGGCCTTGGAGGATTAGGAGAAGGTGAACCACTGGTATAATCTAAGGAATGGCACTGGAATTGGATTTCCTCATACCAACTGGTAGAACAAACTTCTTTTGGTGCGGTTTCTGACTAAGATGTACCACTGGACAACAATGAGCTGTTTCTGTTAATCTGGCTGCTGATTTCCGAACAAAGCTGACAGTGGACAGGCACCCCAATCTCAGTGTTTAATTTCCTGAGCATATATCTTAATTCTGTTCTTAATTCTCTTCTAACACCCTAACAGGTGTTTGATTTGCTTTGATATATGTTCATCTCCAGTGACTCAGTTAAGGAGCAGCCAGCAACTTTTCTGTAGCTTGAGAAAGCAGTTGATAGAGATCTCAAATGTCAAAGGGTCAAAGCTTGACTTTTTTGAATGGATAAATTGCATTGACTTCACGTTGCAAGGCTGTTGTTTTCTTAAATGCATGCGAAATTGGACTGAGACTTTGACAACTCACTGTTTTAAATACAGTTTGCATATAAATATATATGAATGATGGTCCACATGGTTGAGTTAGCACATTTTTGTATGCTATAGCAGTCGGGTATTAAATATCTTCAGGCATCAGGGCCAAATATCTCTGTAGACACAAACACGAGATCGCTCTGAAACATGAAGGACATCCCTGGCAGACAAGTGGCTAGGCATTTTCTCCATGCCATGATAAAACTTCTTCCAAACTAGAATCCTCCAGATGCTTGGACTAAAATTCTAATCTTCTCCGTCCACCATGACCATGTTGGGTTGGTGGGAGTTATAGTTCACATGGAAAGGACATACAATCAGATCAGGCTGCGATAGCAGAGCACTATGAAACTCAAAATCTGAACTAAATTGCAAATTCCAGCCATTACTGTTTTCTATAATACAGTGGCTTTCAAAAATTTTCATCTTCTGGGAATGTTTTCCCATATGTCTACTCTAACATAGTATCCTAAAACATGCAGCATAGTAAATCTGTGATTGCAGAGGATTCTGGGGCATGTTTCAGTCAACTCATGCATGGTGCTGACTAGGCCTGTTGGGTTTCACTGTTGCTCCAAGAGACTGAGGAATTACCTGGAGATATATCACTTACCTATGACAAAGGAGGACCAGTAAGGCAACTGAGTACAATGGTGAACAACCCATCTTTCAAGAAGGCTTCTTTCTCATTATTTCACTCATTGAGAAACTTTTGATAAGTTTGACATTAACTGTTCTAGTGGTTTTGGTTTTGTTTTGACCATGAAATCAATACACAAAATACTGTTAAGTGTTTGATTTGTCAAGGCTAATGTCTTGTGATATTATGTTCAAGAAGATATGTGGCAGTTTGCCACCATACTTGTTTTTGGAGAAAATGTAGGAAATAGAACCCAGCTTTAAAGGTCGTAAGCTTTTGATGGCATAAATGAAAGGTCATCTGTAAACTAGCCTTGGCAAAACCATACTTTTGTAGTCAGAATACTATGGTAAACTGTCTGGAGAAGTTGACCTGTCCACAAAAGCTCAGATTAAAACACAGCAATAAGTCTAAAGTGCCACAAAATTTTTCTTTTCTTTTCTTTTCTGTCTGATAGGGCAGACTGTCACCTTTGAAGAATGAAAGGGCTTGTGCAGAATACCTTACTTAATCCACTTCAGGTCTTCCTTCTCTTTAATATCCTTCCCCTTGTTTTTTCTCCCCTTAATGATCAGCTCCCATTAATGATGAATAACTTTACAAAACTGAAACTCACAAAGTCACTTCACAGGTATTGCCTACAACAAACAAGGCCAAGTTAAAGGCGAAAAAAGAGTGCTCATTTCGTTATTCTCTATCGTTGGAGAGGTGGAACTGCTAGACTTGGTATCATCACAGCATTAATTCAGAGCAGGCTGAGTCATGTTCTCTTGGATACCCAGCAGGTGGACTTATAAACAGAATTTTCTTATTATGCGTAAGAAACACAACTGCGTGCTTACCTCATTTGTAAATAATGATGGCAGGTGTGAGCTGGGGTAATATGAGAGTTCATCATTTAAGAGGTTGTCACTGGAGTAGGACAGTACGTTCTAGCCTGTACCCTGTGTTTGCCCATTTGGGGAATTTGCTGTTTTACACATGATCTTATTAGCAACATAATTCACAGTGTGTTTAGCTGAAATAGAAGGTTTTAAGCCAATTGATTCTCACTAAATTCAACAGGATTATTCTCTTAAATCTGACTCAGTTACTGAAATTATTGTAGTTGAATAATAAATGGCACGATATGAAACAATTCACATGGGCTATCGTTATATAACTCAGTATTCTAATATTACTTACTGTATTAAAATATGGCATATATGTTTATTTATTTTTTTCCTGCCCTGCCAGTACCTTACATGAATATAAATAGAAAGTACTGACATAAATTAAAGTTGGCAGAATTTCGTTGTATGTGTATATACTTACAATGACAATAAATTATTATTATTATTATTATTAAAAAAATTCAGAAACCCGTTCATATGAGACATCTATGCAGTAATAAACATGACCATTGAACTCAGTTACTGAAATTTGCTTGATTCTTTTAAAAGATATAGGCCAAAATACAATTTAAAATTATGTTTATTGTTGTTATTTATCTGTTGTTTATTGGGTCTTTTTCAAGGAAAGAGGCAGGGTATAAACAAACAAACAAACAAACAAACAAGTTAAGTAAGTAAGTAAGGAAGGAAGGAAGGAAGGAAAGTAAGTAAGTAAGTAAGTAAGTAAACAAGTAAGTCCAAAGGTGTAAATTTCAGTGGTGACTTGTCACTAGTTAAGAAGTCAGTGTTTGTATTTCTTATCATGTACCAAGTTGTGCAACTGGTGTGAGACAAGAAATACACACATTGACTTAACTATCAGCATTTGACCACTGAGATTTACCCACTGGTGGGTGTAAATGATGAGATTTTGGCCATTGCAGTATAAAGGCAACACTTGTTTGTGGTATGCCTGGCACAAAAACCACTTGTCTTGGATATTTTTAGCATCTGACATTGTTAATATTCTTTTTATTTATTCCTTTTATTGCAGCATCTTTAATTGCATTTTGTTGTTAGTAATCTTGAGATCTTAGAAAGGAAATTCTATTTTTAACAAAAATTGTACAAAAGCTATCCTAAAAATTGTGCATGTGTGTTCATACTCACATTAATCACTTTCCTCCTACGTTTTCACAGTTTTCTAACAACTGCAAGTCTATGCTTGTGTTATGTTGCTTTCTATACAGTAGGGTTCAGGGTAGTGCAGCGAACCTCCAACTACTCAAGAGTTTTTTCTGAGTAGATACATGTAAGATTTCATTGATAGTTTGCTATCTTCTTTCAGCAAATGGAGAGGGGATATACAGCATCTTTATATTTTCTAATAGCAGCTTGGGCTGGAGTGGATATATATTATATTTAATGTTACATGTGGATTTATCAGCTTCCGCAGAAGACAGGTATAAAATAATGTTTTTATACCTAATCAAAAACCTAACAGTTCAAAATGGTAGATGTGATGAAGAAAGGAGATTTATTTATTTCATTTATTTATTTATTTTATTTATATCCCGCCTATCTGGTTGTGTCAGGACCACTCTAGGCGGCTAACAACATTAAAAGATAATACAATAAATATACGTATAAAAACAATTTACATAACAGAAATACTGAGCAGAATGGGAAAGCTAAAGGAGATGGCAATATATTGTTACTTAAGTATGATGTAGTGTTGATAGGAAAATAATTTCCATTGGAAATTGAGTCTACCTTGCTGACTGACATATGGATGACTTGTTATGTAGATCTATATTAAGATATTCATGAGAGAGGAAAAAAACTGTGAAAAGAGAAGGGGAAATATCCAAGATAAAAATCCAGGACAATGAGTGCTAGACACATTTTAATAACAACTGAAGAGATGCAGGAATTATGTATTCTGAATTCATACAGAGATCTTACAGAGAACAAACTTGAAGAAAATAAAATTAAACAGTGTACACAGGTCCAAGAAATGTATTGCTTTTAATGAAGTACCAAATTCGATTATTTGTCTTGTTCAGTTCAAGTCACTTGAAATATTTCCTTTGCTGAAAGTATTTATTTATTTAAGCAGAATCTAAACAGATGTTATTCCAATACTAATTCTTATCTGATCATCCTCTGGATAACTCTTAAATAGGATCTAGAAGATTTGAATACTGCAACAATATTATCAGCTGGGCAAATACAATTTTGAACAGTTCATTTATAGAAATTGTAATTCAGTTTGTGGATATCTTAGGTTACTTAGGTCGCTAGGCGTTCACTTGAGAGCTTAACTTCATCAGAGGTGCTGAGGAAAGAGACACTTCCATCATAATCTGATGCTTTTCAGATCTGTTGGACTGTAGCTCCTACCATCTACCAGCATCCACAAACAAACAAAAAATATATTGGCTGAGTTGTCTGGGAATGTGAGATTTCTTGTCCAACGTATATGGAGGCATTTAGTTTGGGGTTGTTATCTACATCATCTCTCCCTTGACCGCTTCCTTTCACCAGTTGATTTTTAAAATTCTAGGCATTGAAACCTAAAAACATATTTATGGAGATAATCAAATATGCTGAATCTTCATGAACCACAACTGAGAAATCGAACAGCTCTGTATGTTATCACTTCTGTAAATTTGAGTATCACTTTAACTGTCTTGGCTCCATTCTGTAGCTGTCTGGAATTTGTAGTTCGGTAGGGAATTTGTAGTTTGGCATTCTTCTACACTACAACAGAGAACAGCAAGCACCCCATCAAACTATCGATCCCAGGATTCTGCAGGATGCATCAGTGTCTCTTGAAGTACTGTCAAACTGTTATAATTGTGTAGTGTAGATTATAGTCAGCAACCAGGAAGCCACATGTATGTTTCAAGTTTGGAGAAAGGAAGAAGGCTTTCCATATAGTATAAATGTGAACTCCTCCCTATCTACATCTCTGCATTGGTGTCTAGGGAAAGGGTAGATGAAAACTCTTAAGATCAAGGAATATCTACATGCTTTGAAAATTGTACCTACATGAAAAACGTGCAACAAATGCTTTACTCGTGGATGGCATTTTGGTAAACTGACTTATAATGAATGTTACAATTCACCCTTCCATAGGTTACCTCACTCCTGTGGATTGCACTGTCTGAGACAGCAGCTGGGAGCCGTAATCAGAATCTGACGCATTGAAGGGCTGCCAGGCAACCAAACTTTATGGTCCCCCCCCCCTTTCAGTAAGATGTATAACCAGCGCAAGTCAAATTGTATTATGCATCACTGGTGCCATTTTCTGTTTTTTTAAAAAGAGGAAAATACAAATTGTCACCCAACTTCTGATCTATAATTCAGAAGATGAATAACTAGAAAGATACTGGCTGACATGTGAATACAGTCAATAAAGTGCTGACAATGATTGAATAACCTCGCTTCCATGAAAAAAGATATTGTTTTCAATAAGGTAAAATAGGAAGAGCCTAAAGCTTTGAAATCATAGAAATAGAGGAGACCTCAAAGATTATGACCCCGCACATACTGGCAATCCACTCCAGTATGTCAAGTTGATTGTTACTGTTAGTACTTTTCTAGGGTTTTCTAGGTATAGAATACTCAGAAGTGGTTTACCATTCTCCTGGAGGAATCATGGAACTATGCTGCTTCCCAGAACTATAAAGGCAGATTCTTCTTCTGAGAGGTATATCAGGGAATCAAACTCCCAACCAGATGCTGTATCTTCTCACTGAACTATCCAGTCAGCTCTAAACACTACTACACAACCTTAATGGGCATTGAAAATAGCATTTCCTTGCTTTGTTGGAGATGGACATGCCTTTCAAAACCAGAAGGAAGCACAGTGAGATAAAAAGTGTCTCCTGAGTCTTACAAAAGAGGCAAACGATTTTAAAAGTACTGTAAATGTATGTATAATTTTCCTGATAAAAAAATTAAGCAGATGCATATGAATTGTTACGTATATGAATGGTTTGGTAGCTCTGTCCATGTATGACATGAGGGGTCTGAGGTATATGGTATATACACTAATGTATTAATATTATTATAAATTAGTATTAATATAAAGAATCTAATGCATATCGGAATAAAAGGGAGAACTTATAGGATCAACTCCTGAAGTGGCATTCAACTCCTGAAATGTTATTTCCAGAAACTAGAGCTACATAACTAGTCCTTCTTAAACTAAGGTGCACAGTAGAAACAAAATGGAACCCCAGCTTCCACTGTATTAATCTCATATTAGAACAACTAATACAGTATTAAATTTGTTAAACAAATGCAACACTAATGGTTTCAGAAAATAATGCATGCAAGTTCATTATTATGAAAATATTGGAAATAATACTGCTTTTACCTGTGTGGTCCATTTTTAAACAAAAATAACTTATGGGTTTAGATTCATCTGTGGAATTTCAGAAGCCACCTGTGTATCTGAATAATATAATAAATGGTCATTGTTGTTTAATTGCTATAGCTGGATAGCTCAGTGGTTTAGATGGAGCCAGAGGTTGGGAGTTTGAAGCCCCACTGTGCCTCCTTAACAGGGACGGGACAGTAATCCATAGGGTCTCTTCTAGCCCTGCAGTTCTAAGATTAGTATTATCATTATTAAGTATACTAACTATATTGATATTTATGCTTAGATATGTATGATGCATTTTAAATCTTGTGTGTTTAGTCGTTTAGTCGTGTCCGACTCTTCGTGACCCCATGGACCAGAGCACGCCAGGCCCTCCTGTCTTCTACTGCCTCCCGGAGTTGTGTCAGGTTCATGTTGGTTGCTTCGCAGACACTGTCCAGCCATCTCATCCTCGGTCGTCCCCTTCTCCTCTTGCCATCACACCTTCCTAACATCAAGGTTTTTTCCAAAGACTCTTTTCTTCTCATGAGATGGCCAAAGTACTGGAGCCTCAGCTTCAGGATCTGTCCTTCAAGTGAGCATTCAGAGTTGATTTCCTTTAGAACTGATAGGTTTGTTCTCCTTGCAGTCCAGGGGATTCTCAAGAGCCTCCTCCAGCACCACAATTCAAAGGCATCAATTCTTCGGCGGTCAGCTTTCTTTATGGTCCAGCTCTCACTTCCATACATCACGACAGGAAAAACCATAGCTTTGACTATTCGGACTTTTGTTGGCAAGGTGATGTCTCTGCTTTTCAAGATGCTGTCAAGATTTGTCATCGCTTTCCTCCCAAGAAGAAGGCGCCTTTTAATTTCAGGGCTGCTGTCTCCATCTGCAGTGATCATGGAGCCCAGGAAGATAAAATTTGACACTGCCTCCATATCTTCCCCTTCTATTTCCCAGGAGGTGATGGGACCAGTGGCCATGATCTTAGTTTTTTTGATGTTGAGTTTCAGACCGTTTTTTGCACTCTCCTCTTTCACTCTCATTACAAGGTTCTTTAATTCCTCCTCACTTTCTGCCATCAGAGTGGTATCATCTGCATATCGGAGGTTGTTGATAATTCTTCCGGCAATCTTAATTCCGGCTTGGGTTTCTTCCAGTCCAGCCTTCCGCATGATGTATTCTGCATATAAGTTAAATAAGCTGGGGGACAATATACAGCCTTGCCGTACTCCTTTCCCAATTTTGAACCACTCAGTTGTTCCATGACCAGTTCTAACTGTTGCTTCCTGTCCCACATATAGGTTTCTCAGGAGACAGATAAAGTGATCAGGCACTCCCATTTCTTTAAGAGCTTGCCATAGTTTGCTGTGGTCCACACAGTCAAAGGCTTTCGCATAGTCAATGAAGCAGAAGTAGATATTTTTCTGGAACTCTCTGGCTTTCTCCATAATCCAGCGCAAGTTAGCAATTTGGTCTCGAGTTCCTCTGCCTCTTCGGAATCCAGCTTGTACTTCTGGGAGTTCTCGGTCCACATACTGCTGAAGCCTACCTTGTAGGATTTTGAGCATAACCTTGCTAGCGTGCGAAATGAGTGCAATTGTACGGTAGTTGGAGCATTCTTTGGCACTGCCTTTCTTTGGGATTGGGATGTAGACTGATCTTTTCCAATCCTCTGGCCACTGTTGAGTTTTCCAAACTTGCTGGCATATTGAATGTAGCACCTTAACAGCATCATCTTTCAAGATTTTAAATAGTTCAACTGGAATGCCATCACCTCCACTGGCCTTGTTGTTAGCCAGGCTTTCTAAGGCCCACTTGACTTCGCTCTCCAGGATGTCTGGCTCAAGGTCAGCAACTACATTGTCTGGGTTGTCCGGGATATTCAAATCTTTCTGATATAATTCCTCTGTGTATTCTTGCCACCTCGTCTTGACGTCTTCTGCTTCTGTTAGGTCCTTCCCATTTTTGTCTTTTATCATGTTCATCTTTGTGCAAAATGTTCCTCTAATATGTCCAATTTTCCTGAACAGATCTCTGGTCTTTCCTTTTCTGTTATCTTCCTCTATTTCTTTGCATTGTTCATTTAAGAAGGCCCTCTTGTCTCTCCTTGCTATTCTTTGGAAGTCTGCATTCAAGTTTTAAATCTTAGAACTTTTAAATCTGAAGAGAGATTTAATTCAAATGTTGTATTGTATCATGTTGTGTCATTTTTATTATTATGTAATTTGCCATGGCCTGTGTGCTAAAGCAATACATTGAATTCATTCAAATAAACTGGCAACAGGTACTCCAAGATAGATAAAACATGACTTTTAGCATGTGAGGTATCATAAACAAATGTGTTCAGTCAAGATATGGTTGAAGCCTAATACCACTCCTGATTTATTACCTATTTGAAAGTGAGGTTTCTCCAACAGTTTATGCTTTTCAGAGGTAAAAGGATCAAAACTCAATTAAATATGCACAGTAATTTTTCCAGGGTGGGAACAAAGGTACATTGTTATATGTCATAATTTGTGTGCATGGCATACATCATTACCTCAGTGTGTCTCTACACATACAATAAGATAAGAAATAAATGTAGGATTCTGTAGGGCAGATGCCAATGACTCAGTGTTTTCCAATATATATTTTAGTGCTAAGTGCTAGTAATAAAATATATCACTGAGCAAAAAAGAAATCTAGCATTTGCCAATACTGTACTTCAAAGAGCCAATTATTCGCTCTTGCTTTGAGTCCAGAAATAGATACACCTGAATTCTGAGATTTCAGCCTGTAACTGAAGCAAAGATATATATACCCAAAGCCTAATTATATATCCAGAAATTTTTTAAAAATAAACTAAGTTTCCTCTAAAAGTGGTTGCAATTTATGTACTGAAAATATAGAGGTGTGCACTGTACTTGCCAAATAAAAATAATAATTTATATACTTGCACAAAGTAACAAAAAATAAAGACAACACGACTGGTTAAAATATAGATAAACTTCAGAATTAAATTCATATTTCAACATGTTCATCAATCTTCAGGAACTCGGAGGAACTTTAAACCACGTATCTAAATCTTTCTTTATTTATACCAAAACTAGTAGTCACCTAGTTTTGGATTTCTGGATGTGGAGCCAGAGGTTGGGAGTTATCCTGTGAGTAGAGCCAGGCAATGTGGCCTTGGTCAAATCCCAGGATATCCCCAAATGAATGGAATAGCATATCACTTCTGAGTACTTCCTACCCAGAAAAACCCTAAAAAGAGTAATCAAAACTCAGAATTGACTTGATGGCACATGATTATTATTATTTAGTGGTAAATTCAAATTAATTGAGAGAGCTTCCTCAGAACTGTTATACTAACAGAAACGAAAGAATCCAGACACCAGCTAAAAACCTAGGGCCTGAATTTGTTAGCAGTACTCTTAGAGTCCTCTTTGCTTAACCCCAATTTGGAGTAACCAGATAAAATTCCATACTGTTACATTAGAGAAGTTTTTAGCATGTACTGTATACATTACTGGAACAGCGACGTCTACGTTGGCTTGGGCATGTTGTGAGAATGGCTGACGGTCAAATTCCAGAAGATCTCCTGTATGGAGAATTAGTGCAGGGAAATCGCCCCAGAGGGAGACCACAGCTGCGATACAAGGACATCTGCAAGTGGGATCTGAAGGCCTTAGGAATGGACCTCAACAGATGGGAAACCTTGACACCTGAGCGTTCAGCCTGGAAGCAGGTGGCACAGCATGGCCTCTCCCAATTTGAAGAGACACTTGTACAGCAGGCCAAGGCAAAGAGGCAATCCCAAAACCAGCCAAACCAGGGAGCTGGACAGGGGACAGATTGTATTTGTCTTCAATGTGGAAGAGATTGTCACTCTCGAATTGGCCTTCTCAGCCACACAAGACACTGTTCCAAGACCTCCATACAGAGCACATTACCATAGTCTCTCGAGACTGAAGGATGCCTATAAGTATATTAGAGAACTGTGATCAGGAATGTAAAAGTATGGGTAAACACAGAGTATACTAAGGACAGATGCTGGGAAACATTGTACTGTACTTCCAGTAATATCAGTAATGACTGAATATTTGTTTGTAAAGCCAATCTCTTTCTTTAAGGCTCTTCAGAATCCAGGTACTGCCATTCATCTGGCACCATGACATTCACATGGAGCTACTTTTATTGCAGCAATTCTGCTGTAGCCTGAATGATCAAAAGTCATAGTACTTGTAAGCTGGGAACATGTGTTTCTTCAAATTACTTTATTCAAGGTAGAAATCTTGTGCACACATGCTTGAGAGTAAGCCCACTGGACACAGTAAGGCATTCTTGGTAAATATACCTAGGTGTGTGTGAGGCCTGGTTATATTTAAATGTTTTGTTTATATGATCTAGTAGGTATGTGATGAGAGGGATGAGTGAGGAGCATGGAAGGCTGGTAAGAATGGTGGAAAATAAATTATGGGAGTTGTATGTTGGTGGGGTTTGAGCAGTCTGAGTGAGCAGTGTGATGTGAAGAGCTGGAGGGGGTGATATTTGGAGTCTGGGATCTGTGAGAGAAGTCTGAGAAACAGATGAGTGTGTGGAAGGGGGAAGAGTTAATAGAGAATATGAAGGAATGTGCTGAATACTGTACATTCAAAGCCTAGGAATCAACAACGTTCTTTTAACACTGTTGTTTTAATAAAATCTTATTTGTTCTAATCAAACTGAGTGGTGCTGAGTGCTGCTGATGTGGAAAATGGTATAAGTGGTATAAGTAAAGGGTCAATTACACACAAAAAGGTGCAGCTAAAGGTTTGCAGCAGTAAAAGAGGAAGAGAGGAAATGTGAAGATTATTAAAGAAAACATATTTATTTTTGTGGTGATTTAAAGGGACCATTACCTTAATAGTCAAGCAACATGGCAAAAGGTTTGACACAAATTTCAAAGAAAAAATGTGACAGTGTGCCTAATCCTACATAGACATATTTTTTTACTGAGAAGTCCAAATCTTCAGTTTTATATTGAATATAAAACTGTTACAACATAGCAAAATGTTGAATTGGAACATGCATAATTTTAATACATAGCCATCTGGATGGCATTCTGTACACACCCGGACATATTTCTGTGTGGATCACTAAGCCCTTAAGCATCAAAATACTCCTGGACATGAGACTAGCTGGCACTAACATGAGTGAGAAATGATACCATGATTACCACTGTGTCATATATAAAAGAATATGGAACACAGCAATGCTGTTCCTCATTCTTGATTTGAGTTATAATTTAGAAATGGTTCTCCTGCCTATAAGCTTTTGATCAGGTAATGCAAGAAAGAACTGGTGTAGGGGGAAACAAAGTCAAGTCCCAAAGCACATTTTAGGAGGAACAAACATACTTTCCTAGGACATAAAAGGATGCTAAGGTGCAGTCAGAGAGAGTTCTCTAGCCCCATCTTCCTTCTGCCATTGAATCCATTGCCCCAAATGTGTGAGGGACAAGGAGACTGAAGAGGACACCCTCTGCTGTTTGTGAGGATTTTCCAAATTAATTGGAACCCCTGATTTTCTTTCAGAACTCTGCTATTCAAATTTGTCACTCCCCATGCCTCAAGGGCAACATAAGCAGACACAGAGGGAGGTGGGCAAGTATAATACTCCTGAACATAGGGCGAGTATTTTGTAGTATTAATTCCAGAAGAAGGCTATATAATTTCCCTCAAGCAAAATGTTTTCCATTCAGACAGGTCTCAATGTGTATACTGTATTTTGAAGAAATTTGACAGCCTTGAAAGGAAGGAAATCTCAACCTCACTCTTCTGAATAGTGCTAACCCAGTAACAAAATCAAAGGCTTCACAGGAAATTTCCAGAGATCAGAATAGTCACAGATGTCTTGGCACAATTAATGAGGAGGAAAATAGGAAGGGTAAATTTAATTTTCAGGACAAAATGCAGTTGTTGGTAAAACTTTTAAAAGGTGCTACATCTTCTTTAGTGAAAGTTTTGATGGAGATACAGAGAACATTGTTGCCAGATATATTATTAACTTTGATCCAGGCCTCATAGTGCTTCCAGTAAAGCAAAGCATGCTGCTGTATACCACCCCATAGCATTTAAAGTACTCTCCAGGCAGCTTACAAGTTAACTATGCAGGTTACACTTTGCTCCCCCCCCCCGTGAGCTGGGTACTCCCTTTACCAACCTTGGAATAATGGAAGGCTGAGTGAACCCTGAGCCAGCTACCTGGGATTGAACCTGAGGTTGTGAGCACAGTTTTGGCTGCAGTACAGCAGTTTAACCACTGCACCACAAGGATCTTCTTGGTAGATCCATGAAACCAATTCCACAAGTTAGCAATAACTAAGTTCCATTAATTTCAATTGAACTATTCAACATAGAATTGAGTCTGAGGCAGTTTATTGTGCTGGCCGGGAATTCTGGGAGTTGTAGTCCAAGAACATCTCAGGCCCAAAGTTTGGGAAACACTGATCTAGTATTGATTGAACTGTTTTGTTCTTAGAATACATCGACACCCAGAATACCAAGTTGTTAATCAGTAAACTTATTTAAAAATAGGAATAACATCCTGAAAACAATAACAACAAACACTGTAAAGATGAAATGATCCACTGTGCCCCTTCCAGCTATTATTCTATCATTCTCGCAAATCTTTCTCATGTTGCATAAACAATGAAAAACATTAGTAGCAATGTACAGTAGTGGCCCACGAGTGAATCATTGAACACCTTTTACTTTTTTTCAGCTTGCCTTTTCTGTTATTTAAGAAATTTGTATCATACTTTTTCTGCCCAGGAGAGGAGTCCTATAAAACATGAACACACAAAATTACTTTGGCAGATCATTAAAATTAATTTGCAGTAACTAAAAGCAGCAGCAAAGAAAAAGAAAGAGCAATCATAGGAGTCAATAAATAAAAGAAAAGCAGAGGGGCAGGTTCTTAATACTCCTAATATGTCATAGGATACTCGGCAATCTGTCCCTCTGAAAGATGCTTGAATGCCAAAGGCTGAAGAAGCTTGCTTTTACTGCCAGAATCAATTATGATCAATAATATAACTGCTTCATCCTACCTGGCTGGCTGGCATATCATGGCTACACCAGGAGAACAAATTTGTTTGAAATTTGGTGGGGAGAAAAGATACTGGAAAGAATAATTTGGGGCCTGGGTGTAGGGAGCAGATGAAGAGTAAAGTATATTGCTTCCCTACACCTGGTTCCCTTCTCTGGAAATGACTTTTCCTCTTCAAAAGGTGTTGTCAGGTGTTGCTAGGCTACAGTTACATATATTGGTGTGTCATTGGATCCAGAGGGCACAAGTCACTGGGGGAAGTACTCCTATGCAGGCTTCACTGACATGAACAGTTGTGGAAGAGCACTGTATATGTCCCATGTTAATTGGCACTGATGATGGATTTCCATTTTCAGCAAGTGTTAGTTTGGAAACCTCCATTGTAGACTGGTATATGACATTGAAGAGCGCAGGTGCCGCTGCTCTTTGATACTCCTGCTAAGAAGGAAAGACTGCTAGCTGAGGCAGTTATTACAGTGCACATAAACACTCCAGGACTCTGCCAAGAAGGGCCTCCATAGGAATGTGAGAGAGAGGTTTCACTTCACAGCCTGTAAACCCCGCTAGGATCCTGTGGGGTGAAAACTGCTGAAACCCAAGGGTTCTATGTTAAACCAAGCTTGTAAATCTTTGGGATCTGGGGTGAGCAAAGGATGTCATGTAGGGGTGACTGGTCCCTTCATTTAAAATGTCTGACAAACAGGATGGAAAGTGTGGAGTGAAGAGGATGCCTTGCTGTATGAGGTGTAATATTAATTTTCATGGCCTCAGATGCTCCAAAGGATCCTGAAAAGGACTTCTTAATTTCCCAGCCAGACAGTGTGTCTCATGGAGAAACTTAACCCCAGGCTTTTCAGTTAATGTTTTAATAGCAGTCATAATTAGTCCATGCATTAACTGCTCATTTTGTTATTTCTCCTTGGCATATACAATATGCACAGCCTTCACCTGTTTTCTCATAAGGTGCATTGTTTGAAGGCAAGAGCAGTATACTTTGCACATACAAAAAATGCTAACCATTTTAAAAAGCTGATGTATTTGTAAACCCTGGTTAGTTTTTTATATTTTCTGCTTCCTGTATCAAGTCTGGCATCTGTAAAGATGCCATAAAAGCAATACCAGGTTAGAACTCCTTTAAATGCTGACACCGGCCTAGATAAAATTTTACAGTTGCCGTAGAAAGATGCCGTTGTACCTTCACTATGGAGAATGATTCCCATTGGGCTCATAATGTTTAGAAGTAGCTGCCAAGTGGAACTCAAGTACTGCAAGCTATTCACTGCTGGTTTCATCAGTGGGTTGTAAGTGAGGAGAGAACTGAATCTCTCTCTGAGGATCTGATAGCACATCTGTTGACTTGTGACACTGTCTTCTTTCTTCCCTTTATGCTTCAAATGAATATTAGGAAGGGAAAGACTATAAACAGGGGATACAAATCTCTGGCATTCCATGGACCAAATACAACACCAGTTCAAGGTCAGGGTAGGATTATTCAGTCAGTTCCACATTGCCCTGAACTGAAAATATTAATATCTCAATGATTTTATCCATCACACTTAAACATGCAGAATTTTGTAAATGTTATTTCGTTAAGCATTGCATAGTTCTTGTTTTTGTCTAAACTTAACATCTTTGATGATAGAAATCCTGAAAACCAAGTCATATCTGAGATAGATATGTATCAGTAATTGTTGAAAGTTACTAATTATAAACCACCACCACCACCACCACCACCACCATCATCATCATCATAGTGTGCCACCGAGTAAACTCTGACTTAGGGTAACCCTTTTCAGGGTTTCTCAGGTAGAGAATACTCAGAAGTGGTTTGTTTACCTTTCCCTTCTTCTGGGGACATTCTGGGACTATGCAGCTTACCACCCAAGGCCACACAGGCTGGCTGTTCTGGGATGTGCAGTGGGGAACTCCCAACATCTGGTTTTGCAGCCAGATATCTAACTCACTGACCTATCCAGCCAGCACAAATAAGGTATTTGTAATTCCTGCATAAAGCAGTTTCAGAGATAGTTATAGCTGTCTCTTCCTTGTGAAGTTTAGTTTAATAATAATATCTGGTATTATCGCTCTATTAACCTCTGTTCTGTAGGTTTGGGAGCGCAAGAAACTTGTTCTGTCATTTGTGTTTCCACACTTCCCTTGCCTGAAGGACATCTCGCAGCACCATCTTCTCCAGCATGGTTGAGGTTCTGAGGTATGTTGATTTAGAGGATATTATGTGATAGATGAGGCCAAGGGGGAAGTGTACAAATCAGTCAGGATCTGCAAAGTCAGAGCCTCAAAGCAGAAAGTAGTAATAACCTCCTACCACAAGACATCTGATCCTGCAAGCTCCAGCGTAAACTTAGCATGGCCTTTTGGAAAGTACTCCATGTGGTAAGGCACACAGTAAATTATGGCTTCAAATGCCAACAAATACTTAGGGATTATCAGAATTTATTAACTGGCTCAAACAAGAGTTCCAGACTGATTGACCAAGAAGACTTCCAACCTAAGTAATTATCTTCTGGGAAATCTAGGCAGAAGGCCTACTCAGCCTCTACATACCTACCATTCCACTGGAAACTCTTGAAAGAAACGAAACGCCCTCTTGTAACTCTTCTTCTATCTTCTAGCTTGGAAAGAACTACGTGAATGGGAGGACTGCAGATCTGCACAAAATCACTGAGAATGTTGCAAGGCAAGAATTTCTCAGTCCGCCTCCCATCATAGAGATGTAAACGCAACTTTCCAGTTATACCTAACAAACAGACAGAAGGTGTTTTAGTTCCTGATATATAAAGAGCGTGTTTTTCATGCTTATCTGTCAAACAAACCCTGGATATAGTTGTTTTTGTTTCTCTTCTTGTATTGTTGAATACAAATTGTGCAGTTTGGGAAGGGGAACTACATTTGGAAAGCTGGTAGATGTGCTGTTGGGAAAGTGGCATGAGGGGATTAGACACACATTATGCACTGGTGATAAAATATTGGAGTGGATATTTGCAACAATATAAGTGCAGAAACCCTTGAAGCAGCCGTAAATCATTCACGGATCATCGTGAGCCTAGAAAATTCCTGTCATTTAGAGGTAAGGAGAGTTGGCAGCAAAGATTTAAAGAGACAACAGGGATAAAGAGATAAATATATTCTGGACCAAGCAGACTCATAAATAAATTGTTAAAGTACAGGAGATAGGAATTGCTGACTTATATGCAGCCACCACCAGTGACACACAAAGTAAGCAAGGTTCAAAGTATACTTTTTTAAAAGTGGGATGTCTGTGCAATTGGACAATCTCCATTAAAAAAAAAAACCAGACAATATATGCCAAACTAATTGCAAGTCTTCATCTGGAATCCTATTATGCCCATCTGCATAATCCCAGCATGTAACTTTCAGGAGAGAATTGACACAAGTTAAGAAGTCAGAATAGACATTTCCTCTTGCACACCTAATCACATTGGGTGAGTGACAGGAGATGTTCACTCTGACTTCTTAACTTGGAAGAATTGGTTGCTGAAGATTACAGTGCTGGTGTTCACACCAGTAGAAATATACAGGATTCTTGCCTTCATTTTATTACCCAACGACCAGTGTATCAAAGAAAACTATTGGTTACCTAGACTAATGACGGACCAGCCTATCTCCTATCAAACCATGATCCCCCCCCGAGTGAGCAAATATTTGGATGCCAGTTTCATTTCCCAGTTTCTGTCCCATCTTGTTGACTCAGTTATCTAGATATCTAATTAGTTGTACTTGCTAGTTTCTCATACTTAGTATTACATTCCTTTATTTACATAGAAGACAATACAAAGATTTCTGCAGCATTTAAAACATCCTTCCAGCATCTGATAAAGGAAAGTTGTTATGCAAACAAAAAATTCATAGCATATTGGTAAGTCAAACAATTCAGCCACTTAGCTTTCAATATACTCTGTGTGTGTGTGTGTGTGTGTGTGTGTGTGTGTGTGTGTGTGTGTGTGTGTGTGTGTGTGTGTGTGTGTGTGTGTGTGTGTGTGTGTGTGTGTGTGTGTGTGTATGATACCAAGTCATAAAATGTGTACATTTGTGATTACCCAATATCTTATATCTTTTTAAAAAACTGACATATGCAGATATGCCAGATGCAATATACTAGCACCTATCCAGTTTCTAACAGGCAAACATTAATTGCATGCTCTTTTTTGTTACATAAATAGCAGTCAAGGGGAAACCTGAGCAGTCTCACAGCCTTGGGACAGGTTGGAGGGCTAAGGAAGGGAAATAAAACTATTTCTCTGTGTGTCGCAATCCCAACAAAGCTGTTCTTTACTTCTTCCAAAAAAGAGCCCTGGAACAGCTCAAATATCCTCTCATCTTCTGTTTACATACAACAGAGACGAGAAGCCTTTGGCCTTTCAGATATTTTGGATAAAACTCCTATAATCTCTCACCATTGGCCATGCTGAGTAAGACTGGTGGGAATTATAGGCCAATGAATTCAAAGAGACAAATGTTCCCCATCTCACAAATCACAGGACTCCCCACATTAATTGTACTCATGTAATTAACAACTTTAAAATTTCTTAATTGTTAATTTCAAAAGATTGTCACTGTATTTGGTGTATAAACAATTATACGCCATTAGAACTACAGTTCCATCTAATTCAAAAGGAAACTGTATTTCTTTTCATTTTATCAAACTATAGGTTTCTACCAACTTTGCTCCCTTACTCTGTAGCAGTGGTTCCCAACTTTGGTCGACAGATGTTCTTGAACTACAACTTCCAGAAATCCCGGCCACCACAACTAGTGGTGAAGGCTTCTGGAAGCTGCAGTCCAAGAACATCCGGGGACCCAAGATTGGGAACCCAGATGCTCTATAGACTTTACATGGGGCCTGTCCAGATGGGTACATAAATCAGTATCTGAACTGTTGTTGGTACAGTTTGGTTCAAACCAAATTGCATTGTCTGCACATATTTGCATTTAGATCAACCAATCCTAACCCTTTAACAGATCTCCTGCTCTTTTCTGGCACAGGGCTAGGAGCTTCTGGGTTTCTTTTGGCATGATTCAGTGCACTCTTTACTGTATTATCCTGTTCTATGGCCTGTGTGAATGGCTAGTTTGCACCCAAAAAGAGCTGTGGGCAACATTATTAGAGGTGACAAACTTTGACGTAAGAGTTGGGTTGTGACATTGAAGGGGAGGATCGAGAAACCCTCTCCTCTGTTTTTGTCTTCTTGTTTTTAATATTTTCCTAATGCAGCCCAGTTCAAATACTGTACCATGCTAGGATGATGCATTGCCCTTTTAATATGCCACTTACTTCATTTAACAGAAAGCAAGCAAGCAAGCAAGGCATTGTGAGATGGCTGCTAGCAAAGGCACGGAAGGGGGCTATGTCAACCCCATGGGGCTCCACTCAGACAAGGCAGCACAGATCTAGCAGAGACATAGCCAAGGAGGAAAGAAGGAGAAAAGGGAGGTTACTTCCCACCATCTCCCCAATCTTCACCCCAGTGTTTTCCTCTTGCGCCAGTACTGCCACTGCAAGCTTGCCCTGCCACTGCTGCCCACCACTATTGGCTCCTTCCTCGCAAGTAAGCAAAGTACACTTACTTGTGAGTAAAGCAGGTACACTTACATATGGGCAAACTTGCATTTGAAATAATTGAGTGGTCCATTCTCACAGGAGAATGAACATCTCAAGTGTGAACAAAAGGATCGCTGAAGTAAGAGATAAAATAGATTGCACTGATGATAAGGACCTTTTAAGCCCAAACCAGATTGCTCTAAATTCCTCTGTCTGGACAGGCGCACAGTCAGTCCTGCCATTAGATATTATGAAACAACTGGCTCAGGTGGCAGATGCTGAGGGGCAACAATGGCCGTTCCTTGGCTGTTTCTGCTGAGCCCTTTGACCATTTATTCTGTGGAATAGGCATCTGTGTGTCTCCCAGCTGGCCGCATTCCCCTAATCTGGCCCACTGTCCTCACCTATGAGTATGGCTGGTTCTGTATGAGCATCAGGCAGCAAATTCCCTTGGGCTAACTCTGAGTCAGCCCTGCTCTAATCAGCATTGCTTTGCTTATTTAGTCAAACAGTAATAAACGCTCTCAGTACCTGGCCCACATACCACCTGATAAACTGTTTCCAAAGCAGTTTTTCATTTCAAAAATAGCCATGAGCTGGTGGCATAACAAGAAATCAATTTAATGTTACATTCCTGTTGGGGAACTGAGAGAATTTATTCTCACAATCTCAGTTATGTAGCTTTGTGGCTTGAGGGCTTTCAGCAAAGCAAAACAACACCTTTTCCATCCTGACATCTAGTGGTGGAAAGCAGTGGTGCCTCAGATTTTGCTTGTATGTTTTAGTAGGGCCTTGATAAATCAGATTTTTATCAGGTGGGTTCTGCCAACTGTACATGAACTGTTGGGGTTTAATAAAGACAATAATAGTTTTCCATACAGGTAGGGAATCAGTGGTGTCATAGCAGGTACTCATCCTGACAGTCCCCATAGCTTGAGTGCAAAAATGCAGGCAAGTAGATTGGTCCATATAACAATTAGCTCTTATGTGAAGGTAATGACCGCAAATACTCTTTCAAAACTAAAGCACCCTCAAACACTTTGCATGATAACAGAGATATTTGGATACTGTTTTCTGGGAATGTTAGCTGGGATGTAACCAGGGAGAAGCAACTGGAGTTTTGACCCTGGCACCAAAATTTGGAGGTCACCAAAATTTAAATTAAAACTACTGGTGAGTGTTAGAAAAATAAATATAAAATAAAACATATGTTTCTTTTGGAGGAAATGACATGTTTTCCCTCTCCTTTTTCCTGGGGGTTCCTGTCCATGCCACACAACAAAGTAGGTAGAAAATTATGCCACTTGCCCTGGCTGTCCATGTGCCTAACTATGTTTATGACTAAAGCTCATTATGACTGCAGGCTGCTCAAGCCATAGGAAGATTGCCCACCACATGATCTAGAACACATGGGTATTTTCTGAGGATCAAAGCTGTAATATTTTGGGGGATGCGCTGTGCTCAGGGACCATATTTGGGCCCCTAGGGACTCATGTATCCATAGGGTGCATATTGCCCACTCCTGCCCCAAAATGTAGTTGCATGTAATCTGGCCCTACATGGATTCAGGGACACACGAAAGAAGGCAATTCACACAATATATATTTATGTAATGCAATTCACTGCCAGAGAATGTGGTATAGATCCTCATCAGATAAACGGTAATCAGAAGTCACTGGTGCATGAGTAACACACACGGGTAGTCTACATAGGTTTCCTTACATGTTCAGTATTAACTGGTACTCAGTGCCTGAAAAAGGTTTAAAATTATTGCCTGTGTGTCCTTTAAAACCTGATATGTTTGGGATCAAGATAGTTAAAGGACAGCTTATGAGCAGTGTAATGTGAAACAAAGTATACTCACAAAATATCTGTTTATTTAACAGAGATCTGCAAGGAGTTCAAAATAGTTACCGCACATGCACAAAATTGCACAATCATACCATATCTTCTGAGATTATCTAAGCAGAGGTTAGTCATTCAACATCACACAATAAGCTTCATAGCTAAACAGGGGATGTAGAATGCGGGTCTTCTCTTTCAAATCCCATCACTGTATGGTGCAGCACATACTGTGGAATGACAGCTGAGATGAAACAGGAAAGAATCCCATGGAACCTTAAATATCACTACGTTTGTTATGACATAAGCTTTTGTGGACCAGATTCTATTTTGCCAGTGGATGTGCTAGCCTCCTCATCTGTGACCTATCATCCTCATCTGCAGAGTGCCCAGCTCACAAAAATAGTGTTCACATCTCCTACTGCTTACACAAATATATACAGCTGGAAGATGTCACAATGAAGCAATTCCCATATCACTAATACAACTGGAATTAGGCAGCTGGCTTACCAAATGGTTTATTAAATCGGTGAAAAGCCCAGAAACATTACTTTTTTGGACTACGCTTCCCACCTGCCTGAGGAATTCAGGGAGCTGTAGTCCAAAGAAGCAATATTACCAAGCTCTTAATGTAGGGATTGGGGATAGCCTGCACTTTTTAGATTGCCCTTTCATGGATGTTTTTTTGCATTCCTCAAATACCTGAACAGGACTGAAGCTGGGTTTGGAAAATAACAATGAAGATGGTACAATAATAGAGAAACTTAAACGGACAAATGCGACCATATGAGAACTCTAGCTCTGGCCTTTTAAACCAGCCAAACATTTTTCAAGGACATCATTACATAAACAGAACAAGTTACACTCATGTTTGCATGCTCCGCCAGAAGTATGGAAGAAGCTGAATGGAATCACTTGTGATCTGTATAATAATAATAATAATAATAATAATAATAATAATAATAATAATAATAATAATAATAATAATAATAATGATGATGATGATGATGATGATGATGATGATGATGATGATGATGATGATGATGATGATGATGTGCCATCAAATCAGTTCTGACTTTTGGAAACCCTTTTTCAGAATCTTTCAGGTAGAGAACAATTAGAAGTGGTTCTGGAGGTGCTCTGGTACTGTGCAGCTTCCCCAAAGCCACACAGGCTGGTTCTACTAGTAACAGGCAGAGTGGGGAAACTGAACTACCAACATCTGACTCTGCAGCCAGATACCCAAACCACCGAGCTAATCAGTTATCATGTTTTGTAGCCATAGAGCATTCAAACAGCACGAAACACTGAAAGGCTTAAGAGCCTGAGAAAAATACATGAAAATTAACAAAGCAGTAAGACTGTGGTAAAACAAAAATCATAGTGGAGACGGCATCATGACCCACAAAAAACAATTAAACAAAATTGGACATTGACATTCTGCCAAAACCTTCACTTTGAGGTCTGTGACATTAGCTCTCCTCTGTTTAGTTTCAACTTAACGGCTCAAAGCATTATGTGGGCCACTAGTTTTGGAACAGTAGCACGAAGGATGATACATGCACTGTTTTCCTGGGCTTCAGCGAATATACAATTCAAAATAAAGTGAGCACACTCCAGCTAAAGATAAGGATCTCTGCATTTCATTGGTTCAGTGGGAGGAAGAGTTAAGCAGATCTCTCATTGCACTGATGTCTCATTGCACCATATTCTACAATTTGGCCTATACTGTCCATGCTGCTATAATCTTACATTGCTGTGATATTGCAATGTATACTGTATATCCTACATATTTATTGTACACCAGAGTGGTCCTAAATGTGCAATTCCAGTGTTCAGTCTTAATGATGTGAGTTCAACTTTTGTTGTGAGGGTCTGAATTCACTCACCAACTACAGCTAAGTATGTGTTCCTTGATGTATTCAGAGAACAATGTGGTTTCCCCTAGAGAGTATAATTGGTACAGAAAATACAGTACTGTAATCACCCAGTTTCTGATTATTGACTCTGGAGGAATTATGTCTCTTCTGATTATTTCTTGTGTGGATCAGTGGAGGGAAACAAACTTGTTTTACATTCTGTTGCAGCTTTGGCTGCCATCCCAGCAGACACAAGCCTTGTCCTGTGAGGAGGACCATTCTTCTTTCACACTGTGGGCAGCCATTATTGTTTCTCAAAAAAAAAAAAAAAAAAAAAAAAGCTTTCAGGAGACAGTTCTTTGAACTGAAAACTTCATCTCTCTCTCCCTCTCTTTTAGTGCTTTGAAATTTTGTTTAGCTATGCTGATTACACAAAGGGGACCCTTTTTTCTCCAGTAGGAAAGAATAAAAAAGAATGTTCTGCTCCTTTTAAAGTAGGGGTGACCTTCCAAAGCAGTGCTCAAATGGAAGGAAAGATCAGGGCAATGCCACATGACATACAAAGTTCATGGGTAAAAGCTGTATTGTTTGAAGAGGCCTTCAGAAACATCTTACCCCTCTGACATCCTTGTGGACTTATGAACTGGATATTGATTTCAATTGGCCATCTAGGTCTTTTTGATATTCTGGGCTATTAATGTTTTTTCAGGATCTCATTATTTTTGTCCTTGTGGGCTGGGGTGGGTAGTTGTGTTTTTAACTGATGTTAGCCACCCAGAGTAGTGCTCAGTCAATCAATCAACCAACCAATCAAAATGTATTTGAATCAGTAAGTAATACAATGGTAAAAATCTACATTGGTTGGAGCACTTACCAATGGGCATATACGCTGTTTAGTGCATTTTAAAATTTATTTCAAATCTATTTTTATACATTATCTTAAATCTTAAAACATAATTTTAAAATGTATTTTATGGAGCATTGCTTTGGTGGGCCAAAAAATAAACTAATCACCTGATTCTAATAAAATAAAGGATTACATTTTAAAACTACAGCCTTTAGCATCCAGCTCTCATGGGTGGATCTCAGGGTTGTGGCGAAACAAACACAGAGAAAACAGAACTAGGACCTGCATCTCTGATTTGTGCCCATCATTGACGTGGAGACAGAGGATGGATCCCATCACCTCAAGTGTTTAAAAGGCTGCCATCTTGTAAGAAGGAAAATTACTGGGATGTTGTAATTATCCAGAGCTACAGGCAATGTATTGTACTGCTGTTACAAAACCAGCACACAATTGTATATTCTGCAGCATAATCCTCCATGTGTTGACTGAGAATGAAGCTACTCTGAAGTACAGTGGATATTGTAGTGAGGACTGAGTGCAGTGTGACTGCCCAGCTGAATGCATGCTTCACTCACATGTGTTATTGAGTTCTGCTGTGGCCAGAGGTCCATTCCTTCAGCGAATGTCTGAGGACAGCAGCTGAAGACAGCAGAGTAGGCTCAAGAACAAAAAAAAATTATCATCATGTAAAATAGGTGCACCCACAGAGTACAGAATCTGTGACACAGATAGAAAACCTTTTATACCTTTTCTAAACAACAGCATTGTTGTTATGAGCCATCAGGTTTTCCCTCACTTAGGGTGACCCTGTTAATGAGCCATGTATTAAATGTCCTGTCCTCAACAGCTCTGCTCAGCTCTTGCAAACTCAAGTCTGTGGCTTCCTTTAGAGAGTCAATTTATCTCTTATTTGGTCTTCCTCTTTTCCCAACATTATTGTATTTTCCAGAGACTCTTGCCTTCTCATGGCCAAAGTAGGTTTCAACATTTTGCTTCTAGAGAGAGTTCAGGCTTGATTTGATGTAGGACCCACTTGTTTCTCTTTCTGGCTGTCCATGGTACCTGCAGATCTCAGTAGTACAAAACTAATCTCTCCTTCAGCACCACATTTCAAACAAATCAATTTTTTCCTGCCACCTTTTTTAAAATTGTCCAGCTTTCATACCCGTATATGATGATCGAAATACAAGAGCATGGGTAATCTTGGTCTTTGTCTCCACTGACACATCCTTATACTTGATTAATTTTTCTAGATTTCTCATTGCTGCCCTTCCAAATCTCTGTCTTCTGATTTCTTGGCTACAGTCCCCATTTGGATTGATGATTGAAGTAAGGTATTAAAAAAAAACTCTAACTGTTAAAGTTGTGTAGTTCTTCTGTACTTACGATTTTGGTCTTCTTAATGTTCAACCGCAGTCCAGCTTTGGCACTTTCTTTTTTCACTTTGAACTAAACAACCATGCACCAAATCTCAGCATAGCGCTTAACCAATAGTAAAGAAATTGAATAGCTTACATGTACCAATATGTTGCTCAGACTACTTTCTCACAAACAGAATGCAGTTTCCTTTGAACTACACCGAGCTATTGTCGGCAGAAGCATACAGGGACGTTCCATTAAGAACAAGGCATTCAACAGTTCTCCCTCTATGACAATACAGGTGTAAGAACGCATCAGATTTGAAGCTTATCCCACATAAACCACTTCCTCTTGAAAACAACACTAACATTCAGTGAGAAAAGGATTAGTATGTGACCTTTAGTTTAAGCAGATGCACAGAGAGTTTCCAGGCAAGTCTGCGTTTTCTGCTTATTAAGCCAATAGCTAATAACAACAGATATGCCGGGCATTATTTGGGATCCTTTTCCCACAAGTTCAGGGGCCTTACAAACAAGACATGTGTGTATAATAGTGCTAACTCAATCATGTGTATTTCTGTGGTTGGTCTAATGTTAAGTTTCTTGGGTTTTATTTTATCCTTTTGATTTGTTAAAGAGCGTTCTGGAAATTCCGGGAATGTTGTAAGAAAGAGCTCTAGAAATGTTGCAGGGGCATAAACAAGTGGGCCACAGCATCCACGCGTGGACCAGCCCAGGCGGGTACTGTATGTGAAAGAAGAAGAAGGCGGGCTCCGGGGACGCGGCGCCCACACGGGGCTGGCCCTCCTCCTCCTCCAGGTGTTCTGTCGCCCTCCTGCAGGGGCTGCTGCTGCTGCTTTCCGCGTGCCCCTCGCCTTTCTCGCTCTGCCGGGGACCAGCGGGACGCTTCCTGGCGCGGCCCGTGAAGTCCCTGCTCTCTCTCTCTCTCTCTCTCACACACACACACACACACATACACACCCCCGCCCCGAGTGTCACCTCCTCCAGCGGGCATCGCGCTTTCTCTTCCCGCCCCCAGGTGTGCGGCGGCTCCGTTCCGGCTGTCCTCCAGCCGCCCCAAAAGCGAAAGCGTCACGGGCGGCGGGAGAGTGTCAAGGCGGAAGCCTGCGGGAGGAGAGCGGGCAGAGAGTAACCCGGGCAGACGGACAGCAGGGCAGCTCGGGCGCGGAGCGGAGCGACATGGCGGGGGAGGGCATCATCCGCTTCTTCCGAAACAGCCTGCGGAGGCGATCGTCCAGGAGAGGTGAGCGGTATCGCGGGGCAAACTCCTCCTCCTCCTCCGAAAACAACCCTCTTGTCAGCCAGCCTGGCGCCAGCCTGGTTCTTCACAAAACTTTTGGCAGTCGACGGTTGCATAGCTGCTGCCCTAGAGAGGAGACGCGCTTGCGCCCCCCCCCCTTTCCCCAGTTGTGGGTTTCTTTTTGTTTTGGCGCGGACAGGCGGGTGCAATGGAGGATCGGGCCCATTCCTATTGCGAGCGTGAACTTTAGGAAAACTTCCAGTAATCGGCCGAGCGAGGAACGCCCCGGGATCGGATCAGCCAGTCCAATTCCCGGCTGGTTGGACGGCCCCCCGTCGTCGCTGCGCCCTCCCCTTTCGGCAAGTTGAGCAAAATTCGGGCGTCGGGAAGTCCCCTCTTTGCGGCCGTTGTGACGCCTCAGGGACCCCGTGTTGAATAGTGGAAAACGTGAAATGACAGTGAAAAGGACAGTGGCCACTTCGGGAGAACCATAGCAAAACAACAGGAGTGGAGATGAATGTTGTTTATTTTGTTTTAGAGAGGGGGGTGAAATCAGAAGTGTAAGAATGAACAATTTCTGGGAAAGCACCCTAGCCGATCAGAGGGTATTAGGCAAGAGAGTTTACAGTGCAATCCTGTATAGGCATACTCAGAAGTAAGCCGTATTGAAATAATTCCACTGACTCTCGCGATTGGATAGTAGAGTACGAGGCTGCTGGTGATGTTTTCACACCATTTAGGTGTGTGCTTATTGGAAGTCTGGATCTGATCAGTCGTAGTACAGTAATTGTTTAAAAGTAAATGATAGGTGTTTGCATTATTTATTTCTGAGAACAAGGATATGACCTGTGTGTGTATTTGAGACTGCTAGTGGTTTTAAAAGGCAACAATTTCTTACTGATCATTTAGACTTGCAGGAGAGATACCTTGATTACACTTCACTTTAGTTACTGTGATGTGGAACAAGGGAAGTAGTTATTCTGCTGTTTCCTGATAACACACAGGACTATATACCTGTACATACATGGTGGTCAAGTACAATATAAAGAAAGCCAACAACAAGCAAGTTTAAATCTCAAGGTACTGTTATGGAAGTAGCTTTCCCTTCTGTATGGTGTACTCGTGAGTTGGCAGCTTCCCCTGAATGCTACACCTTGCATAGTCCATTTTACTGTTTTTCTCTGACTCATTTCAGTTTCATCACCTTAAATGTAAAGTACAGATTTGGGGTGAGCGCATATATGCTAGCGGGCTGCATGTTGGGGAGTCCAAATTGAGTGATTGGCCTGTAAACCTGTTTTTGTCCCATGCCATCTTGGAAACCCTTCTCAGCTATGGAGGATGCAGTAGCTTTGTGTTGCCAGGGAAGCAGAGGGTGGGTTAATAATCCTATGCCACCTTCCAATGCTACCTCCAGGATATGAAAGCCCCAGATGCTGAGCCTTCGGCAGCCATATGGTGTCGATTTGATGAAACAGCCACTTCCATTGATAGACTGGTTTAAAGCAATAACTCCATTCAGCAACAGCTGCTTCCCGATAGATCCTACCATCATCTGCAGAGCCACTTGCCCAAAGAAAACATGGAAGGGGTTTTCCTCAGACACACCTTGTGCTGAGAAGCCTACCCCCACCCTTTTTATGCTTCTGAATGTAGCTTTAGGGGCAGGCTACTTTCCATCCCCTCCCATCATAAATAGAAATAAATCATTAATCAGAACTCAAATTGGAAGGGTATTTACATAAAGCAAAATGGGTGTTGGTCTCTGCAGGTGGATTGGTTCTGCTTACTTAGGCCTATCTTATTTTCCAAGGAATAGAAGAATGGACCACAGAAATAAATCATTTCTGAATCTGGATTGCTAATATTTGGTGATTATTTGCTATGTAGATGTTTTGAGTTCTGCTCCCAGTGTCCCTGACTGTTGGCTATATTGTCTGAGGCTTTGAGGAACAGACGTTCAAAACATCTGGAAGGCCAAAGGCTTTTATGAAGTTACTAAAGTCCAGGAACATTGACCCTCTTTTTTTTAACTTAGATACCTTAACAGTGGCTTAAACTTAGAACCTAAACTCTAAATTTGTTTCTGTAGGACAAAAGAATTTATATTAGCACCCTAGTACTGCCTGTTAGATGTTTTAAGGGAGCAATCAGTCATAGCAAGTAGAAGGACTTTTAGTGTGAAATAAAAGGCCTGCCTGATTAATTATTCCCCTTTTCCTGTTACCTGTATGTTCTTTAAATGTGTTGCTCCTAGACTCCCACCAGTCAGGTGTGAAAAGCTGCTTTAGCAGCAGCAGAAATTAGATTATCATATCTAAAGCCATTTGCTGACTGCCAGAAGTGTTGTAATAAATGTTCTACACTGGCTGTTTTCTCTGTTTCCTTTCTGGGCGCAACAAAGTGAATTTACTTCCTGGGTGGTGTGTTAATTCTTCGTTCCTGCACCTGACTCGTCTGACGCAACTGGTTCTTTTCTTTCATGGCAGAGCCTTAGCAACTTTTGTGCTGTGGTTAAAAAACAGAATGAAGAAATTCTGCTCAACAGCTAAATGCACTGCATAGCATGCCAGAGGCATTCATAACAAACGTGTAGGTCACCTGACTTTGTCTTTTATGTTTGCACCCGGGATGGGCAGAATGCAATTCTGGGTTCATTTGGCCAGGAGCACTCTGTGCTTTTAGGGTTTTTTTACTCCCAGTTTCTTAACAGTAGTGCCAAGGGAGTGGGGAAAAGCCCCACTCTACCCCACGGTAGATTGCTGAAAGAGAAGCTAAAGTTTTCATGAGTTTACCAAAAGACTGAAGGTTATGTGCTCATTAGGGTAACAAGAGGGATGGGGTATTTGCTGCCCTCCTGATGGTGTTGGGATGTCCTTAATCACTGTCTGACTTGGCTAGGACTAGTGCGATTTACTGGTGAAAAACTATTAAGAGACCCCAGTTGTCTACCCAGAGAGGCACTGTGTGTGCTTGGAAGAGTTCGGTTATTTATTTGACAAGGCTGTGAACATTGTTTAACTGACTGAATAAGCTCCCTGTGGAATGAACTGGACACAGTAAAGCTTTGAAGGGATTTGCAGCCCAGGCCCAGAAAAAAATGAGCTTGTGGAAGACCGTGAGACTGACAGCCTAGTAAGTATGCCTAGACTTTCAGCCTAAAGCGGAATCTTTGGCTAGATAATCACGCCTTAGATAAATAGAAGTGTCATTCTGTGTTGTGAGCAGGAGAGAGAAGATGCAAATATTTCTTGTTCAGTGTGTTAAGGTCAAGACAACATCTGTTCTAAAGCAAGCACTTTATAGTTGCTTTTGCTTGGTAAACTTCTCATCCCTTTGTATTTGTGTCCTGGAAATAGTAGTATTTTCCCATCTGTATGCTAGAGAGAATGTTACTATAAGCCTGAAGTATCTATCAGCACTAAGGCTGTTCGCAGTGCCATTGCATGTTTTGTCCTTGCTGTTTTCTAACCAGTCTAGGAGCCATCCTCAGATCAGCGATTCATGAAGGAATATAATTCCCTTTACACAGTCCAACAGTAGCTTAATTTACCGGATGTGAAAGTGAAATATATCTTCATTGGTTTGAACTGTGCTTTACTATCAAAAGTTCAGAAGCGCTGTTCCAAATAAACAAGGAAAATTTGCATAACACTACAGCATGAATAAGAAATAGTTTAAAGTAAGAATAAATTAACAGTGATGGCAATCATCTTCACTATTTTCTAAATGTTCGGAACAATTTACACAATTAGTTCAGCAATCTTTGCAACAACCTTGTTAGATGGGTCAGTATTTGTAGTCCTATGTCACTGCTGGGTGAAAGACAGAGGTTGGAGAAAAGTAAGTTTCCTAATTCCTACCAAGGAGCTTGAAGTGGAGCTGAGATTTGGACAAGGCAGTGGCTTTAGTTTCTTAAATATTGTGCTGCAATTTCTGTCAGAGGTGTACCAGGAGATTATGAACCCAAATCAACAGTCATTGAAATTTATCCAGTATGTATTAGAACTAAGATTCCCAACCTTGGGTCAACCCAGGTGTTCTTGGACTGCAACTCCCAGAAACCCAACCAGTGCAGCTTCTAAGAGTTGCAGTCCAAAAGCACCTGTGTTACCTAAGGTTGGGAACTACAATGTTAGAAGATTGAAATCCGTCTGCTCCAATTCCAATATTTTTGTTGAAATTCATACATATTACTTTTTTATGTAAAAAGTATTTAGTATGCTTTGGATGGTTTAGATATATCGAGATGATCTTCAAAATTTAGGTAATAATGTAAATACGTCCTGAATATGAAATATTTATAATATATGATTCAATGCAGATTATCCAGAAAACACAAGCAGTAAGACTGAGATTAGGAGAACATTGTTTGGATCATCAACATCTTCTGTGAAACTTTGCACAAAGAAAGACTGCATGCAGAAAAACCAGAACATGTGGCTTGACTCCCCCATGTCCTCCACAAGTGCATGCGGCTGCTGGTCACACCCCTCTGGCTGCCATAAATATTGTCTTAATCCTCATGTACCATGATTGAAAAAAAAACAAAACTAGAATTGAATGAGTTATGGGATACTTTCTGACTTCAATAAAAATTCCAAATTATTGTGGGTTGGTATTGTGGTTAGGGTCAGTCTTCAGGTTTTATGTGCAGTTCCACGTCCTTCTGAATGGGGATAACTTACTGAAAAGTAGAGGCTTCTTCTTCTTCTCTACATGTTGCATTTCACCAAAACCAGCAAGTGACTGTTTTTCTCCCATCACATTAAATTAGCCGGAAGAAGAAGTAATCCAGTGGCAAAAAGCAATCAAAAGCCATGTCCCCACTGTTGCTGGTTTTTCAGGGCGGCGGGGTTATGTAAAATTGAAAATGTTATGTGAAATCAGGGGACATTTGATTATAGCTCTTCAGGTGACAGTGTCACAGAAAATTAAACATCGAGATCTGTATGGGTTCTGCAGTAAAATACTGTAGAATGTTCTGCCCTGCTGCGTGGCAATTCATGAAAATGAAAGACAGAGGCCTGGGTGAATTACATACGCATCTCTAGAGGGCCCTTTCTCAGGAGTGTCAATTGGGCAGCTGCTGGAGTTGTGGTCAGTGGAGACATCGGAGACTGGCTCCTGTGTGTGATGGGCAGAGGAAATGGCTGCAGATGTTCAATAATACTTAATAAACAGGTGAAAACAGGTTATTGTGGTTTTGGCTCTGTTTTCCATCTATGATATCTACTACCCCCATGAAACAAAAATATAATGATTTAAAACAAAACAACACACACACACACACACTTCAAATTTCTAGGTAAAATACTATGGGTTTTCTCCTGAAACAAAATGTGCACTAATTATGGGGTATTGTTTTAATGCAGTATTGTACTGAGACACAATCTGCCTCCCTCTGCATTAGAAATTCTTCCCTCTTTTTGCTTCTGAAAAGCCTTGGGGCTGCCTGATTTTCATTCCTGTTTTCAAGTTGAGGGGAATGGTTTGTAAGGCATGACCATCTGAAGCATTTAAGAGCAATGAATGAGTGTTTAAGCCATTTGCAGAGCACTTGGAACACCAGGGGTAGATCACATGATTTGTGTTTACAAAAGATCTCATTTTCAATCCCTTCCAGGTAGGTCTGGAAAAACTCCAGTGTGCAGTACTGGGCTAGATGGATTCTACTCTAATTCAAGTTAAGGCAGCTTCATCTGTTCCTGAGTTACTCTTTTCTCCTCAGATCCTGCTATGAGGTCTACTTTGTTGCATGAATAAGCCTTTTATTTTGCATTACAGAAGAACACCAGCATGACCTTCCTGCAGAAAGCAGACCAGCAGCTAGAGAGAGAAACAGCTTCCCTAATTCTGCTGGACACCTGTTCTTTGAGTATTTAGTTGTGGTCTCACTTAAAAAGAACGCTAATGGAGATTATGAGCCCAAGATTACCTATCAATTTCCAAAGGTAAGAAATTTAGAATGATTAGGATTATGGAACATGTCTGTAGTTATACTTTTACAGATGCTCTGCTTTCTAAAATGTAGGTATATTAGCTGAGGTGTTTCTGGGGGCAGAAGTGTGGGTGCAGGCTCTGCTCTGAGTTATTCATGTTTGTGTTGACATATGCAAAAAGCTGGAATTAATATATCATTAATATTCAATTGCAGACCCACAGGTTTGTGGCACAAGAAGTATGACATCTGACATGGGCTGAAATTATTTCAGAACAGAGTGGTGGGTAGTCTGTGTGTGTGAGAGAGATCACTTTTGCTGTTGGAATTAGCTCTGGTGAGCCCAGTCATCTGAAAATTAAAAACAAAACATCCTGAAAAATAAAAGCAGAAGCAATATAAACAGCAGAATTTGTTATTGACTCAGAGTTTATTTCTCTTTAATTATCTTTGCCTGCCTTCCACTCCACTGAATTTCAGCTGAAATGGTGACTTGGATAGTGTGAATTTTGGTAGGGTTTCCCCTGAATTTCAATAGCATTTCCTCTGCATTGAGATGCAACCTGTGAAACTTAATTGGACTTGATTTTTATTATTTATTTATGTTATTTATATGCCACTTTTCTCCCTACAGGGGACCCAAGGCAGCTCATAAACAATTAAAATTATGCAGTATTCACAGTTAAAAGCACTATAGGAAACTATTAAAAAAACCCAATTAAACATCCATCAATATTAAAGCCACTATTAAAAACATTTTTTAAAAAAAATTAATCTCTAACTTCAAGAAATACAGCATTCCTAAAAAAAAGCTCACTTATGAGAGGAAAGATATTTGCCTTGCAGTGGAACAACACGCTTCATGAGGCAGGACATTCCAAAAGGCCTGTTTCTTTTTTCTCACCAAAGGAGTTTGGGAAGGTGGTGGAACTGAGAGAATGGCCTTCATGGAAGCTCTGAAAAACTGAAAAGGCTCATATGGGGTGACACAATCCAAGACCTAAGTCAGAAGGCTTTATAGGCCATAACTAGCTCTTTGAATTAGACCTGGAAACAGTGAGTGAAGCTGTTGTAATAAGGGAGTTATATGCTCCCTGTAAGCAGTGCTAGTCAGCAGTCTGGCTGTGGTATTTTCAACCAGCTGATGTTTCTGAACCTCTTCAAAGGCAGCGCCACATAGAGTTTACACTATAGTAATCTAGTTGGGAAGTAACTAAGGCATGTCTCATAACTGGCCAGATTGGACATCTTAAGGAATGGGCACAGCTGGCACACTAGCTGTAATTGTTGTACTCCTGGCCGTTGCTGAGACCTGTGCATCTAGACATGGGACCGCACCTGAAAAGTGAGCCTGATTTTTCAAAGGCAGTGTAATCCTATCCATTACATTCTGAATATCTATCCCTGACCTATCTTTTGAATGACCAGGAGCATCTCTGTCTTGTTTAGATTAAGTTTTAGTATGTTTTCCCTCTTTCATTCCATTACTGCCTATATACTGCTAGAGGCTCAGAACAGCTTTGTTGGAATCAAATGGAAAGGAGATATAAATTTGGATGTCATCATTATATTGATGTCAGCAAACCCCTAAACTCCAGACAACCTCCCCCATCAGTTTCATATACATGTTGGAAAAACATGGGCGACAAGGCTGAACCCTGGAGGATACCAATAATGGCCATGGTGTCAAACAGGAATCTTCCAATGCCACCTTCAGAGTTCTGCCATCCAGGGAGGACCAGAATCACTGTAAAAACAGTACCTCCAAGACCATCCAGGAAGATGTCCCAGAAGAAGTCCATGGTTGATGGTATTGAAAATCACTGAGAGGCCCAGCAGAACCAACCGGGATCTGTCCAGTTCCTGGCATAAGTCATCTTGATGCACCCTTTTAATACCTAAACATTCACCCCAAGTGAGCATGAGGCCTGTACAGAAGCTCCCCCTGTATACCATATCACTCGTCGTTTAGTCGTTCAGTCGTGTCCGACTCTTCGTGACCCCATGGACCAGAGCACGCCAGGCCCTCCTATCTTCCACTGCCTCCCGGAGTTGGGTCACATTCATGTTGGTAGCTTCGATGACACTGTCCATCCATCTCATTCTCTGGCGTCCCCATCTCCACTTGCCTTCACACTTTCCCAACATTAAGGTCTTTTCCGGGGAGTCTTCTCTTCTCATGAGATGGCCAAAGTATTGGAGCCTTAGCTTAGGGATCTGTCCTTCCAGTGAGCACTCAGGGTTGACTTCCTTCAAAATGGATAGGTTTGTTCTCTTTGGAGTCCAGGGGACTCTCAAGAGTCTCCTCCAACACCACAGTTCAAAAGCATCAATTCTTCGGCGGTCAGCTTTATGGTCCAGCTCTCACTTCCATACGTCACTACAGGAAAAACCATAGCTTTGACTATGCGGACTTTTGTTGGCAAGGTGATGTCTCTGCTTTTTAAGATGCTGTTGAGGTTTGTCATCGCTTTCCTCCCAAGAAGCAGGTGTCTTTTAATTTCGGGGCTGCTGTCTCCATCTGCAGTGATCATGGAGCCCAAGAAAGTAAAATCTGTCACTGCCTCCATATCTTCCCCTTCTATTTCCCAGGAGGCCATGATCTTAGTTTTTTTTTTATGTTGAGCTTCAGACTGTTTTTTGCACTCTCCTCTTTCACCCTCATTACAAGGTTCTTTAATTCCTCCTCACTTTCTGCCATCAGAGTGGTATCATCTGCATATCGGAGGTTTTTGATATTTCTTCCAGCAATCTTAATTCTGTCTTGGGATTCCTCCAGTCCAGCCTTTCGCATGATGTATTCTGCATATAAGTTAAATAAGCCGGGGGACAATATACAGCCTTGTCGTACTCCTTTCCCAATTTCCCACCCTTTTAATACCTAAACATTCACCCCAAGTGAACATGAGGCCTGTACAGAAGCTCCTCCTGTATACCATATCACTATGTGTGTGGAAAAGCTGAAAGCAGTTGACTTTGATACTAGTAAGCAGTTGACTTCGATACTGTGACCATCTACAAACAGTAGATTTGCAGCATTGTTCTTCCCACAGTTATATACCTTAGCTAGTTGTTTCATATTTGGGGAAGGAAATAGAGCTCTTTTACCTCTTGCAAAAATAGAAGAGTAGAATGTATCAACTTCCATTTGGAATGAAAGTTAAAATACAAGAAGGATGTACTGCCTGTGTTTTGAATGAGGAGACGAGGTTGATCTGTGATCCAAACGTCTTGGATATACAGCTACAAACATACTGTTCTGGTGTAAAGCAAAGTCTTTTTCTCTCTTTATGGAATATCTCTTGAGATTGAATTGCTCAAAGCATATCTTCCCTACATTTTGTGGTACAGTAAGTTCATTCCCAGGCATTGTGGTTTCATTTTAGGATACTGGGTGTCTCTGCCTTAAGATGCCCACTCAGGTTCCCGGTTGCATCAGATTGTCTTGACAAAATTCCATGCCTTCTCCTTCATCCAGTGAAATGGCAAAGCAGCATAAAATTTCTTACAGTCTCTGGTCATGATTCAGTGGTTAGGGCTGCACACCATCTTTAAGCTGTGTTGTTGCCACATTACAGCATTTTCTCCTCCTTTCCTTAGACCTCATTCTCATGGAGGTAGTGGACCTATGTATCTATAATTTCAAACCACAGAGGCAGAAACTGCTTAGTTGAGACATAGGGTTACTACCGATTGAGAAGATCTTAGGCTCAAGAAGCTAGTATATCAGGAATTAAATGAAGTCATTCAGTGCCAGGAGCACTTGTCAGCTGTGATGAGGGCATCCACCAACTAACTGAACACACCCAAGAAAATGGTCTGGCACCTGTCCTTATGAATGCAACATCCTAGATTGCATACTGTATCTCCACTGAGGAATTTTTTTAATGCACATGTTTCAAATGGGCATGTAAGCAATTAGCAAATTATTGTATCTTGACAATATCCCTGATTGCCAGATAAATGTGGTGGTATATATTGAATCCCATATTTTCCTGATCTAGGGCTGAGTTTTACCAAAATAATTCTCTCTGCCTTAAAATGTACTTGGGAATATACTGGTATCTGTACCAATGAGGTTGTTCTCTGTAGAGGGAATGTGAAAACAGACTTGTTCAAAACCCCTCCCGCTGTTCACAGCTTTGTCAAAGTCTTTGCAGCAACATTGTTTTAAAAACAAAACCAGGTTCCTTTGTGGCTTTGTTTCACATGGCTCCATTTCACACTGCAGCAGTTTTGCCTTATCTGGGTCTATCTGTATACCACACAGCCTGTTCCCTGAAAGAGAGTACAGAGAGGCTTCGGATTAAAGAGAGAAAGCTTTATCTTGCCATCAGTGCTACAGGCTATGTAGAAACACCAACCAATGTTCAGTGCAGGATATGGGTAAAGATATGCTTAATATGTAACCTGTTAATCTAGTCTCCAAGGTGAACTTTGCTATGCAGAGAGAGTTACAAATGCTCTGAAATTTCCTTATCCAGGAATGGTCTATTTCAAGGGATGTAGTTGTCAGACATGGAGTCTGCAGCTCTTGTCATCCCTCACCATTATCCAAGCTGGCAAGGGCTAATAGAAATTGCTGTCCAGCCACATCTCCAAAATGACAAGTTGCCTGACTGTGACCTATGTCTAGCTCTCTCAGATTAATGAGGAAACTAGACTTCTCCATAGGAGGAGGAAGGTGTCCAGCGCCTGGGGTTAGCACAGCTTCAGTCTTGCTTTTTGCCTTCTGTGTAGGAGGAGGATGAGTGGAGAAACAGCTCTTTTCTAGATAGCAGTTGCCTCTTCTGGCTAGAAGCAGGTCTCTGTGTTCTCAGGCTGTCATCTTTCTCATTTTTATCATGCCCCTGATAAGAGTGGAGGGTTACATATGAGTCAGATCTGGCAGGTGCCTCAGGTGCTGAATCTTGTAGGAGAAAATAAGAGGTGTCCTGGATCAAAGCCATAACCTGTCCAGAATTCGTCTCCTGTAGTGGCCTGTCAGATGCCCATAGGAATTATACAAGCAGTGAAACAGTGTTTTCCTTCTGATGTTTCAAAACAAATACTGTAGTATTAACACTGCCTCTGAAACTAGGGGCCTTGTGACTAGTAAGTAGCCAGCACCAGTGATAATCATATTGCAACCACAGCCATTGGTAACCTAATCCCCCATGCTTTCTCAAGAACCGTTTCTTCCTTTATGAGCTTCTCCTGCTGTTAAGGTATCATCAGGGGAGGCCTTTTTCTCCATTTCACCACATTCACAAGTGTGTTTGATGGGGGCACAGAAGAAAGCTTTCTCTATTGCTGCTCCCAAACTCTGGAACTCCCTCCCACAGGAGGCCAGACTAGCTCTGTCTTTATTGTCCTTCCAGAAGCAGGAAGGACAACTTCTCTTCAGGCAGGCCTTCCTTTAGTGACTGGCTTTCTGAGAGGGTTGGTTTTATTTATTTATTTATTTTGAAATGTTGTTGTGCCTTGTTGCTTTTAAATGCATTTAAGTACTGATTTTATTTACTATATTTAATACATTTGCTTAATTCCTTTTAAAATATTTGTACATTTACTGTTTTCAACTTTTAAATATTGTCTTTTTAAAGATGTAAGCTGGCTTGGGTCCTTTTTAAGGAGAAATGCAGGGTAAAATATTTTAAATAAATAAATAAAATCCTCTGTGAGCTGTGCAAGTATACCAAGAATTATTATAAAAATGTACATGTGTCAAGTAAGACCAAGTCTTATAAGCATCTGCAAGAGCTGATCTTGGAAATTATTCTCAGGCTTTTCATGCTGACTATCACTATTACAGGCCTGAGTGAACACAGGCATTTTGTTTCATTTCAACTGAGTTGTGGGAAACCAGCGTCTTTCATTTTCCTCTTTCCTTGTGTTCTTCAGCGTGAGAATTTGATGAGGGGGCAGCGTGAAGAGGAGGAGAGGCTACTACAGGCCATTCCTCTGTTCTGCTTTCCAGATGGCAATGAATGGACACCACTCATGGAATGCAACAGGTAGCCAGAAGTTAGTGAGGATCTGGTACTCTTGTCACACATTAAGAAACAAAAAATGACATACTTATGCTTTGATTGAACACAAAAGTTCCAGCTGGCATCTTTTCACACTGGACATTCTTCCCCCCCACCCCAATTAATAGTGTACCATGTACAACAATGTTGTAATCCTGATTCTGCTTTAGCTGCTCTTGATGTTCAAGGAGTGAATTTGTAATGCTGTTTTGCAAAGGACTGGAGTTGAATATACAGTGCTGCCCTGTTTGACGACGATAATCCATTCCAGCGAAATTGCTGTAGAGCAAAATCGTCATCAAGCGAAAGTAAAAAACCCATTAGGATGCATTAAAGCCGGTTAATGCATTCTAATGGGGAAAATACCTTATCATCCAGCGAAGCTCCTCCATAGGGCGGCCATTTTCTGGTGCCTGTAAAGTGAGGAATCCGTCCTAAACACAGTGGGGAGCCATTTTGCACAGCGGGTGGCCATTTTGCGACCAACCAATCAGCTGTTTTAAAACCATCTTTAAGAGAAAAATCAGTTCCCAAAGCAGGGAGCCGATCATCGTTAAGCGAAAAACCGCCGTTGAATCATTGTTTTGCGATCGCAATAGTGATTGCAAAAAACTCATCGTAAAGCAGATTCGTCCTCAAGCGGAGTAATCATCAAGCGGGGCACCACTGTAACTTCAATGCATCTGAAGGACAACTGGTTGGGGAAGGTTGCCACTAGATTATGTGCCCCCAGAACATGACACCTGTATCCCCATTTGAATGGCTAAAGGTTATCTCCTTAAAGATCTTCAAATGAATATTGCTTTGGTGGCTTCATTGCCGTAACCCTGGACCTATATTGTGTAGAGTTCTCCTATGACACTTGGCTGTTAAACTCATACTTTTTTTCCTCTCCTTTCCAGTGAAACATTTTCATTTGTCCTCACCAATGTGGATGGGAGTAGAAAGATTGGCTACTGCAGGCGGCTGTTGGTAAATATTTTTCCTCTTCTTTTTTCTTCCCTTTTTAAGTTTTCCTGATTTTAGATAATTGAGCCAACGTACAGTGGTGTCTCGCTTAACGGGCACTCCGTTTAGTGACGAAACTGCATAGTGATTAAGATTTTGCGATTGCAAAAGCGATCGCATTGCAATGTTTTAAATGGGGTTTTTTTGCTTTGCGATGATCGGTGCCGTTTTGCTTATCGATCATCGCAAAGCGATGATTTTTTAACAGCTGATCGGCGGTTCCAAAATGGCCACCGGGTTTTAAAAAATGGCCGCCCGCTGTGTGTAGGGACGGATTCCTCGCTTAAGAGGCAGCGAAAATGGCCGCCGTGTGGAGGATCTTCGCTTTAAGGTGAGTTTTAAGCCCATAGGAACACATTAAACAGCGATTTTTGCTGCACGGATTAACGTCGTTATGCAAGGCACCACTGTATTTCTTGAAGTCAGAAACAACTCTGGAATGATTCTTTATTGTACAGCTGTAGGAATAGTTTGCACCCTCATTAAGAGTGCCAAGAGAAGAAGGCACTGAAGAAGAAGGACCCTTGGACTTTCTGGCTGGTGAACAGAGATTCTGGGTGTTTTTGTCCAGTAGCATCTGGGGACTCCAGATAGGGAGCTACTGCTGGAGAGTGCAGGGATGTCCTCTGAAGTCTCCTTCCAAGGAAGTTGATGGTTGAAAGCTCTTCATCATTCATGTGTGAAAGCTGTTCATTGTTCTTTTTAACAGTTTTGTATTACTGCTTGTACATATTGCATGTTTGTGTGTATCTTGATTTAGGTCTTAACTTTAGCATATTTCTAGACTACTCTTCTAAAATGAAAAAGTCAAAGTAGTGTTAAATAAGTGCAGCAGTGTTTGCATCAGGTACAGAGTGAACTGGGGTGCAGTGGGCTGATAGTCTGATGGACTTGGGTGACTTGTCCATTCCCTCCATTTTTGCTAGGAAATAATTGTTCTCAATTCTAAACCTAGTGAACAAACTCAGAATATATCAGGCAACTGGCAAGGAAAATAGTATCCTTATGGACTTCTGCAAACTTGTTGCCCTTTCTAGTTACCTAAATTGCCCCTATATAAAAGTGCCAAGATAGGCATTTGGGGGGCTGAATTGGCTTTGCTGCCTTATCTAGACAGGTCTTTGTAATACATAGACTGTCTGCTAGATCCTGTTATGAATGATGTTCTATTTTGGACTGCTTTGCAGTGTTTTAATTTAAGTCTCAACTTTAATTTATTTCTGAATTCAGTAATAAGACCCAAGGATGACAAATTCAGCCAAAGGAGCCATAGAGTTCTATAAATAGAATATCATGGACGAACTTGACTGGTGCCTCCATAAAACTTGCAAGGGAGTTCTCTCTAGGTCATAAAAATGGCCAGATACTCTTTCATTGGGCTGTTAGGAGGAACTGGAAGAAATTTTATGAAAACTACTAGAGTCTGCTCCAAAATGTGTGAAGCAAGGATTAGTTTGATTTTTCAACATGAGAAAAAGATGGGAAATTTCTCTCTACTTACGACTCTCAGAATCCCCAACCAGCACAGCTAGTGGCCATGGTGCTCAGTGGATAGTTTCCATCTTTAGACAAACTTCTTTCATAGTAGATAAAAAAAGTTTGCTTTTGAAGAGAAAGTTGGGATGAATGCAGTGCAGGTTCAAATTAGTAATATAATGGTCCAGCCAGATGGATATTGAAGTGGTCTGGTTTGAAATGAAAAAGTTCTTATCTTTAGTGGATTTATATCCCCCACTTGAGCAATCTTTCCATTTATCTTGATTGACATTTCTTCTCCCATGAGAAGGGTCCAAACAGGTCCTTGGATCACTCCAATTTGTACCCCTTTTGATTAATGACATTCCCTTTCCTGCCCCCTTCATCTCCTTTGCCCGCAGCTGTCATTCAATAGGCTGTGACAACTATCTTCCTCTTTTTCCTAGATAAAGTATGTGCTACAGTGAAAAAGCTATGCATCCGCAGCAATTTTGGATAGGCGTACATACTTTGTTACAAAAAATATTGCTTTGTAAGCTTCCACTACCCCCAGAACTGTTTCTATTAAGTATTATACCAGACGATATACATAAGACAAAGAAATACTTAGTTATATACATAGTCACTGCAGCCATAATACTTTATGCTAATAATTGGAAGAAATCGGTGATACTGGAACAAGAGGAACTTATTGAGAAGATACGGGAAGCAGCAGAAATGGATATCTTATCAGAAGTGCTGAAGGACTGTCCAATACAAAAGGCAACTGAATGATGGGATTTATTATATAAATGGCTCGAGTCACCAGATAGTACTTGAATAATATAGATTACAACTAGGATGCAAATGTAAGTTATAACCCGGAGGGCAATCATATAGTAGAAAAGCGGAAAGTCGAGTTGATATGGCAATATGAATAGATGAGATGGCAGTACATTTTGTGTTCTCCTCCCCCTACTTTTTCCCCCTCATATCCTTCCTTTACTTTCTGTATCCCCTATCTTATCCTAAATTGTTAATTTAAAAAAAAGCTGTGCATCCACCTAGCATGGTAAACATAATACCACTAGTGTACCTCATTTATCTATAATAGCACTACATCAATAGGAAAATATATTTTAAAAATGTAAAATGTTGAAGTAGATGAAAATAGTTTTCCTTCCCATTATCCCTTTCAATGCCACAACTCACCCAAAGCAAAGTGTGTTGCTTATATACCATCCCATAGGATTCTAAGCACAGTTTCCAATTTAATTATGCAGGCTAATACATCACAGGGTCCCTTCAGATAACATTGCCTACAGCGCTATTTGGGTGTGAACTAGCCATCTGCATGGGCTACAGAACAGGCTAACTAGGAGAGCTCCTAGATTGTACACACAGAGAGAGATTGAAGCCCTAGTGCTGTGCCAGAAAGGAACAGTTCTAAAAGGGAGCGGGATAGATCACTCTTAAGTCAAAACACATGTGGATGTCGTAAATTGATTTGAACTGAACGTTGCCAAAAGCAGTCCAAATAGCAAGTTACATGCCTGCTTTGACATGTGCTAAAACTAGGAAGAGAGTGGTCCAGGCTACCAAAGAAACGGGTAGGTTCGGCTTCATGTGCAGTCATCATAGAATTAGCCCTTTGAAAAATACGTATTCTTGGCTGATAGTAATCTCTGTAAAACAGTTACATCACAGAATCCAGGGTTGTATTTTTGTTTTACAGTTTCTGGAAAGTGCCCTTTTACTACAACAATCCCACAGAATATTTGTGAGAACTGTTCCAGGGTGAGAGAGATTAATTGTGTATGCAAACAAATCTTTCTGCATATGTAAAGAGTTTCTTATTTATGTAATACAAATCATAGAAAAGGGGCTTACCAGATCCCAGTCTTGCTGAGTACTTACATAACATTCATCATTAGAAGAGCATCTTTGTTATGCTCCTGCATAATAAAATGAATTTATCTATGTCAGACTTCTCTAGTTTGACTGCAGTTCCCACTGTCTTCTTCCCTTCCTTGGCTGTGCTGACTGGTGGTGACAGGCGTTGTAACAGACAATATTTGGACAACATTCTCAGTGATTCCTTTATTGTGCAAAAGCTATAGCTACAGAAGCATCTTGGGGTTCTGTTCTGCCAGTGTCATCAGATCTCCCAAATGTAGAATTCAGCACTCCAGATATGCCATTGCTGACAGGGATGGGGGGAAATGGATAGGGAAAAACATCAGCATAAACAACCACATTTATGGCCTGATTGACCCAGAGATTGGAGAGGTGGCGAAGAGGGGGCTGTTGGTGTGAGGCAGAGGCCTGCCTTTTTGAGTTACTGACTTGGATCTGCTCCAGTTCTGTAGAAACTGAAAACAATCAGCCAGGACTCTGTGTTGTATATTAGAAAGAGGATTTGGATTATGGCCAAGGCCCTTTACCTCTGATGAGAGCTGAGCCTGCATTCCAAATGATATGAGTTTGTTCTCAGGCAGTTTTTAAAAAATGAAATAATGGTGGGTTATACTGTAGCAAGAATGATTAAGACAGTTGCCCCTGAATTGCTTCTGGCTTATTGGTTTTTTTTAAACTATTATGTTTATTTCTTCAAGGGAACAATTGAAAAAAAAAAAAAGCTCCGTTGTTCAAAGAATGGGTCAAAAGCCTGGGGGAAAAAAAGATTTATAATCTGAATAATGAAGTCAGGGAAGGAGAAGTGGAGGCAAAGAGCACCTGTTGTAACTACCGGATGAATTTCTTTTTGATGACTTCTCTGAGAACCTTCAGTCAGCAAAGCCACTGTAAGATTGTGGAAGTGATAGTCCAAAGAAACACCTTTACAAAGCTCTGCCGATGGGGCAGCTGATTAATATACTTTTGACTGAAGAACTGAGGCGATTTGAAGGATTGCCTTTTTCAGATACATGGGGCTGTGTTTGATTTCTCCTTAAGAGCAGCTGTTTGTCTGGGCATTATTTTCCTTCCAAAAGGTGTCCAGGGTGCTTAACTTTACTGAAATACAGAATCTGAAACACAATCTTGATTAAAGCAGAATATAAAAGGTAATCATTTTTAAATGTTGTAAAAAAAAAATCCAATGTCAGAATGATTAACTTCCTTCAACAGCAACTAAGCAAAAGAACTGCTTTTGTAAAAAAAAAAGTCTTTCTTAGCATCTGGACTTCAGATAGTGTGTGTGTTTCTGCAGAAGGGCAGCTGAGTTTTTGTTGTTTTACAGGCTATGCGGCCTGTTGTTCAATGCAAGGCAGTCACATACTTCGTTCTTCAAAACTGCCACACAGTGTGCGTTTTTCTCAGTGAACCCTGCCATGTATGAGGAAGCCCCATGTGTCTGCTTTAGCATCTGTTAACCAGGAAGTCACATTTCACAAAGCCAGCTATGGCTCCTTATTACATTAGCTTTGGTGGTGTATTTGTATGAAATAAACCCAGGTAGAAGCATTTTCTGTATTGTTTAGTTTGCTGGGAAATTGTAGGCTAAAACCACTGTGGATGTACAAAGCAGCCATCAACTACTCTTTCTCAGTTTCACTTTGCATTGTTCTCTTTCCTTTGCTAACTTCTTTCTTTACTGTCAAGTGCTTATTTTATTTATTTATTTATTTTATTTTATTTTATTTATTTAATTTATATGCCGCCCACTCTACCCAGAGGTCTCTGGGCGGCTTACAATAATTAAAATTCAAGACAATAAAAAGAAAATGATTAAAATACAATTAAAATACAATTAAAATTGCCATCATCAGGACCCACAGTTGATGTTATTTCAATTAAAAGCCTTCTGGAACAGGAAGGTTTTGACCTGGCGCCGAAATGTCATCAACGTCGGTGCCAGACGAATTTCAGTTGGGAGGGTGTTCCATAGTCTGGGGGCAGCTGCCAAGAACGCCCTTTGTCTAGAAGCCATCCCTCTTACCTCCTTGAGGGATGGCTCTTTCAAAAGGGCCCCCTGGCTAGATCTTAATTGCCGGGTAGGCTCATATGGAAGGCTCATATGGAAGGAGGCAGCCCTCCAAGTATCCAGGGTCCAAGCCGTTTAGGGCTTTATATGTCAAAACAAGCACTTTGAATTGGGCCCGGGCAGCAACTGGTAACCAATGTAAATTAAACAGAATTGGCTTGATGTGATTTCTAGTGGCTCCACCACTCACCAGCCGTGCAGCTCGATTCTGGACCAGTTGCAGTCGCCGGACCGTCTTCAAAGGCAGCCCCACGTAGAGCGCATTGCAATAATCTATACTTCTCTGCAGTCCCTATTGAGCTTTGCTAGTTTCCTCTCTTGTTCCTTGTTTCTTATCCCTCATGACCTACATTTGAACTGCTCTGTCAGAAAGATGAGTGACTTCCTCAGATGTTGGTTTTTTTGTATCCTCGTTGGCTCTGCTCAGTCTTCAGATATTTACAGAAAGCCTACCTCCACAGTGAAAAACCTTCTTGTCCTTGTTTGTATTGGTTGAATTTCTGTTCATGCACTAATTCTGGAAGAGTGGCTGGAACAGTGTGGTCTTAGCTGCTCCAGCGTTTGTGAATGAACAGTGAACAGCAAGATTTTATGGAGGCACAGAGTAAATCAGGTGAGATTCGTAAAAGTGAGTGGTGGGTGAGTTGAGGTGGAATTGGTCCTGAATTTTGTTTATTTTATTGTTTCTTGCAGCAGTAACCATGTTTCCTTTTTTTTCTACTCTGGAAGATTTTTTTACTTAGCTATGGCTCTAGGTGACCCACTGGTTCCTTTAAAAGCACGAAATACAAGAAAAAGATTGACACCCTCTCCTTGGATGTTGGCAACTTGGAATCTCCTGTTGAACCCCAGTAGTTGTTGGGCAGCCATAGGCCATTAGAAAGGCATGCCATGCATTCTGAAGATCTGAGTAGTGCTTCAAGCTATGGCATGGGTAGAATAGGGAGAAAATATGAACCATCTTCATACAGGGTGCTTCTGAATGGAGAACTCCTGTGGTTTCAATCAAAAGGCAAACTGTGGTACTTAACATTTTCTTCTCATTAATGGATTGTCTGTGATTGGGATGAGGGGAGAAGAAACAGTGGGAAAACAGGTTGGTTACAGTGGAAGAATACAGAGTCCCATCCCCTCTATGTTAATGGCAGGACAATAATGCAATCTTCATCTGGAAGCAAGCATAACCTTTTCATAAAAAAGGTAAAATCAGATTTATTCATGAGATCCTAGTTTTAGTGGTACTTGTACGTCAGTATGAGATTTAAGGTTCCAGCAGAAATAGCAAATGATTTCCATACATAGCTTGGTGTTCTTGTTAGTAGGTATAAACATTCGTTATGGAAAAATATTAGTCAGTAGGAGTACCGACAATAGTACTGACAATTCCTCAGCCATCTTGAAGCCACCATAGATGCTGACCCATATGTTTTCTTAGATGTTGGTTTCTTTGGACACCAAAGAGATACTTTGAGGGGAGTAGAGAGGACTATTTCCCTCAATGATTTGCCGCTGTAAATCATTTTTTTCTGGTATCTCACAGCTTTGTCTTCCTAGTAGCACTGAGTTGCTTTTCCTCTAGAAAAAGAATTGAGGAAGAAAATCTGATTAGCTTGGTGTGGAGCCCTGAGCTATGGCACCTCTGGTTAGAGATGTCAGGCTTCATGGCTGAGCTATCAAGAAGCAGGAAGAGGTCCTCATCTATTATGTAAACATGTACAGTGGTGCCTCGCTTAACGAGTGCACCGCATAACGATAAAATCGCATAGCGATCCGTTTTTTCGGATCGCTAATGCGATCGCTTAACGTTTTTTGAATAGGGCTCAATTCGCTTTGCGAAGACCGGTAAGCGTTTCGCTTACCAATCTTCGCAAAACGAAGCCCGACGATCAGCTGTTCCCGAAAATGGCCGCGCGCAGCGTTTTCGCGCCCTCGTTAAGCGAGGCGAGGGCGTGAAAATGGCTGCCGGCCATTACAAAGCTTCGTTGAACGGTGAGTATTTGGCCCATTTGGAACGCATTAAACGATGTGTGAGGCACCACTGTAGTTCTGATTATTAGAAATGGTAAAGATTTTTGAAAGTTGTGAAGCACCCAGTCACACAAGGGAAAAGCCATGTATGCTGGCATATTTGTGCTCAACTACTTAAGAACAGCTAGGAGCATAGCCAGAAGGTAGTGTTCCTTGGCTACTGTTTAAAGAGTTCTTTGTAATTACAGTACCTCCAGCTTGAAACTTGAGCCTAGTAAGCATATGGGTCACTTTGACAGATTAATGCAAAGTATTGTCTGTTGCCCCTTGCTCTTCTGCTGGTACAGGACGAGATTTATCCTCATTGTGTTTTCACTTCAACTTTGTGACCTCTTTTTGAGGAAGTATGTTTTGAATACTTCCTTAAATTTGAGGTAGTATGCCAGAATATATGTGGTTTAATTTCTCTCAGTAGATAACTCTGCACTTTGTCCTTTCCTTGACTGTATTCTGAATACTCCAGTACAGTGGTTCCCAGCCTTGGGTCCCCAGAAGCTCTTTGACTAAAACCCTCAGAAGCCTTCACTACCAATTGTGCTTGCTAGGATTTATTGGAGCTGTAGTTCAAGAACATCTGGGGACCCAAGGTTGGGAACCACTGCTCTAATACCCTCCTGTCTGTGGATATGTTTATTCTGCCAGTCAGCCTTCCCTACCCTGGTGTACTTCAAAAATGTTGGATTACATCTCCCATTATCCCCAGCTGGCCTTTGGTCACCTGGAGGGCACTAGATTTGGGAAACCTGCTGCTGATGGTAGAAGTTTTGTCTTTGATTGTTCTTCCTGTTTCCTATGAAAAATAGGGCCTTTTACTTGCTAATCCAGTAGTCTTCTAACCTATCCTGTAGTGTTTTATCTTATATGTATTTTATTGACGGGTGTCAGAGGTTTGCCTGTTCTTGCACTGTTGCCTTCTCCAAATACAGGTTTTGGCCTGGGCTGTTTGTTCCTTAGGTCAAGGAGAAGTGATTTGTATCTTGAACATACACAGATTTTAGTTACGGTTTGCTGTTTTTCTAACCTTTTATTTTGGTGGAGAAGGTGTAGTTGAGAAGGGTCAGGGAAACATACTTTCCATTCTATGTGCCATGCAATACAAGGGCAGTTTTTGACCAGTAATGCATTTTGTCATGCGGAGGGAATTAGCAGCCAGCTGATTTATTTTCTGCACTTAGCAAGTCAGTGTGAAAAAGATTTATAGGCTGGGGAATCAGTATTTGTTATAGCTTGCTGGAAACATATTGGTGTTCACATGAGGTATGCATAATGTTCTGCAGCTAATTGTGACTAATTGAGAAGATGCTGGGGTGCATCTTGGTTGTGCAATAAGGTCCTTGAAGAGCAATATAGGGGTGGAGTTGTTGGGGTGGGTGATTTGAATGCAGAGATGGCAAGTGGGGAAAGCACTAATCATTAACTTCTCCGCTCAACACCAACATTCAAATCAGCTTTTTTTAAAAATCCCTCTGTTACTATGTTTTCACTTAATGTGTTGTTTATGTAAATCTGGAAGGCTAGGAAGCAAGGTCTCTCTGAATGGTACCATATAGGAGTGACTGGGTTTTCTTAGGCCTGTTTCCCTTCTGTTGTGTGGTTTATCAAAGTAACTATAGTATCATATTCATGCTGCATGAAAGGATATAAAGATCTCACTTAGGAGCAGAAGCTTGGGTATGTTTACTCAGACTGATGTTCATGAAAATTACTCCCTAATAAGTACATTCAAGACTGCAGCCTAAGTTGTTGAAGCTCAAAAAGGAAACTTAACTCTCACATGTTCTTATATATACTTCAGCCAAGTCTGTGCAGAAACATTTAATGGACTCTCCTTGCATAGTTTAGATTTCTGTTGGGTGATGACAGAGAGCTTAGCAGCTTGTCCATCATCTGGCTTCTTCTGTATCTAATAAATTCTCATGTCACAAAATCTTGATTCGAGTCGCTGGAGGCTTTTTTGTTTGTTAGTTATGAGCATGTTCCTTGGAAGAAATGCGCACTGTAACTTATGAAGACATCAACTATATTTAGAAATAGACTGTGCTGGGTTTAGCTAGCTTGAGAAAAACAGGAATCTCTTCTTTGCTCACCATAGGTAGGTGTAAAGAGACTGTATTTCTTCCTCCTGCTAAATCCAGTTTGCACACTGTGGGAGTCTTCCTCAAAACTGGGTCATCTAGAATTTCCTCTTAGGCTGGAATTTCCTTGTTGGGTGTTCAGTGGGCTAAGTGACTATTGATTTCAGAAGGAATGAGTTGGGCCCTTGAGTGCTCAGGGCATCCGTTTGGGGATCTGAGTTCTATTTCTGTGTGGCCTTATCATCCTAGATCAGCCATTCTCAGTGGGGGCCATATAGCCCCCTGGGGGGTCCTGGCACATTTGAAGGGGGCTACAGATTGGAAACAATTCTTCACACGCCACCTTATAAGGTTTCTCATGTGACTTATACAATCGTGATTCGGCCTGTATTTCTTTCATATTGTGTTTATGGCTGTGGCAAGGAAAGAAAGAAAAAAGAAAGAAAGAAAGAAAAGAAAAGAAAAGAAAAGAAAAGAAAAGAAAAGAAAAGGTGGGGTTTTTTTCAAGAATGACTGTCCTAGATGAGCAAAAGTGTCCCCATGGAGATCCAGCTATGGAAAAAAGATACCTTCATCCATCCCCAATCCTTAGCAACAATGTTTCCAAATGGCTTTGTATTTTTGTTTTTTGGCTCTGGAAAGTCCAGTTAGGAGACATACTGTGGTTCCCCGAAAATAAGACAGGGCCTTATATTAATTTTTGCTCAAAAAAACCCACAACCACATAAAAAAAAGCATTAGGGCTTATTTTCAGGGGATGTTTTATTTTACAGTCATGTCTTCTTCTGGTTGCTGCACAAGGGTGGAGGGCAGGGTTTCATTTAACTGGGGCTTATTTTGGGGGTAGGGCTTATATTACGAGCATCCTGAAAAAAACATACTAGGGCTTATTTTCAGGTTAGGTCTTATTTTCAGGGAAACAGGGTAACTTTACATATGGTTTAACTCAACTCCTCCTACTTATTTATAGGAATTTTTATATATTGGCACAATATGGGGACATAGATATTTATTTATATATTGAATTTGTACCCCACCCATTTAGTCAACTGACTACTCTGGGCGGCTAACAACATATAAAGTAAACAATTTAAAATATAAAAAAGTAATATATAGGAAATGAAATGTAGATGTGATTAAAGTTTTTATGTGAAAAATCATTTTACAGCCATCTGGCCGAGGGGCTCGTCTTCCAGAGGTTTACTGCATTGTGAGCTGCGTGGGTTGCTTTGCCCTATTTTCAAAGGTAGGAGTTCTGGGTTGTCCCTCTTCCTACCCCCACAACAATACACACTGCTCTCGAGCATAGACAGCAATACATTTGGCTAACAATTGTTTATCTTGTCTCAGGATTAAGTAGTTCAAATTACTGTATGTCTTCTGATCTTTCACTTGGGTAGGAAGAGGAAGGAGAGAATGAAAGAGAAAGCTGCTTAAATTCCTTCACTGGGAGAAAGGCAGGATGTAAATAAATAAGTGGGAATGTATGTTAGCTTATGTACAGAGGGCACATCATTATTAATAGGAAGAATCAATGTAGCATAGTAACTTGAATATGGGGAATAGTGATCCAGTTTATACAATCAAGACCTCTGCTTAACAAACCAATGAACTTGATATCCTTCCCCTTGTAGCCACTTTGTTCATCCTCTTGCATAAGCAAAAATAAGCCAGGAAGCTATAGTTAGCCATAGATTCTTGTTGCAGAAATTGTGTTTGATAGCTTCTAAACAAGCTATCATGCAGAAGCCCATGTAAAACCATGAGTCCTCCTCAAAATGTAAAGGGAATCTTATGGTTAGCTGTGGCTTCCCTGACTTGTTTTGGCCTTACATGAAGGGAAGAGTGAAAAAGGCCATGTGCAGGTGCAAGAGGCTCATATGTTTCTTAGAAATCTTAATCCTGGAATGGAACCTTAGTGAATGGGTTATGAGAAAGAAATGCCTCTTGGAGGTAAAGCAGGTAACGAGAGGAAAATAATACCATTAAATTTAGGGGAGAGAAGCAAATCAAGGTCTCGCCCATCCCAACGTGGCTTTTTTGTTTTGTTTTGCTTATACCATGGTTTGGAGATTTGCGCGCGGGGGGGGGGTTGTAGTCCCCCCCCCAAATAACTTACCCCTCAGAGTAAGGGGTAAGACTCAGAGTTGCTGCCAAGTGACGAGTGTCTCTCTTTTTCTCTCTTAGATTTTGGATGAAGTGGAGAAAAGGCGGCAAATCTCTACGGCAGTCATCTACCCTTTTATGCAGGGCCTACGTGAATCCCCCTTTCCAGCACCAGGAAAAACAGTTACCATTAAAAGTTTCATTCCTGATTCTGGGACAGAGGTTTGTATCTTTTGATAAGAATATCTTGTGGTTCTGTCACAGCTGCTAAACAGGTCAGCAGTGCTAGTGGTCCTGGTGGGAGTATAAGAAGGCAGGAGCTGATGCCCCCAGAAGCAGCCTGCAATCTGGTCCTTTCATTTTTTGCCTTGGAACACAGCCCTATGTATAAAGTGTGGATTGGGGCAGGCAGAAAAACCTGGAACCGAAACTGTTCTTTGAAGTTGTTTTACTAACTACAGAAGCCAAGTGTGGTTTGGGATTACATTGATTCACAGACCAGTGACAATCCACAGTTGTAGCAGTTGTTTTACCCCAAGAAGCTGCTGCAGTCTGAATGTAGAAGAGAATGTACAAAGTTGAGTACTGAGCAGGTGCCTAGGAATGGGAAACCTGGACAAGAACTTCTGAATCATAGTTTGCCTGTTGTACATTTATAACTCAAACACGGTTTGCGGATTACAGATTGTGTGAAAGCTGTACTTCCCAGCTTTGATAAAGTATATCTCGTCACCTTACTAGAACGGAAGGGGATTTATTAGCGGGTGCCTTGTTGCATCATAGAGGAGATTTAGAAATTGATTGTTTAGAAATTGTTGCATCATAATGTAGATTTAGAAATTCCCCTTTAGAAATGGGAATATGATTTGCTCCCATGTAAGGGGGAGAAGATACAGTAGATGTTCCAGTGAGTTTAATAGTCGCAAAGAAGAGTGAACTGAAGCACATGGAGCTTTTCCACAGAAGCATGACATGGCAATCAGCATTTGACAAACTTCCCTCTTCTGTGTTCCACGAAAGGTACAGGAGACCTACCCTCTTACTGCTCATGGTTCTTCTAGCCTGCAGCAGATTTCTTCCCTGGAGGGATGTCCTGTTGCTTAGAAACATTTCTCAGTAAGTGGCCAACAGGTCACAGAGAGCAGCTTGGCTTGCTTGTCTGGTCCTTCTTCTATGCTGGCTTGCCAGTGACCTTTGGCTTCCTGTTACGCTGTCCAATTTTTCTGTTTTTCAGCTGCCAGAGAATGAAGTCTTGGTATGATTTCCTGGCTTGCTCAATGCTACAAGCAGCTGGAGGAGTTAGATAGAGGGTGCTGAGTGCGTTTTCCTCAAAAGTGTCAGTGTCTCTTCATTACCCTTAAATGGGAATAGCAGTATCTCCTTCCACCAGACTTCTCTTGATTTGGCTGTGTGGAGAAAGATAAATTGCACACACACACACACACACACACACACACAGCACGCACGCACGCACACACACACACACACACACACACACACACACACACCATCATCATCATATGTGCATGTATGTACATATGTATGTTTGCATCTTAGAACTGTAGTATGTCTTAGAATTGCACAGCTGGAAGGGACCCTATGGGTTATCAGATCCTGCCCCTATCAGGGAGGCCCCGGGGGGGAATCAAATTTCCAACCTCTGGCTCCACAGCCCAGTACTTAAACCACTGAGCTATCCTGCAGCTTATAGAATAAAACAAAACAAAATAAAGCACCCTTTGATGGTTTCAACAGCCAGGCTGATTGGAAGTGTCTCACTGCTTCCTCCCTCCACCTCCAGAACTATAAAAATTCCACAGGTTTAGAGTGGAAGCCAGTGGTACCCAATTCCATCTTCTTTTTGGGGCTACTAGGTTAAAAGAGCTACTGGAGGAAATTCTAAGGAAGTAATTGTAGCTAATCATAATGGTTCTCCTTGATCCATGCATCCTAATGCCCAGGAAAAGCTGACAGAAAGAATATATTTGCTAAGCCTAGGAAACAAGAAATGCCCATCCATCCCTGCATACATTAATGCCATCATGATTCTATGTCTTGGTTGTTTCCCTAACAGCAAATTGAACTAACCCGTCCCTTGGACTCTCACCTGGAACATGTGGAATTTCAAGCCCTCTTTCAGCGCCTCAGCCCTGAGAAGATCCTCCTCATATTTGCTTCAGTAGCTCTTGAACGACGGATAGTCTTCTTGGCTGAGGAGCTCAGGTAAAACTTGGCCTCACCTGAGTAAAGTCTCATTGAAAACTATGAAATAAATGTGGGGAGTGAAAGCTGTAGTGCGTGTAACAAGTAATGAAAAATGAGATAGAGGCAGGTTGTGGGACTGTTGATGGTATAATATAGTTGTAATATCGTTGCTTTGTAATATAATTGCTTTGTAATATAGTTGCGCACTTACTTGGGGGCATTTTCTATAGCTTTTTTACATTCTTAGATCTCCCTTTGCATCCCTTTTTGAGTTCCCTCAATTCTATCCAGAAAATTCTTCTGCATCTCTATACAGGAGGCAGCAATAGCAAACATGAATGGAGCAGACTCTGGTTGTTTGCCCGCAGGATCAACTCAGTCTGGACTCCGGCCTTGTAAAGCAGATGGGAAGGGAGGGTGGGGGATGGTCCCAAGGCAGGCTGGGAGTGAGAAGCCATGGAATTACTGGCTTTGGCCTCCTCATTCTCCTCTGCCATTTATAGCAAAGCCAGAGTTGAGTTTTTGGGAGAGTTAGTTCTTGAAACCTTCCTCAACCTTTGTATGAGAACAGGCATTGTAGTTGTGCTTACACTTTTGACTGCTTAACTGAATTTCAGTTTTATATTTTTAAGATCATAATACGCCAAATGTCTGAACCCTTCAATATTGGCCTGGCGATATCATTTAAATAATAAAATAAACAAAGATACAAAGGGCAGGGGGCAGCTCACATCAACCCCAAATTTCGGGATGGGCTTGCGGGCTGCTTGTGACAAAGGGGATTTTGTACCGTATCTTTCTATATCCTAATCAGCATTTTGACACCCTTTCAGTTCTCTCTCCAAGTGCATTCATGCTGCTGCAGCTCTTCTTTATCCCTTTACCTGGGCTCATACGTACATCCCGGTGGTTCCAGAGAAGCTTCTTAGCACCGTCTGCTGTCCCACACCCTTCATGGTGGGGATCCAAAAGCGCTACCTTCCTGAGGTTCTGGATCAGCCCATGGAAGAGGTATTGTGTTTAACAAGTTCCCATGCTAAACACAAGGGGGAGGATTTACAGGGCTGAACAAAGATATTCTCCTGCCAGAAGTGGAGAGCAAAGGACTCTGCCCCTAATAAAACTGCATTGTATTTAAAGCCAGCACCTAGAATGCATTCTTCTAATGACTCCTTATGTCTTCCTGCTAAGGAAGGTGCTAATCATCATCACAATCACATTTTGTAATCACCTTCATGTTATCTGAGTACTTTGGCATAAATATTTGTCTCTTATGAAGTCAGTGTAAGTGATGTCATTCAGTCAGCGCTTCATGATGTCTACCTTAAAAATGATGGATGGGGGTGTTTCAGTGCAGATGTTCTAGATCAGCTGTTCATTTGTCTTTTAAAAATAGCATATATTTAATTTTGGGACCAGTTTATACTCTGCCAAGTGACTCAAGTCACTTTAGGGCTAACCACTTGTCATAATCTTAAGGTGGAACACCTTTTTGGAAAACCTGCAGATACAGTGGTGCCTCGCATAGCGACGTTAATCTGTTCCGGATTAATCGTCGCTATGCGAAAACATCGCTGAACGGAATAAAAAAAGCCATAGGAACACATTAAACTTTGTTTAATGTGTTCCTATGGAGGATAAACTCACCGTTCAGCGATGTTCCTCCATAGGGGCGGCCATTTTCGGTGCCTCTAAAGCGAGGCAGCACAGCCAGTCGGCCATTTTAGAACCGCCGACCAGCTGACCGAAAATGGCATTTTCCCCCAGCTGAGTGGCGGGAGCTTCAAAGCCCCGCCGCTCAGCTGGGGGAAAATATCGGCAGTCGGCGGTGGCTTTGGATGGATCCCAAAGCCACCGCCGACCGCCGACATTTGCCTTCCGAGCTCTCAAAGGGCTTCCCCACCACACATTGGAGAAAGCCCTTTGAGAGCTCGGAAGGCTCTCAGCGGCGGCGGGGACAGGGTAGGGGGTGTCCGAATGGCTTCCAGGCGAAGCACTGGAAGCCATTCGGAACCCCCCTGCCCCCGCCGCCGCTTGGATCCAGCCCCCGGCCGGTTCCCCTTGCATGGTCTGATCCGACCATGCAAGGGGAACCGGCTGGGGGCCGGATCTAAGCTCCTACTGCCGCCGCCGCTTGGATCCGGCCCCTGGCCGGTTCCCCTTGCATGGTCTGATCCGACCATGCAAGGGGAACCGGCCGGGGGGCCGGATCTAAGCTCCTACTGCCGCCGCCGCTTGGATCCGGCCCCCGGCCGGTTCCCCTTGCTTGGTCTGATCTGACCATGCAAGGGGAACCGGCTGGGGGCCGGATCAAAGCGCCTACCGCCGCCGCCGCCGCTTGGATCCGGCCCCCGGCCGGTTCCCTTTGCTTGGTCTGATCTGACCATGCAAGGGGAACTGGCCGGGGGGCGAATCCAAGCGGCGGCGGCGGTAGGGGCTTTGATCCGGCCCCCGGCCGGTTCCCCTTCCTTGGTCTGATCTGACCATGCAAGGGGAACCGGCCTCCTGAGAGTCCGACCATGGCGGGGGTAGCCGGCTGCGGGGCGGATACAAGCGGCGGCGGCGGCGGGGGTCCGGATGCCTTTTAGGCATCCGAAGGGGAATCCCGGCGGTGGCCTCGGAAGGACCCTTCGGAAGGGTCCTTCCGAGGCTACCGCCGGCATTTTCCCCCAGCTGAGCAGCGGGGCTCCCGCTCAGCTAGGGGAAAATGCCCTCTCCGAAGGGGAATCCCGGCGGTGGCCTTGGAACGACCCTTCGGAAGGGTCCTTCCGAGGCTACCACCGGCATTTTCCCCCAGCTGAGCAGCAGGGCTCCCGCTCAGCTAGGGGAAAATGCCCCCTCCGAAGGGGAATCCCGGCGGTGGCCTTGGAACGACCCTTCGGAAGGGTCCTTCCGAGGCTACCACCGGCATTTTCCCCCAGCTGAGCAGCGGGAGCGGTCCTTTGGAGGCTCCCGCCACTCAGCTGGGGGAAAATGGGGCCCATGGGGAAAACATCGCAAAGCGATTTTTCCCCATAGGCAACATCGCAAAGCGATGGCAAAAGAGATTGCTTTTTTGCCATCGCTATGCGAATTCATTGTTAACCGGGGCACTCGTTAAACGAGGCACCACTGTATTTCCATATAAGGTGAACAAGTCATTTGGTTCTTCCTCACTTCCTTCTGAGAGACAAAAATTTCTAACATTCCTTCCCTTCAGTTCCAAACACACTGTTTAATTTGCTTAGGCCTGGGCTGGATGAATAAAGATGGATATTGTATATTTTCAGGTGCTGCTTGTTGACCTGTGTGAAGGAAAGTTCTTAAGAACGGTAAGTACACTCCAAATCTTACACACGCACAACTGAGACTTAAATGGGCACATTCAAGCAATCTGGCTTTATTAACTCTTCTTCATTTTCTGCCCAGTGAGAATGAAGAGGTTATCTTTAACCATTTCTCTACCTCCTGTCTTTCTCAATCTTTGCCCTCTGACTGGTGGAAGTATCTCTAAGGTTATTCCCTGCTCATATTCAACTTTTAATCCCCACCCTACCCCTTCCTGCTTGATTATGCTCTGTCCCAACTACTGCTTACTTTCTCCTTATACTGTTTACAAGAACTGCTTGGGAATTCCTTAGTAAGACTGAAGGACAGGATTTAAATGAATGAATGTTCTTCTTTTCTACCACATGATTAACCATCCCTTTCTGGTGCTTCTTTCCTTGTAGCAGCTGTGGACATCCAGATGTTGTTCCTATTCCCATCGGCCCTAGTCAGCATAGCCAATGGTGAGGGATACTAAAGTTGCAGTCCTATAATCTGGAGGGCCACAGTTGTGCACCCCTGCTTTGTGGTATTGAATGCCCTGTAGTGTTTTCAAAATGCTTTTTCTTGCCCTTTCAAGTACTGGTCAATACTCCCCCCCCCCTTTCTCCCGGCCTCTTGTATATATAGTTCAGTCCCACTATTGTGACTTCACCTGGCCCCTGCATCCTACATATCTCAGCCCTGTTCAGGAATTCTTCATTGTGCTCTTTGTGCATCACACATAAAGATTATCTTGCACTATCCTAGTTTACCAGGATAATACAGGGGGCTCCTGCCTTACCTTCAATTTCTTCTGCATAGTAAGCAGACTTGGAATAACTCCTCTCTTGATTATCAACTTTACGATTGGCTTCTCTCCCATCTTCTCACTTGGATCACACACTTTTAGTCTTCCAACATGGTCTCGATCCCAGCTTCATTCAGTTTTGCTCATGTCTGCTTCGATGTTGACCTCTGTGCACAATGGCTGCTTGAGCTCAGCACAGCAGGAAAACATTTATTTATTTATTTTATTTATTTTATTTCTATCCCGCCTATCTGGTCATAATAGACCACTCTAGGCGGCTACATTGCATACCAACATTGCATGCTGGTGGCCATTTTGCCTCAGAGAGGGCTACATTATGGGGAAATGCCATCACTGCCAAAATCTCTTAAAACCATCCCTTCCAGTCCAGCCACAAGTGAGCTGGGTCATATTCAACAACCCATAAAAACAAATAGTGCAAGAAGGATATGTAGTTGCCCTTCAGTCTTGACCAGTGATGGCAAACCTATGGCACACATGCCACAGCTGGCATGCAGAGCCCTCTCTGCGGGCACACGAGCCATAAGTCGCTGGATCGCTACTTCCCTCCCTTCGCAGTCAAACCTGAGAAGGCGGCTGCAGCCGCGGTGCTGGCGCCCCAACAGGCGGCGGTGGGCCAGGATCCGGAGCAGCTGGCGCTGGCAGCAGATCTGGAGTGCTGTCTCGAGGCACCTCTATGCCCACGATTCCCCCTTCTGCCGCCACTTCCACTGCCCGCTGTTTTTTTTTTTCCCCTCCCAGTTTGGGCACTCGGGCCCAAAAAGGTTCACCATCACTGGTCTTGACTTCTTCACCCCAAGAGCAGTTAGCTGCCCCAGAGTTTGGTGGCCATCAACATTGAAATCTCTGACCCTGCATCCTACTTTGACTGCAACCTTCTCATTGGCACTGGGATCAACCTTCAAATTTGACCCACTCCTCCTAATGCTAATGCATCAGATACAGAGCATTAGCATTTCAAATCCTTTGGTGTCAAGACGGTATTGGACATTCAGGTTGTTGGCTTCTTCTCTAACAATGAGCTCACAGTTCTCTAGTTTGATCTAGCTCACTTGTTTCTAGATCTCTTTGGTCCTGATCTTATATTCCACACTGACCTCAGTCTTGTTTACCTGCTTGATGCCATTCTTCCAGCCATGAACTGCATGTGCCTTCCTGTCAGCTTCATTGTGCCTAATCGAGCCACTTAGGGTTAGAGCAGTCCTCATACTTGCTGCATTCTTACTGTGAACTGATGCTCTGTTCCCACTCACGCCCCCAATTTCATACACCCTAGTGGCATCGGTACCGTTAATCCTCATCCTGGTCTTTGCCGTGATATAAATTCAAATCACCTCAGTGAATTCCATCTATGCTTCTCCTCCATATGCGTGGACCCGCCCAATGTGGATAACCTCAACACTGGCTTTGACTTCACTATCTAGCCTCTTCCTATTCCTGGTGGTCACCTTTCAACCCTCCTTTCCTGGATTTTCACAAGCAAATGATCACCCTCCAACTGGAGATGACCTTTTTCTCTAGTGGCCTGTCGTCTCCACCTGAAACAGACACCTTTTATCACTCCCAGCGACCCCAGAAGAGGGAACACTCCACACTTAAATATCAGGAGACTCACCTTCTACAAGATTCACTTCTTCCATCAAACCACTCACCTTTCTGTGTCACGCAGCAGGCATTTGCATGATTACAAATCCTATTTTAGGTTGTCATTAATTAATTTTTTTATCGCCTTGTGAAATGATCTTCTTTTCCTCTTTGCACTGTGCATCCTTTGTTCCCTCTCTAGTATCAAGGGATGTCTAATTGTTCTCAGTGAGAGTTAATGAAATCTGCAAAAATCACTTAGCCAGATGGCTCCTCTGTCTGTAAACCGATGCAGAACGTGTCCTGGGAGAGTAAGTGACAAGATGGCCATCTTCCCCTATAGACCAGAAGGTGCTGTAAGAAGAAGATTCTTTCAGGCTACAGCTTCTCTACTGCACTGGATGTACTGTGTTGCAGTTTCTGTCACTTGTAATAATTCCCTTTTGCATCACTCTGAAGGTTGGTGATGAAGAAGAGATCTTGCCAGCCAAGTTAAAGAGTGAGATGCTGACGTCTCTACCTGTGATGAACAACAACAATATACTGAGTAAGCAAGGACTTCTGTCTGACTCCCTTTCCTCCTCAGCATACAGAAAATAGTGGATTCGATCTTACGACTGCTGGTTTTCTGACCCTGCAACACAGGCTTCTGCGGTTTAGCCCGCAGTGCCACCACGTCCCTTCTGATGGTGTGTAGAACACCATAAAAGAAACTTCCCAACAATTATTTCATTCTATAGCCCTTTTGGTCTTTAAAACTAGTTTTTAAAAGCAGCTTTCAAATTTGTTTGTAATCTGTTTTTCAGTAATGTTTCGTATATTTTATAGTACATCAGTTTGGACTGAAAAGCAATAAATAAATATTTTAAACAAATAATAAATAAATAATATGAATTACTTTGTTTTGTTCAGAAAATTTTCCAGGGTGTGTTTGTGTGTGTTGAACATTGTAACCTTTCGGTTTTAGTTTCAACCCACAACTCCTTGTATCTGTCTCCTTATTTCTGATCCATTAAGGGGCAGGGAACAAAAGATACAAGCAGATTTTTAAAAAATGCTAGTGCCAGCCTAGTATCTGGATATGTTCCAAATCTTCACTTTGAGCCAGTGTGCACAAATACACACTATTTAGCACATGATTTAATGTCACCATGTGAAGTGAAATAAAATCTTGTCCTGAAAGGCAGCTCTAACATTTCTACTGCTCCATGAGAAAATGCAACCTCTGAATGTTTTGTTGGTAAACCAGTAGAGAAGGAAACATGGTCCAGCCTCTAAGACTTGGGTTAGTATTTCCTTCAAACGTGAAATTCATGTGCTGTCTCCTTTTCTTTTAAGCTTCCGAGGAACTCAATGTCCATGTTTCCGACACCTTTGTGCAGTTTTTTGTCAAGACTATTGGCCACTATCCAGACCACATCACATGGAATAAAAGTGGGCAGGGCTACTTCCATGAGCGGTCTTTCTGTAAGGCCCTTCCTTCCAAGACCACCCGCAAGTTTGTGAAAAAATTTGTGAAAACTCAGACATTCTCCTTATTTATTCAAGAAGCTGAACAGAACAGGAAGTGTGTAGAAGGTACGTATCTCGATTGTTGAGGCTGCAAGATCAAGATGAATAGTTCTTTGTTTTTCACTTTTTCTTACATGTATGATTTTTTATTATGCTATTAGTAAGAATTAGCTTGGGCTTACCTGCAGACAAATGGCAGAGTACATTCCTTGGCTTGGATTAAGACTGCTTGATGTTTGGGCCTCAGTGAATGGCCCTTTTGGGTTTATATATAGTTATTTATTCTCCTAGCTTGCTGCATGTGAGACTACCCTCTCCTAAATAATTGATTTAAGAGAGGGTAGTCTCACATGCTCACTAGCCCCCCCCCCCAACAAAGTGAGTCTGGCCATATTCCTGAAGCAGACATCTCATCAAACAGAGGAGCAGCTTGCACAGTCCTAGATGTGTACATGCAAAAATCTACAACACAGTACTAGCTTTAATATTTTGCCTACCTGTGGACTTTGGATTTTTGTGTTACTGTCATGAACTGATATGACATGGCTTCCTTTGAGGTTCTGTAATGGTGTGGGCGTGAACTAGTATGTATTAAATGCAGACACATGTTTCTCCTGCACAACCACAATGTACACTGCGCTCTTGTTGGCAGTGGAGATGGCTGGTATGAGGACTGGATAATTTCCTGCTGAGAAATTACTACAGGTTGAAGGTTGAGAAAATGAAGCATGGTCACAACAGGGGCATTTTACATCCTTTAAGTCTGATGGACCCAACTAGTTACAGACCTCTTCTGTGCTGCCATTTTCACTGGATTTACTGAACTGCTTATTCATGTCTTTATAAACATATCTTTTTGCTATACTGTGGAAGTAAGTGATGCCATTTAAATGTAGGAGTGTAATGACTAGTGCATTTCCCCCTTCATCCCCAGGATATTTTCAGAAGAAATTAAATGAGTATCAAGAACAAAAGAAGCAAAGGAGACTTTCCTGAACCTGCACTCCAGAATAGAGGTTTGCATGCCAGCAGAGGTAGCCCTGAGACTAGAGCACACCTCGGTGACTCCTTAGAAGGAAGAACACCCTTTTCTTTTGTTGGCTGTGGTGGTAGTGTCCTGCTGCTCATCTGTGAATCACTGGGGTGGGGTAAGGGGGCAAGGTGGCCATAGCATACATTGCCTTCCCTTCCCCTCCTTTCTAACAACTGGCGCTACAAACTTCTTGTTAAACTATATAAAAACTCAGACAAAGCTGCCATTCTAAAGAAAAGAGCAGTATGAAAATTATAAAAAGACAAGTGATCATGATGATCAAAATAAGACTCTAGGCACACACAAATGAAGAGGATATGGACTGGTTAATGACAATGGACTGCAGAGGAATGCATGAGATGTCCCATGCATTGAAAGCACTTTTATTCACATTAAAATAGTTCCCACTCCAAAGACTTCCTCTTAAATTTCTGATGATTTGTATTATTAATATGAGCTTATTCTTTCCTCCGTTTCATAAAGACATATTTCAATACACAGCCAAGAAATAATGGCTTTGTTTGTTTTCAAAGTACATGTTATCAAAGGTGTTTAAAGAAAAAGTCAAAGTAGAGTAGGGGAAGAAAGCAGTGATCAAGTAGGGACAAATAAAGGACTGCATTTAGATAAAGAGTGTAATAATATGGTTTCTGGGACATCATCCCACAGGACATGGGCTTTTATTGCTCTCCTGCTTTAATAATTTAAAAGCCTTATTTAGAGCAAGTGTAGTTTCAAGAATATGTTTCCTGTACACAGTTATTTGGTAACTTTGGCCTTAATCCAATTGGTAGTCTGAGTAGCGCCACTGAATAAATGGGATTTATGTGGGACTCACCATTATGTACTTGATTCAGCAGGTCTGTTCTACTCGGAATCTGGAAATTGGATTTAGACTGCTTAAAAAAACAACAATCACTTAATGATAGTTGTTTCTTTTACATCCTACTGTGGTTTATATATTTACTGGGAAACCACCTTAGCAGCATCACCATGAAGCATAGTACACCATTTATAAATCAATTGGAAGCTACATACTCTCAACTGATATATAGTTTTTCTACTGCTAAGATGCTTGTGTTGCAGGAAGGTCTTCATCTAAACTTATGTATAGAAGGGGGAAAGTGAATTTTGGAAATAAAGGTACAATCTACTATGGATACCATGACAAAATATGGTCATGAACTTCAGTATGCTTCATAGTAGTGCTTCCCAACCTTGAGTCCCCAGAGGTTCTTGGACTATAAGTCCCAGAAATCCTGGCCAGCACAGCTAGTGGTGAAGGTTTCTGGGAGTTTTAGTTTAAGAATACTTAGGTTATCCAAGGTTGGGAACCACTGCTGTATTTCAGAGGTCCCCAACCCCCAGTTCGCGACCTGGCAGTGGTTCGCAGTCTACTCAGGACTGCGCCGTGGACACAGATCTCCTACCCCCCCCCCGTGTGTGCCATTGCATGCATGCTTGATCCGCCCCTGCGAGCGAGCCACAGACACCCCAACCAGTCCGTGGTTGGGAAAAGGTTGGGGACCACTGCTGTATAGCATGTACTGTTATCCTTTGTTCACATGCAGGACCACTCAGCTAACAGCTGCACTCTCAGAAATATTGCACTTCTAATGATAATTTCACTTTATCACCTATTCCACCTTCTGTATAACAAAAAGCCCTGCTAAAATGGCTCTTGGCTGGTATTTTTCCTGTAAGTGTAGCATTTAACTCCCACTGCTATGGCTGAATCACAGGGGCATCATTTCTTGATACCCCTGCCCACTCCACGTGGTATTACTATTGAAGCTCTCCCAAGAGTTGCTTTGTTAGTTTATTAATGGTTAAGCCAGAACAGGAGTGAATTACCTTTGTGAAAATGTGTAAGATGTGCATGAGACATTCAGATCAAGAACACAACTTATCAAATGTTAATAAATTTTTGAAGAATGGCTCAAAATAGTAAATTAAAAAAGAGGCAGTTATGAGAATTTTCTTATTTATTAAAGAGCAGAAATAATTTTTGCATAAATTTTATACAAAAAAGTAATTTTTAGACTTCCCACTGAAGAAGATTGAGAAATAACCTCTTTATATGTTTATTTTAAAAAATAAAATAAACGGACAGATACCACACTTTACTGCATGCTGACAATCACCCCCTTCCCAGCCATGACACAAGGTACTGGGGGAACAGCTTTAAAGAGAAAAGGTGCAGTTCATCAAGCACAGTGGCCGAGCAACTTGCCTTCAGCCGACACACACCAGTCAATTGGAATAAACAAAGGCCACCCAGCCAGAGTGGACTGCTACCAAAGATGGCACTTTGAGATGCCCAGCTTCCAGATACACTGGGAGAAACGTGAGATGTCACTTTGGCCTCTTAAAATCTACCTTAAGTTATCAGCAACAGGTGAATAATGAGATCAAAATTGACTCAAAGTCCAAGACATGCCAGCCACTAAAGCTAGTGGAATATCTGTGTGTCACACAAGCTCAACATTCTAGTAATTATTTTTGACTGGGTATTAAATGAGTATTTTACTAAGAGATGATTTGTTAAAATTAGAATGTAAATTGTCTTACAGCTTGTAATTACACCATGTTAGAAGCTCCTGTTGTTGGGAATCCATTTACCCAAGAGTTTATTCTGTGGCCAAGGGAATTACAAAGACAAAGCTTTATACTCTCTGCATGCTTTCCTGGGCACATCACCAGTGGCGTGAACAATCTGCATGTTTGTCTGGAGAGTGCTTAGGATTCCCCTTTCATTCGAGGAGGCTAGCTAAGGAGTGTCATCAGTAACAAACAGTAAAAGTAATACAACATTATTATAAATTAGATTTGTTCCTATCTGCTCCAGTTTCCATAGTCTCCTCAGTATGTCTATATCCTCTCCAGTAGAAAACGGTTCTTATTGCGACAACAGCCAGGTTATCTAGTGATGATTAGAGTATGTGGAATAGGTCTTGATCCTGAAGACGTGGATGTGAAGGTGGGAAGCAATTTGATTGCATACACTGACACAGTATCGGAGCAAGTCAAAAAGAGAAAAGATCTGAAAAGAGAATATAGTTTCATGAAGACATAAAACTTTATTTGCTATAAAAAATCGAGCCCTGAATTTTTTTTGTGCAAATTCAGAATTTTCTTGATGCATTAGGATCTTTCTCCTCCTATAAACCAGATGATCCTTTAAATCATCTGTGGTTTTCCAAATGTTTCTAGATTACATGTTCCATTGGCTCTAAGCCTAGCCAACGGTGAAAAATGTTAGGAACAGCAGCACAACAACATAAAGCCCTAGTTATCCACTCCTACTTTAAAATAAAGCATAATTGTCTTCTTGTAACTAAACTCTTTTTCCTATCGTCAGGCCACCAATCCTTTTTCAGTCACGAACACAAGAGTGGGCATAGAAACCAATGCAGTAAAAGGAAGGAGAGTTATTGGACTTGGACCCTGGAAAACTAGGTTCAACCTCCTGCTCATTCATAAATCTTATCTTTAGCCAGTCACTTTTTCTCAGTACAACTTATCTCTCTCTCCCCCCAAGATAATGGGGATGAAAGGGGAAAACTGGGTCCTTCCAGGAAAGGATATGTAACAATCTGTGCATGCGCGCATGTGTGCGTACATGTAGGATTCAAGAAACAATGACAATGACTTATTAAGAGTCTTAAGTATTTCTACACAAAAATAGATCAAAAGGTCCTTATAAATGTAATACAATGGTGAATAAAAACACATTTAAATATGCTTCACTGATAGTCAAATATTTAGGTGATTAATGTTGATTATGCCTTTGCCTAATTGCCAGCCATATCCTTAAAAGCATGAGGTGAATCAAACATAACTGAGTAACTAACTAGTCTTTTTCACTACCTGCATTAATAGTATATCTGCCTAGATAAAATGGCTTATTAAAATGGTAGATAAGCACTAATGGGGCTGTTGTGTTTCATAATTAAGGCTTAACATTGCTATAGGGTTAAAAACACGTGAACAAACATTGGTGTCCTCTCACAATATTGAACATCCAAGAGTTTCTCAGATTTTGTAAGGAACCTTGACTCGTATAAACTAGAATATTATTCTAAGCAATATAAAATTTTTATTTTAAAACAGTTTTTATGATTTACAGCTTTCAGTGTACAGAAGCACAGATACACCCACATGGATCAGGGCCCTATGAGATTGTACATAATAAACATTATGCATCTCACGGAAGTAACAGTTGACACATAGGTGTATGTGTTCCTTATAGGCTTGAAATGTGAATGCCCCCAGTGTGTGGAAACCAGCTAGGTATTTTGACTGGTCTCTCCACTTTGCCTAAAACTAGCTGTTGCAAAATGAAGTATACACATGTATCTGAAAGAATGCACAGTGACATTTTACATGCTCAGAGAACTAAGGAAATACTTACCATGGCAATCCAAAGTACAATATACTCATCAATAAAGCTATTAAAATATTGGTCAAGGAACAAGAGTGCTGGGCCTATGAATGCTGTGTCATGCAGATGCATCTCACTTTTGGTCATATGTGCAACCTATATGAAAAAAAAAAACAAATAATAATCCAGAAGATGATTCTGATTCAGTATTTGTATTGAATAATTTTCTAAAAGACAATGGCTTATTAACTTCTGGTCAACCCTTGTTGAAGGCAAGTGAGAATTATCATTATGTACACCTTGGAACATCTTTTACATGTGGAGTATTTGGGGAAAGTGTGGAAAAACAGAAGGAGCAAAGCTTTATCACCAGTGTATAACATAAGCAAATAGGAACTATAAAGCACTTACCACTAGTTTGTTTGTTATTTTAGCAGAAACGAATCCAAATGTCAGTATGTAGAGGCAAGGATGTTTTTCAAAGAGTTGCACAGCAGATTTCTTGTAGATCATGGCAGCTAGTGTGATGACTGATCCAATGTGAAGAAATGGTGAAAGGACACTTGTTCCCTACAGTGATTTAAGTTATTGTTAATTTACAGAGAAGGTGAATTGAAGTATAAGTGGCTACATGGTATGCCTAGATCAAATGGAGCACTGACAATCCTTTTGTTAATTTTAACTGTAACTGCTGAAAGTCATAAAACTGGCAGTGAGAAAGTACATAGAGCAGTTGAGTATTGGAGACAAAAGCTGGCATTGTGATCAGTACGCACAGCCTACCTGCAGTTACAGCCAAGAACAGTTTGAAGAAAGACTCCTGTTGCCAAGACCTCAAAAAGACCTGTATAACAGGTATACATAGTATACACACTTGTGGCCCACACCTTTGTGTATGCATCCCAATATTGCATTGTTGAACAAAAGCAACACTATTGCTACCTATGAGAAAGTCAACTGCAGTATTGCAAAACGTAAAATCCACCCAGTGGCTTTGCTTAATTTCTGGAAGCCCTTCGTTAACTGTAGTCAAATGCAGAATGGAAGAATACAGAGAGGGCTCTTTTCTTGTCTCTCCAGAACAGAATACATGTTACCGTATGAAATCTACAAATGTAATCTGAAATGACCAAAGCAAAAATTATATGGAACCAATATAGGAAAATACTGTTCCGGAGATCTTTTCCTATATACAATCCTTTTCTAATTTCCAGAGTTTTGCGAGTTTCATTCAGATACTATATTTTTTCTTCATGCCTGAAATAAAGTAGAAAATCCTTACCAATGAAGTGAAGCCACTTAAAACATGACAACAGTTTAAAACCTGGCCTGAAAAAGGAGGAATTACTCAAAAGTGAAGGGAAAGACTTAGGACAAGGGACAAGGAGAGACTTACTGCTATAGTTGATCCATTTTTGCCGACACCACCTGTGAAGATCACACCAAAGTAGTTTGTACATGAGAATATGGTTCCTGCTACAGTACAAAGAGCTGGTAGTATTTTCACTGGGATGTTTACCACTGGAATCTTAACAGGAGAGGAAAAATATGTTAAAACAGTTGATCTTTAATAATTTTTCCAGATTTCAAATACTCACAAACATTCCACTTTTCTAAATCTATGCCTAAATACAAAAGGGGGGAAGAGCCTCTCTTCAGTTATATGCACCTTTCAGAAAACTAAAGACCTGTAATCACGGTGACAGAAATGAGGTACCATGAAGACATAATTTCCTAGGGAGGACACAGCATCAAATGGAAGGAAGCACAAGGGAGAATATATAGATTCCCATAATGGATTAGTCAGAAAACACGACCCTCAAGATTCAATTATAAGTCCTAGAGATCAGATCAGAAATAATAAAATGTGGAGGGGTGTTGTCCAGGGAAAAGAACTACATACTTGGAAATCAGCAATGTGAGGGAGAGAGGGACGGGGTTTAGGTATATTCCCAGACTGGGTGCTAAGAGCTTAGAAAGGGGTGTGGGTGTGTGGGGGATAATACAAAGTAAAATTGAATATGGGATTAAAATGCTAAGTCCAAATATAGTCCAATTGCAGTCCTCTAGATTTTAAAATCTAAACCAGATAAGAGCTCCTGATGTAATGACTGCAACTCCCATCAGCCCTACCAGCACAGCCAGCAATGAGAGATGATGGAAGCCGTGGCCAAGCCGTATCTGGAGTGTCACAAACTGTACATCCTTGGCCTTAGGCAATGATCAAAAAGATGCTCTTTTGCAAATAAGACAAATCATGGAGTGTTATTAATCCTTGTTTTTCTCATAATCGTATCTGATAATCAAGGACATATGAAATCTAAAGCACAACAGACTGCTACTGCTGTTTTCTATAAATGCATCCACAGCTATTAAAACCACTTCCCTTAGGGTCATGGTAGTCTATTGTGGCAGTTAATTCTACATCACAAGTGAAGAAGGAATTTTCTGAACAACCAGTATTCAAAACTGTATTGTATATAATTAGCAATTTGAAAAATCCTGTCCAGCACTAAAGCATTTGGTAGACATATTGTACTTATTCTACAATATTATTCTAGAATTTTCTCCCTCAAACGTGAACTCAAGAGTTGAAAAATATCAAACTACTGTACTCACCAATGTACAGAATTTCATCATGACAGAACATCAGTACTGGCTCTGATTTACAGTGCATATGATATAAAACCAGTCTTATCACACATAAAAACCTCAAATATAATCTTATTAATTCTCTCACAGGCGCGCACGCGTGCACGCACGCACACACACACACAGGGATGCGCGCACACACGGGCATGCACACACAGCTACTTACCAAGCAAGAATCCTAGCTCTGGCTAGAACCTCTCCCTCTGAAAGTAACAAGATCTGCATAAACACTGGAACAACAGTGATGTTTCAGCCAGGACTATAGTCCTTCCATATAGAACAGAGGTGCAGAAATCCTGTTGCTCAGCGTACTAAGGTGCACAAGAATAATCCCATTAAATCACTGTGGATTTGGTGAGTCAATTCCTCCATAAAGTCCTTTTAATTCTAATGGGTCTACTCAAGCTGCAACTTTCTACAGTAAGATGCTAGAGTAAGCCCACTTAAATCAAGGGAACATACAGAGAAGTTGACTCACCACATCCCCACTGATTCAGTGGGCTTACTCAACTACAACTGCTATGTGAATTAACAGGATTTCAGGCAGCATGTATTTGTTTGGTCACAGATTTAATCATATGTAGAGTAAACTAGGTTAATCACGACTAACAAGTGCACTGATTTCAATATAACTAACTCTGGAACTAACCCATTAAATTTAGATTGCAAAACCATCTCAGCCCATTATAATTCAGGTGGTGATCCCTCTGTCTGGGAATAAGATCCACTGAATACAGTGGAAATTGTTTCTGCCTCTACATATATAGGATTGTATCTCAGATAATACTTGTCTAAATAAATTTAGATAATAAATTTAAATTTATATAATTTTCTCCTTGACATTTACATGCACTCTACCTCTGGGTAGAGTGGGCGGCATATAAATAAATAAATAAATAAATAAATAAATAAATAAATAAATAAATAAATAAATAAATAAATAAATAAATTTCATAGGTTTCCTCTTGAGCTACTGAGCAAAGATCAAGGCCAGTTCTCCCATTCTCACAACACTTAACTAAACTCCTGTTTACCTCTCTAAACGTCAATACACCATCACTGTGTAGTTCAAGCATGTGCACACATTCATTCATCCATTTATTTTAAAAAGAACTGTGACATACAGTTCTTGTCTATCATCTGGTAAATATCTGGTAAATATCCATCCATTTATTCCATGGAGGCTGTGCATTTTCCATCTGCTGTGGCAAGTAACACATCTAGCAAGGTTAAGAGAAGGCATGGGAAGCAATAGCTATTCTCCCTCTCTTCAACGTATTTACTTCCTCTCCATTACAGTATCTGTGGGCAGCATATTGCACCAAAGTCATTGTAAAGAGACTTGTGAGAATATCACACAAAACCTGATGTGGTACAGAGAGGCCCTCAGACAGAAAAGTGGAATGTTTGAGTACACATGTTACTGTATATTTTTCTCTGTAAAAGCGACCCATGATTATTGGAGGAGGAAGGAATAGGAAATAACTGAAATAAACAAAAAATGTTTAAACAGACACCCATATTATTTTCCAAGTAGACTTCAACATACTTCAATATATTTTATACTCCAAAGAAAGCTTAGGTTTATTTTTAAATTCACAAACTAGTATTTTACTGTTCCAACATTTGCTTTTAAATGAAACCCATGTTAAGAGAATATTTGCAAACTTCATCTAATGATCAAATAGTAGCAAAAGTAGCTGTTGCAGAAAATTAGCATTTGTTTTAAGGGTGATCTACAAGACAAGACACATATAGCTGCCATATTGCGGACAGAAATGTTATGTTTTAGTAGACATACACAGCATGCTCAAGCATCTACGGCAGTCTAATCATCTTTGATTAGTGTTGCTGATCAAATACTGCTAGACATTTTAAAACAACAATTTGAGTGGTATTTACAGTTCAAGATCCAAGGATGGCTACAAATGCAACTGTAAGATGCCTTGAACCCGCTTAAGGAAAAGGTACCCAAAGGCAAATCATTACCCTAATAACAATTCTACAGGTTTGTTCTATTATATGCATCAACATATTAGTGCTTCATTCAACTGGCAGGAAAAATTATTTCTTATGGAACAGGCATTGGGTTTCCACTGTCGGAATGTTAGCAAAACAGACAAAAGAATGCATCAGTTCTCTGTGGTCAAAATATAATTTAATACAATACACAGATACTTACTCCACTGGAAAATGATAAAAGAGATTAAAAATGAAAACAAAAACAAAAGATGTATTGATGGTTGTTATGGGTTTTTTGGGCTCTTTGGTCATGTTCTGAAGGTTGTTCTTCCTAACATTCCGCCATCTTCAGAGGACAGGAGTCAGAACTCTGTCTGTGCTCCAGAGTTAGAACAACCTTCAAAACACGTCCAAAGAGCCCAAAAAATCCACAACAACCATCAGATCCCGGCTGTGAAAGCCTTTGAGAATACATAAAAAGATGTATTGTTTATATAGCATGATGTTTTCTTCAAATAGTAGATTTAAAAAAAGGTTACATGGCATATACAAGATGAACAGAATTACCATTGTTTGCCAAAAAGTTGGTCCTCCGATCACTGCCAGTAAATGCATGATTATTATGAAGACTTGCACTTCAGTCACATCAATTCTGATTAGGTACAAAAAAGCAAAATTATTTGAAGCAATTTTGAATCATTTTGCAAGCGTGGCAGCTCTTCTTTATCATGCACAGATAAAACATATGAAACGATGGAGGGAAAATTAATTTTTTAAAAAAATTGTTTTTCTTGACATACCCATGCTGTACCGTAGCTTGTTAACTTCACAGCACAGAAAATGGAGCTATGTTAGAAGGCCACACCCCTAGATAGCCACACAACAGGTAGAAGGACAAGCACCCATACAGCCAGAGTTTCTGCTGCTGTCAGTCAAGCTGATTTCAAAAGTGCAAATGGCTGTATGATACCATGAAATGACTGTCTGCAAGAGAAACTTTGAAAACTTCTCTGGATGAACTCGTGCTTCCCTCTAACCCACACTGTGGCTTTATAGGTGTGTAGCTAAAAAGGGTAGTTGGAACTCATTTACAAATTTCAACAAATCATACGCAGTTGCAGAAGTGTAAATGTTGGACCTTGGCCACCAACAAAAAGAATTTAGAGAATTCCTCTTCATAACAGCATTTGCACATACTAGTCTTTCTCCCTTCATTCTGTCATATACTTTATATATGCCTAGTTCTGACATAATGCCACCTGCCTCTTACTACACTTCAGAAATCCTAGGATGCCTTTTCTTTCTTTGTCTCACATGGGAACAACAATTTATTTATTTTATTTATTGGACTTATATACCGCCCCATAGCGCTACAAGCACTCTCCGGGCGGTTTACAATTGTTAATTATACAGGCTACACATTGCCCCCCCAGCAAGCTGGGTACTCATTTTACCGACCTCGGAAGGATGGAAGGCTGAGTCAACCTTGAGCCGGCTACCTGGGATTTGAACTCCAGGTCGTGAGCACAGTTTTAGCTGCAGTACAGCGTTTTAACCACTGCGCCACAATGCCAGAGATCAAAGAATTCTGTTTCACCTTTTATATATAGTAAGCTTCTGGGTTCTAAGAGGTTTAAAAACATAAAATTTAGGATAAAATTATGTTCATGTCTCATTTATGTAACAATTTAAAATCAGTAGACAGAAATTTGTGTTTCAAATTCAGAATATCCTATTCTTTCCCTTTTCCATAGGCATTGCCCATAGTGATATTTCCTACGTTACATAAGAGAAATAAGATAATTCATTGAGAAGGCATTAGTGTTAGAAATATACAATTTCTCTTTGTTTTCTCCCTCTTCAAGTCTCTAAGACAATTTGAGGTCATTTGCCTTAATCCAAAGGTCATTCACATAGGGAAATGTTTTCACATCTAACATAAGTTACATAATTTCAGGTATTTGAAACCAATTGCTTAAACATGATTGAGTCACTTCTGAATTTCCGCTAAGGAAACATTTAATACTGTATCTACTATAGCAGATGCCATGGGAGAGTTACCTGCTTATTTAAAGTCTAATTACAGTATTAGTTAAGAAAGTTTAATGATGGTGCCCACGATGGAAGAAATATATATCTATGTTGTAGCTTTTAAGGAGAATTTCCCATTACATGCAAAGATTGTCCCTTTTATAATATGAAGTCAGTTACTATGTTGACATTTTATTGCACAGCTTGACACAAATACACTTGGGGTACATTCAATACATGAAGTGGATTGAAAATGCCCATTTGCTGAACAAGAAAATGTAATTACATTAAGTGGTTTCTCATCATGGAATGGGCAGTATTTGTATGCAATGGGTAGTCCAACTTAACATTGCTATGGTTTCTATATATCCATTTGTATATACACATATACATACACATATATGCACAAACCAAAAGCAGAAAAGTATTGGATTAAGCATTCCTGAATAATCACACATTAGTCAAAGAGAATAATTAAGGCAGCAGAAATACTAGAAATATTACAGAGGAATAAACATTAGAGAGAAGAGCAGTGTTGGCTTAAGGTACTGTAGTTTAATTGATTAATACATGAAACCTCCCCAAGACTGTATGTTATCATCAGAATCTACAGTCAAATATTTAAATACTGTTTTAAATAATTACAAATCGACAAAAAGGTTCTCTGATCAGTATTTAATTACCACGCCTGCACTGTTACGCATTTATCAAATAAATAAATCCCTACCACAAATTGAGATTATGACGAAAATATCTTGTCTATATTACATTTTGCTGTCCTGATAACTCAGTGGCTTAGGTCACTGTGGGGCCAGAGATTGGGAATTTGATTCCCCACTGTGCCTCCTGCAAAATACAGCCAGCCTGTGTGCCCTTTGATAAGCTACACAGTCCCAGGATGCCCGCAGAAGAAGGGAAAAGTTAACCACTTTTGAGTATTCTCTACCTGGAAAACCCTGAAAAGGGTTGCCGTAAATCAGAATTGACTTGAAGCCACAGGATTATTATTATATCACATTTTACTATATTTGCATTAGGACAATAGTATATGTTTGAAGAGATTAAACATACCATTTAAGTTTTAAAGCCTAAAGTAATAAGGCTAATATCCTGTTGTTGAGGAGTCGTGGCTGGAATGCTCATATTCTGCACATTCAGTGGTGCCTTGCTTAACGGCGATAATCCATTCCAGGAAAATAGCCATTAAGCAAAAAAATCGTAAAGCGAAAATAAAAAGCCCATTGAAACGCATTGAAAACTTTTCAATGCGTTCCAATGGGCTAAAAACTCAGCGTCCAGTGAAGATCCTCCATACGGCGGCCTTTTTCGCTGCCTGTATAGCGAGGAATCTGTCCCTAAACACAGCGGGGTGCCATTCTATTTACTCGGCAGCCATTTTGAAACAGCCAATCAGCTGTTTGAAAATCGTCGTTTTGCGAAGAATCAGTTCCCGAAGCAGGGAACCTATCATTGCAAAGTGAAATTCCCCCATTTAGATCATCATTTTGCAATCGCAACTGCGATCGCAAAAAGATCGTCGTAAAGTGGGTTCGTCGTAATGCAGGGCAATCGTAAGGCAAGGAACCACTGTACATTTATCTTTCTCCACTGCTTATATAAGGGGAATCCCCACTGTTTCATATGGCCAGTCTTTGGTTCATGTAACCGTAAGATGGAACTCGCCAGGGCAAATGTGGGTGGCTCCACTTGTGGAATCCACATGTGCCTTATTTGTAAATAGCATTGTAGCCTGCAGGGTCCTCTCCTGGATTTTTTTCAATACTAGAAAAATAAATATTCTAAAATAGAAATGCTAACAAGGCTCTCCAGGCCTGGGTTGACCTAAGAGTTTAGCATGGAAGGAAAGAACACTGACTACCTCACAGAGGCAGAAAGCACTGCAACATGCCCTCTTCATTATGTTCCAGTTTGGGTTAAAATCCAGGCCTCAAAAGAATGTTCATCCTAACTATGCTGTCATGCACACAGAGTCCCCAAACTTCAGAATGACCATTTTGTGCAGCCAGAACGTCCTACCTGTAAAATCGTCAAAAGTGGTAGGAATGGAGAGGTTTCCTTCTTATCATTCTCGACTGATGTTGATACTAACACCTGCTCAATGAAATGAGGGTGAATGGCCCCCCAAAATACACTGCTGTCCCAAATATATAGCACAAAGAACTGAGAATTAACTATTGAGTCATTTTCACAGGTAAAGGCTGTATAAATGTTCATTTGTAATTCATTTAACTGAACAGATAAGTTAGTAAAAAGAAGCTACATTTGGAAAAAACTAGAGTGGGCTTTTCCCAAGAGGGTCCTAGAGGCAAGAGGGTTCTCGGCTGAGGGGCAGTTTTGGTAGACATAGCTTTTTTATTACAAATTATGGACATGGGCATCAAAAGTAATTTTTTTTAATGGTTGGAGGCTTCTGGTCAAATGGAAGTGATCAAATTAAAATGGCTCAGACATAAGCCAATAAATGTTCTAACTTTTTCAGGGTGGGGGGAAGGAATCTCTTAGCAATCTTATGCAAGCTACAGATGGCTCATCCATCTGCAATACAAAGTATCTTTTCAAAGATGATTATATGGCTGACTGTGATAATCTTACAATTATTGTATTTGTTTGTTTGTTTGTTTATTTGATTTCTATTCCGCCCATCTAGACCAAATTATTAATTATAATAAATAGAACATGTCTGGAATTTCTGAGAGCTTCATTCAATTCATCAAGTGGATTGAAAATATCCAGTTTTGGCACAAAAACTATCATCACCCTGTTGTAATACACATCTTATTTCTTTGATACAAGGAAAATGCTGACAATGTTTAAACCTATACATATGGATTTCATTTTTAAAGGACAAAAGTAAATAACTATAAAGTATCAAAACATCTATTTCATTTTTTCAAAATCACTGTCCTTTGACCATTTCTAGTGAGTGATTATCTTAATTTTCTAAATGGGATCATACACCAGTTTTTGTAGAAAACTATGGCCTTCAATGGATAGACATCACCCCTACCATCAACACAAATGAAGAAGAAAAATCTCCTGGCTAGTAGCAACTTCGCTCTTCTGAATTCCAGACAGAAAGACAAAATGCTGTAGCTAAGAAAATAAATTGAATACCAGTGATAGAATTCCTAGCCCCAGTTAGTGGAATACATGTGTTTCTAAATTGTAAAATCCATCAAATGCATAATAATCGCTGGACTTTTTGTTCCTAACAAACTATCATCAACCACATTGTTTACAATATTGTCACACTGGATCAGTTAATGTATAACAGAAGTACACTAACAATCTGAACTGGTTTCAGACATCTATTCCATTGCACTTAGAGGGAGGGATCCTTGCCTGATGATTTCTGCCTGATGCAAACAACAGAGCACTCAGAATGAAATGCTGTGAACAATGAAAGCCAGAGATTGGATGGCCTCCTGCCAGGGATGCTTTAAGGTGGGATTTCCTGTATTGGCAAGGAGCTGGCCTCAATGATACTTGAGATATCCTACACTTCTATAATTCTATGATGTTGCTTTAAATGAAGTGGTGTGAACCCCAGTCTATAACATTTAGATTGCATTTTGGGCCCACTTTAATACAAGTATCAGTAGGAAGCAGGATTAGATCTTAGAAGATATGAGAGATTCTGTGTGGTCCTTGCGTTGATCCGTCTTGACTATAGATCATATACAGCAGTGGTCCCCAACCTTTTTGATACTGCGGATCAGTTGAGGGGGAGTGAGGTACCCCCTGTGATCACACACATGTGCAAAGGGGTGCTCACGCACGGATGTGCAAAGGGGCGGGAGGCACTCACGCAGGCGCACTTGCACACATGCGTGAAGGGGCAGGGGTGCTCGGGGGCACTTGCACAGGTGCGCATGCATGTACAAAGGGATGGAGGGCACTCGTGGGGGCACACACGCACTTGCACGCATATGCAAAGGGGACATAAGGAACATACCAAATAAGAACAAGAAGTTAGCTCTGCTCTTTGTTGCTTTAAAGAGGGGGAGAAAACTTTTTATTTGTATAGTGTGAAGCTTGCTGAACACAACAAGTTCTCCTTCCTCAAAACATGGATCAACTAGATTGACCTACAGAGGATTATGTATCAGAACAGCAGTGCAAACCTGCTCTTTGCAGATGTTTGCACTATCAAAGGTTATGTTTCATTTCATCTCTTCTTCCCCACTGATAATATGCTATATAAGGAGAGGATGGCTAACTGGATTATATTGTAGTGTTTATTTGGATAGAACACAATGTATGTTTTTGGAGCAGGATTGATCAGAGGTCTTGAGCTTCCTTAATTCTTGAAGTAAAGCAGCAACCATACCTTTTTTTTTTTGCTTCAAACTGATTTTTTAAAAAAATCTTTGTGGAATTTCCATGATTTTCAAAACATATGGACATATACACATTAGTGTAGTGAAAAGAAGCCCGACTTTAAAGATCAATTTAAGGTAATTTTTTAAAAAAGCTACTATATGTATAAACAAAGCAAACAGTCAACAACAAGGTGACACTTTGAATACACTTTCTCCCCAATCATTGTAACTTGACACAGAGGGAAATGACACCCAGTAACAAAGGAGAGAGAGCTGCCATTTGAGCTTCTCCCCTAAAGAAACAGGCCTTACACATTACATGAGGAACTCGCAAACTGCAGTCCCCATGAGCAGCTGATGGGATGCTCAAAGTTTTCTGTTAGGAAACATAGTCTAAGAACAGAGATTTTGCACCAGAAGCCATTCATGTCCACAGGTTCTACCATTTTCATCCCACAAGTGCCACTCTACATTGTTTACAAGAGGGAAAGCACACTGAAGCTTTCAGAAGGTGGCAAGACTGAGAGATAGAACTGAAGTGTCAATGAATGATAACCGTAATAAAAAGGTTAAGAGAAGACTATCACCACTGTTCGTATTCTCTCCACTGTTAATTGCTGTAGAGGAGATAACAGGGAAACTTCCCATTAACTGCAACTATACTGTGGCTCCAACCACCAAATACTGAGTACTGTACGTATACCTGTATCCTCTCATTGATATTATGATACAGCTCCACTGTAGCTGTAGCAAACACAACTGCTGCACAGTTGGAGCATATTTCAACCTCCTATATGTTAAGCAGGGAATGGATACGAATTCTATCTCTAGTCTAATTGGACTCAGAAGCAATAGTAATGGGAAAAGATGCACGGAAAGAACAGCAAAGTTATGCAAGACCTTAAGAAAATAAGAAGACCCACATTAATTTCTACTAATATAATTACATTTGAATCACAAAGCATCACCAACAGTATCTTAAAGAAAAGACAAACTTGTATAGGACTCCACATTCAAGAGAAAGGTAAATATCCATCTAAAAGCTTAAATCTTATTTTCCTAATATTTAGGGACAGGCTAACTGGATCGCTTGCTAGGAAATTACAACACTGTTAACACAAATTCTTAGGAAGGAGCCGTACAGGATCTTTCCTAAGCTTGAGAGCAAGACATTCTAATGACTAAGAATATTGTTCTAACATTGATATATTCTCAGATAACTAATTATCTAAACAATTCTTTTTCCTGGTGGAAAGGTTTCTAGCAAAAAAAAAAAGAAGGAACTATTCCAAATACGGTTCCAACAAAATTAATCCAGACCTTATGCAAAGAGTTGCTCCCACCACTCTGGCATTCTTCTCTTCAAACAGGTGAAGTCAGTTCTGCATGTTTTACAATAGCCAATAGGGAAGAAAATACCAGAGTTTCAAGAAAAAGTATTTATTCTTTCAGAGCAGAGGTGAGCTTTACAGTCTTGAGTTCTTTTTTCCCCTTTTAGGTATTATGGATTGAATGTCATTGAAACATGTTTTGAAAAATATCATTAGGAAAATAATTGTCTTTTTTTTTTCAGTTACAGCGTGCATGACAAAGAGGCGCTGTCTCTAGAAAATCCATGCCATTGTTCATTGGGTGACACTAATTCATATTTGTTACCGTGCCGTTCCAGAACCCGGGTCCCAGGGTTCCTGTGAGAAGATGAATTATGCTAATACAGAGTTCAGACTCTGTAACATCAAATCTATGTGTGAGGAAAAGAAACATTTAAAAAAACAACACTTCAGATTTTTTCAGTGAGACAGTTCCAGGAGTAGAGTGTTTTACTCACAGTTAAGCTTATGGTCCATGATTCAATGGTATACCTTGATATCCACTGTCAGTGGACTAGGAATTTTCCTCCCTTCTCTCTGCAGCCTTCTGTGTCAAAAATCTATTCCAAGAGGCTTTCTTAGCCCACAAGAGCACATTTTAATGGTATGCCAGGGGATGCAGGAGGAAGGGGGATCAACTCATGCTCAGGTACTACACTGGATCATGGCCATGAACTTATTATTAAAGGAAAAATTCCTTATAAAATTACAATTTCAATCACTGAGAGGAACAAAGAGCAATAGTAATGGAAGCAATTCATATCCCACTGAAGTCAAAGGCTAAGTTCCCATTAAATTCAATGGTTCTGGATTCTAACCAATATCATTAAAAAGTTGAAAATACCCTAAAGGCAAGACATAATTCATGTATGGTTAGCAAACAAATCTCACACAAATTTTCAGATGAAGATTTAAATTTTCAACACCTATATTAAACCAACTTCATGCAAACAGCATACATAAAATCTATAGCAGTAGTTCTGAAACTGTTACATATATTGCTAAGAACAGACACATCAGGAAAGACCAGAAGCCATAATTGTGCTCAGTTATGTCAAATGAGTGAAATGATATAGAATTTAGAATTCTACTTAAAGTATGCAGTAACAACAACAAAAGTTCCTTTATCATTTTATGAATGAATTCACAGAGTAAAATACTGTTAAGACTCTGTTGCTCCAGTTACAATGAACTGTGAAATGGTATGTTATATTTTTAATTCCAGTATGTTTACAATACTATTGTCTTACTTTACTACTACTTGATAAGACATTTTTATAGTTACGCAGCCTGAACAGGTGTCTAGTTTACTTAAGGCTTACACCCAACAAAAGCTGCAAACAGAAAGTTTTATCCACACCTGATTTTTTATTCAGCTATAATCTTACCATTTCATAGACCATTCAGACCCTAAGAAAATTTTATATTCAAGTAATACATGTTAATATGAAGCCATCATTATGCTCAGGTCTTGTAAAACATTTACATTCTTACAGTTAATGTGATGTTTTAAAAACCTGATTGTTCTCTTTATACCCTTCATTTTAGCGCTCTAAAATGCTTTTCTTTACTCTTTTGTACTATTTTTTGTAGCAAGGAAGCATTCCATCTAGTGTCAAATTTAGGACATTTTTTCAGTTACTTTGGCTGTATAGTTTGACTGCTTTGCCTCAAGAATCAAGGCACATTGGTCAATTAACCTTAATATAGTATGCAATTTCTCTGATCATTGCATATTTTAATCACTCTATTGTATGCGATTTAAAAAATCACCTAATAATTTTAAACTTGATTACTCACTCCGAGGAAAATATGTTCAGCTATATTACCATGGTCTGAATAAGAGCTATAATATGGCTTCAACATCCACTGAATAGGAGAGTTTACAAATATATAAACACATACTTACTGACTTAGGGACACAACAATACTAGATATGAAAATACTAATTTCACCCTTAGGTGGTTTACTTACATTCCAAAGCGCAATGTTCCAGAGACATAGGTCTGCCAGTGTGCACAGTAAAACATGAACGTCCCAGCAAAACAACAGAAGAACATCCAGTCAGGATTTGTCCCCAGTTGCACAGCAATACACGTTCCCAAAACAACAAAGACTGAAGAAAAAATTAAACTAAAATGAGCATAGCCTTCTGGTTTTGAAAACTAAAGCATACGCAATAGATGTTTCAACAATTAATCACTACAGATATTCAGCAGACTACAATATGTAATTGGTTTATTTACTGCTAGGTATTCTTGATGTATGGTGGTGATTTAAGTTGTTAATATTTCAAGATCTGTGAGAGCTACAAAATGTATGCAAAATACATAATGGCTGAAATCCTGTTTCACACCATACACCTGCAGAAGATATAATGGGCAGCGGGTAGCTTTTTTTTTTAAGCTTCCTTCTTCTGTCCCATGGCTTTTTTAAACTGCAGATTAATCCCTTTCATTGTTTGAAACCCATGGGATGGAAGCAGGAAGTCTTTAATTACTGAAAATCTTGGCTGTTCTTAGTTCTATCAGAATTCATACTGTTACATATTTCACAGACTAATACTAACTTTACATTGAACTGGAACCACTAAATGCTAAGTGTGTAACCCTAAACACACTCGTCTGGAAGAAAGTCTCATGGAATTCAATGTGGCTTATATCCAAGTAAATATGCCTTTAAACTGCACTCTTGGTACCACTTCATAATTAAGATGTAATGTGACCCTAGCATTTCTTGAAACCATGATACCACTACCTCAGGTCCAGCCCTAATAGGTTGATAAACATAAAAATATGAGAGGAAGAATGGGAGGTCCAGTTGTAAAACATAAAGCACACTTTCAAATTTCAGATAGATTCTGTTCTAAACAATTCTATTATTAAACTTTTTTTAGAATTTTTAATGAAAAATATTCTTGAAACAGCAGAGCACAGTGGGATGGAGCCACACCAAGCCATGCACTAATTTTTTAAAGACCACAGGAATATTCATTGTGATAAAAAGAAATATATAACTTTAGAAATAGCTTACGGAAGCAAGGTCAGTGATGACAGCCACTCTAACCTGACCACTGACAAACAGGCACTGTAATGTAATGGGCAACTGGTGTTTTTTTTTCCAAACAGTCTGAATACTTGTTGGATGCCTCTGGCAACAAATGTTAACTATAACTGTACTGCCTGTTCTAGCAATTTACTGGCTGTGAACATAAGAGGCAGAGTCTACGAGAAGGGCGTAACCAAGAGCACAATGAGATGGAAAAATGACTGAGTATATGTCCCACAGGAAATGGCAAGCATGTGAACTGTGATATGTTTGCAACCAAACACAAGCCTCTATTACAACAGCTACAGTAGTATTCTCAGTAAGGCAAACACTTATAGCCTTTTGGATAGTTCTGGCACTTTTGAAAAAACAATGAAATTCAAAAGGCACAGTTTTGGCTTGGAACTACCGATTCTCTGCTCAAAGACTGTTGGAAAGGAATGGATAAAAATTATTAAGCGTCCCAACAATTATTTCAGGTATGTGCTATAAAAACACTTAATGTAGGACAATTAGACAAAATTATGTACTGATAAGCATACTAACAAAACCTTGAGATGTAGCAAAAGGACTATTTAGCCAGAATGCATTATTAAAATTTTGCTAGAGCACATCTTTTTCAATGTAGTATATTCTCAGTCTCATGCAAAATATAAATGACTTTATAGACCACTAGCAATAATATAACACAATACCTGTGGACAGGGAATCACAGCCATGGTCAAAAAGTTCTCCCAAAGGGCTACTACTGTTTGTTCTTCTTGCTTGTTTCCCATCTATAGCATCCAAAGACTGGTATATGAAAAGGCCACAAGCACATGCAATATATGCCCAAGTAGGTGCCTAAGAGAGAAGTAGGCAAACAGCAGTGAAGTGTAAATAAAGATGCATGGAGTCTAAAATCAAACACGTCTCTCACATGCTCCATATTTAGTTCTATTTGTAATTGTGTACAAAAATTTGTAAGCAATTTTCTCACTTTATTAATGTTTAGGTCTTGAGTGACATGCATATGCATAAAGGAAATGATCGCAAATTGATAATAATTGTGTGCTGTCAAGTCAATTGAGACTTATAGTGACCCCTTTCAGGGTTCTCTAGACTGAAAGCATTCAAAAATTGTGTACTATTCCCTCCTTCTGGGACTGTCCAGTTTGCCCACATTACATTTAAAACAGAAGAGTCTGTAGAAGCTTTGAAATTTAGTGAATTGTTAGTTATTGTTGTTGTTTAGTCGTTAAGTCATGTCCAACTCTTCATGACCCCATGGACCAGAGCACGCCTCCTGGAGTTTGGTCAAATTCATGCTGGTAGCTTCAATGACCCTGTCCATCCATCTTGTCCTCTGTCGTTCCCTTCTCCTATTGCCCTCACACTTTCCCAACATCAACGTCTTTTCCAGGAAGTCTTTTCTTCTCACGAGATGGCCAAAATATTGGAACCTCAGCTTCAGGATCTGTCCTTCCAGTGAGCACTCAGGGTTGATTTCCTTCAGGATAGATACATTTGATCTTCTTGCAGTCCAGGGGACTCTCAAGTGTGTCCTCCAGCACCACAATTCAAAAGCATCAATTCTTTGGCAGTCAGCCTTCTTTGTGGTCCAGCTCTCATTTCCATATACGTATTGCTACTGGAAAAACTGTATGTTTGGCAAGGTGATGTCTCTGCTTTTTAAGATGCTGTCTACGTTTGTCATCACTTTCCTCCCAAGAATCAGGCTTCTTTTAATTTCTTGGCTGCTGTCACCATCTGCAGTGATCATGGAGCCCAAGAAGGTAAAATCTGTCACTGACTCCATATCTTTCCCTTCTATTTGCCAGAAGGCGATGGGACCACTGGCCATGATCTTAGGTTTTTTTATGTTGAGCTTCAGACCAATTTTTGCAGATGTGGTATCATCTGCATATCTGAGGTTGTTGATATTTCTTCCGGCAATCTTAATTCCGGTTTAGGATTCATCTAGTCCTGCCATACGCATGATGTATTCTGTTTGTAAGTTAAATAGGCAGGGAGACAATATAGACCCTTGTTGTACTCCTTTCCTAATTTTGAACCAATTAGTTCTTCCATATCCAGTTCTAACTGTTGCTTCCTGTCCCACATATAGATTTCTCAGAGAAGAGATAAGATGGTCAGGCACTCCCATTTCTTTAAGAACTTGCCATAGTTTGCTGTGGTCCACAAAATCAGAGGCTTTTGCGTAGCCAATGAAGCAGAAGTAGATGTTTTTCTGGAACTCTATTTCTCCGTAATCCAGCACAAGTTAGCAATTTGGTCTCGAGTTCCTCTGCCCCTTCGAAATCCAGCTTGTACTTCTGGGAGTTCTTGGTCCACATACTGCTGAAGTCTTCCTTGTAGGATTTTGAGCATAACCTTGCTAGCATGTGAAATGAGTGCAATTGTACGGTAGTTGGAGCATTCTTTGGTACTGCTCTTCTTTGGGATTGGGATGTAGACTGATCTTTTCCAATCTTCTGGCCACTGCTGAGTTTTCCAAACTTGCTGGCATATTGAGTGTAGCACCTTAACAGCATCATCTTTTCAGATTTTAAACAGTTCCACTGGAATGCCATCACCTCCACTGGCCTTGTTGTTAGCCATGCTTTCTAAGGCCCACTTGACTTCACTCTCCAGGATGTCTGGCTCAAGGTCAGCAACCACACTATCTGGGTTGTCCGGGACATCCAGATCTTTCTGGTATAATTCCTCTGTGTATTCTTGCCACCTCTTCTTGATGTCTTCTGCTTCTGTGAGGTACCTACCATTTTTGTCCTTTATCATGTCCATTTTGGTATGAAATGTTCCCTTAACATCTCCAAGTTTCTTGAAGAGATCTCCAATTTTTCCCTTTCTATTATTTTCCTCTATATCTATGCACTGTTCATTTAAGAAGGCCCTCTTGTCTCTCCTTCCTATTCTTTGGAAGTCAGCATTCAATTTTCTGTATATTTCCCTATCTCCCATTTTGTCTGCCTTCTCTTCTCTGCTATTTGTAAGGCCTCGTTGGACAGCCACTTTGCTTTCTTGCATTTTCTTTTCTTTGGGATGGTTTTTGTTGCTGCCTCCTGTACAATGTTACGAGCCTCCATCCATAGTACTTCAGGCACTCTGTCCACCAAATCTAGTTCCTTAAATCTGTTCTTCACTTCCACTGTGTATTCATTAGGGATTTGGTTTAGAAGATGATACCTGACTAGCCCAGTGGTTTTTCCTACTTTCTTCAGGTTAAGCTTGGGTTTTGCTATAAGAAGCTGATGATCAGAGCCACAAACAGCTCCAGGTTTTTGCTAACTGTATAGAGCTTCTCCATCTTTGGCTGCAGAGAACATAATCAATCTATTGTCAGTATTGCCTATCTGGTGATGTCCATGTGTAGAGTCGCTCTTGTGTTATTGGAAAAGAGTGTTTGTGATGACCAGCTTGTTCTCTTGACAAAACTCTATTAGCCTTTGCCCTTCTTCGCTTTCAACTCCAAGGCCAGACTTGCCTGTTGCTCCTTTTATCTCTGTACTCCCTACTTTAGCATTCCAATCCCCTATAATGAGTAGAACATCTTTCTTTGGTATCTGTTCTAGAAGGTGTTGTAAGTCTTCACTGAACTGGTCTATTTCAGCTTCTTCAGCATCGGTGGTTGGTGCATATACTTGGATTACTGTGATGTTGAAAGGTCTGCCTTGAATTCGTATTGAAATAATTCTATCATTTTTGAGATTGTATCCCAGTAAAGCTTTTCCCACTCTTTTGTTAACTATGAGGGCTACTCCATTTCTTCTATGGGATTCTTGCCCACAATAGTAGATACAGCAATCGTCTGAATTGGATTCACCCATTCCCACCCATCTTCTGTCCAATCACAGGACACATTACATCATCTTCTCCACCTGGGTGTCACCTCTTCTCCAGACATTGCATCATCCTCTTCTCTGTCACAGTGACTCAGCAGTCACACATCTGTTCATTATGGCAGTTCATTAATGTCACATCTAATCCAGGTTCAGGCCTACAAAATTACAATATCCTGACACATTTTAGTTCACTGACGCCCAGGATGTCAATGTTTATTCTTGCCATCTCCTGTTTGACCAGATCCAGCTTACCAAGGTTCATATGACCAAGTAGGGCATAACCTATAACATAAAATATGCCCTACTTGGTTCCATAAACACCATGTAAAGGATGCACAGCAAAGAGACGTAATGGTTTTCTCCCTGTTTCTTCAATGTTACTATTAATACCTTTAGGGTAACCAGATACAGTAATTAAAATTTTTTCTTTCTGCTTCTGGCATACCATCTTTCGCGTGATACAAATATTTTCTTTTTTGCAGGTGCCAAAATGGCATAAGAAAGCCCGACTAACAGAGCAGTATGTAGAACCCTATCCGTTCTACCCTGTCTTTTATTTGTATGGTCATTTGCTTTGTAAATGTATAGACTAATTTCACTAAGATGGAGAAGGAATTTAAATCAGAAGCCAGTGACAAAGGGGTCTACAAAATAACAATTTGAAAAATCAGCATACGAGAATAAAACATATCAATGTTGTATCTTCTCTGCCTACATGAAGACCAAAGCCGTAGTATACAAATAATACTTTTAAATGTAAGTGCATAAATACGTATCTTTTCTGAGGGAAGTAGACATTCTTTCTCTGAAACTCTCTAACTTTTCCATGGATTTACCAGATCTAAAGAAACTGTACGTGTGGCAAAAGACAGCGTGATTTGCATTTGAAAAAAGAGATGCTAAAACCTGCAATTAATCAAAGAGGAAGTTTAAAGAACTGAACTCTTGCTTTGGGTACTGTTTATCCTTTCAGGTACAGAGAAGATGAATTCAGTTTTGCATTGTGGCTATGTGCTGTCAAGTCTGAATCAACTTATAGGGAACCGTAATAAGACTTTCAATGTGAGTGAGTTATTTAAGGAGTGGTTTAACCAGTTCCACTCCCCTAGTAATAAACATTCCCATTTACCCCTGTATGTAACTCTTCAGTGATAATTCTTTCTAAAATACAGTACCATCTCCTCTGAAAACTAGAATTTCAGAGTCTCTACCCAGTTTATCTCCTCCTGGTCTATACAAATCTCTTCTAAAATATAACATACTGTACTTCCTTTTTTGCATACAAACAATTCCATGAGATTATTTGGGTATATAGACAGTTGTTCAAAGAACTGAAGCAGCATTTTAACTGCCACCCAATATATTTTACCTTGCACTACTTATGCTTGCTGTTCATATGGGTTTTTGCCAAGTACTGTTACATACCTATACTTATTTGGAATACTTTAAATTGCTTATTGTAAAATAGCCTTCTGCATGTTATTTACAAAATGAATCTTTTATGTCTGAAATGAGCATGTATCAAGAAAGACATTTAGACTAAATAAAGAAATCTAGTCCTTTCCTGAGCAATTGTGGGTTTCCCAGGAATATATTAAATATGTAGGACAAGTAACATAGGAAATGAAATTTTCTATGTTAAGTGCAACTTACTACACTAAGCAACAATATTTCAACCTTCTATTTCATCTTAACGTTCTTCTCAGTTGTCTTTCAAGTGTCTAATATAAATAACTTCCCTGATCTAAATTATACATGAAATAAAAATATCACCATTGATAAATGCTAGCAAAGTGTAACTTCAGTAATGAGTGAAAATACACAACAGGCTCTTGTTATGCCCTCAGCATTTTAGTCTTCTTTCAGTTGCACATCCAGTACTTCTGGTCCTGAAAATCTTCTGAACATGTTGTTGTAGCCCAAAGTTATCAGGAAATCTAAGTGCCCAATAAGTGTAATTGAAATGTATTAATTAATGAAAGTACAGAGCACTACTGTCCATTACAGAATCCCCTTTCATACTTCTTTCTACTATTATGTTTTAAACTATTGGACAAAGGGGTAGACATCAAATATAAAAGGAGAACAGAAGATTGGAACTGTCAACAGGTGTTAAAAACAAAATTCAAAGTGCTGAGGAATCAAGTTGACAGCAGTAAAGTGAAGGAGTAATCAATAAAATAAAGAGTTTAAAAGTATGATACAGGGAACAACAGGCTGGATGGCAGCATGACTAAGACTTCACTGATTATTCATGTTAAAATTAAAACAAGTTAACTATGTGACGTGTTAGTATAAGAGTCAATAAAATGTTTACTTTGTAAATGAAAACATTCCTTCCAAGATGTATGCTAATAGTTTTGTTACTACAAGGGACAGCTTCAGTCCAAATGAACAAATAATTTCAAGAAGTTACAGAATCTTCTATGGGCTGGCATCTGTCAGGAAAGTTAAAGGTGCATGTAAGGAGATGAAGCAGATACTGTACATTTAGGATGTTTCCAGATGAAGGGCTCTGGAAGATTGGAAGGCAATGTATAGTTATTATTTTCCTCTCTTTAACATATTTACTTCTGATGAGAAATGAAGACAGAAGAAGCAATATGAAAACAGAGGGTTACAAAGGAAAGATAAAATAGTTTGGACCCCTAGTAAAATTCCATGAACAATGCAAGGAAAATACAAGCTTCCACTGGAAACACTCTTAATAGTGTCTCCAACTACTAAGGTTCTATTTTTAAATGCTATCTTGGCTAAAAACAATGGAGTAGGGATTAGTAATAATCCCGCTTTCACATCTACGTTTGCAGTAAAAAACTCCACTCAGGAGCATTAAATACTACACAGGTAAAAGCAGCAGAACAGGTATCTCAACATGAACAAGTTTCAGTAGAAGTGTGTTATGTTAGGGCTTCTAATGTGCAAGATCTCATAGCAGCATAGAGATAAATGGAGCCAAAAGCTTTGCTTGAAGAAGATGGATCTCTTGCAATGCTATTCTGACAGTTTTCTCTTTTCCCCAGTATTTCAGAGCTGCTTTTCATCTGTATAGAGAACAATTTAATTTTTATTATTTTCCACATGCATGCAGGACTTCCTCTTTGCCGATAATGTAGCCATTGTTGCCCACTCTGCTGAAGACCTCCAACAAGTCATGAATCATTTCAACAAGGCCTGCCAAGACTTTGGACTAACAATCAGCCTGAAGAAAACACAAGTCATGGGCCAGGGTGTGGACTCCCCGCCCTCTATTACCATCTCCATGCAAGAATTGGAGGTTGTTCATGACTTTGGGTACCTTGGCTCAAGGATCTCTGACACTCTCTTCATAGATGTCGAGCTGGATAAACGCATTGGCAAAGCAGCTACCATGTTCTCTAGACTCACAAAGAAAGTATGGCTCAATAGGAAGCTGACAGCATATACCAAGATCCAGGTCTCTAGAGCCTGTGTCCTGAGCACACTCCTGTACTGTAGTGAGTCCTGGACCCTTTGTGTACAGCAGGAGAGGAAGCTGAACACCTTCCATATGCGTTGCCTCCGGCGCATTTTTGGTATCACCTCGCAGGACAAAGTTCCAAATAGAGTAGTCCTAGAACGAGCTGGAATTTTTAGCATGTATACATTACTGAAACAGCGAAATCTACATTGGCTTGGGCATGTCGTGAGAATAGCTGATGGTTGGTCTCCAAAAGAGCTCCTATATGGAGAATTAGTGCAGGGAAATCACCCCAGAGGGAGACCACAGCTGTGATACAAGGATATCTGCAAGAGGGATCTGGAGGCCTTAGGAATGGACTTCAACAGATGGGAAACCTTGACATCTGAGTGTTCAGCCTGGAGGCAGGTGGTGCATCATGGCCTCTCCCAATTTGAAGAGACCCCTGTCCAGCAGGCCAAGGCAAAGAGGCAGTCATGAAAGCAGCAAAATCAGGGAGCTGGACAGGGGACAGATTGTATTTGTCTTCAGTGTGGAAGGGATTGTCACTCTCGAATTGGCCTTCTCAGCCACACTAGACGCTGTTCCAAATCCTCCATACAGAGCATGTTGCCATAGTCTCTCGAGACTGAAGAATCCCTAAACTAAAATTTTCCACATGCTACCTTTTTGACAATTGCCTCCTCTCCAGTATTTTACAGTCGCATTTCTCAGCATGGAGAATAGTTTAGCTTTTATTGTCTTTGCATATAAAAAAATTATACCTTCAAATTTCAGATGACAAAAGTAGGTTAGCATTTGTTCTAAGTAAAGAATGTTTGATATTCTAAGATGCCTTCCATTTTTTTTATGCATTTGCCCTTCTTACAAGTTTCAAGAGCTCTGAAGTAAAAATCCCTTTTTACTTTCTAGAAGCAGCAGCTGTGTTAGTCTTCTGCTAGCATTATCAGACAAAAACAAGTGAAATATAGATGAAATGTTGTGGCACCTTGAAGACTAACTGCTATGTTTTAATATGAGCTTTAAAGTCCACTTCTGCAGACATAAAAATGGGATTAGATGACAAATATTTATACATGGCCACAAACCTTATTTTCTGTAATCCATCAAGTCAGCAAGTATTTATTGCACTAGTGATGTTGTAAAAACATTAATGAAATCAAATATGCTATATCATCTTTTGAAAGGGGTATTTTGTAACAATATAACTTGGAGGTATGCTACAAAAATTTCCAAAAATTCAGATGTCATAAATAAATCTCCATATGTATAGTTATAAAACTGAGCCATTTATTAGGAATACAATTATTTCTCCAAATCGAGAGTCAAAGATCTTTAGCTTACCTGCTCTGTAGCTGTTGGACAGTAATACACTAATATTACTGTTGTACAGATGTTTATTATCAGTCCAACTATTGTAATCAGATTGGGAGCAATCCAAGCTGGTACTCTTCTAACCAGCCATTCCCAATAACCTTGCATGAGAGGCTCAAGCAGTGACCGTCCAGCACTTTGATACTTGTGTTCTTCTAAACGTTTTAGCTGGTGCTTTGACAAGGGAGGTGTAGGCAACTGAATCAACTTGTTTAAAGAACATCCTGCAGAAGGAATATGACCATATCGCACAGGGGACTCCAACTGTATTTCCCCACATCGTTTCTTCAGAGATCGATTCCCACTCATGGATTTGTCAGTCTTGGAAGTTTGTATCTGACAGATTTTAACTGTTGTCATAAGATCCTGGTCTATCTGGAACATGAAGTATTTAGGTTAATGTAAGAGGCAGAAAGCTGCTTAATAATCAAAAGGGTGATATTTGGAAGCCTAAGCTACTTGTAAAAAAAATCAAACTATGTTCAGATAACAGACAGAAAGATTTACAGGGATCATCTACTGTTAAGCAGGTAACCATGAGCTATAGCTGCAACTACTGCAATTCCCGTTTTTAAATAAATGGATCAAAATAACAAACTAATTTCTAATACAACTGGAAATATGTGCCACAAAAATTCTCTATCTACTTCAATAAAAGGTTATTAGTAATTTCTGGTAATTGACAGTTAAGGGAGTCACACACATGCACATGTGTGTTGTGGGAACACTGAACATTTGCCAAACACTTTTTAATGGTCCATTTAAGAACTAAAACATTGAAGAAGGATGCATTATATATGTTTAAATTATTTAATAAATGGATGGAGAATGTTTGCATACGTTTATGAATACTGGGCCATTTATATAACAGTACTTCATGGATGTAAAAAATCCTTAGTGCTACAACTTTCACCAATGATTTATTTATTTTTATTTATTTAAAATATTTTACTCTGCCTTTCTCATAAGAAAGGACCCAAGGTGGCTTACATCATTAAAACACAACATTAAAATTAACAACAGTGACTTATTCAATTGTGAAATGAAGTAATAATATTATATTGGGTGTTAAGTAAAGGATAACGAAAACAGATTTAGAAGCAACAAAATGCAAACCATATCATTTTAAAACCTCTCCTAGACAGCCAGTCATGAAGGAAAAGCTTGCAAGAAGAGAAACGTCTTCATTTGTTTGCGGAAGAACAGCAAAGATGAGGCCAGCCTGGCTTCCCATAGTAGGAAATTCCAGAATCTAGGATCAGTGGCCATCTCTTGCATCACCACTAAGCACCCCTTTGAGGGTGGTGGGACATAATCCAGAGTGCCTGTGGGCAAATATTGAAATGGCACTGAGACGCCTTTACTGTAAAGGCATACAGTACAGTCTTTACTGTGCACCTTTACTGTAAAGGTGTACAGTAAAGAAGGCAATCCAGTGAAAATTATCTTTCTACCGTGTTTCCCGAAAAGAAGACAGGGTCTTATATTAATTTTTGCTCCAAAAAACACATTAGGGCTTATTTTCAGGGGATGTTTTATTTTTTTCATGTACAACAATCTACATTTATTCAATTATTGTACCGTCATGTCATCTTCTGGTTGCTGCACAATGGTGGAGGGCAGGGTTTCACTTAACTGGGACATATATTTGGGGTGTGGCTTTTAATACGAGCATGCTGAAAAATCATACTAGGGCTTATTTTCAGGTTAGGTCTTATTTTCAGGGAAACAAGGTACCTTCCTTCAGTAGGAACCTTTACCAGTTCTTTGTCTCTAGCATGAATGGAAGGAGCCTTCCTGTCTATAGAAGAGCAAGCCTGGGTCAAACTTAGTTTTTTAAACTATCAAGTTGCCTATCTTACTGGCATAAAGCTTAAATATGTATGACTCTACTTGTTCACATTTAATACTTACTGTATAACCTAAAATGGTCCTTACTCCACAGGGCAAGATACTTTTCTCTCTCTTATGTTTTGGGAGCTTTATTAATGTAGTAGTAGTTAGAATAAGATCCATGCTATATTTACATCAGTGTTATGAGATACACCAAATAGGGGATGCCTCCCCCCAAAAGTCATGGGGGATAAAACTAGCATTTGGTAGTACAGTATTTATGTAGATTATATACTACCTTTTGAAACAGAGGGAGCAAGGTTCTGGGAATAGCAGCAGAAAAGAACTAAGTATCTAGGAAGCCACTGGTGGGTAACAGGTTGCCAGGCTAGGAAGGTCTTTGGTAAAGTTCACCAGGGCTCTTCTTGCCCACTGCATTCATACAAAGAGATAGATATCTTACAGAATCCCACAGCCTCCTTGACCACTACCATATTCGCTATGGGATTCTTGAAGTTGTAGTTTTAAAAAGGAGCTTTTCCCATCTCTATTCTCCTTTCAGTTGTATTTTAAAGATATACTGTACAGTACTCTTAAATTGAGCCTCTATTTGGAAAAACTACACCACTGCCCACACAGTGAATGAAGACATTTGTAACTTGCAGACCATGTCTGAGGCCGGTTCGACTACTCGCCTTAAGCCCAACAGTGATTCATCTAATTCATCTGCCAGGAACAACAGATGAAGAAAAAAAATCTATTCTATAGCCTTGTTATGTTACCCTGTTGTTTATTTTGGCTCTGAAGAGAAACAGCTCAGCAACAATTTGTTGTTAGTTTGGCTACTAGATTTGGCTTCTAATAGTGAGAGAGAAATGGATATACAGTATTCAGAGATAATAATATCCAATGCAAGACACAAAAAATACAAGACAGTGGAATAACTTTAATGGACAGCTTCTCTTTGATCAGGGATATTTTAAAATGCCAGTCTCACCATTAGTGTTAGTACAAACAAAAATACTTAATAAGTTTACTATGAGAAGTCATTTAATATAAGAAATGATTAAAGACAGAAAGGAAGATCTACGATTCGCTAAAACAGTAGAAAACAGTAGATAAACAGAAAGAATTTTGCTTCAGCCTGTAGGATACTACAAAACAAATACAGTAATTCAGTTATTACTATTTTGAAACATATTCTGTTTTTGTCGAACTTCCCAACTTAAAAATTTAGTACTTTTTATTAACTCCCAGAGAGCTTTTGCATCAGAAAAGTTTAATAAAAACTTACAAGACCCTGACTAATTAATTATCTCTGGTGAAATGAGTACTGTAATTCCAAGGCACTAAATAAAAACAGTGAAAGCTGAAATTCAAAAAGCTAGCACAATACTAAGGCATAGTCCAAAGTCAGCTGCTTTAGCAGTCTTGACACTCCAGCAGAGGAAGCCGTATGCAGAAAACCCTCCATAGAGGAGCACTGAGAAAAATCCTGAGCTTGTTTTTATCAGCCGAACCAAAGGAAAAAAAGGGTAGCAAACAGCAAAAGGGCAATAACCCAATGGTACAACATCTACTTTGCGAACAGGCAGCTCTCTGTCCAGGGATCTGCTTCCTTACAAAGAGGGCACTGCAAAATGACAATAGAAATAATGACAATACTACACGACATGCTAGGTCGAATGCGTAGTTAAAGGAACGGGAGTTGTAATGCAATGACAGAGATCTGTGCCGAATCCTGACCGACGGCCCTCAGTCGGAGGAGGCAGGGCTGGCCTCTAGACGCCCCACTGCTCTGATTCCGCGCAAAGCAGGCAGTTCTGCAGCGAGCATCCCAAACCCATCCGATCACAAGCATCCCTACCCGAGTCTAGGACACCTCTCTCTGCCACAAACTCCGGCTTGTGGTGCATCTGCCGGGCAGGGGAGTCGCGAGGGAGGGTTGATTCGCCTCCCCCCCCCCGGCGCTCCACGATCGCCCGCTCCGATTACATCGCCCCAAGGGCTGCCTGCTTGCTCGCTCGCTCGCTCGCCCGCCCGCCTGACCGACAGGACGCTAACTGCGACAGCCTTGTGCCTGGCGGCCCCCAGAGCCGCGGTCAATCCCCCCACAGAGAGGGGGGGAAACCAAGGGCAAGGACACCCCCCGAGATCCGCGCCGCGCAAGCCAATCCCGCTCTCCTGCGCAGGAGCCGTGCAGGCTCAACCCGAGCGGGAGGGGAGAGACCCCCTATCCCCCGCCCTGCCAAGGAGCCCAGCGACGGAGGAGCCAAAGCCTCCCTCCAGGCAGTCCCAGAGGGGGGCTCGGCGCCCATCAGGACTCCAGCCGCCGCCCCCCCCAACACAACCCACTGCCCCGAAGCGCACAGGAGAAACCCGGCATTTACCTCAACCAGCCTCTTCGCCCGGGCGGCGCTTTACGTCTCTTTTGCGGCAGCCGTAAACAAGGCCGAGCTGTGGGTTGCTTAGGGAAGGCGCGCGACCGGGAGAGAAAACTAACGGGAGCCGAAAGCGTGCGTGGGGTGACAGGAGGCGGGCTTTGGGGAGTGCGCATGGGCGGGAGGAGGAGAGCGCGAGGAGGGCGACTGATTGGTTGGTGGATCTCGTATCCCCTCCGATCTATTTTATCCGCCCCCTCCTTCCGACTCTCGTAGGCTTTCTGTCGGAGGGGAAGCGGTCGACGTGGTGGGAGTGGCTGTGGCGAGGTGAGGGGAGGGGAGGTGGGTGTAGGAGAACGCGCGGGACTGTCAATAATACCTCCTTTCAACCTTTCCTGTCAGGGAAGCTGAAATAGTGGTATGTACTTTAGCACAGAAGGCGGCGGCTGTGTCAGAGGGAGGGCATGCAAACAGCACATCTGCCTCTTTAGAGTGGCCCTTCTTTTCTGCCCCTCCGTAGCGAGGGAGGTTGTCTTAGATCCATAGGCGGTAGTGCCTGGGGCTGATGGGACTTGCAGTGCAACACGGAGAGGACTGCGTGTTCCTCACCCCAGTTTTATGTTAGGAATGTATGGGTGGGAAAGCTGGACAGAAAATCTGACAGGAAAAAAATCGATTTGTTTCAAAAATGGTGCTGGAGAAGTGTTTTGCAGACACCCTGAACTGTCAGAAATGCAGAGGAGTGGGTCCTTCATCAAATGAAATCTGAACCTTTTAATGGAAGTAAAACTGACTAAACCGAAGCTATTCTATTTTGGGCACATCATAAGGCAGGATTCTTTGGAAAAGACCATAATGCTGAGAAAGTTTGAAGGCAGCAGGAAAAGAAGAAGACCAAATAGGAAAGGGAGCTATTGTACAGCCTTGAGTTTACAAGTTGAGGACAAGACAATTTGGAGATCACTCATTCATAGGGTCTCCATAGGTTGGAAGCAATTTGACAGCATATAACAGCATCAATTTTTAAAGGGCAGCATGGTATGCAGAAGATGATTGAATATATTGATATCTCCATCAGCTCAGCTGCTCTTTGTGGAATTTCTGGCTATCCTGCAGGTGTTAAAAGGTGCAAGAGCCCAACTGTATGTGTGTTTGTGGGAGTGTATCAAAGAGCATATATTTAGTACAGTAACTTGGCAAGCAAAGTAGCTTTTGAGCTATTTAAAAATTAACAGTTTGGGGTAGTCCAGTTTGAAAGGTGCTCTGCCAATTCTTTCACTTTGGGACATGGGGAACTTCATTGTCAGTGTAGCTTTATATTTATTCATCACATTGGAAGGTTTTACGACTTCTAATTGTTAGCTTTGGGCTTGTGGTCAGGTGGTTGTGATTTGGTTTGATTAGTTTCATATAGATATCGAATAGCATTAGGGATAAATAGTGTCTTGTGAAATAGCATATCTGCCAAAAAATTAAACAATAATCCCTCAGAACCATCATTTGGGATTGGCTGTCCAAATACTAACTGAACCATGGCAACGGCCACAGAAAGAAGCAAGATACAGTAAAGTAATAGGGCTGCATGTCTCTGACTGTTCTATTCCAAAAGAGGCATTATGTTCAGTTGAGATGGATACAGAATGATCTTGATTCTAGCCTGTGAGTTCATCCAAGAGGGTCTTGATTTAGCTGGCAACCATTCACATAAGAAACTTGCCTGGAAGACCCAATGTAGACGACTTCAGGAAGACGAGATCTACCAGGCTTCTCCCTGAACTATCACCAGATGGGAACTGTAACATAGCTGATGAAAAATGGTGCCATTTTGTCAGGCTCTTCCTTTTCCTATTCTCAGCAGATCTGTTGTTTACCCTGAAGAACTGCCTCAGCTTGCTTCTTTCCTCTTCCATTGCCTCTTTTTTTTCTCTTTTTGTGTTTTTTTTTTTTTTCATGGACTGGTTTATTTTCATTTATTGTAAGTAAGTTGCTCTGGCAGCCCTTTAGATTGAAAAATTATTGACAAAATTATTTAGTAATGTATGCCATAGCACCAGTCATGCCATTTCATCATACAGGATGATACGCACATAGTGGTCATTTCAATAAAAATATTTCAAAGAAAATATGGTACTTGATTAACTGTATCCCTTTATTCTTCTCACCAGTTAGATCAGGGAGATGTGTTTGAGATGTGGTGGTTTCAGCAAGGCCTGAGTATCTTGCCTTCGGCCCTCGTAATCTGGGCATCAGCTTCCTTTCTGCTTCCATACATTACTGCAGTTCTCCTGAGTCACGTTGACCCTTTGGTGCCCTACATCAGGTCAGTTCATTTTCTGCTATTGTATTGTTGCATGTATTATAATGTCACTCCCTTTTAAACAATTTATTTCCTTTGGGGGTTGGGCCATATGAATACAAATTGAATGTCAGTTGAAGGTTAACCTGTACGAAAATAAAGTCAAATTTAATATAAATTACATTCTTATAAATTGAAAGGTGTTTCAGTAGGAGTTGAGAGGCTTGGCTCTGCTCTGCTCAAGAGCTGTAATACCCTCTACCATACATTAGGCAGGCACCCCCTCACATATAAAAGGTATGAGGGAGTCAAAACAAAAGTGGGGACACTTATTCATGTGTGCACATGTATGCATGCACGTAAACATGTACACACAGTCATTCATATACATCTATTTTCCACATTCGTTTCATATCCATTCTATTTCTGACTGCATATTTAGTGATGGCTTACACGGAGACTGGTTTTGAGAACATGTTGGGTCCTGTATGTATTGTTTCAGGCTGAGATTGATTACATTCAAACACAACAAATTGCCTTTTAGGACTTTGCCCTTTATTACACATGCATTTTTAATGACTCAGCATGGGCTTGTCTGCTTGTGTCAAACATTTCTAGAATTTGCTTTTGTGTAGTATATGAGACCTGTGGTCATATACTAAGCAAGTATGTGGAAAAATACTGAACAGGTTTCTCAAAGTACTTATTCTGCAGTAATTTCTTTGCCTTCGAGTGGACTAATTTGAAATACATAATTGGGGTTTGTTTTAGGCAATATAGCAGCTAACTGTGAATTATAGCACTTAATAAACAGTGTGGGAAAGTTACTATTGTGGACTGTCATTCCAAGAATTGCCTGTCTTACATGACTAGTAGCCATGCTGGCTGGAGGATTCTGGGAGTTGTAGTCTGAAACTAAAAATGTTTCAAAGCTCTGTTAATAAGGCATGTTGTGATGGAGCTGCAGGGGACCCCCCCCCCTTTTTTGCAAGAATTGTATGTTTCCTTAAAGTGTATGCAATCTCATGCCCCTGAGGTTCCACAGCAAATGTATATCACATTGTAAAGGGAGTGGCCCAGAGTGTCTTGTGTTGACTTGGGTTTGTACATCTACTGTGCCCTTTTCTATTGTGCACCTGAACTCACTATTTATTTGCAAACAGGACTACTGTAGTATGCTTTATATCAGGGGTGTCCAACCTTTCACATTCCCTGGGCCACATTAGAAGATGAAAATTTGGTTTGGGCCGCACATACATTTGGTTTGGGCTGCATGGGGGGGGCAGCCCTAGCCGTCCTCTGCAGCCCCGCTACAAGCACGCTTACCGGCAGCTGCGATCTCAGACAGCAGAGGCTGCCAGCTTCGACTCCGGCGGCTTTATGGGGCCGGGAGGGGGTCCACCTATTGACGGGGATGGCGCAATGCAGTCACGCAGCTCCCCTGTCCCCTCCCGCTCCTTCCTTCCCTCCCACCCCCTCTACTGTTGTGACATGCCCCGGCCACATTCCGGCCACAAGTGCCGGCAGTGTAACTTGAAACTTTGGAATTTCTTTAAGAATAAAAAATTGCACTGGGCCGCATTACAAGCTGAGCTGGGCTGCATGAGGCCCTTGGGCCACGGGTTAGACAAGCCTGCTTTATATAGATCTGCCTCTATATTTCTGGCTTAGAAATATCAATTGAATCAGAATGTGACTGTTCAGATGCTAATGGGGACTAGAATACTGAATAAGTAACAATATTTTGTGCTGGTTGCACTAGTTTCTAGGTCCCATTCATAGGTTTTGATACTAACCTTTAAGGCAGACTTGAGAGATCTATGATGTTTCAGAAGTTTGTCTGCTAACCTTTAAGGCAGACTTGAGAGATCTATGATGTTTCAGAAGTTTGTCTACTCTTTCCTCTCGAAACAACTGGCCAGCCACATGTTCCACAGCATGCTTAAGATCTTAAACCAGTCATTCTGAACCTTTTATTGGCCACAGCCCTTTTAGGAGCTCTTATCAGGTTCCAGTGCCCCCTGTCAAACCAGGATACAACATGAACAGATGAATAGAAAATCCCTTTCTCGTATATTTCAATTTGTGGTCCCCTTCAAATGTGCCAGGGACCCCCAGTTGAGATTGTCTGTTAACTTGTTTGGGGCTGTGTTACTTTGAGGACTGCATTCAGATCACAGTTCTAAACATAATCAAGGATCTTCATTGCACTGGTGTTGCCAGTAGCCAGTTAAATTGGTGAGTGCATAAAACAGAGCCATCTCAGTGGTTGCTAAAACTGTCTCTAAGTTTGTTTTCATTTTGTTCTTTCATTTTTGGCATTCAAGAATGTCTTAAACTTTTATTTATACTATTGCATTTTCTTAAGTGAATTGCATCAACAGATTGGTGTGAGATGTACAACCTCATTGGGATATGGAGAGGGAGAAATGGCAAAATATTGTCACTGTGAAAAATCTTACACCATATTTTAGGTAACTTTCACAAAGATAAAAAGTGCCTTTGAGCTTTTTATCATGTATTAATGTTGCTTATGCTATTCATAGCATAACAAATCAAGCATGTATTGCAGACAGTATACGTTTTCTACCTATAACATAAGTAATTTTTTAAAAATGGTTTTATTTTTATCCTGTTTTTTCAATGAGATAGTTTTAAACCAGCTTCAGTTGCCATAATTTCTTTCATCCAGCACTTATTCTTGATATTAAAATAGATGTTAACAACGTAGGTTCTTTCACTTTGCAGTTGCTGTCTCTTTCAAATGTCTTTGCATCACAAGAAGTACAGTATCATGTCTTGATTTCCTTTTAGTGACACAGGGACAACACCTCCTGAAAGATGTCTGTTTGGGATAATGTTAAACATCGCTGCTCTTTTGGGTAAGTAAAAACACTCAGGAATATAGGGTTTCTGGAACATGCCTAGACTTGGTAAGGCTCCAGAGAGAAGAATTTTTTAGCTTTAGCAATAGAATAACCTTTGAGATGGCCTTGTGGCATGGAATTGGTGCACTATTAGATGAAAGATGAAGACACCCTTGTCAAATGTTAAAGATCAAAATTGAAGATATAGAAGGTAGCACGATAATTGAATGTTACTTGTTACATAAATAATCATGTTAAACCTGTGTGTATCAGGGCCATCCAAAGCTTTGTAGCAAGAAGACAAGATGGCACTTCAGTCCTGTTTCATGTATTAAAAAACAGTGGCTGAATCTCACTTGAACTGTGCTAGTAGGACCGGTCTTCACCAAACCTGAGGGAGCAAGCTAGCTTAAGGCTATGTTGCACATGGAGCTCTGTCTTATAACATCTTGCCACCACTTCTCACCTATCCAGCTTCTTGGTACCAGAGGCAGATGTCTCAATTTGCCCATGATAGAACTGAACCTGGCTACATCAAAGTAATATAGAAGAGCTATCAGATTTGAATACACAAGGGTTTATCTGTTCAGTTCAGTGTGTTCCACTGGAATCCAGTGGAGACTTTCATCTAGTATGAAAATTAATTTTCTCAGTTTTAATTTTCCTGCCTTCAGGCTGCACACCCCTGGCCACATATCACACTCTCTTGATTTTTATTTGAATATTTGACAGTAGAGATGGGGATATTCATGTTAATAACTCTGCAGTCCCTGGGCCGGACTGTCCACTCACCCATCTGCTGCTGCTGGCTCTGCGCCCCCTTCCAATCATTCCAGAGCTTGCGGTTGAGTAGCCACTCCTAGCAAAAGGAGGAAAGACGAGCCTCCCTGCCAGGCTGACGACTGGCTAGTCAATAGCGAGCTCCAGAGCAATTAGAAGGGAGTGTGGAGCCGCCTCCAGCAGCAGACAAGTGAGTAGATGGTCTGGCCCCAGGGGGGCTGACCCATGTCATATACGAATACCCCCATCTCTACTTGACAGTTGTTTTTGCTTAAAATGACACTTGGCTTCTGCCATTTCTGCAGGTGCATAGCCTACTTTGGTATCCTAATCTGATTTGAATGGTTCATTCACAGGCATTGCCACAATGTATGTTCGATACAAACAAGTCAGTGCTTTGAATCCTGAAGAACCGAAGATCCTCAGGTTAAATAAAGTTGGTGTTGTGTTAGGGATGATTAGCTGCTTTGGGCTTTGCATCACTGCAAACTTCCAGGTTTGTGCTATCTTTAATTTGGGCATAGTGGGGCAGAGTTACAGGAGTACATAGATTATATGCACTCAGTTTTCTCTATCTTACTAATTATCTTTGAAAATATTTGAACTGTCTTTCCCCCTTTAGAAAAGCACTTTGTTTTCCATCCATGTAACTGGAGCGTCCCTCACTTTTGGAATTGGAGCAATTTACTTCTTGATTCAGACTGTTCTGTCCTATAAGATGCAACCCGGAATTCATGGGAAGGACATTTTTTTAATCAGATTGACAATTGTGCTGTGGTGCTTTCTGAGCATTGCTGGTAGTATCCTTTGTGGTGAAACTTAAAGAAAGAGGTGGAGATGAGTCGTTTTATAGAAGCATGGCTTGTGTTCAAATAAACTTATCCATTATGAGGACAGTGCTGAAAAAGAATAAGACTGAATAAAATCAGGATAGTGTATATTGCATACTATTTTGATATTGCATATATCTCCCATCAAAAAGAAACAACTGTTGAATTGAATTCCATTGGGATTCTTACTTAATTATACTTATGTATATATACTGTCTCTCTCGTTTGAGTGGAAAACAGCATCACATGGTGTCTTCCACCATGGTGATGTGATGCTCCTCCTTTTTTAAAAAAATCCTCACTATAAGGTAAGAAAAATTATTAATAGGGGGAAGGTTTCTATGACATGTTATATATATATTTTCTACAACTTATGTTTGAATTTATGGGTGGATTTGGATATTTTTATGAGTAATTTGGTGAGGAAAGACAGATTACTCATAAACATGTTTGAACTTGCTTATGGGTTCAAATGTCGATTACAGAGAAAATGTGAATTGTCATAGAAAGTTGCACTCACCCTAGTGATTAGTGATTGTCAACCAGTCAGTTGTGTGGATTTCTTTTATCGCGTTCCAACATTCTTAGTCAATCTGCTACACTGGATCTCACAATAGGAGTTTAGTAAATTTTATTTAATAGAACCTCTGCATAAGACACACTCACTCTGCAGATTGCCTTTGAAACCAAAGGTTTCGCATAGCCGATGATAGATAAATCTGCTATTATTTGTTTGGTAACAGTCCTCTTTAAAGACCCTCTAAGCAGGCAGCATGACTCCATCTTGTGGAAGTAAATAGTGTAAATTTATACCTTTGTGAAACAGTACTTATCTCTCTCTGTCCTTATATGAATCTAGAGCCAGTCAATTTTAGGATGACCATAAAGCTTACAAGAGAAAGAGAGAAATCTTGTGTGATTTCTTCATATCACAGGTAAATTTATAAAATTCTTCTGTGGCTTCCTCTAAAAAACCGAAACCTTGCATGCTTTAGCTTTGGCTTTATAGAACTCTAATTGATGATCTTAGTAATGGTTTTTTGTGTACCTCTTTTGAAATTGCAAACCAGAACTGTTCTCATACTGTTCTAAATGCAGCTGCACCATAGATTTGTAAGAGGACACTACACTAATGCTATCAGTACAAACAGTACCTTCGATCTCAAGGAAAATTGGCAGCCGTTATGAGGGAACAGTTCTTTCCTGAGGGGGAAAAAATAGCCTCCAATCTACATGCATATAATGTAGTCCTAATTGCCCCCCCTTCCTTTCAGGTACCCACTGTTTTAAAGAAAAGGGAGGGATATGAAATGTGTGCACACTTTTATGTAGTGTGTACCTTTGCCCTTAGACATACCTAGCTCTGCCTAAGATTACACTGTTAAATCCATTTGATAAATAACTGACTGATTAATTAATATTGGATGGGTTCCAGATGCTGAAAGTGCACTCTCAATTCTGAAAGTATAACTACATACACATTTTTATTTATTGCTATACCAGTTAATTTAAGAATCTTTCTTAAAAAGAAGACTCATAGCCTGGAGGTTTATAGTCAGTCAACTGACACAACACAAAAGGCAGTATGAGATAATTGGGTGGAATAGCTAATACCTTTGAAAACAGGAACAAAATTCAGAGAGATTTTGATAGGCTTGAACACTGGGCTAAAAACAACAGAATGAAATTTAGCAGAGACAAGTGCAAATTTCTACACCTAAGTGGAAAAGCCCAAATGCAGTTACAAAATGGGGGATACTACGAGTGGGAAGGATCTTGGAATAGTTGTAGATCAAAAGCTGAATACGAGCCAACAGTGTGATGTAGCTGCAAAAAAAAGGCTATTTTGGTTTTGGGATGCATTAATAGAAGTACAGTCTCCAAATCCCATGAGATACTAGTCCCTCTCTAGTCGGCACCGGTTAGGCCTCATCTAGAGTACTGACACATTTTAAGAAGGATGCCAACAAACTGGAGCAAGTCCAGAGGAGGGCAAAAAAGGTGATCAGGGGACTGGAAACCCAGCCCAATGATGAAAGCCTGAAAGAACTGGCCTTGTTTAGCCTGGAGAAAAGAAGACTGAGGGGGGATATGATAGCACTTTTCAAATACTTGAAATACAGAGCTGGATAGGATCTGTTCTGAGCCACCCCAGAGTGCAGGACATGTAATAATGGGCTCAAGCTACAGGAAGCCAGATTTAGGGTGCATATCAGGAAAAACTTCTTAAATGTTAGAGCAGTACAACAATGGAATAAATTACCTTCAGAAATGGTGAATGCTTCAGTGCTGGAGGCATTCAAGAGAAAGTTGGGAACCATCTGTCAGATCTGTTTTGATTTGGGTTCCTGCATTAAACAGGGGGTTGGACTCAATGGCCTTATAGGTCTCATCCAACTCAGTTATTCTATGATAAACAAAGGAGGGGACATGATGATTTGCTTCTTAATAAGCCACATTTAAACTATAGGTCGATAGTGCTAAATGGTGTTGTATTTGTGTAACTGAAGAGTCATGAAAGTTTATCTGATGTTTGCTCAGAGATGGTCAGGCTTATTCACACATGCAGGACATTTCACAATGATGAAATGCCTAAAGGAAGTATATCAGTGTCTGAATACCAGTCAGCAATGTGATGCTGACACAAAATGGAAAAGTTCAAGTTTATTGTATTAGCTAAAAGCCGTCACAATTGTTTAAAATACATTTATGATCAAATAAAATGATAAAATCGCTTCTCGGCCTTTTGGCTAAGATCAAGCGTAAAATGGAAAAGTGCATTTTAAGTTTAATTATAATATGTGGGTGAGATGGAGGACACTCTTACAGGAAAGAAAGCCATTCTACTGATGCAAGGTGGAGTCCCTGATCTCTGCTCATTCCCCTCCTTCGTGTGTAGTTTTTGTGGCATATCCATGGCTATTCCGGGGGTCTCCATAACTTTTGGGAACAGGGCTTTGGAGGTTCTGTTCACAGTGGAGAAGAGGAAGAAAAAGTCCTGTTGAACTCACAGAACTTTAATCCTGTTTCCTTATAGTGTGAAGACAGATGAGGTAATACAACAGCACTGTTGCATTCACCAGATCTCTGATGGGACATTTGGTCTGCTATTGATTATGTGACTTTTAAACAGATACAGTGGACTTGTCCACAAAAGCTCATATTAAAATATAGCAGTTAGTCTTTAAAGTGCCACATTTTTGTCTTCTTTCTTTTTCTTTCTTCTTTCTTTTTTACCTGTTATGCCAGTGCAGATTAACACAGCTACCTCTTCTGAAAACACCTCCTGCATGCGTGCCTCCCAGTTAGCCCAAAAGGTGTACAACAACTTAGTCATGAATAAAGAAAACTAGACCAACAAAAATAAATGTAAATGAATGTAATGGTGTTCCCCCAAGCCTAACAAATATTCCTTAACTTCCTGAAGTGTTTATTTCTTCAATGACTTTATACAGTGGTCTTTGTGGAACAGGTTTAGCACAGAAGTTGCACTGGAATCCGGAGGATAAGGTAAGATTGATTATTGCAGTTAAGAGAAGACACGGCAGAAATATACCCACTGCATTGAAGAATGCATTCTGAGTGTTTGTGGAAGATAAAAGGCCACCACAGGGTTTTTTTTCAGGATACACACCAGGAAGGCAAAGAGGCTGAAGCCCATAGTTGTCTTTATGACTGTAACCACAAAGGAGGTGACATGTATGGTCTCTGATATCAAGACACTTCTGCTAGCTGATCTCCTGCCTCTTTGAGCCCCCGTCCCTGATAATGCGATGTGCAAATTAACAAGCCCAATCCTATGGTGGTCCTCATGTTGATTATTATTGTTGTTGCCCATTTGCTGCCATCCTTTTTCAGCTCCTAAACAAGTGAAGGAATGTGAATATAAGAAGAGCCTTGCTGGATCATACCAAAAGCCCATCTAGTACACCATCCAGTTTCCAGCAATGGGCAGCGAGATACCTATGGGAAGCCCACAAGAAAGGTGTGAAGGAAATAGTTTTGCCCAGTAATTTATACCGGCAATTGGCATTCAGTACTATACTGTTTCTGAACTTAGATATTCATGATTAGTACTCAGTGATGCATATTTTGTAATGATATTGATCCTTACTACTTTAGATCAGAGCCTTTAACCACAAATGCTCTTTCTTTCAGTGGAAATGAGTTGTTTTTTACAATAACATTTGATAGCATAAAAAAGCTTTTCAGAACAATACTCCAGTTAACATTTGTCGTGGATGGCCATCATTGTTAGAATAGGACTAGGAGGGATTGCAGGGATCAAAGAGTCCAGCCGTCTGCCAAAGCAGAAAGTCCCTGTCCAAGCTACCCTTGTTAGATGGTTGTCCAACACCTGTCTGTTGAAATACTTCTAATTTTGAAGAACGCATCACATTCCAAGGCAGTCAGTTCCATTATTGAATTGTAATGTTGAGTCAAAATCTTTTCCTGTAATTCAAATCTATTACTCAGGGTCTTTCCCTCTGGAACTGCAGCAAACAGGTCACTGTCTTCCACTCAATAGCCCTTCAAATATTTGAAGATGGGTATATCTCCTCTCTCTTCTTCCCTACATTGTGTTCAGCTTCCTCAACTGTTTCATTTAGGGTTTGGTTTAATTTGTCATCCTGGTCACCCATTTCTGGACATGGTTCAGCTTCTTGATACTCTTTTTAAATAGTGGAACATAACTGGGCATAATATTCCAGGTGAGGCCTGAGAGTGCAGAATATAGTGGTAGTATTATTTTCCATGATTTGGATTCTATAGTTCTGATAATGCAGCTGAGTACCATGTCAGATTGGGGGGGGAGGGGAAAGCTAACCTATTGTTAACCTATTCAGTGCTGCCTGTAAACATTATTCCTACTGAAAATGTAAAGGATCTGCTCTGAGATGTTGTCCAAAAAGCATCAAGTATCCTAGAAAATGCAATTTTGAGGGCATAAGGGATGGCTTTCCAACAGAGTTGTCATCTGAACAAGAAATTCTGGTTTGAAATTCAGAAACAAATATGTGGGAATTGTTGTCCCATTCCGTCCCCCCCAGAAGTGGCACTGTATCCCTGACTTTTATGTGCTACTGTAGGAATATGGGAGTTCTTTTTCAGAAAAGTTTCAAAGCAAGGATATGGAAGGGCAAAAAAAGATGTGTTGTGTTCCCTTCCCTCCTGCTACCTTAGCTTAAGAGATCTCAGGTTTGGAAGCTGGCTGCCAGTCCATAACCTGAACATTTTGTTTCTGTATTAGGAGATTCCACCCCCTCCATTCTTGTTAGCATTTATCATGCAGTTTTGCTGTTAGGAATAATGATCATCCACCACTGAGAAGCATTTTCATATTATATGTTTTTTGTCTTCTACAGTGTTATGCCATCCACATAGTGAGCACAGTTTCTGAATGGTCTTTGGCATTCTCTTTTGTCAGTTTTTTCCTTACTTATATCCGTGATTTCCAGGTAAACCTATGATTCTTTGTTGCTGTTTTATAAGCCAGAGGGTTTGAGATTGGAGGTTACATTACTTATAATTAATTACCTTATAATTCTTTTCAGTAAGGGGACACAACTAACATTACAAATGCAACTAACAGAGAAAGCATTTCTTTTTTTTTGTTTTGTTTAACTTTTTAGTTATAGGAGTACAGCCTTACTAAACAATGGAACAGGTATATCATATCATCCATGTGCTGGCTCTTTGTCCATTATAGGTATTGTGGAAAGAACAACAGGAGACTGGACAGGAGACTGTTTTGTATCTAGCTGCTTGTAGCTTTGATTTTTTTAAAAGCATCCAGAAAGGATTTATTTCAGTTAACTTCTGAAAAATTAGAAAACTGGAGGCTGTGGGTTAAGGAACTATAACTGAGTTTAATTATGTAAAGTCATTTTGAAGTTCTGAGTTTGAAGATAGTGAACCATCTGGAAGTTAAGAGGATGCTGGGGAAGTCAGAAGTGACCTCATGTGCTAGTAAGAACTGAATGTCTGTGGCAAATCTTCCTTGCTCATAAGTTATTGCTTTTGCTATATATTTTCTTGGCATTGAAGACTGGCTGTGGTTGGATAGAATGTGGAATAGTTGGGTAACTGAATGTGAAATTTTGTTGCTGTTGCATGTTTATTTTCTCCATTTTTTTCCACAGCCGGAAGGACCATACTTGGCATGTGTATGGTATTTTGTTTTTGGAAACTGGTCTTGTGATTCTTCACTGCACTTTTCTGGTTTTTTTCTTCCAGTTGGGAGAGGAAAATACAGTACTATGTGACCAAGATTTTTTTTAATTGCCTAATAAACATTTGCAAAACAGCATATTGAATTCTTTATTAGATTCCATAAATTACTGTATTTTTCCGTGTATAAGACTATACTTTTGTCTAAAATCTTTAGACTAAAAATTGAGGGTCATCTTATACACGGAAGTAAGCTGAGGAGAGAACAAAAACAAGTGGAGGGGAAAGCAGGGATCAAAGCGATCCTGCAGTGCTTTGATCCCTTTCCCCCTACACTTGTTAAGCCCCACTTAGATTTCTTAATTTTGGATTAGAAAAGTGGGGGTGTCTTATACATGGGTGCATCATATACACGGAAAAATACAGTACTCTTTTTGTAAATGAAAAAAAACATTAAAACTTATTTCCACATGGTGCCCACTTTTGTAGTGCTCTGCTATTTCTCTATAAATCTTTGGTGTATTCCTATAAAATTTCTTGAGTTATTTCTATAGGATTGAAAGTGTTGTAATAGCATCTGTATCCTTGGGATCCTTTGGTGTTTACGTTTGCTGTGAAGCAGCATCAAGTGTGAATTTGCTTGCACAGAACTCCATGATGTGACTTATGTGTAGTTCTTTGAAAACAAAATTAGGAAAGCTGAAATCTTTTTCCTTTCCCCCATTTCTTTCTGCTACAGAAAATCTCTTTGCGTACAGAAGCACTCTTGCATGGGCACAACCTTTATCATACACACCAGCAGCTTCTAGCAGATGAAGGAGTATTAAGCACTTGAGAAGACAACACTGAAGCAAAAATACAGATTGGAACTAACAATATCCTTTATTTGGAATAACTCTTGGTAACCTTTGGATCCATCACATCCAGAAGTGTCCTTACTTCTTTTAACTCAGGAATTCTGACATCTAACTTGCAACTAACAAATGCCTGCCACCCCTGTTGTCATCAAACAGACCTAAAGGACTGAAGATTAGCATCATCAGTGAAGGTTATAAAAAATATGCCCTTTCTATATGAAAATATACTATTAATGGAAGAATGTGAACTTTATTATTATGAAAATTATTTATGTGGTAAGAGCTTTTGATTAACCCAGAGAGTTGTGCAATATTAATGTGATTGAAAATTGCCGATACTATATTTCTTTTTAGATGTTTATAGACTGAATAATGAACATGGAGATTAAAGTTTGCTAGTCAAAATCCATGAATTTTTTACACACAGGAAAAGTGGGTCCAAATGATGTCTATGTAATCAATTAATATACCAATACCTAAAGAATTCTGTTAAGAATCTCACCAGTTTCTGTGGAACAAAATAACAATCTCTGCATGAAACAAAATTGACAGCTAATTTTGTGCAGTGAGCACCATTATGTTATAATCTACAACTAGTTCCTGTCAGTTTTATTGAAATCATTGCCCCAGTGCAGGGTTCTAATATCAATAGTGCAGGGAGCTGGCAGAAGTGGTAAAAATAGAGTTGAGATTTTAAGTACCCGTACATTACACGGTGCTTAAATTTTACACAGCATTCTTCAAATGCCTAGAATATGCACTGGAACATTTACCACTTGAAGTTCATTATGTCACTTAACTGGCAGATTGATGAGAGAGCCCTGCAAAAGCCTTTAACTGTGTGGACCACAGCAAATTATGGCAAGTCCTTAAAGAAATGGGAGTGCCTGACCATCTTATCTATCCTGAGAAATCTATATGTGGGACAGGAAGCAACAGTTAGAACTAGATATGGAACAACTGATTGGTTCAAAATTGAGAAAGGAGTACAACAATGCTGTATATTATCTCCCTGCTTATTTAGCATATTCAGAATACATCATGCGAAAGGCAGGACTGGATGAATCCCAAACCAGAATTAAGATTGCTGGAAGAAATATCAACCTCAGATATGCAGATGATACCACTCTGATGGCAGAAATTGAGGAGGACTTAAAGAACCTCTTAGTGAGGGTGAAAGAGGAGAGTGCCAAAAAAAAAAAGGTCTGAAGCTCAACATCAAAAAACTTAGATCATAGACACTGGTCCCATCACCTCCTGGCAAATAGAAGGGGAAGATAATGAGGCAGTGACAGATTTTACTGTCTTGGTCTCCATGATCACTGCAGATGGTGACAGCAGCCACGAAATTAAAAGACTCCTGCTTCTTGGGAGGAAAGTGATGACAAACCTAGATAGCATCTTAAAAATCAGAGACATCACCTTGCCGACAAAGGTCCACATAATCAAAGCTATGGTTTTTCCAGAAGCGATATATGGAAGTGAGAGCTGGACCATAAAGAAGGCTGGCTGCCGAAGAATTGATGCTTTCGAATTGTGGTGCTGGAGGAGACTCTTGAGAACATTCTGAAAGAAATCAAGCCTGAGTGCTTACTGGAAGGACAGATCTGGAAGCTGAGGCTCCAATATTTTGGCCGTCTCATGAGAAAAGAAGACACCCTGGGAAAGACCCTGATGTTGGGAAAGTGTGAGGGCAAGAGGAGCAGGGGATGACAGAGGACAAGATGGTTGGACAGTGTCACCGAAGCTACCAATATGAATTTGACCCAACTCCGGGAGGCAGTGGAAGACAGGAGGGCCTGGCGTGCTCTGGTCCATGGGGTCATGAAGAGTCGGACATGACTTAATGACTAAACAACAGCAGAATATCAGTTTGGCATACATAAAAGAAAAGTGGCTAAGCCAAAGCCTATCAAGTATGCTGCCTGAAGATTAGTGGGCTAGGAGAGAAGTGCCACTAGGTATGTGTTTGAGGGCTAAATCCAGTGGTTAGTACCAACAAGAGTAAACTCACAAAGTGAATGGGATTGTTAAACCAACACTTATTTAAGCTATTTTTGAATGGACCTATTCTGGTTGTGACTAACCACTGGATTTATTCTCAGGCTTATAATTATGTATCATTAAATCCATTCTATGGCAAATCCTTCCACGATTTTCAAGGTACAGAGTGCTCAGAGTGGTTTATCATTCCCTTTTTCTGGGGGTACTCTGGGGCAACGTAGCCAAGATCACACAGACTGGCTCTTCTATGAGGCACAATATGGAATTGAAATTGCAACTGTTGATTCCACAACCTGGTGCTCCAGTTCACGGAGATATCTACTAACAATACTACATGCAGATTATCAAATATTATTTTATACATGTTTCAGTAGCTCTCAATGTACCTGTGACGATTCCACGTGGCCCCTGATTGTTTCACCAAACTACGAACTCACGTTACGTGCCCCTCAACTGCCACTAGTTGATTTCATCAACAATACCTATTATGGATGATAGATGTCCAAGCCATATGTCATTTTAAAAGAACCAAATAGAAATTGTTTATTGATACAAGTGTTGACAGAACAAGCAATGTTGTTGACTCTTAAACAATTCTTTATCCACCCTCAAGCACCATTCTCCCGCCCAAACTCCAAAACTCCACCAAACTCTCTAATTCTCCATCTTGAGAACCCTCTCAAAACCTTATCTAAACTCTTCCTTCTCCTGCTGAGTCTCTTATACTTCGTGACTCTGCCCCTCCAGCACTCCCATTGGTCTATGCAAAATAGCATATGAATATTCATGACCCGGGTGAACTGAAATATTTAGCAACAATACTACATGCAAACTATAAAATATTAATTTATTTTTATACATGCTTCAGTAGCTCTCAATGTACCTTTATACCAAAATTAAAAAAAAATATGTTGCATATCAATGTGTGCCTTTGTTTTGCTGTGGCCTGAAAACATGAGAAAATCAGTAAATGAATGAACAATGCTGAATTCCAAATGGATCGTGCTGTTTAGTTCTTTCTAGTGGTCAGGACATGGCATGTGTTTGGCATAAAGCAGGGTGACATTAATCTGGGCTGATAAATACTTTGAGTCTCATTCCACAGAAATTTGTGCAAAAGTTTGTAAGGGGCACACAATGTGAAATTTGTTTTAAGTGACTACCATGCCTAATAATTTAACTACTAGACTAGGGTCTCTGATAGTACTCCAGAGTCTCTGCATTACGACTTACGAACGTCCCAACCTATGACCATTTCAAGTTATGACCAGCTCTTGCTGCAACATTTTGCTTCGATTTGCGGCTGGAGCTTCCAGTTACTAACAGAGAAAGGCAGGGGAAAACGGCGGGAAATTCAAATTGCTAACCATTGGTAGTTGAAGAGGCTGCTGCTTTGTAGCTCTTTCGCCCCAACGGTTAGAGTGAGTGCGATTGGAAGAGGCTTCAGACTGCCTATTAAGGTAAGTTGCTGCTTTCTGCTTTTTAAAAACTGCTCTGGCTGGGTTTTGCAGCATGGTTTTGGGCTGGGTGGTGGGATTATGTTTCTATGCTGTGATGGGTCTTGCAGGTTTGGTTTTTGGTTCCCCCCCCCATTTCCGATGGGCCTTGGGGGTTTATTTGCTTTTTGGAGCCTTTCCCCTCATTTCCGGTGGGTCTTGCAGGGTTTGGTTGCTTTTTGCTTTCCTTTTTTGCATTTCCAATGGGTCTTGCACGCTTCACTTGCTTTCTGCTTTGCTTTTTTTGCATTTCTGGTGGGTTTTGGATGCTTTGCTTGCTTTCTGCTTTGTTGTTGTTTTTTGCACTTCCGATGCATCTTGCACGCTTTGTTTGCTTTGCTTCTCCTCCCCCTTTCAACCGGAACGGATTAATCATGTTTCCAATGGGTCTTGCAGTGTGTGGTGGGCTTTTTTGTTATTTTTTTCTTAGGCTGGAACAGATTAATTCCATTTCAGTGCATTCCTATGGGAAATGGTGCTTCGACTTAAAACCATTTCGAATTACAACTGGAGTTCCAGAACCAATTACCATATTTTTCACCCCATAAGATGCATGTTTTCCTCAAAAAAAAAGTGGGTGGAAAAGTGTGTGTGTCTTACGGGGCGAATATTGTAAAAAAAGGTGCTATTTGTAGACAATAGAAGACACCCCCCCAGAGCCCATGCCGCTGGGCTCTGTACTCATTAGTAGCACTGGTACTACAGGGCATCCATAGCAGCCCTGTAGGACTAGAACCGCTTACTGGACAGCTGGATCACGTGACCAGCCAGACACTGGGGGAAGCAGAGAGAGAGAGAGAGGAGAGAGTGCTGCAGAGGGAGAAGACTCATCCAGGTACCGTAAATGACACAATACAGAGGATTTCCTGGCTGGATTGCTGACTGGTGACATTAAGGGGCACATATGGATGACACTATCAACTAGGGGCATAATATGGATGACTATTTGGTTGAGAATATTTTTTTCCTGTTTTCCTCCTCTAAAAATTAGCTGCGTCTTATGGTGAGGTGGGACGTGGTGGCGCTGCGGGTTAAACCGCAGAAGCCTCTGTGCTGTAAGGCCTATAGATCTGCAGCTGTAAGATTGAATCCATGTGACGGAGTGAGCACCAGTTGCTTGTCCCACCTCCCACCAACCTAGCAGTTCGAAAGCATGCAAATGTGAGTAGATAAATAGGGACCACCTCAGTAGGAAGGTAACAGCATTCCGTGTCTAAGTCGTACTGGCCATGTGACCACGGAAGATTGTCTTCGGACAAACACTGTCTTTATGGCTTGGAAACGGGGATGAGCACTGCCCCCTAGAGTCGAACACGTCTGTACAAATTGTCAAGGGGAACCTTTACCTATGCTGAGGTGTGTCTTATGGAGCGAAAAATACGGGTAAATAAAAGTTCGTACGGCAAAAATATATGATACTGTTTTATATAGAAAGTGCAAAATCTGAGTAACTTTCATGCACTACTTATCTTGCATGAGACTGGTAGAATTACCTTTTACAGAGTTGCCGCCCAGAGTAGACCTTTGGTCTAGATGGGCTGGGTAAAAGTCCAATAAAATAAATAAATAAAAAGTTCTGGCTGAAGATTTTCTTATATTCAGCTCTTTGAGAGGTTCCTTTTCAGTAGACTTCATTTCTTGATGTAGTTTAATTATGAATGGGTGTATTCTTCTCTGGAAGCCCCTCCAGATAAACTCATATTCTGATGCTAACCATTCTGTAACAACCAGGAATTGTTCCTTTCCTAAAAGGTGTGAGTTTCCTAACAGTGATACGGATGATTTTATTACTCCTTCAACCTGTCATAAATTGAGAAGGAGAAATTACTATAATTATTAACCAGTTCATATAAAAAAGTAAGATTTAGAATAAGCATGTTAACTTTTTAATTGGATTTAACTGAGACCTGCTGTCTTTTAAAAAATCATCTTCCATATCCCATGTACAGAGGTTCAAAGACCACAGGCAACCAAGACAGACAGAAGCTACAAATTTATTTGTCAAATACTGTATATAATTACTGTTGCCCATGTCAATGGAATTCAAATTGGCTACATGAATTCATAGTTACCTCAAGTGGATTTTTTTTCCTTGAAAATTTCCTGCAGAAAAATAGATCTGTTTTCCTTCCTCATACAAATGAAACATGTATCTGCTTTTTAAATCTCTGTTCAATGCTTATAACATCATTGCATATCTTCCTGCATCATAAATCTACCTCTCTGGAGATATTTAAATTCTACTGAACCACACAGAAAGACACTGAAAAATGCCACATAAGAATGTGTTCATCAAATCACTAATAAATTTGCAAACAGATAATAGGAATTAAATGCTAGGTAACTGGAAAAACACATTTTATTAGAGGAATGTACTAGGTACTATATTTTTAACCAAAATAATTATTGTAAGCTAGCCTTCCCCAAGTTGGAGTCCTCTAAATGTGCTGGACACAAGGATGAGGTATCAGGCTATGAGGAGCCTTAAGGTTTATAGAAATACAAAACATATTTTGAGAAATAGCCTAATATATCTGTATGATACAACAACAGTACTGTGACTAACTGAGCAAGCCTTATTGCCACAGAACAATGGCTGGGGAAACTAATTGGTAGCACAAACAGGAATTTCCTGGACTACAATGTTTTGAAACATTAGAGTAACAACTGAAGTACATTTCAGGAAACTCCATTAAGAAACTGTTTATGGCCCAATTCAAATAGCAGTTAAAGATGAACTCCACGAATACCTTCAGATTTAGACTAGTCCATCTTCTTACGCTAGCACATTTTCTTCAAACATTAGGCAAACAGTACCTGAAGCTTCTATCTACTTTCCTTTCATTATAAGAAATCTGATGTAATTATACCAAAGAATACAAACTGTATTACTGTAAAAATGTACTGAATTAGTCAAATAACATTTTATGCAAGCTATATTTTTCTGGCTGAAATCCTAGGCTTTTATTCCTTGAGATTCAGTGCCAAGGAATAAAAGCCTAGAATTTCAATCAGAAAAATGCAGGTATTTAATCCTGCACTCTTTAATACCAGGTAATATAGAAATACCAGACTCTGAAAATCAACAGGTAACTTTTTAAAAAAGTTACAAAAAGCAAAGTTTACAGCAGAATTTGGGAGTAAGGAATAAATTTGTTAAGTCTAGTGTGTTTTTTTACGGAACTCTTCCAGTGCCACTTCTCGCTCCCTCAACAGGAGTTTTAGCTTTGTTATTTTTTCATCTCTAATTGTTTCCTCCACGTCTGGGGGGCTAAATGGAAATCCGTCTTCTGTAAAAGAACTGAGAGAAGGTTCCTTGTCAGAGCAATGTGAATCAGGGTTTAACATGTCTTCTTCATTAGTTGGAGTACAAGGATTTGAGCCAGGGTCCAAACTTTCAGATAATTGCAGCAAACATGTAGGACTTTCTTGTTCTGATCCAGCTTGTCCGCAAGTACTACTTTGGTTATCCACTTCTGTGTAAGATTCCGAGTCTGTGTTCAAAGTCTTCTTCCTCTTTGCATGTTCTAATACTGGTGATGTTTTTATTCTTCTCTTTATATTCAGCTCTTCTTGTTCCTTAACTATCTGTGTATTAAGATAACATACAAGCATTCAATTACTTTAGCTTTATAAATAAATCCCATTGTTAAAAATAAAACAAACATCACAACAGCAATTTAAAGGCCTTTATAAAGTCCTGAACCCAGTTGCAAAATATTAATTGAGCATAAAGAAACATGATCCAGTTCCTGAAGCATGTTTTTTATAAAATTGTAAAAAATGTCATTATGAATTTTGGGGGGACTTCTACTTGCAAAATTAGCAAGGGAATCATAATTAATGGTAGAGTATGTGCAATGCTCCAAATTTAAAACCTGTTTCCCTAGAATCTGTAGCAGATATTACCAAGCCAGATCAACAAGTAGTCCTATATTCCTAATAGTGACTCAGTATCTACCAAGGTTCTTCCTCTTTTAGTATACATAAGGCAAGTAACAAAACTTTCAAATTCACCATGACCTTATGTACAGTAATTGATTGTATCCAGTCTGTTAATTGAACTGTATCACTGAAATCCACTGGCGTTATCATGGTATGTCCAGTCCTATTAAGTTCAATGGGACCTACATTCAGTAGTCTAGAGTTCTTTCACCATTTTCAGTGGTCTTTTAGAAAAAGCCAAGTGCCCTTAGGCACTAGCCACCCTAACCCCCATATATTCCTCACTGGATCTTCTTTATGCTTTTACACAGCTGACCTATTCCACATATCCTTTCAAGTTCCTGTTTTAGTCTTTAGCAGTCCTCTATCTCACTCCCCTGTCTGCTGCAATCCATGCCCCACATTTTGCAGTTTTATTTTCTCTTCACACACCTTATACTATTCCTGAGCAAGGATTTTCAAAACCAAGCTGTCTTCATGCAGACTGTACTGCATGGTATCTAGAAATAATTGATGACATAATAGCTTAGCCAACCATTATGAGTTCCTTTACCCTTGGCACATAATATGTAGATCTATGTCAACAAAATCTAAATACATATAAGAAAGAAATAACATATCTAAACATTTCAGATACCTTTTCTTCTTCTCTGAATCCATATGTAACAGGTACTGTTCTACACAAGTCACAGGTGTCATTTGCTTGTACACTTCTGGAACACACAGATTCTTCTGAACTTGGAAGAGAAAGTGATACAGGTATTCTTCTTAGATACACTCTCTCCTCTTTGAAGAGGCCAAATTTCCTTCTCAACTCAAAATATGACTTTCTGCGTTGCTTCTTCTGCTGTTTGATCTGAATATTCATTCCTGAAACAGTTTTAGTCTGAAAAGTAAACATTCAGCAATTTAGCTTGTAGGAACATTACAATGATTGGACCATTGTTCACAAAGCTTAATATTTTCATTATAGAACCCTCCCCCATCCCTATTGTACACCTTAACCTGGTGAGGGTGTATGAGTGTCAGGGAACATGACAACAATAACAACAGGAGGCTAGACTCCTAGCATGATCCCCAAGGTTGCGTGGTCAAAGCTGAGACATCAGACTTAAGATGCACCTGCCTTCTTCAGAAATTCATAGAACATAAGCAGAGGAGAATGTACAATAATAATAATAATAATAATAATAATAATAATAATAATAATAATAATAATAATAATAATAATAATAATAATTAATAATAATAATAATAATAATAATAATAATAATAATAATAATAATAATAATAATAATAATAATAATAATAATAATAATAATGTGTGCCATCAATTCTGACATGGCAATCCTTTTTAGGAATTTGTAGGTCGAAATTACTCAGAAATACCATCTTACCATCCCCTTCTTTTGGAGATGCCCTTGGACTGTGCAGCTTGCCCAAGGCTGCACAGTCTGGCTGTATTTGCAGGAGGCACTTCCAAACTCTGGCTCTGCAACCAGATGCATGGCTCACTGAGCCTGCCAGGGTGGAGAAATTCTTGAAGGCCAGCTACTGGGCAGCAGCAATAGTGGAAAGTCATTCTGGAAAATGATTGTTCCCAGACAATGGAAGTGACACTACAGCTTACTCATAGTGAAAGCCCTATGTTGAAAATTAAATAAGTAGTTTCCCAGGTAGATTTGTTTCCCAGGTCAGAAGGAGTAAATCAGTTACTGGAGGAGATAAAAGAATGAAATGAATACTGTTGTTGCTAATGAAGCAAAAAGGGCAACTAGTTGCCAATGTGCAGAGGCAGGAGGAAAGTCTGATACTGCCTGACACTTCTAACTGGAACACGCAATGTGAGAAGTATGACTCAAGCTAAGCCTGAAACCACAAAATGAGAAATGGAATATTAAAAACATTGCAATACTTAAGTTGAATAAACTAAAGGGGACAATTTCAATAAGAAAATCACAAAGTGCTCCCTCTGGAATCTGTAACTTCAGAAACAATGATGTGGCTCAAATAGTAAAGTGAGATGAAGCACAAATTGTTAGGAGTTATAATACAAAGTATGACCTAATAAGCTCAGTAAGACATAAGAAACCTATGAACGTAATCATAATTCAAGTTAAGCTCCAACTACAGATGCTGATTAAAAAAATAGAAAAAAATACTGCAGTATGTAAGTACCCAGGATGAAATTGATTTCACACCAAAACAAAATAGGCTATTAATAATGGATGACTGGAATGCAAAAATAGGAAATAAAGCAGAATCAAATATTTTTTAGTGAATTTGGCTTAGGGATCAGCAATAAAGCAAGTGATTGACTTATGGAATTCCATTCAGTCAACAACTTGTTTATCAAAGAAATGTTTCAGGCAACACAACAGACAATTATACTTACGGATTTAACCAGTGTGATTGGGTTCTTTTGAAAGAGGGGGCAGACCTGGTGTTCCGGCGGGAAGAACTGACAGAGACGAAGCAATGGTGCAAAACAAGGTTGTTTACTGTCCTTAACTCCAGGAATTCCCAAACCCAAAGGATCTAACATTTCCACCTCCGGCAACAGCTTATAACTTTTAACTTTAACATTCACAACATTTCTGGTTTCTTTTACATTTCCTTCATTCCATGCATAGAGCTGGTTATTTGGCTTTGTAACGGCGCGCTCAACACTGCACAAGCCGTTCGGCAACATGGGTGTACCACTCGGGTTCCCTCCAACCTGGGGAGATAGGGACTGGTACCATAAGGGATCTCCTCCTTCCCCAAACCCAGAATAGGAGATGTTACTTCCCATTTCCATCTCTCACTCTGCTCACTGATCACCATAGGGTGTTGATCAGGTGGGGTGGGCAGCAGTCCTCTTCCCGTCATCAAGTTAGGAAAATCCTTTACCAGTTTCGCGATCCTATCTCTTTGTTCTCCAGTCTCATCTGTCTGCACACTTCTCTCCCTCAGTTCCTTCTGCTCACCTCCTTCTTCACCCTCCTCTTTTATATCCTCCCATCTTCCTCCTTCTAACTCCTCCTTTGCCTGCCTCTGTTTCTCTTCCGCTAGAAACACTTCCACTGCTTGTGACTCCAGTTCCTTCATCGTCCAACTTTATCAGTTCCCCTACTGCACAATCTTTGTGTTCTTTCTTCGGTTCCTTCATGCAGGATGGCACACTTCTGTTTTCCTGTTCACAACCAGCTAACCAATAAAGGAATAAGATAGGCTAGATAATAGAAAATAGAAGGTGGACCAGCTCTACAGTGAACCCTTGATTTATGGGATTAAACCGTATTGGAACGGTGGCCGCAGGTCGAAAATTCAGTAGATCGAGTGTCCATTTCCCATACGAATCCATTGAAAATGATTTAATCCGTTCCAGCCAAAGAAAACAAATTCTGGGCTTCCAAAGCTGCATCTGCTGCCCTCTGCCTTCTGTCTCCACTGCCCTCTGCTTCCCATCCCTGCAGGGACAGGAGGCAGAGGGCACCGGGGACAGGAGGCAGAGGGTGCAGCTTTGGAAGCCCGGGAAGCCGAAAGCCGCTCTGCACCCACTGCCAGCTTTCAGGGCTTAGAAAGCTGCACCCACTGCCCTTTTGTCTCCTGTCTCTGGTGCCCTCTGCCTCAGGTAAGAGGGCAGCAGGGGCTGCTTTGAATTTCCTGCTAGTTATCAGCTAGATGCTACTAAATGTAATCCCATTTGCTTTCTACATGCATAACAAAACAATATGATTTCAACTGTAACATCAAAAAATAATTAAACATATTAAAATATCACTAATTTAAAAACATAAATACACATCAAAGCAGTAAAATGCACAGATAAAGAATGAACATATAGATTTGATTTCTTTTTTACATTAAGCTGCTTTGAAGTTTTGGGAATCTCGCTCTCTATCTCCTCAGCAAAAAAGCAAACAAAACAAAACAGAATACAAAAAGCAATCCTGCACTACACATTCATTTGCAAACTTGCTGGATCTTTCAACACTTAATAATGTTCAAACCTATTTTGCAGGAATGGATATAAGAAGTGCTAGTTATTTGAAAGTTTATGCAGTAGATCTAGTTGCATAGAAAGCATGTGGGACACACAGGTAATGTGGGGTCAAACAGGTAATGGAACATAAATAGTGAGTGGTTTAGTTTTCATTCGTTTTTTCCAATGGCAGACTTGAGACTGGAGGCAATGAAGCCACTCTCATATGTTTTCTATACAAATACTTTGTCATCTGCCACCAGAGAATCCTGGCTATGAATCAAAGCTCAATATTCTGTTGTTCCCAGTTTGTCCCATGCATGATTCCACTTCTTGTGCAAAGAGAAATCCACCAATCTCTTGTGCAAGTGGAAGCCCGATTAAAAGCAACGGATGATGTCTGGCTTTCTTAGCTAAAAGCTGAAGATCAGGAAGGGGGCTCAAGGAAAACTCCACAAAAAATAAACTAGTAACTAGGCGAATAATTAGCTAAGTAATTGTTATTTTTCATGAAGAGCTTATTGATAGAACAATGTTTAAAGCCAACTTTATTTAATTTCTATACTGCCCATCTGACCAATGGTCACTCTGGGCAGTTCACAGCAAAAACAGTGAAATGAAAGAAAAATAAGGGTTACTTACCATGGTTCTTCAAGTGGTACTCTGTGAATTCACACAAGTGGGTTGTTGCGCCTGCGCAGGAATTCCTCAGAATCTTCTAGAGCTTAAACAAAAAAGAGATTAGAAAGACGTTACCCCTACAGCGCATGCTCTGCCCGCCTCAACCCTCAGTTCCATTTTATTCGCCACAAACCATGCTCACTGTAGAGCACTGATCAAGTAGTGACAGAAAGAGGGGAGGAGGGTGGGTATGTGTGAATTCACAAAGTACCACTTGAAGAACCATGGTTACAGGTAAGTAACCTTTCTTTCTTCATTGTGGACTCTGTGAATGCACACAAGTGGGTGACTGACAAGCTTGCTTACCGGATGGAGCGCCGTCACTCCAGGACAGATGTCAGGACAGCTCTTCCAAAGGCAGCATCCTTCTTGGTTCTAAGGTCCAACTGATAGTGTGTGATAAAGGTGGACGCAGTAGACCAAGTTGCTGCCCAGCAGATGTCCGGAATGTCCACTCCTCTCAGCGACGCGGTGGATGTTGCCATGGCTCTGGTAGAATGAGCCTTGAGTCCCTCTGGAGGGTTCCTGCCAAGTAGTTGATACGTCAAGGAAATAGTAGACACAATTCACCTGGACAGGGTGGACGAGGCAGCAGCAGAGCCCTTGAGTGAACCATAGAAATAGAGAAACAGTTTGACTGATTTACGGAAATCTTTTGTCCTCGTTGTATAGTACGCCAATGCTCTCCTAACGTCCAGGGAGTGAAGCACACATTCCACATCAGTAGATGGGTCGGGGAACAGAGTTGGCAAAGAAATGGGTTGATTAAGGTGAAAGCTAGACATGACCTTTGGTAGAAAAGATGCGTTCGGGTAAAGAGCCACCTTATCTCGGAAGAACTGCAAGTATGGAGGGCCGTGACATAAAGCTGCAAGTTTGCTTTCCCTTCTAGCCGACTTAATGGCTACCAGAAAAAGAATCTTAAACAACAAAAGTCTGACATCTGATGTAGCCATGGGCTCAAATGGAGGTCTTGTGAGAGCTTGAAGTACCGAACGTAAAGACCACTGAGGCAAAGGTGACTTCAGGGGTGGTCTCAAGTGCAGGACTCCTTTAAGGAAGGCCTTAACAGTCGGGTGCGAAAAAAGTTGTGTCGACTCAGAGTCCCTGAGCTGAAAGGAGACAATCGCTGACACATAAACTTTTAAGGTGGAAAGGGCTAAACCTTGGTCGAACAAGTAACGCAAACACAATAACAATGTGTTAAGTGAAACTGGTAACGGTTGTAAATTTCTTGCTGCTGCAAATCTCAGAAAATTATTCCACTTGTAGGAATAAAGCAGCTTAGTAGATGGTTTCCTTGCTTGGGAAAGCACTTCATAGATCAAATCTAAATTCTCCAAGCTGTTAGGTGGAGCAACTGGGTGACAGATCAGACCCGAGTCTAGGCAGAGCACATGAGGCAGCATTGGTAGACGTACTAAATCCGATGCCATAGCCTTGAGAGTGGTGAACCACGGTTGCCGTGGCCACCATGGAGCTATCAGAACAACATTGGCTCTCTCCTGGCGGATCTTGATGAGTGATCTCTGCACTAGAGGGAACAGTGGGAAGAGGTACAGAAACTGCTGGTTCCATCTGATCACGAACGTGTCCCCGAGCAACGCTGGGCCTCTTCCTGCCCAGGAGCAGAACTTGTTGCATTTCTTGTTGCGTGATGTCGCAAACACGTCTATCTCCGGTGTCCCCCACCTCCAACAGAGCATGTGGTAAGTCTCTGTGTCCAGTTCCCACTCGTGACTCTGTCTGGGTAGATGACTCAGACAATCTGCCAACTTGTTGTCCCCTGTGGAGATATGTATGGCTACAGGAAACACATGACGTCGTAATACCACTCCCATAGCAGATTCATGAGATAGAGGAGCGACACTGAGCGTGTGCCCCCTTGCTTGTTTATATAATACATGGTTATGGTGTTGTCTGTGACTATTTGTACACCACAACCCTGTATCAATGGGGCAAATGCTCGAAACACTTTTATGACCGCCCACATCTCTAGATGGTTTCCTTTGCCGACCACAGTGCATGTATGGTGTGAGTCCCACAGTGGGCTCCCCATCCTGTCGGGCTGGCATCTGTGGTGACTTGAGCGGTGAGCTGCAATGGCCGAAATGGGCGTCCGATGAGAAGGAGATGCCCACCATTGTAGCTGTTTTGCTAGCTCTCTTGAAACTGGTAGACGCTTGTGCTTGCTGTCTGTCATCGGGTCGAAGAATGACAGGAACCAAGCCTGCAATGACCTCATTTTGAGACATGCATGAGGGATTGCTGCAGTTGTGGATGCCATCAGTCCCAAGAGGTGTTGCGCTTGATGAGCTGTCACCTTGGGGTGCTGCTGAAAGTATGTACAACTTTGCGTAACTTCACAATCCGTAATGGAGTTAAGAAGACTCTCACCTTCAGGGAATTGAGTCGAGCCCCTATATAGTCTATCACTTGAGTGGGCACGAGTTGAGATTTTTTCCTGTTCACCTGAAGACCTAAGTCCTTCAGGATGCACAAAACATACTCTGTGTCTTGAATGGCTTTGTGAAGTACTTTTTCGATGATGCATTTTTGGAGTAAGGATGCGACTTCTTCCTCTAGTGCTGGTGAGTATGATGTGTATCGGAGGTGACCTACAGGAGGGTTTTCCTGAAATTCTAAATGATAACCGAATTGGATTATGCTTAGAACCCATCTGTCCTTTGTAATGGTTAGCCAATTTTGAATGAATGGGGTGAGACAAATATGAGTGGGAGTGTTCCAGTCAAAGATAATGCTTTGCTTTCTTTGCAGGTGGACGGTAAGATGATTTGCGTTGCTATGGAACCTGAGGGTGGAATGATGTAGTCGTTGAAGATGTCTGAGATGACCTAGTGGTCCCCTGCTGCCTATAGGAACGTTAAGTTTGGTTGGAAGAGGCAGGCTGGTATTGTTGTTGGCCACAGGATTTGCGCCATAAGTACTTTGGGTACTTTGGTTGTTGCTGAATGGTATATGATTTTGCGGTTTTCTTGATCTTATGTAGCTTTTCCATTTTATCATCGGTCTTTTCATTGAATAGTCTGGTGGCATCGAAGGGGAGCTCCTCGATGTGAGATTTTGCTTCTTCTGTTATACCTGAAGAATGGAGCCATGCATGTCTCCGTAGTCTAATAGATGATATCATGGACTTAGACGCTACATCAGCAGCATGTTTTGAAGCCAGGCACTGACGCTTCGCCACTGTAAGAGCTTCAGTGTATGTGCTCAGAAAGGAAGCTCTAGTGCCTTCTGGGGCTGCTTCTAAAGCAGGGAGTACTCTAGTCCAGAGCTGTTTCTGGTAGGCTCCCATCGCAGCTTGATAGTTAGCCACTCTCAACAGAAAGGCTGCAAAGGAGTACTGTTTTCGTCCAGAACATTGAGTTTTCAACCTTCCCTATTCGTGGGCGTGACCTCTGTTCTCGCTGACGACTTTGAAATGTTGGACTGGACTGTGACAGAATTAGGGTTAGGGTGCTTGAGCAAAAACTCTGCATCTTTGCCTTGCGTGTGGTAAAGATTTTCAATCCAACACGTGATTTGAGTACAGTTGGGTGGTAGAGACCATGACTCCTTGACCAGCTCCATAAGAGCAGCGATAAATGCCAAACTGAGTGGTGCCATTCTCTCTTGTAAGATGTCCCCAAAGACCAGGTCCTCTTTTGGTTGAGGGGGTTGTATTGCCTCCAACTTTAAAGACTTCACCATTCTAGACACCATTTGGGCATAGGCTGAGAAATCATCTGATGGTGATGACGCATGAGGGTCAGCCGCATCCGACTCAGGTGTTCTTCCCTCTACCTGGGATTTATCAAATTCTTCCGAATACACCTCCTCCTCATGATCCGAGGGGACTGGTGATAAGATATCCTCATGTTCAGAAAGAGGAACGGATGGGGGGTGCCCTACTGCCCTGAGAATGAGGGGCAATATGTGGTGCAGTCTGGCCATATTTGTCCTTATATGCTGGTACGGTCGCATGATAGTGCTTTCTCTCGGCGTCATGGTGCCTTGATTTTTTGTAGACAGGAGCTTTGAGGTCAAGGGTGTCTACAACATCGACGGGGTGGAGATATGGATGGAGAAGATGAAGTGGAGGCATATAAATAATGTATCCTTTTGTGCTTGTGTCATCTTTCATAGGTCAAAGAGGAATCCAAAGAATAGTGTTCGTCCCTTCTTTGATGTTGAGTGTGCTTGCGATCCACCGTCACATAAATGGGCTCATCTGTGGAAGATTTCGATCGACGTTGAGACGAGCAAGGTATGATCACCACCTCTTTGCGAGAGTGTCGACGTCGATTGGGAGACAAATGCTTCCTTTTCAATGACTTTTTACAATGCGGTGAAGTTGGGTCCAACGAGACCGATGGTGAGGGAGACATTTCCAATGCCTGCCCGGCCAAAACAGGGCTGTAATGGGCAGAAGCCGCGCTAACTGGCCAGGTGATGGTAAACGGCTCGGCATGGAAGTCGACACCGTTACCCGTTGGGGTGGAATAGGGTTGGCAACCTCCAAAGGGGAATCACGGTCCCATGAAGAATCCTCCAAGACAGGTGATGGAGGGGAGGCGGAGTCTGGTGGAATGTCTCGACGCCGATCCTTTTTCTCAGCCTGTTTGCCGGGCTTGTCTTTAACCTGCAGCTTCTTTTTCTTAGGGTCTTCTTTTTGAGCCGAGGAAGAAGCCACGGTAAGGGGCTTTTTTCCACCCTTGGTGGCAGGTTTCTTAGAGGTTTCCCCCGTTTTTAGGTGCCTGTGCAGGTGGTGTTGGGGTGGATAAACCCTCAGGGTGGGGTGTATCTGGAGGATTTGAAGCAATCTCCATTTCGTCAGGCTTAGACGTGGAGAGGGTTTTATCCCAGAGGTAAAGCTTCAACCTTTTCTGTCTAGCTCTGAGGGCAGGCTTGATTAAGTTTTTACAGCGCCTGCACAATTGAGGTTGATGACCCTCTCCGAGGCAGATTAAGCAACGGTCATGTCCATCAGAGAAAGGGAGTTTGCGTGTACACGAGGCACACCTTCTAAATGGATCTGACACCTTCTAAATGGATCAGTCGGAGAAATAGTCCAATCAAAACTCACAGTCCTCAAACGCAGCAATGTAGTGAAGGAAAATCTGTATACTGTATTCTTATATACCCGAAACATAATCCGATAAGGAAGTCAGGGTGGTCCGTTTAAAACCAGGGAGGGAGTCCGTGGGGGGGAAGGATGGGAAAACCAGAATCGTAGTCAAACAGTCCGAATCAAGCCAAAATAGATGGAAAATCAAGATAAGGGGTAACGATGAAAAGGGAGAAAGACAGAATCGTGGTCAAAAATAGTCCGCATTCGGGGGAAAAAAACAGTGCGATAAACAACAAAAGTACAGAGCTCTAGGGAGAGGTTCCAAACGCTAGGTGGAAAAAATGGAACTGAGGGTTGAGGCGGGCGGAGCATGCGCTGTAGGGGTAACGTCTTTCTAATCTCTTTTTTGTTTAAGCTCTAGAAGATTCCGAGGAATTCATGTGCAGGCGCAACAACCCACTTGTGTGCATTCACAGAGTTCACGATGAAGAACATAACATAATCAGTGCAGTAAAATTAAATTACATTATCATGACATATTAAAAACACATTAAAACAGGTGGCAGTTAGTTATAAGAAGCCAATGTTCTCAGCGGCTCTTTGGCAAGTTTTGAAAAGCCTGCCAGAATAAAAATAAATAGAAGGCCACAGGAAGGAAACTAGGTTGATTTCAGATAGCAATGCATTCCACGGACAGGGCATAACCACCAAGAAGGTGTCATCCCTTTCGGCCTCCCTCAGGGTATGCATCCTTAGTTGTCCTGCCTGGGAAGTGCAAGTACAACAGGGAGTGTTTTGCCATGTACTGAGGTCCCAAACTTTTAGGGCTTTATAGGTCAAGACCATCACCTTGAAGCCGATATGGAAATGGACTCATAGCCAGTGCAAGGTGACCAGGACCAGAGAGATATGATGGTACTTATTAACTCCTCTCACTAATCTGGTCACCATAGTCTATACCTGAAGTTTCCCTATCAATCTCAGTGGCAGCCTCACATAGAGTGCAATCCAATAATCTGTTCTTGAGATTAGTACCATTAAATGGACCAGGGTGGTGAGGGATCCGGTGTCAATGTAGGGATGCAGTTGTAAAAGCTGCCTGAGGTGGAAATACGCAGACCGGACCACAGATACTGTCTGGGAATCCATTAATAGCACTCTGTTCAGAAGGACACGTTAACATTATCCTTCAAGGAGTGCCCCCCAAAAGAGAGAGAAGTCCCCCAATCCACAGTCAGCAGGAACAACCACCCAGAGAACCTCCATCTTGTCAGGATTCAATTTTAGTCCCCATCCATGCCAGGACAGCTGCCAGGCAGTGCTCAGAGAACAGGATGGCAACCATTAAAGAAGGGTGGAAAGAGAGAGAGCGTTGGGTGTCATCTGCATACTGACACAAAGCTCCAAATCTCTGGATGACCTCTCCCAGCAGTCTCATGTAGATATTAAACAGCAGAGGGCTGATTGATCCCTGAGGGACTCCACAATCTACAGTACAAGAAGCAGAGACTAACTGCATTCTCAGGGGAAAGTCCTTAAGGAAAGATTGGAGTCAGGACAACACCAGGCCTCCAATTTTCAACCCCAAGAGTTTCACAGGAGGATAGTGTGGTTGATGGTATCAAAGGCCACTGAGAAGTTGAGGAGAATGAGTAGGCACACTTTGCCCCATTGGCCTCCCTCAGAAGATCATTTTGCAGGGTGACCAATGTCATTTCCATGCAGTGACACAGCCTAAACTTGCGCTGGAAGAAACTGAGGGCACTAGTTTCATCTAAGAGTGTCTGAAAATGATCAGCTGCCACCCTCTCCACTGGCTTGCTCAAGTATGGAATACAGTGGTGCCTCGCTTAGCGGTTAATTCGTGCAGAAAAAAATCGCTGCTAAGCGGTAACATCGCTAAGCGAAATAAAAAAGCCCATAGAAACGCATTAAAACACGATTAATGCATTCCTATGGGCTTAAAACTCACCTTTAAGCGAAGATCCTCCATAGTGCTGCCATTTTTGGTGCCTCTAAAGCAAGGAATCCGTCCCTGAAAACAGCGGGCGGCCATTTTGTTTACCCGGCGGCCATTTTGAAACCGCCGATCAGCTGTGCGAAAATGAGTGGTTTGCCATGATTGCTTCCCTGCGATCATCGCAAAGCGAAAATAGCCCATAGGGACCATTGCAAAGCGATCACTTTTGTCACTATGCGGAGCAATTGCTATGCGAGGCACCACTGTATTGGCAACGGGTCTACAGTTATCATAATCATCTGTTGCCAAGTTAGTTTTTTTCAGGATGAGCCGAATTAGTGTTTCTAAGTCCTCCAAGAGAGATGCATTAATAATTGAAGTGTCCCATTCTGTCATGGTCAGCCAAGCAGCTTTTGAAAAGGCAAGGGTCTAGGGAGGTTGTGATGGTCCTACAGCAATCAAGCACGTTGTCAACCTTTGCTGGAGACACAGGCTGAAATTGATTTGATAAGACAGGAGAAAGTGGTGCGTGGAAATCTCAATCTGATCTATATCAATCTGTAAGTTTAGGTCCCAGCGGATGGCTCCACATTACTCTTTAAATATGCTACAAACTGGTCAAAGGAGATATGAATGGGAGGCCTATCACCTTGACCAGTCCCAGAAAGGTTGCGTACTATGTGGAATGATTCCACCTGCTGATTTGGGGCTTCACTTATCTGGGAAGCATCAGATGTTCTTCTGGCTGTTTTTATAGTTGATAAATACATTGCTTCATCAGACACCAGATATTGTGGACAAAGCGCTTGATAGCTATCGGGCCACCACCTCATCCCCTGCCCGGCCTGGCTAATCAAAGCAGCCAGGCCCATAAAAATTGAATGGGCCACAGCAATAATCAATGGGTCTTTCCTTGAGGGCAGGGTATCTCTTGCCCTCAAGGAGACACTCATTAGGCCCATAAGGAAGAAATCTAGTTTGGCGGCAGACGAAACTGGCAATAATAGGCCTGTCGCCAACGTTTCTTTCATTAGCAAAGTGGTGGAGAGGGTGGTGGCTGATCAGCTTCAGGCTCATTTGGATGAAACAAATGCCCTGGATCCGTTCCAGTCGGGTTTCAGGCCACGCCATGGTACAGGAACGGCACTGGTCGCCCTGTATGATGACCTATTGAGGGAGGCCGACAGGGGTAAAATGTCTGTTGGTCCTCCTCGATATCTCAGCTGCCTTTGATACTGTCGACCACAGTATCCTCCTGAGGAGGCTCTCTGACTTGGGAATTGGTGGCCTGGTGTTTGCTTGACTCCAATTCTTCTTGGAGGACCATCCTCAGAGAGTACAGCTTAGGGAGAGGGTTTCGTCCCCATGGAGCCTCAACTGTGGTGTCCCGCAGGGCTTCATCATCTCCCCAATGCTGTTTAATATCTACATGAGGCCGCTGGGTGGGGTTATCAGGGGGTGTGGGGCACCGTGCCATCTGTATGCTGATGACACTCAGCTCTACATCTCCTTTTCACCAACTGCAGAGGATGCCGTTCTGTCCCTTCAGCAGTGATTGGAGGCTGTACTGCAGTGGATGCAGGAAAATGGGCTGAGGTTGAACCCGGACAAGACGGAGGTCTTGATGGTGGGTGGCCCCACCATCAGTGATTTGGGAAACTCCCTCTCATTGGGGGGGGGGCTGACTCTCACCACAAAGAGTGAGGTTTGCAGCTTGGGGATCCATCTGGACCCGGCGCTCACCGTTCCGCCTATTTCCATCTTTGGAGGATTGCCCAGCTGCATCCCTATCTTGATGTTGGGGCGCTCACCACTTTGGTACAGGCGCTTGTAATCTCGAGATTAGACCACTGTAACACCACTACGTGGGGCTATCTTTGAAGTTGATGCGGAAGCTTCAAATGGTGCAGAATGCGGCGGCCAGACACCTTAGTGGGAAATACCATCATATCTCTCCCACTCTGGCCACTTTGCATTGGCTGCCTGTTCAGCTCTGCGTTGATTTCAAAGTTTTAATGCTTACGTACAAAGTCCTAAACAGTTTAGGGCCTTGATATTTGGCGGAACACCTACTCCCACCAAAACCCGTATCACTCGATATAGTCAGGAGGTAAGGTTGAGGAGGCCTGAAAGGAAAAACTAGAAACTGGGCCTCTTGGCAGTGGTTCCTCGCCTTTAGAATAAACTCCCCCCCCCGAGATCTGCATGCCCCCTTTACTGGGCATTTTCAAAAGTCAACTGAAAACCTGGCTGTTTAAGCAGGCCTTCCCTCCAGCCACTATTTGATCTATTTTTTTTCCCTTTTTTCTTTTCCATCTTGAACAATTGACCTGTTGAAAATACCAGGTCTAGAGTATAGCCTGCCATATGTGTGGGGCAGCTGACTGGGACATGTCTAAGAAAGCCACGGTTTCCAAGAACTCAAAAGCTGGCCCAGAAACCTCAGCCTCGGCATGAAGTCCCCCAGGACAAACAGCCGGGGGGACCTCAACAGGCCAGCTGAGATGACATTCACCAGCTCAAGAAAGGAAAGCACTGGTTCGCGAGGAGCATAGTAAAGCACCATAATCCCAAATTCATCCCTAGTCCCAACAACATATCGAGGGCCTCTAGGCCTGGAATCACCAAGGCAGGAAGCTTGACAATCTTTAAGGTGTTCTTATAAACAATGGCTACTCTCCCCCAAACCTCCATTCCAGTCTGTTGGATGGAATAACCAGATGGGCATCGTATAGAGGGGGCCACACCACCCTCTGTATCCACCCAAGTTTCAGCAATACATGCCAGGTCTGTGCCTGCACCTAAAACAATGTACTAAAAGAAAGAAAAACCACACAGAAATTGGTAAAATTTGTTCTACCGAAAGCATTACCTTTTCTTCTTCAGAAGTATAAGGTACCATAGATGGTAGTAAAGCAGCAGGTTCTTCAGAAGAAAGTGTGATGTTTTTGCTTTCTCTTCTGGCTGATTTTTTATCAACTTTTAATTCAGAAACGTGTCCCAATGCTGACACTGCTTCAAGCTGGTTGATGTTGCTTGTTTGTAGACTTCCAAGTGGTGACACCAAAGAGGGAGATGCAGCTTCTAAATTCTTGCTCACTTCAGACTGTATCTGTGGTTTCATATTCCCACTGACTTCTGCATCTTTTACACTACATGTATTCCCTTTATTTTTTGACAATACTAGACTAACAACTTGGTTAGCTATTGTACTATCAGCTGGTGAACTAAATACATTTGATTTCTGCTTTCTGATGAGTGTTTCATCATTAGATGGTACTTGTTTCTTGCAATTATTTGCTGATGCAACACTATGCTCTTTTTTTGTTAATAAATATACCTTCTCATTGTACACTACCAAGGCATTATCTTTTATAGAAGTAATTTTTCCTTGGCTTTCACTTAGACTGTTTGAACTTGCTGGGAGAATACTGGTCGTGTTGCTATTTACGTTCTTCATATTAGCCAAAAATTTTAAGATCTTCGATACCATGCTATTTGATGACTTTACAGCAACAAGGCAAGGTGCTGATTGCTTTAAATTTTCTTGAACACTCCATTTAATAGGAAACATTTCTTTTTTCTCACAATCAGATGTTGTCACATTTAGGGTGGAAAGACTGACCGCTCTTTGTGGTACTATTTGCATTAAATGTTCTGTTGCTTCTATGACAGATTTTGGACATATATTTTGAAATGGTTTAGAAGCAGTTGATTTCACGGTATTTACTGGTGACACATAAATAACTGTTGGTACTTTTGCAACTTCACCTGGCCCTGAAGGTGCTGCCGCTGCCAGAATTTTCTGTTGAATTCCCAGTGGTAATAAAGAAGCTGGAACAGATTTAACTTCTGCATGAGCTGGTATTTGGAGATGATGTCCAGAAGGCAACACTGTAGATCTTGCAGTACCTGGATCGTTCTTTGTATTCAAGAGTACATAATTTGTATTGTTCTTCCCCAAGCAATTTGGGGCAACATCTTTTCGGAAGGAGAGTCTATCAGCTGAATGAAAATTACTCTGAATTGTAAGAACAGTAGGTGTTGGTGGGTTTTCTTTTACAACAGAGGTTATGTTTGCCTTTTCCTCTTGACCAAAGGGCTTTGGTAGAATCCATTTTCCAGGTGTAGCTGCCGTATGTTCAGGATTTTTAACAAATGGAAATGTAGTAGTTGCAAACAAACCTTTCAAATTATCATGACTGAATCTTGAGGTATTTCCTTTAACATTATCAGCTGTGATTTGAGATTGAACCAAGGGCACAAAATTTCCTAGAGGTTTAGATACTGGAAGCAATTTCACAGGTTTTTCTCCATTCAGCCCAGCCATCTGAACTATATGGTACACACGACCTGTAATACTTAAAAGAATGAAACATAAACAATTATTTATGTACTATAATTATTACGTTAACAGTTGTGCATTCTCAGTGGTCCACATGCACTGAAGTCTTATCACATCAGACCTACAAGTCTAAAACCATATTGGTTGATTTGAGTGCAAAACCAGTGGCACCTTGCTTTCTTCACTGCGGAATTCTGTGTGTAAAGTTAACCAGTCAATGCTTATAAAGGAGAAAATAATCAGCTACAATAGTTTCTATAGTTCTTTCTTTCTTTAAAAAAATAACTGTTTCATGAATTCATTAATAAAAGTAAACACACACCAACACATTATTAACTACTTCAAAGATGTCTTAGCCACCATCATTCTTATATTCTCAAACAAAATTTAAGGCACAACCCAGATTAGCTGCATCACATCTATTACAAGATTAATATTTTCAGGTGATTATGCCAAGGGTGTATATTTGAGTATACATGTTTTATTGATGTATAATGAAAGAGCAAAGTACACAAAATGATACAAACAGAACAATGATGCAATGCCTCTGCAGGTCAAATAAAAACCAGTACTACTGTAATTTCCCACCACTTTCACAAATACAGTGAAAGTGTATTTCCCCCCCACACCTCAATTTCCTTAGCTTGATAAATTTTTATCCCAAAATCCTAGGAGTTTCTAACCAGTACACCAGACTGGCTCTCCAGTTAAGATTCTATATAGTCCTCTAAGTTTCACTTTTACGAAGCCAGAAGAATGCACATGGGGAGAACCCCTGAAGCATAGGTAAAAAAAAAAATATTCCCTCTCCCACAATGGCACAGTGAATCTAACTGCCCAACCAGGGGGACTGAACACAGATTTCCCTAGTTCTACTTCCAGTCTCAGACTATATTGCATATTTTAATTCATATATTTGTGGGCTGCGGAGTACTTTGTATAGTAAATATAAGCATGGAGAACAGTTGAAATAAGCAGCTCAAAAGTGCCCAAGAAAGAACCCAGAATCCATAAAAACTGTTCTCTCAATGGTCCACACTGTTTTCAAGGCGTTAAAACAACAGAATGAATCAACTCTAGACCTAGTATGAGGCAGGTAATTTTACTTTTATTATACGACTAAGGGCCAGGCAGGCAGAGGTTTAAAATGAGTTGAGAAGTGGATTTGGATTCTTTGCCTCATATACAAAAATGTTTTAAGTCCTCTCTACAACACCGATAATAATCTCAGAACTGCAGAGCTGGAAGGGACCCTGTGGATCGTCGAGCCCTAACCCCCCCCCAAGGAGGCGCAGCGGGGATTCGAACTCCCAACCTTTGGCTCCAGCGCCAGAGACCCAAGCCATTGAGTAGTCACGCTTGGTGATCTGGCTTCACACCCGATTTCTCGTATGTAGACGTGACCTACGGCGCCGAGACAAGAGCCTCACCTCGCCTCTCCCTCCCACACGAAAATCATCCTCTAACATCTCTTTCAGCCCAGACATCGGCGAAGAAAATAACTATCCCAATGCGCTTTAAAAAAAAAAAGGGGGGGGTGAGACCAAAATCATGAGGATGAGTTGCCGGCGAAAGAGCACAAGAAGCCAACGCGAGAGGGCGCTGCGCTTGTCACCAAGACTCTCCAGACAGCGACGAAAGACAAAGGCTGGGCTTCCTCCTCTTCACAGGAGGGAAAAGCGAGAGCTACACACCGACAGACAGTCCAGGACGCTGCTTTTCCCTCCTCCTGGCAGACTCTGAGGCGTGAAAGATTTTCAGACTTTTCCTTCAACGGCAAGGACCCTTTCCCTAACAGAGGCGTGCAGTATTAAGGATAAAGGAGCCCCACAACTCACCAAAGCGGGCCAACTCTCCTGGGCCCCCTTCCCTCGTCACGCTTTCCGTCCGCCTTCGCAGACACCCCCGACGCCATTTCGGACATATCGACCGGGAAGCTCCGGGGCCAATCTTCCCCTCTCCCATGGCCTGATTCAGGGACTTCCTCTTCCCGTTGTCTAACTTCTAACTCCTTCCGTTTGACGTACTTCCGGATAGTTAGGGTTTCCGGAAAGGTTAGTGGGTGCTTCTGTAGCACTCTCCTCCCTGGGCACCAATAAAAAATAACTTCCTGCTCATCCACTTCCGGCAAGTCTTTTTATTTAATTAAGAAGACGCCATTTTGCTGCTTTCCAGTATGTCAGTTACAGATTCCGGACACTCGGAAAAAGATTTCCGGGTTGCTCTTAAGACTTCCTTTTTGGAAAAAGAATATAAAGTCTTAGATAGAAGATAAGAGTACAGTACTGTATTTTGGTCACAAAGTGACTTCCAATAGCTAGCACTATTTTGATTAGCAATAAAGAGCAAACACCAAAAAAAAAAAATTCCAATGTAGATTTAAAATATTTAAAATAAGGCACGTTGAAAGTAAAATACATAATAATATAACAGATTTTAAATACTGTAGATGTAAATTGAAACAATTAATTAGAATATGCCATTTTCAGTGAAAGCTGAAAGCAATGCTGGTCAGAGATCATTACAACACGGATGTAGGAGGCAACAGCTGTGACACTCAAGCTATTTTGTGTTAGTACTGCACAGAAGGTAGCAATGGTAAACCACATAGAGTGGTCCTGACCCGACCAGATAGGTGGGATATTAATAAAATAAATAAATTAATAAAATAAATAAGCCACTACTGAACTTTGCCTGCCATTAAAACTATGATGAGACAGTCCAGAAAGAAACAAGACATAGTGCTGGAAGATGAGATTTCCAGGTGAGAAAGCACTCAGTCAAACTCAAATGGCTCTAATACTGAGGCAAAATGTAGCACAGGTAGTGACCATAATGCAAAATCTGACTGAATACTATCAGTCAGATTCCATAGAAAACCTATCAAAATAACCATCATTCAAGTCTATGCTCCAACTACAGATGCTGAAGAAGATGAAATTGAAAGCTTTTACACAAGCACCAAGGAGGAAATTGATCAACACTAAAATAAAACATGTTTATGTTATCATAGCTGACTAAATGCAAAACTAGGGAACAAAACAACAACATTTTTGAAAATTTGGTCTAGGATAGTGGTTCCCAACCTTGAGTAAGCCACGTGTTTTTGGGCTGCAATTCCCAGAAGCTATCACAACTAGTTATACTGGATGGGGTTTCTGGGACTTGCAGTCCAAAAACATCTGGGTAGCCAAGAAGCACTGAGAAGCACTGGTTTAAAAGACAGAAATTAAGCAGGAGAATGGCTTCTAAGAGTTCTACAAAACCAACAATCTCTTTATTGCAAAGACATGCTTCAAACAATGGAACAAATGCCTGTACATGTGGACATCACCAGACGGTCAATATAGAACTCAAATAGACTACATAATTGGAAGTAAGTGATACAGAAGCTGTATTTTCTCTGCCAAAACAAGGCCAGGAGCAGATTGTGATACTGATCACAAACTGTTAACATCAAACATTTGAGTAAAGCTGAAAAAGAACACTGAAAGAATTATGGTGCCAAATATAATTTAAACAACATTTCTAAGGAATTTAAAATCTGCATAAGGAACAGATTTGCATTACTAAACTCAATTGATCATGAGCCAGAGCAATCCTGATTGAAACCAGAGATATTATTAAGGATGAAAATGAAAAGACAATTCCTGTATTAAAAAGGAATGAAAAACATAGATGGATGACACCGTAAAGGACATGCAAGAAGCAGAAGTAAAAGGTGACAGACACAGGGTCAGAACCCTGAGTGCAGTTTTTCAGTAACTGTCACACTGAGATTTATTCTTCAGTCATAAAAGTTACTCTGTGTATTTGTAGCTAAAGATTTGATGAGAGATTAATACTGATGTAGTTGTTTAGTAATTAAGTTGTGTCGGACTCTTTGTGACCCTATGGACCAGACACGCCAGGCCCTCTTGTCTTCCACTGCCTCCTGGAGTTTGCTCAGATTCATGTTGGTGGCTTTGAGGACAAATACTAATGTATAAAGGTAATTGAGTGTGCTTTATTGAATATGGATATTAAAATGAGGTGTGATTATAGAGAAATGGTATTGCAGAAGGAAAAGGTAGGTGAAAACAAGGCAATGAAAGGTATAACAAGTAGAATATACACAATATTAATAGAAACACAGAACCAAAAAAGTTTTCTTAAAACATTAAAGGAACATGATTTGGGAGAGGAATTGAGTGCTGAGCTATGGAATATTATATGGGATAAAAGAATATGAAGTCTATGTATGTATGTATGTATGTATGTATGTATGTATGTATGTATGTATGTATGTATGTATGTATGTATGTATTTATTTATTTATTTATTTATTTATTTATTTATTTATTTATTTATTCATTCATTCATTCATTCATTCATTCATTCATTCATTCATTCATTCCCTGCCCTTCTGGTCTATTCGACCACTATATGGGATAAAAGAATATGAAGTCTGTGTCCACATATATTTTTATATACTGTGTGTATAGGGTGTATATATGTATGTACACACAGTGTACATACTGTGTGTGTGTGTGTGTGTGTACACACACACACACACATATACATATACATATATATACATACATACATATATACACACACACACACTGTATATATATACATGCTGTATGTATGTATGTATGTATGTATGTATGTATGTATGTATGTATGTATGTATGTATGTATGTATGTATGTATGTATGTATGTATGTATGTATGTATGTATGTATCCTGCCCATCTGGTCTATTCGTCCACTCTGGGTGGCTTCCAATGAGCAAATATACAATAAAACACAGAAATTTTACATAAACAATCCAAACAAAATAGAGTACTAAAAACAAATAATAAAGAAAGAATAAAAGAAAGTTAAGTATTGACAGGAGGGAAGGCCTGAGTATACATCCATGTTTTAAGTTGTCTCTTAAAGGTGCCCAGCGTGGGGGCCGCACGAATCACCGGAGGAAGGTTATTCCAGAGACGAGGAGCCACCGCCAAGAAGGCCCGATCTCATGTCTTTTCCTTCCGGGCGTCCCTCGATGTTAGGCTCCTCAGCCTCACCTCCTAACTCGTGCGGGTGATCCGGGTAGATCTTGGTGGGAGGAGGCATTCCGCCAGGTATCGAGGTCCTAAACCATTTAGGGCCTTATAGGCAAGCATTAAAACTTTGAAGTCAATGCGGAAACGGATGGGCAGCCAGTGCAGCATGGCCAGGATAGGAGAAATATGTTGGTATTTTCCCACTCCAGTAAGGAGTCTGGCCGCTGCATTCAGCACCACCTGAAGTTTCTGCATCAGCTTCAAAGGCAGCCCCACATAGAGCGTTTACAGTGGTTTAATCTTGAGATTACAAGTGCATGTACTAAGGTAGTGAGGACCCCCATGTCGAGGTAGGGTTGCAGCCAGGCAATCCGCCAAAGATGGAAGAAGGCGGTGCGGACTACCGACGCCACCTGGGTTTCCATGATGAGCGTCGGGTCCAGATGTACCCCCAAGCTGCGAACCCCACTCTTCGCAGCCAGGGCCGCCCCCCCAAACATGAGTCACCCTAAGCCGCCAACCACATGGATAAAGAAAACTTTTATAAATTAGTTTTTGGATGGTATTTAACTCCAGTGAAATTAAATCACATAAGATACTAAGTTGATTTAATTTCACAAGGAAATAAACAAAATAGATTAAATACAGAGGTATGTTCTAAAATAGCTCTTTTATGAATATCTGACAAGGAGCAATAGAACTGGATAAAAAAAAAATTCAAATTTATCAACGGTGACAAGATTAACTGGTACCTAAGAATTGGAAAATAAAGCATGATTTTCAATTAAATGAGTGATATAAATAAGTGTTGAAAATAGCTATTAATTATAAGTGAATGTGTAATATTAAATTAAATAAGGCTTTGATAAATAAGAATATTTTTATTGATATCTGGGGAGAATATATCAATTTTGTATAAATAAAGGGAAAAGGTTATGCACCTTCACAAGAGTCAATGCACGTTTGGAAAGGGAATGTGAAGAAAAACTGGTTATATGTCCAAAGGGTCCGGTGGGAGGAAGCACATTATGTGTAATTGCATTATGTGTTATAGAGCAGGCCGGGTAGGTGGGGCTCGTCAGCCACGGAAGGCATCTAGGAGAAGGAAAACTCCGATTTCAAACCTCCACTGCCTTGTGGCTATATCCACTCATGAAAAAGGCTTCAGGAGTTAACCTTGAGGCAAAATCCGGAGCTGGAGTCCCGAAGGCAGCATGTGTCGTTCTGCAATTCCTGCGACATTGCTGGAACCACTTGTATTGGCTCTTGCCTTTCCATTGGACCATTTCAGCAATGTGGAGAGGGGGGATCTGCTGCTTGGGTAACAGCCTATCCTCCATATTACCTTACCTGGGCTTCATGCTCTGGAGAGGACACTCCTCGATTCAGAGCATGTTACCATAGTCTCTCGAGACTGAAGGATGCCTATGGATATGTGTTATTAAGTGTTTCTGTGTATGCAATTTTTTGTTTTCATTTTTGTTTCTATCTTTATAAATATATATTGTTAAAAAATATGCCAACAAATATGGAAAAAAAGAATGGCCCACAGCCAGGAAATGTTCAATATACATTCCAATCTCCAAGAAAGGAGATGCCAAGGAGTGCAGTGACTATGGGACCATTATTGTAATTTCCCATGCAAATGAAGTGCTCAAGGCTTGCAACAAAGACTTTTACCTTATATGGAGTAAAAGAAAGTTTTTTCATAGGCAAAGATATCAGACAAGGGTGTATTTTATTCTGTTCAATCTGTATGATACGAAAAACATATACAAAAAACTGGACTAGATTCTGATGAACAAGGAGTGAAAACTGGTGGAAGAAACATCAATAATTTAAGACTTGCAGATGACACCATCATATTGGCAGAAAGCAGCAAGGACTTGAAACAACTTTTAATGAAAGTGAATGAAGAAAGTGCCATGTGAAGAAAGCAATTGGGATATTTTCAAGTTATATTTTCCATATTGATTATCCCTTTGTGGAATCCATCCTTGATTTACATCCTGACAGAATGTCACTTATATTAATTACTCTCCAAATCCATCCAGAACAAGTTAACTCAATAGTTTAACACTGACTAGGTCAAATCACCACATAAAATCTTTGCACTGATTTCCTAAGTGTTTATATCTTGCTTTCAAAGTCTGCACTGATCTTTTTGCTGGCAGCATTTCATTTTCATCCTTGACCTTTTCACACAACTGTTTTCAAGCTTATTCACAGTGGACTTGGTCTACCTAATGTTAGGCTTTCCCTCCACAATTCTCCTACTTAAATTGATGACTCCTTAAAAGCATTCCATGGTTAAAACTGCCTTCTTTTTTTCACCAATTCCTAGCTGCATACCTTTCAGTTTACTAAAACTGTATATCAGGTTTAGAATAATTTCCCCTCAAGATTTAGTATAATGTCTCCCCATGTTTAAATATCCCCATATTTGTGCTTTTTAGTCCCCTCCCCCTTCCTATATTGGACTGTACACTGTCTGGATTATATAATACACCAGAGTAGATTTCCAATAAATCCACTAAAAATGATTGAACTGTTTTCATATTTAGCAGAAAGATGTCCATGGCTAATGCTTATATTCAACTGTTAATATGGCAATAAGAAAATGTTTTATTAAAAACAGCCCACATCTTTCTTTGAAAGAGAATTTTTAAATAAAAGTTTGTTACTTCTGTCAGAACACATTCATAATGAAGTTCTATAAAACAGCATACTTATGTAAAATAAACAACCCCAAACACAGATATTCACTATAAATTACATTATTCATCTGCATTGCAAGGTATTTTAAAATCAGATGTCTTAAGGAAAAACTGTGGCTTGCAGAAGAAATTTGGGGATGGAAAAAGGATAAAGTGACTTTCATAACAAAGGAAATACAAAATTAAATGCCCAATTCAGCCCATCACACTCTTTTAGTTTAATAAATCCATAGTTGTTTTTGGGCTTAACAAAAATCACTTCTCCCTAGATGTATTAGGCTACAATTTTCTGAACACTTGCCACAAAGAACGAAGTGGGGCTAACTACCAATTAAACATAAACTGAATCAGACTATCAGTTTACACATATTCACTCTTTCTTGCATGCTTTTCTTTTTTAATATTTTCTTCAGAATATTCACGCTTCAGTCCCATTTCCATTGGATCATCCACATCATCTGGAAAGGAGGAAGAAATGTTGGTGCATGATTGCTGAGAAATATACAAGTTAAATATCCTATGTAAATTCAGAAATTCCTGACTAGTTATTAGTTCAGTGGAAAATTTAAATAAATTAAATTCTTAGGCTGAGAGCTAAAAATGACCTTTGATACACCCATAGTCTTAGGTACACTCACAGTGGATATTTTAGCCTTTTCTTCGAAGGGAAGACATCTTTGCCATCACACATTGTCATAATCTTATTTTGAAGGTCCTCTTCACTTTGAGAACTCTTTTATATATTTCATGGAATTAGAGTTTATAATCCTGTTTGAGAAATGCGAGGCTCAAATCTCACTGTGAGCAGCAACTCTTTAATCAGTGGCAGTTCTGGAGATGGGAAAAAGAAGCTGATCTTATCTAACTTCTACATTACAGTATTTCAATCTTGTGATTCCCCTCACCCCTCTTGCCATGACATGCTGCTGGAAATTTTTTGGAAGCCTTATGAAAACAGGATAGTTTTAAATAATTTCCTGAAGTGGTGCTGGTTTCCTCAAAGTGGCAACTGTGCCTACTATCCTTATGCAACTTTCTTTGGATAAAGTTAAGCCCTTCCTGCTCCCTGAAAGTAGACACCTTCTGAATTAGAGACTGTTATCTTGGAATGTCTTCATAAATACTGTACCTATTTCAGTGAGCTTTGGTAACTAAACAAATCATTCATTTTGATGTAACTGCAAAACTATGCTGAACACTTTTCAAAACAAGTTGATGGCCAAAATCCTGTTGCATAAATTATGCTGGCATAGGAATGAATCAGAAGTAGAAATGCGCGCGAACTACACTTCGGCAGTTCAGCCCAGTTTTACGCTGCACACAGGTGTTAGGTGCATGCTGTGCATTCTTCTTCCCACTTCCCCTACACTCTTGCCCCAGGTGATGTGTGCTTCTCCCCCCAGAGCAACTGCCCACTCACAGGTTGCAGCACGTGCTTCTCTCCCCCTTCCCCTCCAATGGCCACCCACTCAGACAAGGAGGCAGGGCAGAGAAGCCTGTAGCACTGCCTTTGAGTGGGCAGCCCCTGGAGGAGGTGGAGGAGAGAAGCAAGCATGGGGAATGGCTGAGTGTGCAAGGAGATGGGAGAGGGGAGTGTACAGCACCCGCATAACACTTGTGCAGGTGTGGTGCTGAAGGAGGCCAAACCACCGAACTGTTGTTTGCACCCATCTCTAGTTAGAAGAGTGTGTGTTGAGTTGTACAAGCCTTGAGATCAAAGCAGGAATTATTTAGTTACAGTATTAGCAATCTCCCTCTGTCAATGACATCATTTCCCTTAGGTTGGCATAATTTACTCAACAGGACTTTGGCCAATGTTTTTAAAAATGTTATCATGGAAAAATGAAACCTATATCAAGATTATATTAAGTGAATGTGCATTTTGGGATGGAAGAATCAAATTATTAAATCAAACATTCAGAACAGAAGGAGTGACTGTATTATCAATTTAACTACAGAGATGATGACCAGGCTGAAAAACGTCTGATTTCTGTCATGCTAAGAATCTAACACTTGCCAGGAACACACCTTTTGTGAGCTGAGCAATTTTATGCTGTTCTTCTCTGACTTGTTTCATCAGCTGTAGGTTACGATCACTGACTTCTTTGTGGTTTACCATAGGAAAGGGATAATCTTTACCTAATGCAAAACATAGCAACAACATTATGAATTTAAATTAAATGTAATTTATTTCAAATAGTAACACAATCTGATTCATACAGCTAGTCCATAGGAGGATCTTTTCCCAATTTCATGACTAAGTACTAAATGAGGCAGTGGGTGGTTTATTCAGCAGCAGGCCATCTCAAGACATACACACACATAGAGATACCAACTATTTGCTGGATCCATGTTCCATATAGTGTGTGAATAATGTAAATGCCTGGTAAAAACTGTCACCAGTTCTTGGCAAGAAATGTGAGTTCTCCCCCCGCCCTGCCGCCCCCACAACAGATTCTGGAGTGAAGGGAGAGTTTGAGTTCTGAGACCAAGTGAGTAGAACTTTTAGCATGGATGTCTGAGGGCAGCAGGCTGGTTATTTTGGCAACTAGTGCTTGTATTCTCCTTGTTGCCAAGGGAATAGAGGAACCGACCAGATACACAGCTGCTTCACTGGATGCCTGTTCTAGCAATGTGGTCAGAAAAAGTGAGTGTCTAACATATTCTTGTTGCCAAGGCAAGGGGGGCAACATTGTATGCTCCTCAAGGGCCATTCCTAGATGAAAGGCATAACTATGAAAGGATAATAAAGGTCTAAGAAAACCCAGCCTATTTCTAGATGAGGTAACTGGGAGCACGAATATAAACATTGGCTGCTCAGAGCTGAACCCCTCTACTCTACAGATATTTATTACCTATAATACAGCCTGCCTCTATTTGTATTGCTTCTGGTGCTGTCCAAGGTTCATAAATATATGTAGAAGGAAAGTTCTTTAGCACTGGAAGGTATTTTCTGAAAAATATAATTGCATACACCGTCTAGTTAAATGCATAGGTAAAGGTAAAGGTTCCCCTTGACAATTTTTGTCCAGTCGTGTTTGACTCTAGGGGGCGGTGATCATCCCCGTTCCAAGCCATAGAGCCAGCGTTTTGTCCGATGACAATCTTCCGTGGTCACATGGCCAGTGCGACTTAGACACGGAACGCTGTTACCTTCCCACCAAGGTGGTCCCTATTGATCTACTTGCATTTGCATGCTTTCAAACCGCTAGGTTGGCGGGAGCTGGGAGAAGCGACGGGCGCTCACTCCATCATGTGGATTCGATCTTACGACTGCTTGGTCTTCTGACCCTGCAGCACAGGCTTCTGTGGTTTAGCCCGCAGCGCCACCACGTCCCTAGTTAAATGCATAGCACACTATACAGTGGGGTCTTGACTTAAGAACGGCTTGAGTTAAGAACATTTTGACTTAAGAACCACTCTCATAGGAAAATATTGACTTGACTTACATACTTAGATTTGAGTTAAGAACTGAAAAAAACCATGTGGGAGGCAGGGAAAGTGCAAAATTTGAACTTTCAGTTAACTGTTGGCCAGTGAAAAGGGTGCCTGTCTGCTTCCTCACTCCTCCCAGCGTTTAGAGAGTGGATTGGGAGACAGTCTTCAGACTGCCTGGTACTGTACTGCCTGGACTGTATTTTCCCTGCCTTCCCTGAACCTTTCTTGACCTAAGAAACAAAATATCCCCCTCTAGTGGTCGAAGGCGGAATAGCAGCTTCCCATTAGTTTCTATGGACGGAAAAGAGCAGATACGGATCAAATGGTTTTCAATGCATTCCTATGGGAAATGCAGATTTGACCTGAGAACTTTTTGACTTGAGAACCGCCTTCCAATACGGATTAAGTTCTCAAGTCAAGACCCCACTGTATATGTTTCATGTAAGTCATTGTTACTGCACCATGGAGCACATGTCTTGAAGCCAATTACAGACATATAACCTAGGGAAGCATAACCAAAAATTGATAGATCAAAACATGAGCATTCAGATACAAAGGAAGTGTACACCCAGTAAAAGCAGGCAGGATATAACAATTAGATAAATTATTGTCAGCACCTTTCATTCGAAAGAACCTATGAATATAGTTGGCGAGAAACAATAATTGAAGAAGCATCTTCCTCCATGCCTTACTTATGGATCCCTCTGGAGGCATCCCATTAACCCCAATGGGAAGCAGATGTTGGGTGATATACACAATCTAATTGAACAGGTATTTTCTTCTAGGTTTAGCACAATAGGAACAGAATTAACGGAGTAATAAAACTGAGGGAACTTACCGAATATACTGGCCTTCTGGATCTGTGCGCTTCCCAAAACGAACAGGACAAAAAATGCGCGAGTACTGATGGAAGAAAGCACTAGCTGACAACCACATCCAATTTCCAGCATTAATACTGTAATCTGCATCCAGAAGCAGCTCTTCAAATACCTGAATCATAGTAATAAAATTAAAGGTGGTGCATCTGAATGCTGAGAGAGAGGGGGGGAGGGAGGGGGGAGGGAGGGAGAGGGAGAGAATTCTCATAAAACTAAATGTTCAAGGTAAGAATCTGGTAAAACTCTTCTCCCTGATATCAATTAAAAGGGTTATCTGTTAAAAGGGCATTTAATCCTATGAACTTTCATCCACAGTCTAAAAATGTATACAGTTATGGATAATTCCTCAAAAGATGAAATGTTTAAAATAAATATGGAGGTGATTTCCCCCTTTCTCCCAAAACATTAGTTTTGAGGGTATCTAATGAGGCTTAATATAGCAGAGGATCCTAGACAGATATAAGAAAGTACTTCTTCATACAACACATAGTTAACCTATAGAACTTTATGTGATTTTGTGAAGGCCACCGATGTGGTCAGCTTGAAACAAGACTCATAGGGGACAAATCTATCACTGGCTTCTTGTCACAATGCATATGCATTATCTCCAATATCAAAATACCTCTGAATATTGGCTGCTGGGAAACACAAATGCCTAAGACCAGGTGCAAGTGTGGTCATGGTCTGTTTTTAGACTTTTTATGTCTTTTTACCTGTCTATCTGTTTTTGGTTTTTTTCTTGCAATTTACCCCCCTCCCCCAAAAAGGGATGGTATCTGTTATTCAGCAGCCAAAATCCAGTACAATGTTAGGGCTACTAGAATAACAGGCAATCACATATAATGCCATTCTTGATTATATGCACAGAGATATAATGTAGAATGTGTGTTAGTCTTAGGTAGAGCTCAGATATTTTAATGTTTTGGTCTGCAACTCCACGAATCCTCCAGCCAGCACACCTGGCAGAGAACATGGTGGCAGTAGGAGACACCCAAAAGTAAAATTATCAAGTTCTTCTTCCTTTATAATGATTTAAGGTCCGAGTTGAGTTGAAAAGCTCTGCAGGAGTAAACCTGCCTGTGGATTTCTAACTATTCACTGAAGTAGCAGAATGCTAGACTACATAAACCTTTTGGCTGCCCCAGGACAGCTCTTCTTACATTTTTATTTTGTTTATATCTTCAACCACTTAGTGATGACAGCATGTCTAATTTCTGTACTGGATTCAACCTTTTTCATTCTAAAGAATTGTTCCTGTTCCTTTTGGATCAAAACTATGTTTGCAATCAACTCCTCCCCCTCCTCTGCCGTTACCCATTCCATTTCTTAAGGAAAAAATCTAGCACAAAGCACTGCAATAACTTTTAAATCCTCTAGAAAGTTTTCTTTCTTACAAGAATGTTTCAAGTACCATTCAAGAGAAAAACAGTTACTGCAAACCTTCATGCCTTCTTCCCAGCTGATCCAAAGGTCTCCACGGGTCAGGAAGCAGGCCACTGCATGGCGAGCAAGATGGTGTATCCAACCTTCCTGACGAAGCTGAGTCATAATTGCATCAATCCAGGGAAACCCAGTCTGTGCCTTAAAAAAATGATCTAGTTTTTCTGATCAACTCAAGAGTGCTTCTTTCTCTCCTTTACCACTCAGGAAAAATACAGATTAGAAAAAACACATACACAAATATCTATATTCCTTGGAGACAATAACAGAATGAATGGTATGACAAAAAACCCATGGCCTTCAAAAATTTACTGCTTTATTCATTTTTAGTTTCAATGTTAACCCCCTTAGTTTTATATTATATGTTATGGACCCTGTGCTGTATACTAGATGAGCAAAAGTAAAAAATTCCTGTCAAAACGACGATCAATGTTCTACAACAAACACTCCACTTCTCTGGTCCCATTTTCTTACCATTGTCCATTTGTGGAGCTTCTCTGCATCTTCATACCATTCTATCTGCAGGCAGATGGGATTCCCAACCATTTTTGTAAAATTGGGTGTTGCTGATGCTACTGTATAAAAGAATTCTCTCCATAGCAGCTGTCCTTGAAGAGATACTGGCGGCAGAGAATGATTCTTTGACTGTAACATGATTATGGCACATGTAAAAATATGCATAGTAATCAATATTAGGAATTCTACAAATTGTAGTCCAAACCAGTTACTTTCCCAAGCTCTGTTTTTAGCAGTGCAACAGCAAGCTATTTTACAATGCACTGGTCCAAATCCAACTGCACTGCTTTGATTTTGGGCGGCTTGTGACTTCATTTCATTACAAACAATTCACAAGGAATCCAAAACTAAAACAAAATATTTAATTTGCAGCAAATAGTGGCGCTCTGCAACAGGGTATTAGCCATTGTTCCAAAACCTATCATGAACACTGATTTTACATTTTGACATGCTTAGACACCATCTTACAAGTTTCACTTTTATAGTTATAAGAAACAGATTAAACCTCTCTTTTACAATATAAAATGTAAAGCCCTTACAAACCTTCTGAAGGACTTAAGTACATGACTTAATAGAAATGTATCAAACAACTCCTTTCAAAAAAAATCTGGTCAAATACTTCATGCAGGACAAAATCCTGTTGGCGATTTATGCATGCATGAGTTAAATTGCAGAAATTGCTGCAGTGAACAGCAGGCACATGCTTAGTTATGTAACCAGTGCCTCTTTAATTAGCAGCAATTTGCCACAGTAAGTTACACAATTTCTTGTAACACACACATAATTCACTAACAGGATTCTTGCCAGTGCATATAGTAATCTTAATCCATTTGAGACAGGAATCCTGTTGGTTTGCTAAACTGGCTATAAATGCCTTACAACAGCTTGTGATGGTCTGGTTGCAACCCAGTCTGGAGACCGTGGATCTGATTCTATCCAGACCAAAGAAAGAAAGAAAACTAAAAGACAATAATAAAAGAAGCCAAAGGCTTAAGTGCGAACAAAGACCAACAGTAGTTCTAGCATTCCTGGAAGCTTCCACAATGACGGCTAAAAGGAACTGAGAGGGCTGGGGATTTGCATGCCAATACATGCGCGCTGGGAGGGGGAGAAGACTAATGGTCTGTTCTCTTTAGCTATAGAATGTTTCAAAGTTCCGCATATGCACACTACAAACCCGTATGTGTGATTCATGGAGGCCGCAAAGAAAAACAAGATTTAACAACAGTCTGGAAATGTTATCTGGTGGAAAATGTGGAAGGTATAATGTTCGTAGCAGCTAGGTAGTTTGTACTGCACCGTTTTTGCATCAGTTGCAATAGTTATTCGCTTGCTTCTGGATTCAGTATAAGGTGCTGAAATTTAAAGCCCTGAACAGTATGAGATCATCTTATTTAACAGCCTGCTCTCCTATGATCCTGCTTCAAAGGCCCTGTCCTCTGGCACACCACTAAACTTGATCAGGTTGACAGGTACCAGGGACAGGATGCTTTTAGCCATGGCACCACAACTCTGGAATTCCCTCCCTTGGGAACTCTATCCAGCCCTTTCTGGGCAGTTTTAAGCAGTACCTAAAGATTTCTATTTTGTCAACCTTTTTATTGAGCTTATGAGCAGCCACTGTAGATTTTTTTCACTCTGACAGTGTTTCATCTGATTACTTTGTAACATTTAAGTATATGCTGCCTTTTCTGGATCTGAGCTATAAAGCAAGGTAGGAATAAATGAAAGAAACATGCACTTCTACTGTAGGAATGTAATGTGTTTTTTTTTTGTGTGTGTGGAAATTCAGTCCCCAAACCATGAGAGTATATTTAGAGCAAACTGCAAAACCATATGCAACCCTTCAGGTCTGTTTTTATAGGCCCAGGCTCGAGACTCCTCCTTCTCCTCCAAAATGTTTGTCCAGCCAAAAAAAAAAAAAAAAACCACAAAAAGTACACTGCTACTTTCACATTTTCAATAAGTTGCAGAGTCTCTGCGAACAGGTCGACACCCCAACATTCCTAGTCTTCCAAATCAGAAGTAGACTTGTCCTTCTTACTAGCTTCATTATCTTTCTTTTTCATAATCTGTGTGGCCCACTGAAGGCAGAATATGGGCCCCCACATTCACCAAACGCAGAATATAGGCCCCCACATTCACCAAAGTGGTTGACATCTTCTCTTATACTGGGCTTGGCCAGTATTTCATCATACGCATGCCATTCTTACCTGATATGTTAATCTTACCTGAGCATAAATTTTTGACAATCTGTGGAAAAACGTCCGAACTGATAAACAACCAAAGCTGAAATAGGGACTCAAGCCAGTAGTACTTGGAAGCAAAGAATTTGGGATAGTTCTTGGCTTGGTAAACTTTGCTATCCAACCCTAGAAAAAAGAAACACAAGAAGAGGAAGCACTGCCTCCCATAAATAGGATAACAGCTCTGCTAACTGGCTTACTGTGTGCTTGTTATATTTATTGGTAGCTTTCAGACTTCATCATTTATCTTTTTTTTAATTTAAAAAAATATTCTGCAAGCTGACCTGGACAACATTTAGTAGAAATGATAGCCTATATATCTACACTTTAAATAAAAATTATACACTATGGTCTTGTTTTTTAAAAAAAACTACACAAACTCCCCACAACAGCACTCTGCTGATAGACACAGAAGTTTGTCTTCTAATGTAATATGAAACTAATATAAATCAGATATCAGTGGCCTGTAGTGCCTGATCTGTAATAAACTAGTCATTTGCTACAGATCAAACTTCTTTCTTTCATCAAATAATTGAATATATATACAGATGCTAGCAGCATGGAAGGCAGCAAGATCTATGGCTTCTACGTACTCAGGTGATGTTTTTGCCCATTCCCCTTCAATCATAACTCATCTTCTAGAACTGCTGTACACATACAGTAGGACCCCCGTATCCGTGGGATCAGTATTCACAGTTTCACTTGTCCATAGTTTGAAAATATTAAAAGAAAATAAAAACAGAAAAAAATGTATATTCACACATATTGGCCACTAGACAGGGCTATGAATAATTGTTAGCAAAGAATACATAGCATGGTTTCTGGCACCCTCTAGTGCCCAGTTCTGCTAATGTATGTGAAAATACTGTAACTTTTTTTCTGTTTTTCCCCTTAACCATTCTCTCTCTCACTCACTCTCTCTCTCTTTCTCTCTCTCACACACACATTTGCTATTATCCATGGTTTTCAGTATCCATGGGGAGGGAGCTTTGAACCAATCCCCAGTGGACATAGCGGATACAGAAGTCTTACTGTATTTCATATTTACAGAATACTTAGAAAAATCACTGAATCCAAAGACTATATCATTGCTACTAGTGAAGTAGTTCCAACTGTGCCACTACCACTAGTGGTGCATGTTATCATTTTTTGCACACTACAGTAACATCATAAATGTTTTTAGAAAGTTCCTAGTATGAAATCATACAGTTAGAACTGTGGAAAAGATGACTTTTGTATTCATATTAAAAACAACAACTGCACACAGGAAATAGTTGCTAAATAAAACAATTTGAGGCATGTTCCAGAATCCTATATATCTTATATGAGATTAAAAGCAGTGGCTCTAACTGTATTTAGGCTCCTCTTATCAAGGTCATTAGAGGAATTGTTGACTCTCCTCCTCCCTGCAAATACCATGAATAAGCTGGATATAACAGGAAGAAGACTAACCTGGTTTTTCAAGTGCTCTTCAAGTCGTTGCAACCCAGCTGTTTCACCACCTCTCCAAGGTGACTGGTTCTCTTCGCAAATTCCCAGATCCTCAGGACGAGGCACCCTGTAACATTCATCCAGGCCCACTTCAGGGAGTGGGCAGAGTTTTCTAAAGAGGAGAAGAAGAATAAAAACAACAATCTATTTCAAAAGTTAAAAGTTACCATTAGGAAACAAAATGCTTTTCAATCCAGCTTGTAAAACAAGATCAATACTGCCAGCTTTTAAATCAGAGAACCAGTGGCTTCATTAGAAATCATTAGTTCTTATTACCATCGGAGAAAACCATGTCCTGAAGCCAATACTAATGGAAGAAACATGACATATTGGAGCAGCTGCCTTTCCTATCTTCCTGTGTTTGCAGATACAACAATATCAAGGCAAGTTTCTAAGAAGCAGTGACCAACAAAAGACAAGTGGCTCCTCAAAACTGAATTCTGAGCTGAGCTAACAAAGATGTTCTCACACACAATCTATTGGGAAGAAAGAAAAGATATTTAACTACTGTCATAATGAATGTAAGCACAAACATGAGCAAAATAAGTAGCTAGATCACAGTTCTTACAGTTGTTCTAAATCTCTGTACCTTCCATAATTCTTCTAAATAATCTTATCCCCCATATTTTCAGAATACACTTGTTATATACGTAAACTAATAAAAAAGACTGAAAGCTGAGGAACATAGTACAGTAGTGCCTTGACTTACAAACGTTCCGACATACAGTGGTGCCTCGACTTACGAATTTAATCCATCCCAGAAGACGTTCATCAGTGGAAATGCTCATAAATCGAAACACCATTTCCCATTGAAATGCATGGGAACAGGATTAATCCATTCCAGCATTTAAAACAAACCAACAAACAAAAACAACCAAAAAATAAAAATAAAACACTGCAAATCCCTGGGGCTGCAAAAAACAACACAAATCCAAAAATAAAAATAAACATAACCCCATCAGCCCAATCCCACCCTGCAAAAGCCAGACAAAATAGTAAAAAGTTAAAAGCACTTTACCTCCACTGCTGCCGCCCGGCCCTGGCTTCACTGCCACAACTGGGGGGGCCTCCAGGAGGTCTCCCAGGCTTCCAGTGCTGCCACCAGGAGGCTTCCCAGGCTTCCAACGCCGCCACCGGAAGGCCTCCGGGAGTCCACCCATTACCTCACTGTCCCGGGGGGGGGGGAATGCTGGCCCCTGTCTGGGGAGGACGTCCGGTGGGGATGTACAGGCGGCCAAGCGGGACAGGAGCGAGGCCCCCTCCTTCCCACCGCCCCCATCCCATGGCGGCAAGAGCCCTTCCCTGGGGTCGCCAGGCACTCTTGCGCGCAGGGCACCGGGAGTCTAGGCACCCTGGAGCCGAGAGAAGCGGAGCACACCTGGGAGCCCCAGCCAGCCCTGGCACATTCCTTCCGCCACCTGGCCAGCCTCCCCCCACCCCAGGCAGCATGGCAAAGTTTGGTGGTGGCGCCCATCCTCCTCCCTGCATGCGGGGCTGGTGGGCATGGGGGACTCACCAGGGAGGCTGTGCATGGCTAGGATGTCCAGTGGCTCGCCTCCCGCCACTGCTGGCGGAAGCTCAGGAGGCGAGCCTCCCTTTTCCTAACCGTTGTGGTGAAAGAGCTACAAAGCAGCAGCCTTTTTTGCCACCAACGGTTTGAATTTCCCTCCTTTCCCCCCGCCTTATTCTGTTCTTATGTCAAAGCTCCACTTGTGAGTCGAAGCAAAATTTTGCGAGCGGAGCTGCTTGTAAATCAAAATGTTCGTAGGCAGGGGCATTCATAAGTCGAGGCACCACTGTATGACCATTTCAAGTTACGACCAGCTCCAACCACAAAATTTTGCTTCGACTTGCAGCTGGAGCTTCCAGTTATGAAAACAAAAAGGCAGGAGGAAAAGGCGGGAAATTCAAATTGCTAACTGTAGGTGGCGAGGAGGCTGCTTCTTTGTAGTTTTTTTGCCCCGGCAGTTAGAGTGTGTGCGATCGGAGGAGGCTTGGGACTGCCTGACTTCTGCTTCTGAGTGAGAGTGTGTTTGTTTGCAGGCAGGCTTGGGACTGCCTGGTAAGATAAGGTGCTGCTTTCTGCTTTTAAAAAACTGTTCTGGGTGGGTTTTGCAGCATGGTTTTGGGCTGGGGGGTTTATGTTTCTGTGCTGTGATGGGTCTTGGGGGTTTGTTTGTTTGTTTTAGGTTCCCCCCCATTTCCAATGGGTCTTTCGGGTTTTGGTTGCTTTTTGGAGTGTTTTTCCCCATTTCTGATGGGTCTTGGGGGGTCTGTTTTCTGGTGTGTCCCCCCCCCCCGTTTCCGATGGGTCTTGGGCTGTTTGGTTGTTTTTTTGGTTTTTTTCCCCTCATTTCCAATGGGTCTTGAATGCTTCCCTTGCTTTTTGCTCTGTTTTCTTTGCATTTCTGATGTGCTTCCTTTGCTTTTCCCTTTGTTTTCTTTGCATTTCCAATGTGCTCCCTTTGCTTTTTCCTTTGTTTTCTTTGCATTTCCGATGGATCTTGCACACTTGATTGCTTTTCTCCCCCTCAGTAAGCTGAGATAGCTGAGGAGAGAAAAAATGGCACATACCTTGCCTCTGTAAACAGGCTTCCTTCAGCCAAGAGGCTTAGTTTCCTACAGTCAGGAGACTTAGCTTCCTCCAATCACGAGCCTTATCACTGACATCAGCTGATTCTGAACAAACCAACTGGAACACACCTCCTTGGAGGTGGAGCCTGTAGGCTCAAGATTCAACAGCGACAAAATGTCCGATGTTCTGAGCTCAGAGGCTGAATCCTCAAAGCTATGTTTTCTTAATTTTGGGGTTAGAAAATTGGGGTGTGTGTCTTATAAATGGGTGTGTGTTATAAACGGAAAAATACGGTAATTTCAGGTGATTAGGGATGTTCTGTGTAAAAGATCTGTACTCTTTTACTGAAACATCCACATTTAACTTAAGTTAAACGGTTTTATGCCTCAGTGAGAGATCTCAAAGAAAATTAAGTTCATGTTTTTTTTAATCATAATATTGTTTAGTTTTGTCTAGATGGTACTGAAATAAAAAAAAATTCTAAGTGCTTAAGAATGGCAGCACACTTCAAATTACTGGTGATCCATGACCTAAATGGAAGAGGGGAAGCCCCAACTTCCAATTTTAAGGTGAAGCGCTATCCTTCATTTGAATCACTATCTTCTCCAACTCAAATACAAAATACAAACATGACTAAAAATTCTAGGCCAGAACAAATAAGGCTTAAATCCTGAACAAGGCACCTTTCCTTAACTCAGTGCTACTTACTGCCCAGCAGGCAGGATTGTGCTATAAGGTATTAAAGCACTTCCCAGAGATCCTTGCTAATTAAACAGGTTATTATAGCCTCAATTCATATTTTTGCATGTCTCAGCACTCATAAGACAAATGGCTACTATTTATGCAAACAAAAACAAAGAGAATCTTCCACAACATATGAGTACATTGCAAGATCAGTTTCTAATGCTTGATTATCATGATCATCTATGTGTTATTCCCTTAGATGGATTTCACACTAAAGTACAGTGATGGCCTGCTACACGCTTACCCCGCATGATGTCGAAATCGTTTAACGATGACATTTTTGCGATCGCTATTGCGATCACAAAATGATGGATCCTATGGGGGAAATCCGCATTACGTTGATTAGGAGCCTGCTTCGTGAACCGCTTGTTCGTTATACGATGATTTTTCCAGTTCCGCTAAATGGCTTCCCTCCACAAAATGGCTTCCCTCCCTTCTCAAAATGGCTATTTTCTGGAGGGAAGCTTTGCATTACAGCAATTTTGAACAGCTGATCGGCGGTTCTCTATGGGCAATCTTCACTGGACAATGAGGTATTTCCCCCATTGGAACGCATTGACCGGTTTTCAATGCATTCCAATGGATTTTCCCCCCCGCTTGACGATATCACTTAACAGCGATTTTTCTGGAACGGATTATCGTCGTCAAGCGGGGCACCACTGGGTATCTCATACTAAGGCAGACACATGACTACCATAAGGGAAAAAGAACTGCTTCAATAACACCACAAAAAGCAATTCCATAACAAAGCCAAAACAAATGCTGCCTCTAATTTGCATGGTACAAACCAAGGATCACACTGTCTCAGCACATGTAACACTAGTTCTTCTATGGATGAAGCTCAGAGACCATAAACTAAATTATATTATGTAATAAATTATTGTACGATGAACAAACTATTCCTTGAAATAAGCAGTACTTTTTGTTACATTAATGCAATTGGTCCTTACTGCGAATTCTCGGTTGCAATATCCTGCACAGGCATCTCGGGATCTCCAAGAACAGTTAGTATATGAAGAAACCTCTTGTATGTCAATGGAGGTGCTCCTCTATTTAGTTCCACAATCCTGTATAATAGAAGGTTACAGTATGAACAGAAACCACTTGCAAAAGAAAGCTAACACTGAGAACAGAATTTGACCACGGCAAAGAAACTAATTTCTCATCAAAATATGCTTAGGTCAATGAACAGTACATACAACTGCATAAATTGGTTAGGGGTTTGACAATGTCGCTCATATTTATAAAATCTTGGATAACATCTAGCTTCTGCAAAATTTTGACAGATTCAGTCAAGCTTATTCATTCTTCTAAAGGCTTATACATTCTCCAATTGCTGGAAGTTCAGAAAGTAAGAGTTGCTGAAATATTCAGCAAATGGATAAAAGCCAAATCATGCAACCCTGGTTTCTCAGTTGTTGCCATGATATGCACACCTGGCACATATGCAGCTCTTCATTTGGATGGTAACCATTGTGTATTACTGGTGCAAGAATAAAAGACACAAGCTCTATTCAGATGTTAAAAGTGAAAGCCGGAGAGGCTGTAACTGTGGTGGGAGACACGGGCACTCCCAGAAACATCACAGTCACCTCTCACTCCCATCTAGAAGTAAGGCAGCCCTTTCCCTGTTCACTGAAAAGAGCTGCAGAAGCATTTGTACCCGAGTTCAAACTGGATATCCCCACAACATTTCTGTGATTAGAGACCTGCCTTGTGAGAATTCTCAATTACAGGAGCACTGTAAGCATGTTCAGATAAACAAGCTTAGAAATGCCTCTGCAAATCTTCACAATGAATATGCAACAGTCCAATGAGGTGTACACAGAAGGGAAGGACTTGCCTGCATTCCCACAATACCACACATTTAGCCCTATATTTTTTCATGCTTAACACTTGAATAGGGCATGACTGAACTCCAAATAATTTACTGCAAATGAATGGTATCTACACATGGGGCAAATGGTCATGTGCATGGCACTCAGCCATACTGGCCCTCGGTCATTCGGCATAGGTATCTAATGCCAGCAGACATCTGCAGCTTGCTGTTGTGTTGGGCTTGAACTTATGGCTTCCAACAGCGTGCAAGGTACAACTACTTTACTGCAACTGGCTTAGTACGAACTAATAAGGAATTAAATATTTAGCCACTCATGAAAAAACATGATGCTTCCATCTTTGCTTCCATCTTCCCAATTATTTACTGTTAGCATCTGAAATAGTCATGGAGGTATTTTCACTTTGATTTTATATACTGTACATTACATACTGATGTTTTGGCCTGAACCAATGACTAATCATAGAGCGGCACAATGTTTAGAGTATGTTCCCAACAAAACATAAAGCTACATTTTAGTAAGCTTGTAGTCTAGGCATGTTTACTAATCCATCTTGTAAAATGAGATCAAAGCTACCACTTGTAGCCAGGACATGACAAAGTAAATTACACTTTGCTCAATGGGCCTTATTCCTAATTTTCCTAGTACATGTTTAGTACTGCAACCATAACAATGCAATTGTGGACATACATATTTGGAAGTATGGTCAGTTAATTCAGTGAGATTTATTCTCATCTTAGTGGGACTGCAATCTCAGTATATGAAAATTATTTACTTTTATGTCTAGGAATGGTAAGAAACAATTTAAAGCCTGACTCATAACAATGGTCTATTCTGCAGGAGAGAACAACTGAAACCCAAACTCAGTGGAATGAAATAGACGATGACAGGAGTTCTGTCTTCACACACTTAGCTGAGTCACAGTTGGCAAGTGGGGAGTGTGGTTTGCACTGGCAGATAGGAATTCATATATACTCTCAAAACACAAGGCATACACACACACATCTGTGACAAAGCCAGTATGGGCCCTGAGAGAGTCTGTATCACTCTGGGCCAATTCCATACCGTCTGACATCATATAGTGTGTGCCCCACCAATGAAAACACTTCAAATCCCATTTCTTTCCCCATAGCTTGAATAGTCCTTTCCATCTCTTTGTAAAATGGTTCAATGTCATCATCCAAAGTCACTTGGGTAATATTCCACTTTTGGACATACTCCCGCAATACAATTTCATAAGCTCCTTGAATAATCCATAGACAAGAGTTCAATTTCTTTAAGTTTGCCTGAAGATCTTCTAGTGATTGCAACAGGAAATGCCACCGTAAACTTCCCATTGCAATTGAAGATGTAACAAATTTTCTGTCCAGTATATAGACTGGATATACAATTTCAGAAGACTTTAATGCAGCTAGTAGAGTGGGGTTGTCATGTAGGCGGAGACCCTTCCGGAAAAGATGAATCGTTCGATGAGACATTCTGGGTTTTTATTTAAAACCTGATGGAAGAAAAATAATTTAGATATACATTAACTGGAAAACTGAAGTCTGAAAAACTGGTACCTTTATGGAAGAAGCTTAATCATACAGGAAGCCAGGTGTATTTAAGAGATAAGACTAGCAAAACAGTGCTGGATAGAAAGTAAAAACACATCTGTTCATGTTATAGCCCTAGCTGACACGCTACTAGTACAAAAAGGGGGGGAAAAGGTAGAGATTTCCTTTCTGTCTAGCGAAACTCACATTCCTTATGCCACTTGTACAGGAAATATATCTCCGCTTGTGCCTTTCCTTCCTCTTCTACTATACAGTATCCATTTCCCAAAGGCAATTAATTCACACCAAAGTATACTCATGCAGCAGAAAATTATAAAGCCATGTGATTTACAAACAATATCCTATGGAATTCTGGGGCCCCTTGGAATGTATTAGGATTTTCTTGATGAGAAGATCAACAGGTGAAGAGGTTTCCTGGAAAGTTCCCTCATCTGATTTCCCCTAGAGTAGACTTAAGGGATTCTGGACACATTGTATCCTGCACTTAGATTAACATGCACAACAGCCAAGGTCCACAAGCTCCTTGGCTGTTTTAAACTGGGCATGCATCTGTACAGATATGAGTAATTCAAATAACCCAGTGTGGTTTTGTTTTTTTGTTTTTTGCTATATTGGACAGAGAGCAAACAAGAGCTTCTTGTTTGTATTAGGTACTCAGCAACACTCATCCAGTAACAGGAAGCAACACCTTTCCCTTAACCATCCTGATTCTTCAAAAACGCCACACACCCCGAGACGCCTACGTGCAAAGGAGCTCGAAAAGCCACTGTATAAAAGCGTCCCGTGCAAAATGTTCTAGAGAGAGCAAAGATTCCCCTCAAAGCAGAAATGACTTAAATTCCTTCTCTATGCTGTCTGATATCGTCAATTATATCCCCCCAACTCTCAAGAGAGAGAAATGCAACGTGCTTTGTTGAATAACAAGAACGTTACGCACAAACATCGTGCATGAATTGACTTTTGAGAGACTGAACCGAATGGCACTGAGCGACCCGGGAACCCCCGCGCTTCTCAATGGGAAGGGTCCCTATTCTGGTCCTTCGGGAAAGTGCGGAGGCCAAAGCTTCCCACCAAGGAAAGCCCACAATACCCTCCCCTGCCGTTTCGACGGGCTCGAGGGGGTCCTATCTGGATACGCGAAGGTGCCGCGGGGGCAGCCATTGGGTGGTAACTAAGGCGACGGGGTGGGGGTGGGGGGCGGCCCATTCCTGCGGAGCCAACAGGGGCGAAGGGCGGCTCCTTTTCCCACCACGAGAGGGAAGGGAGGCGGACTCTCGCGCCCGCCGCGTTACCTGCTCCTCTCAGTCGCCGCGAAGGGGCCTTCCGGCCAGGCTGAGCTCCCAGGCGGCTTATTTCCGGCCGTCGCTTCCCGTTTGCGGGTTGCCGAGTGTGGGCAGGGGCGGCTGCTGAGCTTTCCTGCTGGGCACTGCACAAGAGTGCTGTGTGACTCTGTAAATCACAATTCCTAGGACAACCAGCTGCAAGTCCCTGCCTACTTTGGAGATAGGTGGAAACGTGCACCGAAAAGTCTAGGGCGACTTTTGTGTAAATATGCAACAGATTGGGTTTTTAGGTACGCCGAACTCGTTGGGAATTATTTCGGAGGAGGCACGTGTAGGATGTGGTGTGTATATGCAACTGACCTACCACCAGAGCCGGGCGTTGTCCCTTTTTCTGTAGCAGACCTCCTATGCTGGCAAGACATGAAACGGTGATTCCTGTTCCCCTCTTGTCTTTCTCCTCACCTCTTCATAAAGTTGCAGTGAAGAGAGACGATTAGCGGATATATCAGCATTTTAACTGCTCTTTGAAGGTACAATGAGACCTGCCAGAATACTTTTTTTAAAAAATTGGATTACACCAGTTGGATGACGGCATCTCTAAAGGGCTGAAGGTGTATGAGATGGCTCTTCCTGCAAATCACAGCATTGCCTTACAATACCAGAATCATCGTACCTGTCCTACAGGACAGAATATATATGGTTGGATGTTCCTCTGTCAGAAAACATTCTGCACAGTTAGAAAACCAGCACACAGGGGAGGGCACTTGATTTCTGACGTTTACCTCTATATACTGGGATTTTTAACTTGAGGAACAATTATCATGTGAACTTCCACTAGCAGTCTAAATTGTTACTTAAATTTGTGTAAGGTCTCATAGTGGAGAGGGTGTGGGTCTTTTATTGCATTTGTTCCTGGGCTGCTAATATTTTTAACAAACCTATCAGATAAGCTAATTTTTAGTATGAAAACTATGGAGCATCTTTGAAGTGTTTACCAAGTGTGTTCATGTATTGCAGGAAATTATCTTGGGTGACATGTTTGCTTGACATTAGTATAAGTAGGTTTTAGCTTCCGTAGAAGTTAAAACAACAGTCAGATGGTACCTTAAAGTCTGAAATATTTATTGTGAGATAAGCTTATATGAAATGTTAACAAAATCAAAATAGTATCATCCAGGTGATGGCTGTAACCAGCGAGGCCAAAAGAAAATGAAAGGCAAAAAGACTGACAGTGTAAGCAGTTACAACTTCAACCCACAAATGCATAATTTCATTTCGCTGCTTTTAGAGCCAAATTAGTTGTAGGCTATTTGCCCCCAAATAACTCTGTAGCAAATTTTCTTTATAGTACAGATATCCAGAACAGAACAACAAGCAGATGAGTAAACATTTTTCAGTTGACATTTTGAACCACCACTAGAGAAAAAGTGGCTTATGTACAATGTAAACATGATCTTAGTTCCATGTGGCCTTATAAGTTCATTTAATAGAAACTCTAGGCAAATTGTGCAACAGTGATAGAGAACTTATCTTTTGTGCATTAGAACATAGTTTAAACATAGATCATACAACATAAACGTTTACCTAGTATTGTCAAATGGCTTAGTGTGGTGATTATTTTAAAAAGTGTCATCTGTGTTAGCCATTTAATTGAAGAAAATGTTTTCTGACATGTTGCTTACCTCATGGAAAAATGTGTAATAATAAATACACGATGAATCAAATTATATTGAGACTGTTGACTGGGAAGACAGGCTCCCTCCTAAGCCATGAGAATATAGTCTTAAGCATGTTGATTTGGGGAGAGGCTCTAATCATTTGGGAAGAAATGACATAGGAGGAGCAGCTCAGGAAAGGACATAGCATAGAGGGGCGGAAATGAAAGGCAGCCCCTATGGGAGGAGAAGGGGAATGTAGTGAAGGATGTAAAAGAAGGGGGAAAGGCAAGAAAACAGGTATAGGTGATGAATGGAACAGAGGAGGGGAGGTCTGGAAAGACTCTGTAGAAGAGTAAGTGGCAGATGCCAATCTAGTTGAAATAGAGGTGCTCTAAACACCTCAAGGATTTGGAGAAGATATTCAAGCGAGACCCATGGAACAGGGAACTGGCATTGTTTAAAATGCTACGAAGGTGGTAGCGGAAATGAGATCAATTCAACCCCTTAAAAACCCTCTTATTGGGGAGAATAGGAGAGACTTGAGAGCAGGCGCTGAGCACAAGAAATTTTTCCCCAAGAGAGGAGTGAGAGAGCAGTATACCTTGACACAAGGGTGGGGCTGCCGAAATCTCCATACCCCAGGAAGTTCAACAGGGAAGAGAGGGGAGCTGATTATCTGTATTCAGTGGTGTTTTTATAAGCCCTCTCTATTACAGCACATCCTGCTTGGCATATGTGAAGCCACTTTGTATCCCAAGGGAAATCAGGGAGACTCAACATTGACTTTTGCTAAGATGAAGACACCCAGATCAGATTAACTGTTACAAAAAGTATGTTGATGGCCATTCATTGTTACAAGTTGATAAAGTTAGCAACTCAAAAAGTTGTTCAATAAAAGCCATTGTTTTGCATACTACTGATTCCTGCATCATAGACATAAATATAGGTGAAAAAGACCTTACAGTCATAGCTGTCAGAAGAGGGAATTACATATATACATCAGTTCTAGCCATGAAACCTTGTGGAAGAGTATCTGGAGACTTATGTTTTAATGTGTATCTTTTAGAACATTTTTGTTGTATCTACCAAGTTTTATATAAACTTATATAAAGTTTGTATAATCCTTTGTATCAGAGGATACAAAGATTTTTAAAGGACTGTGGCAATAGACATCTTGTCTGCTATGAACTAAGCACACTCATAATGTTTGAACTTCCCTCTCTCCGCACATGATTACTGAATTCCAAACACCTTTTTTAAAACAGTGTAAATTTACAGGCCTCCTTCTTCTATAGCAAGACCATATGTGTAAAGTAAGGGCTGGGCTGATTGGCTCACTTTGGTCAAGTTAGAGAGCTTATAGCCAGGTTAATGACTGTATAGGATTTGCATCAGCCCAGCCAAGTTTGTATGTGTGAAATTGTAAGTGGAATGCTTTGTTGATTGGTCTTGAACATTAAGAAAATGTTCAATTGCTGGCAAATGTTAGGGAAAAAACTGAGAACATGGCCAAACAGCGCAAAAAACCTACAACCATCTAATCATGAATCCAACAGGGCTACTCAGATAAGTATGTACTGTATTGAGTACCCATTGAGTAAATCCCATTGCATGCAGCAGGTCAGGACTGGGCTTGCATGCAGGTCCCCATGCGCTTCTCTTGGTGGTTTCTGTGGGCTATCAAATTGCTTTTGCTGGTACAGGGGAATCCAGAGGAGGCTTTTCTCTCAATCCTGCCACCTTCTCTGTTGCTGCTCCCAGACTTTAGAACTCACTTCCACGAGAGGCTAGGCTGGCCCCATCTTTCCTGTCCTTCCGCAAGCAGACAAAGACCTTTCACTTCAGGCAAGCCTTTCCCTTACTGACTGGCTGCCTGAGTGATGGTATCTATTTAATCCTTTTGTATTTGTATACTCACCATTGTTAGCATTAAATACTGTTTTTTAATGATATAAGCCACTTTGGGTCCTTTTTTTAAGGAGAAAGGTGGGGTACAAAAAAAATCTTAAATGAATAAATAAACAGATAATTAACTCCGGGATAATACCCAGTTGTATCAACATTGGTAAGGAAACCAAGAAGAAAACCAGCTCCAGTCTTGTGTACCGGAAATGCGGATAGGGATCACGTTAGGGCTGAAGTCCCGCGGGCGCCGCTCAATGGGTTTGAGGTTTGGGAGGATGCGACTCATACAACCGACAAACCAATTGCCATTAAGTCCGATTTTGAAGAGCGTTTGATCCGCCCAATCAGACTGCTCGGAAAGAGGCGCGCCGCGGCGAATGGGCTTTGAACGAGCAGCGCGGTTTCTTGGGTGACATTTCGGCTGGGCGCTTTTCGGGGGACCCGGGAGGCGAGGCGAAGGAGTGTGGCGGCGTCTGCGTCTCGGCCTTCGGGTGACCCCCCCAACTTCTGCAGAGCGGCCGGCCAACCTCCTCTTGAAGTGGGTCTTCTCTGTTAGAGAGGCGCCAGTTCTCAGAGTAGTTCAGCGGGAACTGGGGTGGGCGCGAGGAAGGCTTGCGGGCTGTCTTTGCAAAAAAAAGGACGCTTCTCTGGTGCGACGCCGGTCTTTGCAGACCAGCTTCAGATCCTCCTGGATTCGGGTGGGTCGCAGCCTCCCCAGCCCTTGCCTGCAGGGCGAGGAGAGAAATCACAAGCCTAAAACTTTGGAAAGTTGCCCCCCACCCAACCCCTGCTCTCTGCAGAGGACCAACTTAGGAGCACCCCAAGCAGGAAGCGGTTTTTGTTTTTGCGTCCCCCCTCCCTTGCCATCAGTACTAAGGCTCACCTTCTTGCGCTCACCCTTCCATGAAAGGAAAGGAGCTTGCAAGGTCATCCAGCCACCGAGGGTCACATTTTGGAAGGAAGGGTGACTGGAGGTCTTAATAACATACACCATCACCACCCACGCCTCGGTTTATATAAACAGTAAATAAGAGACCTATGGCAGCAGCTAATTTGGGGAGGCAGGACCCCCTTAATAATTTAGGCATGTTTAATAGTCTGGGATGTTTATTTTAGTAGTTGTAAACAAAAAAAAAAATCACCAATCAGACCTAGTGCCCTTTTTTTATAGTAGAAAAAGGACAATTCATTTCTTGACCCTTATCATAAAAGAGGCACATTTTTTCCTTCACAGAAGGTTTTAAAATTCATTAAACTGCTTTTCTAGATCCTGGAACCTGAGAGAGAAGAAGTCATTTTGATACTGTTTGGAGCTGTTCTCCTTTGAACAAGTGAATCTCCAGAGTTCTGCTGTTCTGAAGGAGTGCTGCATTGCCTACCAGTAGATCCTATACGTACTGTATTTAGTGATCCTGGTAAGATTGTTGTATGTAAGTTACAAAATGTTTCACTATTACTCCAATTTATCATTGCTTCTATGTATAGAGCTACTTCTGACTTACTAAAACAATTTAGAATTATTTTGAGTAGAACTAGACCCAGCTGGCAATAATAAAGGAAAATTGTAATTCATTTTACACATTCTGTACTCCCTGCTGTAAAGCTTAGGGAGTTATTTAGATGATTCTGCTATTACTGCACTTCTAGTAGGCAATTCATGATTGAAAGATGATATGTGATTATTGAAAAGGGTCAAGATTTTTAAAGGGTTGATTTTTCTCATGTTGCAGTGCAATGCAAAGGGCTTCACGGCTCAAGAGGGAGCTGCACCTACTGATGACAGAGCCACCACCAGGTATTACTTGTTGGCAGAATGAAAGTCGCATTGATCTTCTTCAAGCACGTATGTATCTTTCTGGATTTGATATTTCTTTATCTTCAATTGACTTTTATTTTGATTTTAATTGTGTTAGCTAACAATGTTTGACCTATTGTAGGGAAGGGCAAACGGCTCTTCTTTAAATATGGTTCGACTGCAGCTCTCAGGTCTGCTGACTGACTGTCTTAACTAGGTTTAATGAGACTTGCAATACAACCTTTGGAGGCCTGCATTTTGCTCACATGTGGCCTGTTATCATCACTGAATAAAAGTACACGTTTACTTTTGCTATTCTCCCAACCCATGCAAATCATTTCATTTTGACTGTTTTTTTTTCAATTTTCTATCTTCTAAACAAGCACCTATATGAAATAGTTTCTTTAACAAACAAAGCCTTCAGGTTTGGAACTAAATAACTTTTTTACAATTTAGGGCAAATATTGTAGTTCTGCATGTACATTGAGTTAAGAGACTTTTTTTTCTTTGTGCTTTACCTGTACATGTAGGAATCACTGGTTGAAAACAAAGCCTTTAATCACAGGCACACTTGGGTGTTTTTTTTTTAAGAAGTAGCTGTGTTGGTTTGTGCAAGCCTATCAGATTAAAAAAACAAAAACAAAAAGCAAGGCAATGCTGCAGATCCTTAAAGATTAAGTGCTAACTTTTAATATGAGCTATCATGGATCAAGTCAGCTTCCGTAGACACAAGAGTGAGACTATAGGACTGTCATATTTATACATAAGCATGGAAGATTACATCAGCTTCCAACTTCTAGGTAATTTGACTTTAATTTGGCTTCAATTGGTGTTACCCATGAGTAGACCAAATTTATTCCCGGTTCTCTGATGGGGACTCACTATTACCCTTTTTCTGGCCAAATAGGAACTTTAACTTTTAAAAGAAGGCAGTGGAGATGGGGGTAAATACAAATTATTTGTCAGCCCTTTGTTTAAGAAAATGGGAGGTAAAATCCAACCAGTGGCCAACAGGGGCAGAGTTTGAAACCCCAAACTCCATATTGTTTTGCTTTTTAACTCTCCTTTGAGGATCAAATGGGCACAGACAACTGCCAAAACATTTTGGGATTCAAATACAGTATGTGCGTTGTCCATAATATTTTGGTGCACAGATCGAGGAAGGCAGATTTATGTTGAAAGCTAGCTGTTCGTTCAGTTTTTTTAGTGGTCCAATAAAGTATCACCTGTCCTCACCTTTGTATTGCACAACAACCATATGGGTCTGATCTGTTTTTTCATATTTGTACATGGCTCCATGTATAAATAGAGGGGATAAAGATAATGAACAAAGTGTCAATGGTTCGTTAGTAATGAAATAGACTGTCAGCCCTGAATAATTTCAGTTATCAATCTATAAGGTAAAAATAGCATAGTTGACACAGGTAGCAAATTGGAAATCAGTGTAGGATTTCCCACTTGGTAATGACTCAAGAACCCTTGATAGATATTCAGTCCTTGTAAATGAGTTTCTATATACAGTATACTTTATTTCAACTGTTTCTCTTCAAGTCTTGTAGGTTTTCCCCCAAAATCTTACTTGCAGATCACTCAAGGGGTGACCAGAGCTATTGAAATGTTCTGAAACAGGTTTCTGCATGCTGTAATTCCTGATGTCAGATTTATGTCAGTTAATTCTTTTGCAGTAGAGATTGTCCCATTTGTCCTCTGTAGAACGCAGAAAGGCATTGTTGGCAAAGAATGGTGTAGGTCATATTTACAGAGGAACAAGTCAACAGCCTCTAATGTTGTATGTGACATTGCTCCTCTGGGTCAGTCTTGCAGTAGGATGCTTTTGAGCATTCATCTTCCCCAGTTAATTTATTCTTTAACCATATTGAGTGGGTAGTAAAGTCTGAGAAATACCTTTTGTAGATCCATGATTCTGGAGTCTCTGTTTTATGGTTCCAAGGTGATGTGGAAAAAATGTGGACTTGTATTTAGTCAGTAGATTTTGTGATGTGCTCCAGATGGAAGCTGAAGGTATGTAAGTATGTATATTGGTTGGTGGGATCTGTTCAACATTCAGAGTAACATAGACAGGAAAGGATTGTAAGTGTTTACATTTTTCCAGAAGTAAGGGCTGGTAGTTAAGAGTAGAATGTTGTCCTGGTTTGACATAAACGGTAAATAGCTGTTCTGCAAGACTGATATAATCATTCATATTCCTACTTTGAAAATTATATTGTGAATTTCAGGTACTTGGAGAAACAAAAAAAACCCACACAAAATAACGAATTTAGTAGACGGCCCTCAAACATCTTCTTGTATCTGAAGATGTGGATTGCCATCCACGAAAGCTCATACTGAAATAAATTTAAGCATCAAACATGCTACAGTACTTTTGTTGTTGATTTTGTTTCATTCTGGTTTTTGTTGTTGCTGTTGTAGAAACAAGCTAACATGACTATCTCTCTGAAAACAACATACTGTATTGCTTACTGTGTCACTTCTGATACTTAATGTCTAAAGCAGGGATAGGTAACTTCAGAAATTCCAGGAGCCAAGTTTCTGCCCCCAGGACTCACTATAGATCAGATCAGACCTGAAAATGTAAAATATGTCATTTTAGTCTCTAGAATTCCATTTCTCATTTTGGAGTTTTGCTTTGTTTTAGAGGTGTTTGGAAGTGCCTGCATCTTCCCCCACCCCCTTTTTTTTAAGCAAAAGGGGGAATTTTTCCCCTCTACACACTCAGTTTTTTCTAGTTGGAGGACTAGGCGCTCAAAAAAAAAAAAAAAAAAAAGGCTAGGAATGTGCATGTAACTTCTGATTCCACCTTTGATATTCATCTTAAATTTTGAATATTTATGTCCAGCCTCCTTTAGACAATGTAATCACAAAGCAGATTCCAAAACAGTAATAAAAACAGACAATACATATTAACACAAACAAACAAAAAGGATTAAAAGCCAGGTAAAATCAGTAAGTCTCATTGACTACGCAAAAGCCTTTGACTGTGTGGACCACAGCAAACTATGGCAAGTTCCTAAAGAAATGGAAGTGCCTGACCACTTTATCTCTCTCCTGAGAAATCTATATGTGGGACAGGAAGCAACAGTTAGAACTGGATATGGAACAACTGATTGGTTCAAAATTGGGAAAGGAGTACGACAAGGCTATATATTGTCCCCTGGCTTATTTAATTTATATGCAGAATACATCATGCGAAAGGCTGGACTGGAGGAATCCCAAGCCGGAATTAAGATTGCTGGAAGAAATACTGTATCAGATGTACAGATGATACCACTTTGATGGCAGAAAGTGAGGAGCACAAAAAATGATCTGAAGCTCAACATCAAAAAAAACTTAAGGTCATGGCCACTGGTCCCATCACCTCCTGGCAAATACTGTAGAAGGGAAAGAAATTGAGGCAGTGACAGATTTTACTTTCCTGGGCTCCATGATCACTGCAGATGGTGACAACAGCCACAAAATTAAAAGATGCCTGCTTCTTGGGAGGAAAGCAATGTCAAACCTAGAAATCATCTTAAAAACCATCCCTTTGCCGACAAAGGTCCACATAGTCAAAGCGATGGTTTTTCCAGTAGCAATGTATGGAAGTGAGAGCTGGACCATAAACAAGGCTGAACACCGAAGAATTGATGCTTTTGAATTATGGTGCTGGAGGAGACTCTTGAGAGTCCCCTGGACTGCAAGGAGATAAAATGCTTAATATGGGGGGGGGGGCAGTTTCAGTCAGAAACTCGTTTCGTGTTTGCCCATGTGGTCGTCTATGCTTATAAAGAAGCAGATCTGTTCCGATTAGAGTCATTGTTTCATTCCAAAGCTAAATGGTAACTCTGGAGAATAATTACCACCCTTGCTGGAATTCTTCTTTTGTTCTTGTTCTGCCAGGTTTCTTGGATGGGTCTGTTTTTAAAAGGTTGTAAAATATTATTATTATGGTTCTTGTGACCAGACTGTAAAATCTTGAAGTAACTACTTCAGTTATCCCAAGGGGGCAGTGTTGACCCATATTTTCTGTCATTTTCTTAGAAATTCTGGGTTCTGCAAATACACCTTATGAAAGAGGGGTTTTTGATTTGGAGGTTGTTGTACCTGAAAGGTAAGCTATGCTTTTAAAAATCTTTGATATAAAACTTTACTTAGCAAAGATGGGCACAAAATGGAAACGTGATCATGTAGAAAGGCGGAGAGTATACTGCAGATGATTAGAGGATTGGAATGAAAATCATAATGTTATCAACATTTAGTTTCTTCCTCTAGATTTTAGGTTGCATTCTTTCTCAGATGGCATGGGAATAGGGATCTGTACATGTTAACTTGTGGAGCACTTTATACTCTTTCAAATAAGAGAAATATGTGTGTAACAGGTATCCATTCGAACCTCCGAAAATACGTTTTCTAACCCCAATCTACCATCCCAACATTGACTCAGCAGGAAGAATCTGCTTGGATGTGCTCAGATTGCCACCTAAGGTAATGAATTGGCTTTCTTTACAATAATCAATGACAACAGCAGTAGGTACCGATGGCTGGGTCTGGAAAATGTGACTGTTGCCGTGTGTATTGGTACAAAGATTTCTAGCTAGTATTGCCCTGCTGAGATGACTGGATGGAAGCTAGAAACTTGTTTGGGCTGGGATTCTCAGAAGCTTTTTAAAAATCGTAGTTGGATTTTTGTGGTTAGTTTGTGTTCAGGAACAGTTTTGTAGCCTGTTTTTCTCACTGTACATACTAATAATAGAAAACTCAGATGATAGGTACCGACTGGATTACAACCCAAAAGGGGACACCATGATACAAGAGGAAGTATCAGAATGCCTAAGGAAGATAGATTTGTATCAGTACACAATATATTTGGAAAGAGACAGGGAGAGAAAACCACCCTACTAAGTCCTACTTCCCCGGCTGAGGAAGGCGGGGCGCCCCTGTGCTCACGCACATGCACAAACAAGCACGCACACTCTCTTGCAGAGCGGGCTGCTGCCCGCATGAGCACTGCACCACCATTTGCGCATGCGCGCAGGCACATGTGGGCCTGCACAAAGCGCACGGTGCCATTTGCGCATGTGCACAACCGCTCATGTGAATGCACAAACAGCAGCACATGCTTATGCAGGCCCGCACACACCCACGCACATGTGCAAATGGCGGCGCGGAGCACGTGTGCAGTTACAAACGGGCGGTGCAGGGGTGAGTGCGCATGGGGGCAGGGGGACGTCTCTCTCGGAGGCCTGGTCTGGCCCAGGCCAGGGACTGGGACCGGACCGGGGGTTGGGGATCGCTGGCCTAGACAACTCCAGAGAAATAAGGCACATTTCTTTTCATGTCTAGCATTTCCCTTAAAACTTTTTTCCTGCTTTTTCTATGAAGGGTGCATGGAGGCCATCCCTGAATATTGCCACCTTGCTGACCTCTATACAGCTGCTTATGAATGAACCCAATCCGGATGACCCACTCATGGCTGACATAGTAAGTGTTCTTTCCTTATTTGCTGGGATTCTGAGATAGATTTTTGAAATTATTTATTTACTTAATCATTCCATTTTTATATTGCCCGATTAGTGCAAGGCACTAATCTGTGTAGTTAACAAAGAGATAAAGCAAATACAGTCATATAACAATAAAGGTAAATAATAATCAAAATAGAAAAGAATAAGAACACAGTAAGTAGTAAAAAAAAGCATAAAAGGATCATTTAATTAAATTAAACTAGGCCTTCCTTACTAGGAAAATTAATTACAAGTAACTAGTTAATTTCTAGTCAACCCTGAGTGCTCACTGGAAGGACAGATCCTGAAGCTGAGGCTCCAATACTTTGACCATCTCATAAGAAGAGAAGATTCCCTGGAAAAGACCCTGATGTTGGGGAAGTGTGAAGGCAAGAGGAGAAGCAGACGACAGAGGACGAGATGGTTGGATAGTGTCACCGAAGCTACCAACATGAATTTGACCAAACTCTGGGAGGCAGTGGAAGACTGGAATGCCTGGCATGCTCTGGTCCATGGGGTCACAAAGAGTTGGACACGATTTAATGACTAAACAACAACAATATATCCTTGTTTGAACTATGAGGAGTTACATTGCACTCTAGTTTCTTCATATCCACTTGATGCACATTTATTATAAGCAGAAAATTAATCCGTTTAGTTTCTAGTGGTACACCTTAGGAAAAATCTTGGTCATAGTCAGGTGGAATTACAGACCGAAATTGCTTTGTTAAGAACAAAGTAAATACTTCCCATCTGTGCTTCAGATTTGTTTACTTAGCAACCAATACAGTAAGCAGAATATTAGACCCTTTTTTCAAAGATCTGTCTTGTCCTAAGCACCTAGTATAGTTAAGAAGTCTTCCATGTCTTCTTGTAAAGCTATCTTAAAAATGACTGATATTTGTTCTTGAGCCCATAATTATTCTTGTCTCTCGCTTTTTTTATTACTATTATGTCTAGTCCTCAGAGTATAAATATGACAAGCAAGCATTCCTCAGAAATGCTAGACAATGGACAGAGAAATATGCAACCCAGACAACAATGGTAAGAAAAATGCATCACTTCTATTATGGTGGAATGGAGGGTGGGTTAATCTTCACATGTGCAGTCTTGCTTTGCTCAATGAAATATTTTAGATCTGTGTCACTTAATTGCCTATCTACCTATAATTGTGCTTCTGGAATGGGAATACGGTGAATGTGCCATAATACTCAAATTATCTGCAAGTTATCCCTTCTGAGATACCCTTCTTTTCTCGCAAGCTGAAGTTTCTTTTTTTCTTTTCCTGGCCATTATGCCGTAGTTCAAAATGTCAAGGAAGATCTCTGTATTTTTCAACCCAGGTCGTATAGTATTTGTTTACTGGTCTAATGAGTTCCCTCTGCAATGTTTCTTTATGAGATCTTGTCTACACGTGCTGTAAAACGAGGTAGTAGAATCCTGAGGTTGTAGAGTAGGTCTGAACTGCTGGCCGGGAATATCATTTTTTGAACCCTCCCTTGAAAACTCCTTACTAATTAAAACAGTAATTTATGTCACCTTGTTAATGTTCTGCTGAAAGTGCAGGCCAGACCAACCTGTAATTATGACCCATTCCAACATACCCTCTTATTTTCAGCCCCGCTGGACGGGGCTCCACCTCTCCCACGTGCAACTTCGCCCCTGCGTGTGCTGAGTCTGGAACCAGTTCCGTCCCAACCAGAACCTAATGTGATTGCTGCACAGAGGAGGAAGACAGCTGTGCACAGGGAAACAGAGACGCATGCCCATCTTAACGGGAACCTTGACCCATTCTGTCATCAGCCTTCTGACTGTATCTAGGATAGAAGAATAAGTTTTCCTATATATCAAAAACGTGAAGTCCCAATATCTTAGTCATAGTACCTGCTCACAAACAAAAAATATGTAAAACGGCCAGATCAGGATATTGATAAACACAAGTACCCAGCTTGCTGGGAGAGGGGGCAGTGTATAGCCTGCATAATAAAATTGTGAACTGCCCAGAGAGTGCTTTAAATGCTATGCGTTGGTATATAAGTAACATACTTTATAAGAGATCTGGGCCTAGGTTTAGGAGCAAAGAAAGCAGGAACAACTCCAGAAAAACAAGATTGGATATGACAGGGATGTAATTGATTGTAAAAAAAGGACCTTACTGTACTCTTCATTTAGCACATTCTTATCCTAAGGAAGTCGGGAAGCAGTTCTTTACACAGTTTAGCACTAATGATGTATATAAATTCAGATTAGCAGTATCAGGATTATTCTGTGGCAACTTCAGTGTGGTGTATTCAAATAAATCTAATGTAATATTCAATAATCAATGGTTGCAGATCTTGGAAAAGATACTTTTTGGACTGCAACTCAGTCCCTTAGCCAGCATAGCCAATACATAGTCCAAAGCATTATGCTTTCTTTGTTGTTCTTTAGTCATTAAGTCATGTCTGACTCTTTGTGACCCCATGGACCAGAGCACGCCAGGCCCTCCTGTCTTCCACTGCCTCCTGGAGTTGGGTCAAATTCATGTTGGTCGCTTCAATGACACTGTCCATCCATCTCATCCTCTGTCTGCTTCTCCTCTTGCCTTTACTCTTCTCCAACATCAGGGTCTTTTCCATGGAGTCTTCTCTTCTCATTAGATGGCCCAAAGTATTGGAGCCTCAGCTTCAGGATCTGTCCTTCCAGTGAGCACTCAGGGTTGATTTCCTTCAGAACGGATAGGTTTTATTTCCTTGCAGTCCAGGGGACTCTCAAGAGTCTCCTCCAGCACCACAATTCAAAAGCATCAATTTTTCCGCAGTCAGCCTCCTTTATGGTCCAGCTCTCACTTTCAGACATCACTACTGGAAAAACCATAGCTTTGATAATGCAGACCTTTGTTGGCAAGGTGATGTCTCTGCTTTTTAAGATGCTTTCTGGGGTTATGCTTTCTAAAGGTAAAAGGTAAAGGTTCCCCTTGACAATTGTTGTCCAGTCGTGTCCGAGTCTAGGGGGCGGTGCTCATCCCCGTTTCCAAGCCATAGAGCCAGCGTTTTGTCCAAAGACAATCTTCCGTGGTCACATGGCCAGTGCGACTTAGACATCTACTCATGATCAAATATCTAGCAAACACTGATGAAAAGAATGCTGCGATTATGCAACTGAAACACTAGGGGTCACCTGGCTCTTAAGTAAGCCATTTCCTTCAGTAGTTATCATTTCTTCTCTGCTGATAGAAGAGATATGAAGATGAAACTTAAAAACTTGTTGCTTGATGGCATAACTATACAAATAATGTTAAACATTTCTGGCTCTCTGTTAACGTCTGTAGAAAGCATTCTTCATTTCTGTTTGGTCGGTGGTAACTCTGCATTATCCTGAACTTGTTCTCTAAGCATTCCTTAAAAGAATTGGTGTATTTGTGGTGAGGATGTAAATCCTCACAGGCACATGTGCAGAAGTGCAATATTCTCCTCTTGACCAATTTGGATGGCAAGGAATTTCCTAAGGCTTTTGATAATGTTCTCACGTCATATCCTTGCTCTATTCTATGTGCTTTGCTTCTCAAAAGGAGGGAGAATTAGAGGCTCTTGGTTAGAATTGGGGGGGCTCTCATTGGAATTCAAAGCTCCTTGTCAGGGTTCTGCCATGTTGAGGCAGCTAAATTTGAAGTTTAGAGAATATTTTTCTATCCCTAATCTGTGATAAAGATAAATGCAAAGGATACAAATACGGCCTGCAGCACTTTGCAGATGTTACGTAGAAGGAGTTCCTGACAAGGGTTGTTTTAGCTCCCAGAACAAACATGTTGTGGAAAAATGAGGGAGAAAAGTGATGTTGTTGGGTCACTGAGCCAGGTTAACGGTAAAGTAATTAAGAACCAAGAGAATGTTGGATGGGAGGCAAGAACATGGGGTCAGGTGGGGAAGGGATTAGTTGTTCTCTGCCTGCACAGAAGAGCATGACTCCTGAAATTCTGAGCACCTGTGAGATGTGAATGAACGCCCTATTTCTTTGAGTGAAATGTGAGTGCAGAAACCAAATGCATTTCCCTCTGTCAGTAGTACCTTCTCTTATGTGATTTCTAGGTCTTGGAAACTCCAGATGACGTGAACCACCAAAGTGAGACCAACCCATCCAAACTTTCTGATGTTTCCCAGAAAAGGAAAGGAAGCAGTGCTGGTGGGTCATCCAAAAAAGTTTGCTCAGATACATAGAGGATTTGCTGCTGTACAGTATCCCATTCTCTGTCAGTATTTGTTTTTAGTGCTACTTTCCATCTCTTAAATAAGTTTGATGTAATTAATGTACTGTTTACTCATGATGTAATGCCTCTGCAGCTGTCAATGATCTTATTATAGTGTCCAGTATGTTGGCGTCTGTTCTTAAAAACACATTGCTTTACTTCTCTGGCATATCCACATTCTTCAGGGCATTTTCTCTTTTATTTTATTTTATGCTGGATTCCCTATCTTTTGCTGTAGTTATGCTCATTTTTAAAAAACAATAAAGGCAAGAATGAATACATAATATTTGATTTCCCTTTGACTAATATTTATAAATACTTGGCAAATCTATTGCTTCTGGCAGGAAAAGGTACTAGCTTCAGCTTTTACATGCACATTTAAGGAATAGTGCATAATATTTTAGGCATCTGTCTTTCCTCTTTTCGGTGCTTTCACATTATGTCTTCAGCAGGTTGAGTGTGAGTCTGAAGGACCTGCAGTTTCAAGGTAGATCCCATGCTTTTAAGTTCCATCCCTAGTTAAAAAGATTTTCCAATACAGTCGTGCCTCGACTTACGAACTTAATCCATTCCAGAAGATGATCGTAACTTGAAATGGTCGTAAATCGAAGCACCATTTCCCATAGGAATGAATTGAAATCCCATTAATCCGTTCCGGGGGGGGGGAATCACCAAAAAGAGCACACCAACATTATAGAGCCCCATTGGAACACGCTGGGGCCAGGAAAAAAAACCACCATCACCACCCCAAAAAACCCTCAGCAAGCCCCATTGGAATGCGCTGGAGCCGGAAAAAACACACAGCAAAAAACAAAACAACACAGCAAGCCCCATCGGAATGTCCTGGGGCAAAAAAAACACACCCCAAAACAACAACACTGCAAGCCCCATTGGAACACACTGGGGCCGAAAAAAACACACACACCAAAAAACAAAAAAAATCACAGTACAGAAACATAACTGCCCCCAGCCCAAACTCACAATGCAAAACCCTGTATGTACTCACTCAGAAACAGAGAGTAGCACCAGGCAGTCTAAAGCCTCCTCGGAACGCACACACTCTAACTGTTGGAGCGAAAGAGCTACAAAGAAGTAGCCTCTTTGCCAACCAACGTTTAGCAATTTAAATTCGCCACCTTTCCCCCCACCTCTTTTCTGATCATAACTCAAAACTCCGGTCACAAGTTGAAACAAAATTTTGCGGCTGGAGCTGGTCATAATTCAAATTGGTTGTAAGGACATTTGTAAATCGAGGCACCACTGTAGTAGGTTGTGCTGAGACTTCAGAAAGTTTGGAAATACAGACTTTGAGCTTGACGCTGCAATGAGACAGCAGGACAGAGCTCCGTCCCCTGGGCAGAATTCTGACCAGTTTGGGACCTCCCAGGGGGTTAAAACCACCCCAAAGAGGTGGTGAAATGGGGAAGACGCCTGTTGATCTCGTGGGCAATGGGGGTTACCCCTGTTTGATCTGGGAAACTCCCCAATCAACCAGCGCGCGGAAATAAGCAGCTGAAAAGCTCACCTGCAAGTCGTCAGCAGCCGGCAATAGGGAAGTGATAAACTAACTAATTAACATCATTATCATTGGATAAGAAATATTTACAGTGGTGCCTCGCATAGCGACGATAATCAGTGCAGCAAAAATCACTGCAAAGCAATTTCGTCGCTATGCGATTTGAAAAAGCCCATAGGAATGCATTGAAACCCCTTAGATGAAGAAATTGCTTGACGATTACTAAACGTTCACTGAATGGGCTTTTTTCGCTTAACGTTGATCGGTTCCCTGCTTCGGGAACCGATTTTTCGCTTAACGACGATCAAAAACAGCTGATCATTGGGTTTCAAAATGGCCGCCCGCTGTGCAAAATGGCTCCCTGCTGTGCTTTAGGATGGATTCCTCGCATTACAGGCACCGGAAAATGGCCGCCCTTTGGAGGATCTTCGCTGGATGCTGAGGTATTTCGCCCATTGGAACGCATTGAACCGGTTTTCAATGCATTTCAATGGGCTTTTTCATTTTGCTTGACTAGGATTTCGCTTAACAGCGATTTGAACGGAACAAATTATCCTCATCAAGTGAGGCACCACTGTATTCACAGGAATAAACTGATTTACTATTGGACTATATATTCATTAGTCAATGTTATGTTTCATAGCTCTGCCTGCACAACAGGAATTGAATCATTTCTAGGGTCCGTGTGACTTGAGGCACCTGCTCAGCTTCTGCACTAGTCAAAACTTCCAAACTACCTTCAGGAGCTTCACATGCTCTTAGGTTCTGGCTGGTGGAAGGTATTATTGGGAGTAGTTCATCCCTCAGGTAAAAAGTAGTTCCTGCCATCCCTACTTTGAATGGTTGAGGGATTGTCTTTTCCTATTGGCTCCTAGCTTGTGAATCTGATCTCCCCCCACCCCCCAAATCCTTCACAATCTTCTTATGTAGACTTTCTTCTGCTAGTAAAACAAATACATTTGATTTCAGAACACATATTCAGAACTATAAGGAAGTTCTTTGTTGTTTTGTTTTGCTAAAAGGAAGCTCCCCCAGGGCTACTTTGAAGTGGATAATGTGGTGGTCTTCACTGTTTCCCTAAAGTCAGGGCTCTTCCTTCAACATTTAGCCTGCATGCACAGGGAAGATATACAGAAGCACAGAATAGCAGCTTCAGGCAATTTATTGTAGGCCATGGGAGAAAAAGCTCTTAACACTTCCTAGAACATTATCACTAAGCACCTCCACGGGTGCTTGGCAAAGAAAAAACTTAGCAAGTGCTTATTTGTGGAACGCCGATATCATGTTTGCTTTGGCATCAGATTTGCTGCTTGTAACTATGCCTTGCATTTTAAAAACAATTTTAGTTTCCGTGTTTCTTATTGCAGTGCTATATCTTTTGCATGTTGCCTCCCCTGTTGGTTTGCAATGGCATCTGATATGTCTGACATATTGGGTGGATGCCAGTGTAAAAGGTACAAAAGTCTGCTTGTGCACGGGCATTTTGTCCCTCTCTCCTGCCTGTGCAGCTCCTCATTCTATCTTAAAAACTGTTTTGATGGATCTCCTGATCCTCTAGTTTATATACAGAAATTTACCATGGTTCACTGGTTTGGCATAGTTTGGCAGATTGGGCCCACGGATGTTGTGCAGGCGCTTAGATTCCATACCCCGCCTCCTCCCACAGGTGCCCGCTCAAAGGAGGCGGGGCATGGAAGCCAGGGTGCCCATGCAGCACTTGTGGGCCCAGTCTTCAAAACTGCAGTAAGTGCCCATCTTTACTCCAGAGGAGATGATGACAAGGTGCAAGGGAAATGCCTCAACCCCCCTCCCTTTGACTTCCACTAACAGACACCATTGTGTTGGAGGAAAAAAATCACTAAAAGTTGCTCAATTAAGACTTTTTGAAGCAAACTATCATGATTCAACTGGAATTTTAATATTAGATCAATTAAACCTTTAATAATTTATGTGAAAGCAAATGAAGATATTGATTCATCTGCCACTGCCAGTGGTTTTTATAAAACTTGCTTCATAAAAACTAGTTTTGATGGAACTGACTGTCATTTTCACTGAAGATGCAAATAGGGCTTGTTTTACCTATATTTATCAGCTTCCAGTGGTCAAAGGGAAGCACTCAGTGCACACCATTTTTATTTCTTTCTAATGTTCCTTCCCTACCATTTTTATTCCCATCTTTCCCATTGGTTCCTAATCTATGTTTGTATTGATAGCAATTTTGTTTATATAACTTGTTTGAAATATAGATCTTGAGATTTTAAGTTGTAGACTTGTTTTGTCTGGTATAGATTCTATATTCCTGTTTTTCAATGACTTACATAGATTTTCAAAATTTGAATGATGGGCTTCATTAACATTCCAGCCCTTGTGGTTTAGCCATCTATATTAATCTGTCTTTAAAAACAACAACTTTGATCTAGTTTTTTCTTCTTCAGTTATCTGAAGTCACAGACTATCAATATTATACTTAAGCCTCTTTTAATGTTAACTGACTTTGGAGGAGGGGTGTTCACTCATTCATCTCCTTGGGACTACCTATAAAGGCATGAACTTTAAGACTTCATGCGATAAGAATTTGCTGGAGTTTGTGCTTTCGTGAAGGACTGGTATAATGTCTCAGCAGCTAGTTTGTCTCTGGTGCTGTCAAAATGGACAGTTTCCATATTAAAATAAATCCTATCACTGCTTTTTGTCTGAGGTGATTGCTTTTCTGTCCCTTTTTCAGCCTGTTCTGCTATATTATCCAGATGACACTTGCTGAGATTATTTTTTTCTGTTTCCTACAGCAAAGACACGCACACACGCACACACGCACGCACACACACGTAAAGATACATCATTTGATAATGGGTCAGGCAAAAGGCAAATAAATGAAAAGGGTTGCATCCTTTGCTGAATGGGGTTGCACTCTTTCTGGAAACAGAGGTGCGCAGCTTGGAGGAGCTCCTGGATTCATCTCTGAACCCAGATGTCCAAGTTTTGGTGATGGCCAGGAGTGCATTTGCACAATTAAAACTAGTGTGCCAGTGTGCATATTCCTGGAGAGGCCTGATCTAGCCATGATGACACATGCCTTAGTTTTATCCCGACTGAATTACTGTAATGTGCTATATGTGTAGCTAACTCTGGAAAGTGTCAAGCAACTTTTGCGGGTCCAAAATGCAGCCATCAGATTGCTAAGTGGCTTTGGTCACAGGGAGCACGTAAACCCCGTGTTACAGCAGATCCATTGGCTGCTGATCCATTTCCAGGCACAATTCAAAGTGCTGGTTCTAACCTTTAAAGTTCTAAACAGCATGGGTCCAAGTTATATCAAGGACTGCCTCTCCCTTCATTTTCCTGCTCCACTATTAAGATAACCAGGAGAGTCTTTTCTCTCAGTCCCACAACCTTCACAGGTGTGTTTGGTGGGGACATGGGAAAAATACTTCTCTGTTGCTGCTCCCAGACTTTGGAACTCCCTCCCACAGGAGGCCAGGCTGGCTCCATCTTTGCTGTCCGTCCACAAGCAGGTGAAGACCTTTCTGTTCAGGCAAGCTTCCCTTGACTGACTGAATGAGTGGGGTCTTTTTAAAGTGGATTGTTGTACTGTACTGCTTTATATGTGTATGGATGTTGGTTTTGTTTACCATAAGGGACATGGTGGCGCTGCGGGTTAAACCACAGAAGCCTCTGTGCTGCAAGGTCAGAAGACTGGCAGTCATAAGATCGAATCCACGTGACGGAGTGAGTTCATGTTGCTTGTCCCAGCTCCTGCCAACCTAGCGGTTCAAAAGCATGCAAATGCAAGTAGATAAATAGGTACTGTACCACCATGGTGGGAAGGTAACGGTGTTCCGTGTCTAGTCGCGCTGGCCATGTGACCACAGAAACTGTCTACGGACAAACGCTGGCTCTACGGCTTGGAGACAGGGATGAGCACCGTGCCCTACAGTTGGACACGACTGGACTAAATGTCAAGGGGAACCTTCACCTTTACCTTTGTTTACCATATTTTAATGTGGTATTTGATCCTTTTAGTATCGTATACTTACTGTTATTAGCTTTATATACAGTCTTTTAATGTTACATGCTGCCTTGGGTCCTTTTTTAATGAGAAAGATGTACGTAGTAAAATATTTTAAATAAACACGTAAACTCTACATTAAAATAGCTGGCAAATGAATGTTTGAACTAACTCAACTGAAAATCACTGCATCTGAGGTAATGTGGATATTCCGTCTGTGATTATCTGTTCACATACAAACTTCAGGTATGCTTGATATTTGCAATGGACCAGTAAAAGATCCTACGAAGCTACCTTTCAAGTCCTGCAGGACTCTCCATCAGGTTGAGTACTGCGGAGTTTACAATATAGTACAGTTTGTTACGTGGTGGCGCTGTGGGCTAAACCGCAGAAGCCTGTGCTGCAGGGTCAGAAGACCAGCAGTCGTAAGATCGAATCCACGTGATGGAGTGAGCACCCGTCGCTTGTCCCAGCTCCCGCCAACCTAGCGGTTTGAAAGCATGCAAATGCAAGTAGATTAATAGGGACCACCTCGGTGGGAAGGTAACAGCGTTCCGTGTCTAAGTCGCACTGGCCATGTGACCACAGAAGATTGTCTTCGGACAAAACGCTGGCTTTATGGCTTGGAAACGGTGATGAGCACCGCCCCCTAGAGTCGAACACGACTAGACAAAAATTGTCAAGGGGAACCTTTACCTTTACCTTTACAGTTTGTTATGGTCCTTAGACCAATCACACAGGGGGAAAAACATAGACGTTTCCAGTTTCCAACATTCCAAATACCTTTTAAAAACATTTGACATTAAAAGAGCAATTAAAATCTATTATCTAGCTACCATAACTTTTCAAAATTTCAGGTACTTCATCAAAAAGCATTTGCATTTAAAACACAATTTAAAATCTAGTATATAGTTACCATGGAATTTCTCAGGCCTGAATATCACCATACAAAATCTGGCTATTCGATAAGTGATCTTGGAGTACGTATCACGAAACTCAAGTCTATTTTTTATTTGATCAGTGGGGTGATGATCTCCTTACAAGCCACCTCATAATCAAGCAATTCTTTGCCTACAGTCCTCAGACCCATCATACAGAAAGGTGGACTAAAGAGATCCAAATACTGCAGTGATAAAGTGTTCAGGCATATGGGGAACAGCCTAAAATCTCATCTTCAAACTGCCATTGAAACAATGTAAGATGGTAGTTTTGAAATTACAGTTTTTAATTTTCTACACATTTCTCCATAGAGAATGCTTTACAAATCAATATACAAAAAGAAAGGAGTTCAAACAAGGGACAAAATGAGAGGGAAAATGGCTATATATCTCTCTATATAAATATACACAAAATATACAAACGCACACATGCTGGATATGGCTTATATGGCATGTATATACAGACAATAACATACACGGTGTGTAAAGGCATTTCATCAGATAATATTGACTTCAGTATGGGACGAGATGTTGATATAATTTTGGACATAGCCATGTCAGTGGTAAATGTTGTAAGGATTTTGCGTATAAGATTTTGTAAGATGAATGGCAATAGAACAAATGCATCTAAGCCAAAAGACATTGGAATGGTTTAGCCGTTGACAGTGGCTACTGTCTTCACTGGATCACTTGTGTGTCAGGTAGACTCAAGCCCGACACATATTATGTGGAGAAAAAATAATGAGTCAACCTTCCACAGAGGGAACCATGCAATCCATTCTCCTTGCTAGCTAGCCCCCAGCTTTTTGTGGATGATGCTGATACAATACCAATGTTGCATGATCTTCTGGGAGCATTTTTAGTCTATAATGTATAGACTCTTGACCCTTTTCATGCCCTGCATAAACATGACTGTTCAATGATTTCTATTTCTAATGAGTATCTGGTAGACAATAAAAATTCTGAAACTACATGGTTTTTTAAACACTGAATTTTAAATCTTTAGCCCTTTGGGAAATCAGGAGCTGAGACTAGGAAGGATAGTTCTTTTCTTCACTTGAAAAGGATGTTCAGAGACTAATGGTTAAATGGTGTGTGGTAACTGAGGAATGTTTGGTATTTATAGAGTTTCGAGATCCTAGGATCTCCACTACTGCAGTAGCTGGAAGTTTTGTGAGCACTTGACCTATGTGCAACGGACAGGATCAGTTTGCATCAGGAATTTAAGCTGAAAAGAACTGTCCCTGCTGTTAGGAGAATAGACAAGCGTGTCATTTGCAAACTTTGTTTCATTTTCCTAAAAGCAATCTGTTTTTCAGCACATTTCCAAAATGTTTTCAAGATTTTCTCAAAACTCTACCAGCATCTGATAATGTTGCTTAAGCCCATGAAAACATTTAAGATGCAATACAATTTTGGCAAAGTTAATAGGAGGTATATTGAATTACTGGGTAACAAATGGAACATATTTGAACCCATTCAAATACTGAGCTTAAATATTGACTACTTGATTCTGTTGCACTGTAACCTTTTTTTAATGTGTCAGAATACTTCTTTCTACAGAGTAATCAAGATACATTTCATGAGGACTCATACATGTTAGCACCTTGCAGATCCAGTCCCAAAGTTAGCAATCCTAAATGCATTTACTAAAGAGTAAATCTCATTAAACTCAGTGGCATATATTTTGAGTGGGACAAGAATGGGTAGACAAGTTTAGAACTGAACTATATTTTTTCCTGCATAAAAGGTTCTAGCAAATGCAGGCAATTCCTTTAATCTTCATCCTTTTTTGGAATTTCATTGTAGATGTAGGTTGTATAAGCTACTGTATTTAATTTGCAGGCATATAAATTATGATGGATTTGATGTTTGAATTAGCAATTTGGTGCACAAGTTGCCCTTTGCCTGCTTTGTTGTTGAAAGAAGTTCCAACCCGGAAACCTGGCTGGCAGCTGCCTTGATTAATTGGCTATGTTAGGAATCCAACTATTTGCTAATTCATAATTGTCCATTATGGACAATTGTCAGAATGTCCATCCTGTTGTTTGCACCCTTCTTTTGGCTAAGGCATCACAACCTTTAGCAAGACATGTTACCCAAATTCCATTCCTATAGTTGTGTCTCCGTGAACATAGGTAGAAATGGAAATTGTAGAGTTCTGGTTCTCACTCAAGCAGAAATCTACAGTAACCAAAATTACTACTTTTGACAAAATTAGGTTCCAGGGCATAGAAGAAAATGACACATGCCTGTTCTTCAGTTTCCCATTTCTGTATTTCAGTTTAAGTGTTTTCTCCTAACTCTGTCAAGAGCTCTCATGCATAGAAGTACCTGTAGTCCAGACACTCTAGTCTGTCCTCCATTATATTAAAATGCTACTTACAAATTACTGGCAGGAACTTCGTCCTACTGCACTGGACAATTTATTAGTTGCCTTTGGGAGCTATGCCTTTGCAGCCAAGAACAGGCTATTCCGGCAATCCAGAGGTCTTAAACAGCTAAGATAATTCCCATAGCTTGTTCTTTCTAGGGGAGCTCATGGCACAGTGGTTAAACTGCAGTACATAAGCCAAAACTCTGCTCATGACCCGGGTTCAGTCCCAGGTAGCTGGCTTGAGGTTCACTCAGACTTCCATCCTTCCAAGGTCAAGGTTGGTAAATTGAGTACCCAGCTGCGTGGGGTGATGGGGCAAACTAGCCTGCAGAATTAAATTGTAAACTGCCCAGAGAGTGAAGGACTGTGGGGCAGCGCATAAGTGCCACACTTTGCTTTTGCTTTTTAAGACATAAATTAAATAAAACTGTAGAAAGACCTAACTTGTATGAAGTAGCTCCTCAATACCTCTAATTGCGTACAGTAAGGTTAAACTCAAGACAAACCCCTATGTCATTGTTTGTTTCCAGTCTGTCAGCTCACATAGTGCTCTTTCTAAGAATGTTGGTTTCTTTGGGTGAAAAAGTTTCTCTTGTGATTTCTGTCTTTGAATTACAAAGAAATCTGGAAATGTGATACTGAAAGTCAATACACACTGCTGTCTTCTGAAATGAAAAATGTTGAACCTTTATATTTGGCACTTGCTTAATGGCTCAAATCCTCTTGCCTAGTGTAGTAAGTCACAATGAGAGTAGGCACATTCAATCAGAGAGGATTTGGTAAGTCAACACTTCTGTAAGTTCCAAGGATTCAGTGGGCCTACTCTAGTGTGAGTTACTATTGGATTTCAGTCGTAGAATCATGGCACTGTAATTTGGTTCCTTTGTTTGTAATAGCTGGCTTTAGCTGCAACAATCCTGCATTGGATTTACATAGTGGATAAAAATATTTCATGCTGGCAGTCTTTGGCTTATGATGGATCTGTGCCATACTTAGCTTTCTTTCTCATGGCACTGGCAATTCCAAAAATGTAATGGATGGTACAAGGCATGAAATCTATATGCAATCTAAACGTTTTGAGTCTTGATGTAGGTCAGACTACAGATGAAAACACACCCTTTTCCTTGCATTGCTTTTTAACTCATAGACTCTAGTTCTTGTTACTTACAGTTAGTTCAAGCAAACCCACAGACACGGGGATGTAACCTGTGCTAAAGAGTGAGCTACAAACTCACATGGTCTGGAAAGGTGGGATTATCTTCTGCCACTCCCATTGGCTGCACATGCACTCATAGTATAATAATAGACCTTTGTTTGGGGTGCATTAATTTCATGGGAGTTAAATTTTAGGCATTTCTGCTCAGGTAGCTGCACCAATTCTGAAAAAATCGGCTCTGTGAAACTACAGCATTCCAAATCAAAGGTCTGTGCATGGCTGTCAGCTCCATTTTATAGATCAGAATTGATTGTTACCCCTGAAAATGGGTTCTTTATCTCCGGCGAAGATATTATGTCTGTCGGTCTACTAACATGATGATGTGTGATTACAGGAGGTGAGAGGAAAGTCTGATGTTGGAGCCTTAAATGTTATATGTGATTGGTGTTATCTGCTCTGTAGCAGGCACAGTGATGCCTACATAACACTCTTGTGAATAGTCATGGCTTCATTCAGAATCATTCCTACCCTTTCATTGAGAACAAAGTTTTGAGAGTGGTTGTTGTGGGTTTTTCAGGCTCTTTGGCTGAAAACCCCACAACAACCATTAGATCCCGGCTGTGAAAGCCTTTGCGAATACATTTTCTGAGAGTAATCCTCCAGTATGATATGTTGTCTATCACACACAATTCATTAGAATTGGGAATTTTAAAAATTCCCCAGTAAGCCAAGACATGATTGATTAGGCTACACAACAGCTCCTAGTTTTACTGCAGCCTTGGCTTTCCTATATACTGTAATAGCTTGTCTTCTTTTATCAGAGGCTTTGAATGCAGTGCTTCCCTATACTGTATTTCCCTTTGGTGAGGGACACTTTATCTCACACTGCTGCAGCAGGAGGGGAGGAAACAATGCTCCGGCAAGCAATACATGGAGTTGGCAGCACCTTGCAGGCCATCAAGCTTTGCTTCCAGATGAAGCGATAGATTGGGTGACTCTTTGCCCCAGAACAGCCTTTGCTCCAAGCTCTGGGTAGCTAGAGGCTGTGCTGTTGCACAGGATTTTCACTGAGGGAATTCGCAATGGGTCTGAGAGGCTGAAGCACTCTTTACAAGTGAGATGTGAAAGCTGGTGCAGTTGGTGTGGGCAACAAGGCAATCCGAAGGCTGCTCTTGGCTGCATCGCCATTTTCTGATGCGAGTAGCAGCTCATCGTCAGCCAGGTAAGAGAGGTGGGTGGAAAAAACACTGTCATGTCCTCTGGCACCTGCCTTTCGCTGGTGTGGAATGAGAGTTACTGAAGGGAAGTTGTTGTAGGCATCTAGGACTGATGAGCACCTAGGAGGCACTCCATAGATGTCTGGTGCCTCAAAGATGTGATCCATGTCAGAAAAAGCAACGAGGGCCTGGGTAGAGTCATACGAGCTCTTCTCTGTGACCTCTGACACATAGGACTGGGCACAGCTCTCCTGTGTCTTTCTCTTCTGCCTCAGGAGCCGCAGGTCATCTCTGAAATGAGGGTTAAAGAGCAGATAGAGCAGGGGATTCAAGCAGGCTGGCAGAGGAAGCACTACCAACAGCATAGACTTGATGACTTCAGGTGTGATAAGGAAGAGGCTGAGCATGGAAGAGAAAGTCAGAAAAGCTACTGGGCAGTAGAGGAGGCAGTTAGTGAAAATAAGCCAAGCAATGTGTTTGATCATGGCACAGTCCCAGATGGAGTCAAACTCGCCTTTTAGCAGGTTGCAATAGAGGCGAATGTATGTCCCAGTGATGATGAGGAAGCAGAGGGTGTTCACCAGCACCAGGGCCACCATGAAACCCAGCATAGAAGGCTTCCCATCAGGGAGTGGGTAGAGTAAGCAGAGAGGGGATGCCCCATACTCCCCAACAGAGAAGAGGGGCAGCATTGCGGCCACTGAAGAAAGGGCTAAGCAACCCAGGGCACTTGACTTAACAGCACCAAAGGATGGCACCTTCCCATACGTCCGCATGCATGACACTGAAAGGCTGCACTGCACTGCAGCCAGGGTTAGGAGAAGAATGGAAGCCTCTGAAGCAAATACTGAGAGGAATCCTGTCACTTGGCACCCTGTGCCTGTCTCCCACCTGGCACCATATTTTGCAAAATGCCCAAAGGTGAGTGCATCCACAAAAGCCAGAATGGCGCAGTACAAGCCTGTCAGCGTGTTGGCTCCGGCAATGGTGCCAATGACAAACTTGATGGGGGAGATATAGCCTGGTGAGGCAAAGACAACCACCATGACTAGCCCATTGCATAGGAGGGAGACCAGCGTGATCAGCCAGACCCCCAGTCGGATGACCCAGCTCTCAAACAGGTGGTCACAGGGCTTGAAAGGACCTGGAAAGAAGGAAGGAGCATAATTACAAAGTGCACAGAGATGATACTGCAGCAGAGGAGCTAACACAATACTCTGCAGAGCATTGGCAAGAGGTGGCAGGCACCTGGCCATTTTGCTGTACCCTGCAGATGAAGTAACAGAAGCTTTCTGAACCTGAAATACACTAAGGCTGCATGCTTTGAAGTAGGAAGGCTCATTTCCCAAGGGAGGCAGAGTGATGGTGCAATTGTCTTAGCTGTGTAGCTCAACAGTTTGAAAACCAAGCAGCAATTAGAACTTGGATCTGGACATTTGAAGAGCAGGAGCTTATTCTATGAGTTTTTTAAAAAAATTCTGCTTCAGCTAGTTTGTAAAAAAAGCAAAGTTAAACAGGAGAGAGAATGCTGAAAAACCTGCACATTCTTACCCCAATACAATATTTTCAAGCAAACACTGACATGCATTTGATTTACACCATTAAGAGCTAGAAATGCTCCTTGTAAAGAAACTAAATCATCATCAGCTTGCTGAGTACAAAAACAAACTTGATAGTGGATGATCAATTCAGTCATCAAGTGACCCATCTTAGAAGCAGTATTTGTTGGCTCCCATTGTATTTATATATTTTGATGGTCTTAAAAACAAACTGGGATTTTAAAAAACCATATTGTACTTAGTTTAGAGTCTTTCTTACCAGGACTGGGTGTGCACTGGATGTTGGGGTGCAGTTTTGAATCTTCACGTTCCAGCTGGAAGTCATCCAGGTCCAGGTCATCTAGAAAGTAATATGAAAAGACAGCACAAGTACATTCATGCTCAGCTTTGTATTATGAACCAGGCATATTGCTTATTTTCTTAAAATTGGGAGCAGAGGTAATATGACAAAAGTGATGTCTTTGCTATGCTCTTCTACATTTCTGGACCTTATAAATAAGGCAGCAAGCCTTATATGCCTGAATACTATTCTAAAAGATTCAAGGGGAAACAGAGCATCCCCACTAAAATCAACAATTAATCTTGTATCTGTGCCATGATTTTATAATCCATAAAAATAACTGCCGAATGTCCAAGGTCATTAGACACAGATTAAATTTCAGCAGCTTGCTTACATCTGAGAGGTCGTGGTTACAACAATCCAGGGTAGCAGACAGAAGGATAGTGCTTTCAGACTGTTTCCCATGATAAATTTGGGGCTGCGTCTAAAGCAATATTTTGCTTGTTGTTAAATGTGTAGCGATAAGGCAACGTGTGACCGTCCAGATGTTGCTGGACAGTTGCGCCCTCACTTTTATGATCCCTCACCATTATGGCTATGCTGCCCAGTATTGATGAAATTTGCTGTCCAACAAAACCTGAGAGCTCCCCCTGACATGATAACTGTTTTTTTTCTCTCTCATTCTCTCTCTCTTTCTCTGTGTGAGCGAGAAACTATTTGCTAGATTGCCTTATGTGTAACATAGTATTTCCATAAATTATCCAGTCCTTAGATATTAGAAGGAAAAAGTGCTATTAGTGCCTTCTTGTCAGAAAATGTCCTTGAAATAGTTTACGGGGATTTATATAGGCTAGCAGAGAAGACAGCTAAAACAAGATGAATTTTCTCTCAAGCGTCTTGCACTGCACTACTCCCACCCCACCCCCAGAATGACTTGAGTACTTCATGTACAGAAAATTCAACAGATGCTGCTTATTCTGTTATTGGAATGAAGCAAGTGGGTTTTGTTGGTCTTGCATCTGTTAAAGACATGGAGCCTTTGTCAGGAAATATGGTAACAACTTTACTATTAAGGATTTCTGTCTTCAATAAAGCTTGTCTTCTGCCATAAAGATGTTCATGACCATTTTTTTTCACAAAAAAATTTTTGGGTGGGAAATCCTGGATGTCTATGAGTTGCAATGCCCACCATTGATGCCTTCTTGCTGTAGGAGGCTCAGGTAATTCCAGGCTAGGCTAGGCATATGCTGGCACATAGAAGAGAATGACCTGTTCCCAGCAGTCTAGACAGCTGAGTCTTTGCTGTTTATTTAACTAGAGGTGTCAAGAACATGATTTGGGCAGGCTCTGGAGTCTACGGAAAAGGTGCATATTCTTTTCCCACAAACATCCTGCCATCAAAACAGCTTGCTTGTACAAAGGGAACCACACAGTGCTTCTATTGAATCTGCAAGCAGAAACCTACTCTATGTTCTTCTAGATGCAAAGCCAGGCCAACTGGCACAGTATAAAAAGTATGTAAGATCCATTCCTTGTGGCCACATGAATCCACTCTCTTTTCTGTCGGTACAAAGTATTTCCAGGAACAGAAACTGAGCAAATCAGTTCTCTCATGGACAGGGGATGCTCCCGCCCCCAATAGAATTCAAATAGGCTGACTGTTGTTCACTACATTTTTGGTAAGCTGGCAGAATTATTTTATCTCATGTTTTACTGGTGGTAACATACCAGACCTAGAAGTTTGTGTTGTATGTTATGTACCAACAAGTTGCACCCAAGCTATATCCATCAAAAAAAGGTTTTCAAGGTATGTGAGATATTTAAGGAGTACTGTTTCAAATGCTAACCCCCCCAAGTGAGTTTCAGTGGCTGAGAAGGAATTTGAACCCAGATCCCCATCTGCTGAGTCCTTGTCCAAGGCTGATTATAGGGTAGACCATTTCTGCCAAAAGAAGATAAATGCCTGCCAGATGTTCCTCAGTTTTGGGGCACTTAGAAGAAAGGTCTCTGCAATTGTTACTATTATTTGCATTTAAAGCAGAAGGTAGGGAATTTACTGGCTCTAATAGTATGTCTGGCTAGGGGGATTCTGTAATTCAGAAAAACAACATCTCCAATCTCTAGAACGAGGACATTCCCCAGTGTAAAATCTTCTTCCAATAAAATATTGCTTTCTAATGATAGGAAGCCTCAGAACTGAGAGCGTGCAGGAGAGAGAGAAAGAGTGAGAGAGTACTTCTATTTCTTAGTACATTTCAAAAAAGTACAGTACCATGAAAGGGCTTCCATATCACTTGTTCCTTTACTGAAAACTGATGATTAAATTTGAATTCTATTAATTAATAGAATGTATCAAACAAATTATGGCGAAAACTCCAGACTACAGGTGATTCCGCCTGAAGGCCTGTCATACAAACTGTGGGACCATTATCCTTGTTTCTTCAAGTGTAGCTACTGTGTCACCTAACAGTAGTCCATTCTATCACAGGCCAGAAGGCTGTCTCAGAAGGATCAAGAAATGGCTAATCCCCTCTCCCTTTGTTATTCTGTGTTGAATGAATTTCTCATTTTAACAAGACTCTCTTGGTCTTGACTGTGTGTGTGGGCCATGTGTTTATACAATCATGACATGCAGCAAACAAACAATCCGAGCTGCGGTTTGAGACTCCATGTACTCCCATCAATGTTTTTCGCATGTGACTTGCAGTCACACAGAAATCCCTTTGCAACAGAAAGGCTTGCTGAAGGGAGAAGCTGGGCCCCTCTCTTCAACAGCCACAAGGAATACACTGTCTGACTTTGATCTTTGCTATACATAACATTTCCCAAGATGCACTTCAATCTGTATTTCTAGTTCTTTACGTAACACAATCTACACTTAAAGGCTTTGGACAAGTCACAAACATTAGGATAACAACGATACAATGAAAATGTGCAGCTAGGATGATTGCAATTTGCTCCAAATACTGGGGATGGATTTGCTATTCTTCTCAGTGATATCCCTGTGGTCTTTATACTGGCTTAATTTTTGCTTTAATCACAGCCTTAAACCCAGACTCATGAGGGAATCCTCACAGGTGTTTTTAAATCAGTTCCTTCCACTTAATGATGATGTTACCTTTTGCTATTGATTTCAAGATCCATATGACACACACAATCACGGGTGATAAATTTCATAGGAGCCATGGTTGTACAGTATGTGCCACACTCATAGGAGCATTGATCACTTTTCAAATCATAGAATAATTGAGTTGGAAAGGGGCCTGTAAAGCCATCAAGTCCAACCCTCTTCTCAGTGCAGTACAGTAATCCAAATCAAAGCAGATCTGACAGATGCTTGTCCAATTTTCTCTTGAATACTTGACACTGTGGCAACGTGACCTTCATATTTTTCTGACTTCTTTTCTGAGTACTGTTTGCTTAGACTGGCAACCCAATAGGTCTCTAATTAATGACCTTATATCCTAAATTCTTTATCTTGCTGTTTTGAACTGACTGCTACTGTCAGTTTTGTGCACCATCCTGGCCCAGATTTTGGACTTCTTTTCTGACACCACTGGAGAGACTGCCTTTTTGTCTAACACCTGGTTGTGCACCTACAGCTGCACATCTGGATACTTACAGTGATTGTCCACATGGCCTGGAAACAGTCCTAAGGTCCTCTTGTGGCCATCATCGTCTTCAGGGCTTATATCCTCAGAGTCCCACTGACTGGATACTTTGAAGAAATTTCCACATGCTCCGTAGGCACAGCACTGGTAAGCATAGGGTACCTCCAGCACCCTAGGGAGAAGAATGCAGGGCTGCTAGTTAATTTTTCACCTGCTTTTCTATGCATGTCTATCTAGAAATACATGTTGCAGGAAAGATAGCCTTCATCAGATTAAGAAGATGCAAAGGGGAGCAAAACTCCCCTCCCTGTAATAGTTGCACAATTTGCAAATGGAAGCAGCTCATACAGGTTTGAGCAACACTAGCATCGTTGCTGACATTCCCTCTTCCACATAAACTGTTCAAGGTACAGGAGCCCATCCTCCTGAGCATGATCTGTGTGGTTCATGTTTCTATGGTTTCTTTTAATGGGCAGCCAAGATGGGATGGAAACATAAAGCCCATATTGTCCTCTAGGCTGAGCTCTGAGAGTGCCTGGATAATGTTCTAAACCCAGTGCACTGGGCAATTGGCAAAGACACTGAACTAAATGGAGTGGTAGCAGTGACTAAGGACTCCCCACATACAGGAAGAGTAAATGTTGCTCCACCTTTGCCATTGTGTTCTCAGCTTATTGAGCATTGTCTTTGCTGTTTACTCTAGCCCCTCCAGGCAGCTCATTAATCCACAGCAGGCAAGACATGGCCACACAAATAGCATTTATTGTAGGACGGCTGGATGTCATTAACTGAGGTTGGCTTTTGCAAAGGTTTTCCGCTTTGCTAAGCCCCAGGCGGGAGTCCCCTGCTTCCAGGGCCTCTGCCTTGTGTGAATTTGGATGATGCCAGTGACAAGACATTCACTGGCTCACTGATTTCTCGAGGCAGTGATGGATTCAGAGTGAGAGCAGGAAGTCAAGATTGCTCAAGCTTCTGGCTTAACTGAAGGACATGGAAATGTCTGATAAACATGGACAGCAGAAGGCAGATCAAAGCAAATAAAGTCCTGAGAGAGAGAGAGAGAGAGAACCTTGTGAAGCCAGAAATCAGAAACAAACCTCACCTCATCTTGGGAAAGCTTTCTTTACTGAAGGATTCAGACAGTGCTGGGTTGCCTTTCAGCTTCAAATGAGTCAGTCCACTCAAACCACCCAGCGGCAGTGTCATCAGCTGATTGTCAGTCAAATCCCTAGATATGTAACAGAGACAAGGGGCAGTGGAAGAGAGTGGTGAGTGCCAGCCTTGCAATGTTTTTATTCTAGAGATCACTCAGTGTTTATATGATTAGTATTTCAAAGTTGTTCATATTTTGATTATAAGCTATTATAGGAATCCATTTAGATGACTTGAAAGAAAGAAAGACAGAAAAAGGAAAGAACAATGCAAACTGCTTCTCTCCTTCCCATGCTTAACTAGCAAAACTTGGGGGGGGGGGGAAATGCAGTGTGCATCTGAATAATGGTGCCATAAAATAACACAGAGAGCCTAGAAGTACCTAATTATAAATAATTATAACCAGTATAGTCTAGGCATAGAAGCAAGGGGACTGAGGTTCAAAATTCTCTGCTTAGTGACAAAGCTGAGTAATGACTAACCACTCAGTCTTTCTCAGTTGCAGAGTGCTTATGAGCATACAGTATATCAAGGCAGGACCCAACTTGTATAGTATCCTGAACTTCATGGGATGAAGACCAAAACAACAATGTAATAAACTCATTGGTATTCTGTTGTGTAATCCCCACCCCACCCCCCACATCAACAGGGGTGACTTTGCCAGCAGCTGTTTGAAGTAACTAAAGGGGTTGGGGGTCTCTGAGTCTGGATGCCATGTTTTGGCAGTGGCCGGGAGTGCATTTGCACAATTAGTGTGCCACCTGCACCTGTTCCTGAAGAGGTCTGTCTTGACCACAGTAACACATGCCTTAGTTACATCCTAGATGGATTGCTGTAATGTGCTCTACATGGGGCTGCCTCTGGAAAGTGTCCAGAAACTGCAGTGGTTACAAAATGCAGCAACCACTGACTGTTGAAGCCACGAGACAGGAAGGGGAAATCTTTAATGACCAAAATAGGTTCCCATTAGGAAACTCACTCCATCCTGCAACTCCCCAACAATGAAAGAAATTACATGGGAGCCTCAGGAACTTTGGAAGAGAAGTCAGAAAGGTTTTATATCAGAAAAATGGTTGTTGTTAATGATATCAGTGTTACATGATATAAGTTGTGGCAACAGGATTTCAGCCACTATGATTACTATCAGTGATTTAAACATGCTTGAATTAAATTTCATAACTTACTGCAATGCATTGCCATTAACTAATGAGGTGCTGGTCAGATTTCTAGGTGTATACTTGTTGTACAGCTGGGTATTTGCCTTGTTGGCATATTGTGTTACACAATTTAATTTATAAATGCATATCTGGCCACTGTCACTTTTTGTTCTGTCCCATCACTGTGATGGAAAAGTGATTGTACCTCAGATATGGGAAATACAGTAAAAAAATTTGAACAGTTAACTATTAGCGAGTCCTAACTGAGACAGTCATTGAACTCACTACTATTTAATTAAATGATTAACCCTTTTCTGTTAAATTTCCTATCTCTGCAGCACATTAGCACAGTGACTGGGTGTGTTCTTGCATCCTGTTTCATTTCTGCTATGCACGTGCTATAAAGAGTTGGATACTATGTTGATCACCCACCTTGAACCACACTACAGCAATTGTGGGACCAGCAAGTTGTGTAATCTCTATATGACAATTTAGCTAAGATGCTGAGAGGTGTGGTCATACACATAAGTTTTCCACACTCTTCTTTTTACAACAGATGTCTTAGAGTTGATACGATACATCCCATAACAAAAGCGTGTGCTTTTCTCAGGGGCCCCTCATACATTTCTCCTTATGTACCAACACGACAAATTAAGGAAAGATCACCTTTATAAATGTGTTTTATGCCCTCTGTGAAACTTACAGCTTAGTGAGAGAGTGAAGTGTCACAAAGGCTTCAGAGTGGATAGACTGTATGTAATTCCAACCCAAATCTCTGCGAAGAAAAATAAAATAGAAAAATTAAAAAAATATATAGTGATGGACCATATAGCAGTTCTTAAATAGTAAGGCTACAGGTTCTAGATCTATACTTTGCAGGCAAGGTTTCAGTCTCTTTCAACAAAGTTTTGGGAATTATTATTTTTTTTTGTAAGCAGTAAGAATTCCATGGTTATTCTGAATGCAATCCAATCCCCATGAAAATTTATCCATAGCATCTCTTTCTTATGAGGTCCTCTTTCATTCTTCCTACAGTTCACCCCCTTTTACAATCTTGTCCACTTTCAATCAAAAACTTATTTCCAACCCAGCGTGCATTTCCAGCTTTGTATACATTCCACTTTTTATATGTAAATAATGAATGACAGATCATTTCTATGGCTATAGATGTAACTATTGTGAAAGACAGAGATAAAAAAAATGGGTGATGGCGATCCAACAGATGTGTCTGGACTGCAGTTGCCATAGTTCCTCAATGGTGACTAAGCTGGCTAAGTTGATGAGAATTGCAGGACCAAGCCCTTCCAAGCATGTAGAGTGCCACAGTTGTTCACCCCTGCTAAAGTCTGAGGAAGGAGTTATCTATGGATTTTTACAGGTATGCTGTGAATATTATATCACAGTAGAATCTCAGATACATGAGTTTTAGGAAAACCAGTCACACAACAGGCCCCTTTAATATGTAATTATTTAATGGGCTATGGAGGATATGAAGGGCCATTCCTTTCTAATCTATATTCTTGTACTTGCTTCTGACTTATATTCTTGCACTTGTTATATTCTTGTACGTGTACACTTCATTTATGAATGAAATAGGCAGGAAAGCAATGTTGGGCAGGAAGTACAAGACTGTGAGTTTTAAGGACTGGCTCTGGAGAAAATGTGGTGGACAGGACAAAGCCTGCTGGGGAAATGAGTGGTAAATTCTAATCATTGGCGTGTTTATTAACTTATTTATACCTTAATTTCTAGTCGAAAAGTTTGGAATATTGTGGGAGTGCAAATCTATTTCTGTTCTGCATACACATCTGACTCTGAGAAAAGTAATATGTGACAAACTATTTCTCTGTGTGAGATATGTGATAATTTTTACTGTATGTGTAATATATATGTTCATATCACATTTTGTTTTGATCTGGTCCTTTTGTAGGGGTGAGTCTGTGTCCAAATGTATTGAACTACAGATTCCAGTGCTTCTCATTTGCAGGGCAAAGTAGATGCCATAGTAAGAAAGGACTGCTGTGTGATTCATGGGCTAGTATGGCCAATTTGGTTTGAAAGGGTCTTTGTATGGATGGATCTGTGATCATGCCCTGAGCGCACAGCATTGTATTATTCGCCACTCTCTGACTTTCTGTCACTATCATAATAAAAACCCTCTGATCATTCCTTGCGAGCTGTACTTACATGGAGCGCAAAGCTGTAAGCTGCCTGAACGTGTCTGCTCCAATTTCGTAGATGCAGTTGTGTTGAAGGCCACTGCAAAGACAGAAAGACGACAATAAGAAAGGGATATATGCTTCATGGAGTTCTCCATGCTTGTTGGCAACAGAAGAAAGCACTCCTGCCATGAAGGCTATGTCAATTAAGGGCTGTGAAGGAGTTCAAATTTCAAGGGGAAAGTGGATCAAGAAACAAAAGACCCCAGTCCTATCCACTTCTTTCCCTGCACTTAGCCTCAGGCCTGGGACAGCAACCTCATTCAAATAAAAACCTTGCTTCTTGTTGTTGGGAGTTACAAGCAACCAAGGTTTCTTTATACCAGCAGTTCACAGGACCCTTCAGCATCTGCTCCTACTATAGAGCCTGGAGGACTCAATATCCCCAGCTGGCAATTCCACCCATGGGAATATCATGTGTGAGGGGAAGAGGAGGAAAACACTGGAGAAACAAAGCCTCAGTGCCGGCTAACACATGCCTCTTTTGCCCTAACCTTGTTACCTTGACCTTCCTCACAAAATATTAATGATGCCCCCAACATGTGTTCTTTATTTATTAGCTAATTTTAGTCCTTGCTTTTCTTCCAATGAGCTCACGGTGGCATATATAGCTGGTCTCACCACAGCTCTGAGAGAACACAGTGACTCCAAGCTAACTCTATGATTTTCATAGCTCGGTAGGGATTGGAAACAAGTTGCCAAACAGCATTCAAATGATGCCATCACCTTGACTTTAGGAATGGCTTATGAAGTTGCTTCAAACATCCATGCAAGAACTACTACACTGGCCACATGCCAAAGATATTAAACTTCTGGAAAAGTCCCGATTAGGCATCTATTCTTCAAGATCCAGCTCTCTGTTGTTCATCCATTCACACAGATTGCTTAACCGGATGCTCAGACTTAGGAATTCCACCACAACTTGCCCCAAAGCGACAGCTACTCACATTTCTTCCAGCCTCTGGCAGTAGTGGAAACTGGGCAACTCCTTAATTTGATTGTGGGAGAGTTCACTGTGAGGAAAATAACAAGGTTTAGAACAATGGCAGCCTTCTCAAAGGCTCATTTTGGAATGCATATAGTGTGGTGGAAAGAAGTAGGTGTCCTCAGGCTATGCAGCTGGAGAACCAGGAAACCCCAGAGACAGATTAATATCTGTTTTGCACCCACCTGACACTTGGCACCAGTTATCCCATTCATTTCTATGTCTGGTTCCTGATATTATTTCTAGGTTACTCAATCCTTCCCCTATTCATTCAATGGCTGAAATCCAGGAGTAAATTACTAGAATAGGCCATTGAATCAGTGGAACTTACACAGGAATTGGCTCACCAAATCCCCACTGATTTGATGGGTCTACCTTAGTTGCAACTTACTACTGGATTCCTTGTCCGTTCACTTCTCTATAAAAAAGCCAAAGCTACAACTAACTGCTATGTGCTTGTTTGCTGGGGGTTGACCTATACAGTTTACCACTGTCTGAAGACAGGCATAAAACATGCTTCTGTATCTTTAGGAACTTTGAAGCCGGTACTGTAGATTTAACTGTAGAATACATTAATAGTTTTATGTATGTATGTATGTATGTATGTACGTACGTACGTACGTACGTACGTACGGACGGACGGACGGACGGACGGACGTATTTATTTATTTATTTATTTATTTATTTATTTATTTATTTGTTTGTTTGTTTGTTTGTTTGTTTGTTTATTTGTTTACTTGTTTACTTGTTTATTTGTTTATTTAACTTATATGCCGTCCACACTACGCAAAGGTCTCTGGGCAGCTTATAATAATTTGAATACAATAAAAAGATAAAACAATTAAAATACATGCTCTAAAAATTGCCATCAGGATCCACAGTTGATATTATTTCAATTAAAAACCTTCTGGAACAGGAAGGTTTTGACCTGGCACCAAAACATCATCAATGCTATCGCCGCTCAGAGACCACTGGTAATGGTGCGGCTAAAAAATCTTGTAAATAAAATAAAATAAACGTCGGCACCAGACAAATGTGACTTGGGATGGCGTTTCATATTCTGGGGTCAGCTGCGGAAAGGCCCTTGGTCTACAAGCCATCCCTCTTACCTCCTTGAAGGATGGCTCTTTCAGGAGGGCCCCCTGGCTAGATCTTAACTGCCGTGTAGGTTCAACATTTCCTTCAACTTCCATCACAAGATCACCTTGATTTTAACCCTAAATTATTCTCCCGTCTTCCTTCTCTTCCCATCTATTCTTCACTGTAAAATGTCAGAACAATATGTCGTGACTGACACTATTAAGTGGCATTCAGGGACCAGAGTGGGGGTCCACAGGAGCAACAATGGAAATTATCTGAGAAATGATGCAAAGGCAATCACAGGAATTTGCTAGTGGTCAGTTCCTGGAATGGAGAAAGGAGCAGAGTGCAAAACATATCACAGCTGTATAATGCATATTTCTGCTTGACTGGTCAGCAGCAAGCATCAGTGACTAGTGTCTTGGTAGCAAAGGCACATATCAAGAGTCTTAGTAAGAAGGGAGGATGTGTTTCGAACTCACAGAATGCGAAGGCTGGGCAACTGCTGGCACATTTCTCCAGGAAGCAAACGGATCCCAGCTCGTGTCAAGGTCCTGAATGAAGGAGAAAATATACTGTTAATATCATTATATGCACAAGAAAGTTTAAAAGATTTAGCCCATTCCCTATTGCCTCTGGGGGAGAACTTTGGGATGAAATTAAAAAGAATGTAGCAAATGGCAAATAGAGGTATCTGGAAGAATGGAGTAAGAAAAGTGTGAAAACATCTCAAGAGCATTGTTTAGGTGACTCATTCAGCAGTTCCCTTTCCCCAGATATGAACCTTTGTGTTTTTCTGTATCTGAAAATAGACCATTGCTTTATGCTGAGTAGGATAAGGACAATACTGAATCAATTAATTGCCCATTCCTCATTTTTCATTCCATAATTATCAGGACCTAATGGAATACAGTAGATTATATGGGTTTCGAAATAGGCAAAGAAAAGCCAAGATATAACCACCCAAGTTGCCTTGGCATTGTTTCCTTAGCCTTCCTCCAATAAATGTACAGATGGTGGCCTTGGACTCAATATCCCCAGATATTGTGCCCAGATTGGCAATCCCATTCATAGAAGGCACTTTGGGCTCCAGCAGAGCCTTCCCATTGGAGAATGTGGGTGGGAAGATAATCATCAACAATTTATCCTCCCTGTTTCAGTCCTCTGTGTCATCTTTTGTCCTGCCCTTCTACGTAGGTCCCTTAAGGAGGACAGACAAACTGAAGCGCTCATTTCCACAATTTGCTCTTCTAACATGAACAGAACTTTGCTAAGTGCTATGCTGGAACCAACACTGCTTGACTCCTTATGATATGCATGGTTGCAGGTAGGGGTGGAGTGGGGAGAGGTTAAAGCAGAGCTCAGAGTTGGATAGTCCCACTTCTTACATAATCTGAAGCAGTGGATTTCCTGCAAATGCTTTTTCTGGAATAGCCTTGATGTTGTTGTTATGGAAGCCACTGTTAAACAAAAAAACATTAAGGGGTAAAATATGGAATGGGCACTGCTTAAGCATTGGAACATTAGACAAGCTTCACACAACACTGATTTAAACTATATATGATTGTTTAAATCTTGTTTTTAGTTTCACACATGGGGGAAATGTGCAGACTTCTGTTTTGCTGTGTGTGTTCAGGACAGCAAGCTACCACCTATCATCCTTTTGCCATATACACACATCTATCTAGCTACCTGCCTATCTACCTGCCTGCCTAACTACTCACCCACCCACCTACCTACCTACTTATGCCATTTATATTGCAAGATCTCAGGACAGGTTAGAGTGACTTGCAAGACAATATAAAAATGTACAGTCTTTCAAACAATTTAAAATTGAAACAGTTTAAGACACACAGAATTAAAACATTAAAACCATTGCATTAAGATCTATGCAAGCCAAGATACTCAGTGGCCAGGGACGCTAATAAATAAAATTTTTTTACTTGGTACTGAAATGATGGTAATGTTGGAGCCAGTTGAGCTTCCAAGGAGGGCATTTCACAGTTGGGGAATTATTGCTGAGAACATCTTCCCTCACATTTCCACATGGTGTACAGTTCTCAATGGTGGGATGTGGAGGAAGGTCTCTTCAGCAAATCTTAGTGATTGGGCAAGTTTATATATGGCAGGGGTGATGAATCTCTGGCACTCCAGATGGTTTGGACAACAATTCCCAGAATACCCAGTTACAATACATTGCCACTTACAAAGGATTGTGGGAACTGTTGTCCAAAATATCTGAAGTGCCAAAGGTTTGCCCCTTCCTCCTGATATATGGAGAGGCCCTCCTTCGAATATTGCGGTTCCAAGACACATGGTGTTGTCCAAAGAGCACAACGATTTATTTTAACCTCCCAACAACTTGTGATGTATATGTGCATGTTTGAGAAAAAGCCTACTTGAGATGCAAAAGAAGGAATGTAAGCAGCACCTTTTAATCAGGTCAGCATTCTAGCTAAATTGAATGAGTAGCTTTTGCCTCCTCACATCAAAAACAGTAGTTGCAGCTAAGTATGTGAAGAATAATTGCAGAATTATTTGTCCTTGCCTAGATACCAAAAAAGGAGCACAAGCACAAGAAAGGAGAGTGGAAAGGGGTGACGCCACAGGTGAGGTGCATATCTCCAGAGTTGTTTGTACTTCACATTTAAGAAGAAATGTAGCTCACCCTAAATTGCAGTTGTAACCTACATCAATTATAAAAATAAATTCCTTTTTTCTCCTTCACTTGTTGTGGTAGATTAATAGTATGGATGTTTTTATTACTTGTTGCATTGTTTTGCCTCCTATTGTAAACCGCCTAGAGTAGCTCTCAACTAGATGGATGGTATATAAATTAAACAAAAAAACCTCATATAAATACCAAGCCAACTTGTTGACACATCTCTAGCCTCTACGAGAGAGAGACAAGAGACAGAGTTTTCCTTTACCCAAGGTATCTATAATTTTTGCAATGTATCTTTGGGCAAAAATACATCTTCTGTTTGTGCCATACTAATACACACACACAGAAAAAGCTGAAGGAATAGTGGATCGACCAAAAAAAAAAAAAGAAAAAAAGATACAATTGCAACAACACATCAAATGCTTTTAATTTTTAAAAGTCCACGCAACAAGGCAGCAGCTTTCATAATGTTTCACTAAACGAGTTATATAATTTGTGCAAAAATTATTCTCACAAATAGAGAAGGGCTCTTGTCAAGAACACCAGAAAATATCTAAATGTCTTGCAAACAAGGTGGAAAGTTTACACTTTGTCATTCTTGCACATAAGAGCACAACAAGGAAGGATTTAAACCTTTAGTTACAATAAAAGCAGAATATATGGAAGCAAGTATGGGAGATACCCTTTCTGCTTATGAAAAGCCAAAAAACATTGATAGTCAAAATTCCATAATCTACGGAATATCCCGGAAGCACGTTAACCTGACAGGGACCAGAACTCCTAAAGCAATCCCGCTGGGTAGAATGCAAGATGTGGAAGCACTGGAACAGTTAATGCCATCCACCATCTCCCAAAACAGGACCATCTGAACATATTCTATTACCCATAATGCATGCCCATCTCTTCGGAAGCCACATCATGTCTGTGAGGCATGTTTTGCCATGCTGAAGAAGAATAAGCAGTATTTATGAGGAAAATGGTGAAAGAGGAATGCACATTAATGTTTGGAATGTGCATTCCTCCCTACACAAAAGCCCAGATTATCTCTTTGAGCTTTGTTCCTACAGAAAGTTAAAAAAAAAATGCCTTACAGCTCTTGAAGTCGTCCGAGTGTCCTAATGGCCACCGGGAATTCCACCAGCTCATTATAGTTTAGGTCCCTGAGAGAGAAATAAAGGCATGAAGATCATTAAGACAGTTGGAAAACCTCATCAGCATGTGTCACACTCAGAAGGGTTGGAAACTTGCTTATTAGGAGCTTAAGAGTAACTTTCATGGACAGTCCCTTCATCATGTGCGGAAATATAATCTCCAGGGGGATTCTGGAATGCTTCCTGTCAGGAGATTCCTCAGGCCTGAGTAAAAATGGAATCCATTCTCTTGGTGGTCTTGCTATGTGGACCCATGGCATTCCTCTTAAATGTGCAGTATATCAGAGAAGGGAGTACACCCCTCACATTTCATAAATATTTTAGTATATCTTTTCATGTGACAACACTGAGGAAATGACACTTGGCTACAATGTAAAGCACTGATTATACAGCTTGTATAACAGTGTAAATGTGCTGTCCCCTCAAAATAACGCAACACACAACCATTAATGTCTAAACTGCTGGCAACAAAAGTGACTGCTTTAACCCTCTTTAGAAGAGGCTTCCTTCTGGGACGACAGCCCTGAAGACCAATTTGATGCAGTTTGTGGCATATGGTCTGAGCACTAACAGGCTGACCCCCATCCCCACCCCTTCAACCTCTGCAGCAATGCTGGTAGCACTCATACATCTATTTCCTCTGGATATGATGCTGAACACGGGTACCCAGCTTCTTTGGTCCACCATGGCGAGGCCTGTTCTGAGTGGAACCTGTCCTGTTAAACTGCTGTATGGTTTTGGCCACGGTGTTGCAGCTCAGTTTCAGGTTTTGGCAATCTTCTTATAGCCCAGGCCATCTTTATGTAGAGCAACAAATCGTTTTTTCAGATCCTCAGATAGTTCATTACCATGAGGTGCCATGTGGAACTTCCAGTGACCAATCTGAGACAGTGAGAGCGATAACACCTGCTCCCCCTTCATACCTGAGACTTGTGACACTAACAGGTCTTATAAAACAGCTACTTGGGCCCAATTTGGACATAGTCACTTAGGGGTGTACTCACTTTTGTTGCCAGTGTTTTAGACATTCCTGGCTGTGTGTTGTGTTATTTTAGGGGGTGTACTCACGTCTGTGATATACTGTACAACAGTTGTCCTTCCAGGACAATCTGACATTCTAGTGCCTTGTCTTGCTCTCACCACTGCTCTCTCAAGCACATCTGCAAAAGCAAAACAAAATACAGAGGAAACTTTTAAATGCATCTTAAAACATCACACTTTGTTCACTGCACCCTTTGCTCCAGTGTAGCTAGAGAAGAAACACTTTCTATAAACCAGGTACCCACTCCCTTTATCTACTTAGGCACAGCATCTCTTTCCAAGGTAAGTGATTTATGGCAATACTAAATAAGACCACAGGCCGCAAATAAAATTGACTAGGATGCTGTTTCTTCTCCCACAGAGTAATGAATTGAAGGGCAAATGCAACTCCATTTATTTCCAGCAGCTCAATGCATCATGCAAAAATATAAGGAGGGGATTGAAATACATCTCCATCTACCTATTAAGAAGGTAATATATGAGTTAGTCTTGAAAAATGGGCCATATACCAAACATGTAGTTGTTTCTTGTTCACACATTATTGTCATTTGTTAATAACATGAGGTATATGGAATTAGGGTTGTGTATAAATGGATGATTTATGTTACACCATTAAGAAGACAAAAATCACCATGACTACAGACGAACTACACAGCTTTAATGATGGCAATGAAGAAACAGAAATTGTTGAAGATTTTTGTATACTTCAGTTCAATCATCAATCCAAATGGAGACTGCAGCCAAGAAATTAGAAGAAAACTGAGACTTGGATGGGCAGTAATGAAGGAATTAGAAAAGATTATCATGTGTGAGGATGTGTCACTGGAGTTCAAGACCAGGATCATCTACACTCTCATATTCCCGACTACTGTGTACAGGTATAAAAGCTGGTTCAGCAACGTGACATTTTCTAGCAGGAAGAGAAGGAATGTGGCAATTAATACATAGGGTTTTGCTTCATAGCTGTCTATGTAAATCTGTCTCATAATCATACCTGGAGGACAATATAGGACTGCAAATGCATTTTTGAACTATTTTAAGGAGGCATTTAGTGGTTTGCTGCTAAATGTCAGTACTTCTCACTAGTATTACTCTGGTGAGAAGCACAGCCACAAAGCAGTGACTGGCCAAAAAAGTCTGATGAGAAAGAAATATCTCTGACACTGTTTGAACTTCTCTGACATCACATCCTATTTCCAAAGGAAATGGAGAATTAGTTCAAAAGAACTAGGGAAGGAATCAGAAGAACTTTTGGAAATATTTAATGAAGAAAGAAGAATATCAAAGTTCCAAGAACAGTGAAGGAAACAGTGATGTACAAGAATCAAGCTATGAAAAGACCAGAGGGAGGAATTTTGAGTCTGAGGAGATGCAATGCAATTAGGAAATGAGAAATGGGAAAGAACAAACTGGTCTTCAGGAAGAAAAGGAAGAGTGGAAGATAAAAATATGGCATCCGAAAAGAATGATTGAATTAGACAGCAATATCTGATGGAGAACTTGCTAGATAAAACCATTTCTGAGAGTAATAGAATGTCTGTGAATGTGGAGACCCGTGGAAGACAAGAGAAGCTCCAGACCTCCAAGCAATTCATTCCATGAATATGACAAATCTGCCCCCCCTTGATGTGATCCATGCTAGAAATACTAGTAGAAACAATGTGTCAATTGATAGATTGTATAATTAGCCACATGGAAGCTGCTCATTTGCTTTTTCATTTCCTCTTCCAAGCTCTCTCTTTCAAAGGCTTTCTCTAATTGACAATTGTAATTTTTGTTTGTGTATCAAGCAGCATGCAAGTACATACAGGAACCATTCTTCCTGAATGAGTACTTATTTTTTCCACACTATTGTGAGTCTATCTGGCTCAAACCTCAGTGTCTGCTTGGCAGCAAGAAAATGTATTGTTTTTTCCAGTAGATGCTGCTGGATGAGGAGTCATCCCTGAACTTGATCTGAGAATGTACTTGCTGGAGGGGCATTTTTTTGTCTCTCCCCCCACCCCTTTTTAAACAGATGCAAACAAGCTGAGATGCACAAAAGACCTTTCTTAAAGTCTGCTCTGGAACAATAAAATACAAGTTATTAAAGAGCTGGTTAGGAAATGGCTTAGGTTTGTGAAACCTCAGGAAAGTCCCGCTGATGTATCTGAAAGAAAAATTAAAACAGATCAGAAAGAATTACTATAAGAGGCCTGTCCAAAGACCAATGGCACCTGTGGGTAGGTTTGCAAAACGAGAGAAAACAAGAGTCATGTTAAATATGCATAGAGGAAAGTATAGAGTGAGTATGTAGCCAAACAGATACACTTGAATTTGAGTCACAATTCATGAGGGTATAGCCATGGAACTCATTATTACTGCTATATTATATGAATGCAAAACAATAGTAAAAAGAAGAAGAAGGAGAACATAATTGGACATGTGGAGTTTGTCCTTCCCATACCACTGAGGAACCAAAGTCTTCTTGCTCACATATGTAGTTTAAGCTACACTCTTGACATTTACTACTTTCAGTATTTGAGACTTCTTTCAGAATAATATTTTAGTTTCTGCTCAATAACCTTCCATTTAATTTCCAGGAAAAGAAGTACTGAAGCTCAAGTCTGTCTGAAAACCAAATCCCTCAGATCTAAAAAAGAAAACAACCTCCCCCTGTCTGATATATGAAGGTACTCTATCCTTACTCAGTGGTGAGAAATCTGGACCTCTTCACAGACACTTTATCTGTATGTCTTATGTTTTAGTTTAAAACCCTGGCACCGAAAACAGAGAATACAGTTCACAAGTTCTGGCACAAATTATGCCCGGGACATAGCTGTAATGCAAAATTTGCCTCACTTACATGTTTCTCTACAGTTACTCCTGTGTGGATAGTGGCTTAGTAAGGCCGTAGTATTTGCTAATGTCTTTAGATTCCTTTAAAGACTTCCTGGGCCACCAAATTAAACTATGAAAAATATTTCTTCATTGGATGTGCACCCTCTTATTTAACAGCTCAGGCAAGAGAATTGTAGTATAATGTTATGATTCAAACAACAAAAGGAAAATTAGCAAATTACAACAAGGACCTGTTCTTTCCTCACCCCTCAGAAGACTCCAAATAGAAGTAAAGGGAAAATGAAAAGAGGCTATTATTATCCATCTCAACAGGCTTTCTGGAGCCAGCCAGCCCGTCAACGGTAGTGGAGAATGGGTGTGAGAGGCATGACCATAAAACACTTAACTTGCTTAACCACATTCAGAACTGCCAGGTCAGGTTTTGCACCTAGTACTGCTTTTAAAATAGAAAGCTCTTAAAAAGCCTCATGGAAAAGTAACACAGCATCTGAACTTCTCATTGTTCTGGAAGGCCTTTGTCCATGGACCCAAATTTAGAATGCCTCAATCAATGTTTATTTAGGAGTAAAAGTAAATTGACAGTAGCAAAATGATGATTACCAGACTGGCCTGCCAGAGTGATTTGTCTGAACCAATGACACACAGCCAGGAACTATTAATAACTTGTGAAAAGCCAGGGAGAAGGAGAGAGGAAAACACAGAGCCTCAGCAAAGTGTTCTTCCTCTCAGAGATGCTATTACCAGGTCTGCCTAAGAAGCCAAAAGTGGGGGAAATAAATGGAACTGTAAATTCTTCCACATAACTTTAACACATTTGCAACTAATGAATGTACAGATGCAGTATGAACAGAAACTGGAGCTGGAACCTCTCTGGTTATTTTCATCTTCCTCCAAGCTCTTTCCAGGAATTCAAGTTGTCATTTAAATTCCATGACTGCCTTCCTGCAAGAATACTGGGAAAAGGCTACTTAGCAAGTCCAGACTTTTTGTTCGGGCGTAATTTTTTTAAAAAATCACTGGCAACTTCTACTCTTCATTCTTAGTTGAAATGGGTTTTTTTGGCTGCCACCAGGAATTATGCAGGCTAGTTTTAGTGAACACTTTTTTGGAGGTAGGCATGTGTCAACAGCTGGATAGTGGAAACATTCATTAAGGGAGAGTTAAGAATAGAAAACCATGGCAGATTGAGGTACCTAGAGCTGAAACAAAATACCTATGCCCACTGCCATTTTCCAGTCAAGAAAGCCAGGATACATAGAAGTCCTCCTCTATTCTGAAGTTATTCATGCTGATAGGATTTAGAAGTTGTTATTCCAGGTTTTTTTTGTCTTGGAATAGTAAATGTCCTTTGAATGAACAAAGAATGTATTTTTGCCACATGCTTCCAGTGATAATCTGAGTGTCATTATGAGATAAAACTTCATTCTCTAAGATAACAGGCCTGTTGTTGTTGTTTAGTCGTTTAGTCGTGTCCGACTCTTCGTGACCCCATGGACCAGGGCACGCCAGGCCCTGCTGTCTTCCACTGCCTCCCAGTGTTTGGTCAAATTCATGTTGGTCGCTTCGATGACACTGTCCAACCATCTCATCCTCTGTCGTCCCCTTCTCCTCTTGCCTTCACACTTTCCCAACATCAAGGTCTTTTCCAAGGAGTCTTCTCTTCTCATGAGATGGCCAAAGTACTGGAGCCTCAGCTTCAGGATTTGTCCTTCCAGTGAGCACTCAGGGTTGATTTCTTTCAGAATTGATAGGTTTGTATCAGGCCTACTTTTGTTCAAAGCTTGAAAAAGTTATTTTTTCAGCCACACTGGCTATGAGAGTTTTGATCCAAAAAAGAAACTTTCCAAACACTGCTTTTATTTGCTTGAATATCAATGGATGGAAGAGGTGAATTAAAAGTCTGCGCTCTTACCATCACTTTGCAAGAATCATCTGTCTTTTTCTTCAATGGCTGAAATCCAGCAGTAAGTCACAACTAGAGTAGGTCCACTGAATTGGTAAAGGCACTTGACTCACCAGCCCCTCCGAGTCAATGGGGCTAATCTATTGCCACTTACTACTGGATTTCAGTCAATGTGTAAATCAGAGATTGAAGGAGGTTTATATAATTTGTTATACAAAAATAGCTAAATGTTTAAACAGACTTTTTATTTATGCTCATTAGAGACTAAACCAACTTCATCCAACCTGGAGCTCTCCATATATGTTGGGCTACATCATCCCCCATTCCCGCATTCTAAACCATTAGCAAAGGTGGTTAGGTATGATGAGCGTTATAGTGAAACCCCTGGAAGGTGCTGGATTGGATAAGTCTGGTCTGAACTATTAATATTATGCTGTCTTCTGTACTTCAGAAGTACATGCCATATTTGCAAAATTATTGTATCGCTAGTAGGTGGGATAGAGTGAGTTCATCAAAGTATTCATGGGGAAATTAGGTGATTTGACAAATACAAAGATTTTCCTGTATTGAGGCAACACCCAGAATAACAAGGGAGGCACAGTAATAGATGAAATTAATTATTAAGAAGGATGTAGATGAAGCTCTGGCTCTGAAAGTGGTTTGCTGGTATAATCAGTTCTCCTTGTATAGGTAATGCCTTACTACGAACAGAGAGATGTTCATTCCAGACTACATTGTTTCACTGAATATGACAACCATTGCATCTCCTATGGCTTAGAACTGAGAAATCATCTCTTCTCCCTTCTTCCCACACTTGGATCCATCCTGAAACAAGCAATTGTTCCTGCGAACATATCATTTATCGAAGCAAGCCTCAACTGTCTCTTGTGTCCCTCCAGGCCATCCCCATCATACTAAGCTCCTTTTTTCTAATTCTTTTGGTAAAATATTTGTTCGCAACTGTCTGTTCTCTAGCCGAGGAAGCTTCTGAATTCCATGTGGTTTCAATTTTGGCTGAATTTATTTAACAAGCTTGGAATAGGCCTTAGGGGGAGCTGGACTCTCTTGGGGGGTCCTTCTCTCTACAGATGCAAGATGCCAAAAAAGAGGGTTCCATATGTATGAGAGAGAGAGAGAGAGAGAGAGTAAGCAGAATAATAATTAAACACAAAGGTCAGGCATTTCTTCAGCACTGGCATAGTATAATACCCTCATCTGGAGTTCCTATATGATCTCAGATGGTTGTGCAAGTGAAACATGACAATAGGATTCTGGCACAAAGAACTATGGCACTAACTGCATGGGACTGAGTGATGCTCATAATTATAGATATTGCTTAGGCGATCAAGGGTGGATCTGCATGCACCATGCTCTGTAGTTTTACTTTTTCTTTTCTTTTCTTTTTCAATGGTGCTCCTTTATTCTCTGCATTCAGGTGGAAATTCAAAGGGATCACGATAGTTTAAATGTTTGTTGATAAAGGGTCATTAATGACTGCTTTTAAATAATGTAATAAGCATTAATATTTTGCCAGAAAGATCCAAAACAACATGTTTGGATCTGTGCCAGCATGATGAGGAGAGGTTTATTATTGTTATGGGCTATCAAAGTCATCTCTGAATGAGGGCTTTCCAAAATGTCCTGTTCTCAAACTACACTGCTCAGCTCTTGCAGACTCAAGCCTGTGGCTTCCTTTAGGGCACTGGTTCCCAAGCTAGTGGTGAAGGCCTGTGGAGGTTTTTCTGCTGGGGACGTTCTACATTTGTACAGACACACTATAAGGTTTTGAGGATAAAGACTATCACCTTCAGTAAGATACTACAAAGAGGGAAGGCAATGTCCTGAGGTGACTGAAAATCTCAGACTCAAGGTTATTAGGAAAATAGGGAAGAAAGGTGGTTCACAAGGAGATGTGACTAAGTCTTCTGTCTCCTATATTGGATCAGTGACAACTGCCAGGAGAGTATGAAAGTGCAAGGTCTCCAGGTAACTCAACTAGAATTCACTATCTCGAAGGATTCATTTCTCCTAACTGAACTTAGGATACTGTCTAAGTACGATGGACCATTGCAGCCTTGTCAAGAAGATCTCCAGTAATCTCTGTTGTCATGGTTGTTTCTTGCAATACAACAAAAAAGCAATTGAGGAGATCTGTAAGCCATTTCAGAAGCTTTTAAGTCTGTCACTCACCAACAAAAATTGGCTGTCATTCAGCTCCATCAACTACATTTTTTGAACTGATTCAATTTTGGGTCTCTTACAGTGGAAAGTTGGTATCTACTCGGACTTGTAGGGAGGCAGAGCTAGGGAAGCACCAGGGGTGGAAGCAACTACATCTAGTTTGCTACCTAGCTTCCATGTCTGGACGCTCTAAGTACATAGTATAAGCAACACATACTAGTTAATGAAACATAAGTTTCTGTCACAACAGCTTTTGAGTTGGGGATAAAAGGTGTGGCACCACCATTGCCTATTAAGTTACCACAACTCTCTTTTTATATATCCCACTCATTCCAGAAGGAGTTCAGCCGCAGGAAAACAGCTAGCATGTTCAGACATATCATGCAAATAATGTGGCCATATGATATGTCAATCTGCTGAATCCCCTACAACTAGTCATAGATTTTTGATGTGTCCCTGAGGGCTACATAGGTTGCTAACCTTTGAACACCATCTTTAAAACCTGGATAGTTGCTACATAGGTTGCTAACCTTTGAACACCATCTTTAAAACCTGGATAGTATCTGTCAAGAAAGTTCAAACAGCAGCTAATTCTTTTAGACCTCTATCCACTGGTAAGCCTGTAGATTCTACTCCACCAACACCTGTCAAATTCTATCAGTTACCAAACAACACACACATTCCTTCACAGCTTCTATCACAGAGTTATAAACTTTAAAAAAAAATGACACAAGATTCACATTCAGGGGCTGTGTTCCAGGAGATGGCCGATAGAAGGTCTATTTCATCTTCAATGGATGAATTAATCCTCTTCAATCAACAATGCTTAGAAAAATTGTAGAATTGGCACAGGCCAGGAATGTCTGAGTTCTAACGTCTCCTGTTTCTGTTCTCCTAATAATCCTGTCCCTTTGCCAGATTTCTGCCCATGTGTCATTGCAATCTCTCTGTGTTTATACCCATGCTCCCATGTTATGCCTTCTTCTGCAGACTCAGAGTTCAGCGCCTGTCCCTTATTGCCAGGATTCTACGTCCTCTCTATCTCTTGCTAATTCCAGATCCTATGAGGAAAATGGAAGCTTCATCTCAGATCTAATATTGAAATTTTGGTAGACAATATTCAAGCATTTGTACACTGCTTTTTAAAAATGCAAGTGGATACGATCGAGCTCCCAATCTACTCTACATGTGTACGTTTAGAGCAACGTGCACTGACAAATATTGTACATGCAAACACCCTTACATCTCGTACAGGAAAGGACAAGCAACTTGAAGCAAGCTTTGATTAAGATGAAAATAAGGCATTATAAAGGATGCTGCTTGCCATGGCATTTGATTCCTAAAAATCTGTCCTAACCAATAGAAATCCTGATCTGCAGATATGTAAGGAATCCTGTCATACCACATGTTTTTTCATCAAATGGTGTGCAACAGAACTGGTTACAGAAATAGATTTCCAAATGGAATATGTGAAAGTTGCTGGTGCTTCAGGCTTTGAATACTTGAAGTGTACAACTTTTTCAGAACAGAGGAATTGGTCAAATACAAAAGGTTATCTTTGTCTCAACAGCCAGCTCTTCCAACAGCTTATTTCTATACATTGACAAAGCACATACTGCTAGAAAGTATAAAGTGATTTATTTAAAAAGCTGTTGTGTAGCTTATGATCAGGTACCTTTGTGTATGTCTCATTTAGTAACATTTTCATGACAGAAAATAAATTTGTTCTGGATGTGGCCTGTGAAAATAGGTAAAACTGACTTGGATCTAATCAATAAACTTGAAAAGTGATGGCTTTTGGATCACCACCCAGTCTAAAGATCTGCATTGAAATTTTTATGCCTGATAATATTAATGTAGAGACAAATACGTAAATTATATTGCAACGGTATTTTTTGGTCAATAAATAATTGTAAATGAACATATCTCTATCACCCTGAAGCCAACTCTCCATGCTTTGTAACTCACACATCTGCCACCCTACGAAGGGCTTGATATACCTCCCATTTTACTGCTTCCTTGGAACTATAGAAATAGAATTTGTCAATCATCTTGGAAGTCTAATGTGGAGAAACTCTTCACATACATGCACACATATGCTGTTTCTCCATGTTTTGTATTTTGAGAACAATTTTTGAGGGCTTTGATGATTCATCACGCAAGACTGTTTACAATAATTGTAGCTGCTTTTTTTTACAAGTTCTGACAGATATATTAATTTTAAATGATTAGGGAAGCACCAGAGTCTGACTGGCTAGAAATTTTAGCCACTAAGAGAAAGGATAATTAACTGACAGTTGACAGAAAAATGATGGAGAGCTGAGAAGTGCCAAGAGTTGATTGTGAGGCAAGAGGGCCAGGAAAAGCACAGGCAGAGATGGCCTGAATACTAAGCTGTTGCTTCACTGTTTAATAACTTTACTTTGTTCGTGGAAATCAATACACAGGTGGCTGTGTTATGCCAAGAGGTTGTCCTCTGCAATGGTACTCTCTAAAAGAAAATTGTAAGTGGCTCTTAATGTCACCTAAACTACCAAGCAGCCAGAAGTATGGCAGGAGGAGCATTCAAGTCAAGGAAGTATTGTATCTAGTAACTGGCCCTCATTGTGAAAGTATTTTACTGACTCTAGGTAGAAGTCCATTAGAGCAGTGGTTCTTAACCTTGGGTTACTCAGGTGTTTTTGAACTGCAACTCCCAGAAATCCCAGCCAGCACAGCTGTTGGTGAAGGCTTCTGGGAGTTGCAGTCTAAAAAACACCTGAGTAATCCAAGGTTAAGAACCACTGCATTAGAGGCTTTTTGGGCAAAATGTCACTTGAACCCCTGAAAGTTATTAATAATCACATTTAAAACCTGAACAATTTCTTGTACATGCAAAATATTGTTTTAATGAATAATTTTACTTAAAAGCTCATACTGATGGTAGCAATGGTATCTATGTTATATCTAAGCCTATTCTACCAGATTTGTAGGATGATTCAGGGAGTGGTGGTAGTGGAAAGAACTGGGGTTCTGAACTATTATGATAAGGAGTTGTATTGGGCTTGAGATATAAATATTTTTAAAATATAAGCATATTTTAAAAATGTATTCGAAGATAGGATTGAATTAAAGTTTATCCTATTCCACAAGGTATCCAATGTAGACCAAGAGCCACTGGGTGGGTTACATGCTGTGAAAGCCAAGCCTAAGTCAACCTCCCCAAACTGGTACCTACAGATAAGCTGGACTCTAATTTGCAGGTGTCTCCTGGAAAAGTTACATTTTGGACTACAATTCTCAGAGTCTCATTATAGTAAAAAAAAAGTCACTTTCCCAAGCTCTGCTCACAGGTTAGGGAAAGCTGCTCTAAGCTAGCAATTTTCTCTGGAATAGAACTGGGAAATACCAAGAGCAGGAGAACATCCTGGAAACATTTGCAACCACAAAATCCCCTTGCCTGCTAAACGCAAAATGAAGAAATCTGTGTAGTATTTGGCAGGTTGCAAAGCCCTCTAATGAAGTATGCTTTATTTCCAAATAATGCCATGACTCCAGACTAAAGCACTATTTTAAGATACTATTGTTACTCAGCAAATTTATATTTTTCCAAATGTTTCAGATCTAATACTAAAAAAATAGTGTTTGTACAGCACCACTATTGTTTTTGGAATGGATTATGGTCCATCAAACTCATGGGACCTGATGCTGGAAAGTAGTTTGAATTCTGTAGTTCATAGAACACTTTCAGGTGTTTAGCACAGAAGTGCAATCAATCTGGCTGTCTCACAAGTACATTATTCCTCCATGTGGTTGCTGAACCTATGTGTAATTCAGACTCCGGTTCTCACTTCCCTCACATCCTTCCATCTTCTGCATCAAATAAAACAAACTGACAAATCTTTTGCAAATATTCACAGAAACTGAAGTACATAGTAGGAATCAGATGTGAGAAGAGTTAAGAAACATGTTTTAAATTACCAAAGTCCATGAAACTTAAAATGAAAGGTAAGAACAAGAAGCTACAAACCTTTTATACACTAGTGCTGATTAAAGAAATAACTTCTGCTATTATTTTCAAGGCTGTTGTACTTTCTTGGACAGAGTGGAATGTAACTTTAGGCTGTAATCCAACATGCCCCTTTTTATGTACAGGGGAACTTTTTGCTGGTTTTCCAAATGTATTGCTAGTCCTTAATTATGTTAAAGGATGTTTGCTTCCTGAGCTTTTCCTCTAAAAATATGTTTCCTGTTTCTGCATGATAATCTTAAAGTCTGTATACTGTTACTAAACCAGAAAACCTACCTTGTTTACTATAGTTTTGATGGTTTCTGTTTTCAAGTTTTATTTCCTTGCTCATCCACCCAATATTCCCATTGGAAGAATTAGAATATACTTGGGTGTTTGTGGTAGTGACATTTTGCATCTCCTTAAAACTTAAAATATTTATAAATTTCAACAAAAATAGATGTTTATTCTCCAACATTTTATGACTATCTCAATTAGTGCATTTATAAATCTAGATGGATGCAAGCACTCAAAAGTAGACCCCATCATTTTCAAAGCATCTTACTCCTAGGTGAGATCCTTACTTACTTATCCTTACTTTCTCTCACTGAATTCAGAATAGCTTATATTAAATTCTCAAGACATTATTAGGAAGAAGAATGCATAGGATATGTATTTATTCTCTGTCCCTAATTTCCATTTTGACACTGTTAAAAATCAGTAGAATTCTACCCTCCTCCCATTGTTTTAGTATATCCAGAACTTTTATGTTCTGGATATGTTATGTCCTCCCCCGCTCCCATTGTTATGTTTCTCCCCTCCCCCCATGTTTTAGTATAGCTAGAACTTTTATGTATTTATTTCAGTTATAATATTTCTTGTTTTATTTATTTATTTATTTATTTATTTGTTTGTTTGTTTGTTTGTTTGTTTGTTTGATTGATTGATTGATTGATTGATTTATACCCCGCCTATCTGGGCGACTTGTCCACTCTAGGTGGCTTGTCCACTCTAGGCGGTTTTAAAAATAATACAAATGTAGAAGAATGTGACACCTTTATTAGACCATCAAAAATGCCGAACAATGAATGTAAGACTTCATGGATTAAAAATCCCTTCTTCAAGCATGCAGTTTTATTCAAATTACAGTGGGGTCTCTACTTAAGAACGTCCCTACTTAAGAACAATCCAACTTAAGAACAGCTCCATTTGCTAAATTTTGCTTCTACTTGAGAACAGAAATCCAAGATAAGAACAGGAAAAAAAACCTTTCCTGCTCTTTTTTTAACCTTAGGTCATCTTAGGTTAAAAAAAATTCTCCCCCTAGTGGTAGAGTACATATTAACCAGCTTTGCATTAGTTCCTATGGGAACTAATGCTTCAATGTACGAACGCACCTCTACATAACAAAAAAACAGCCAGAACGGATTAATTGGTTTTCAGTCCATTCCTATGGGAAATTTTGCTTCAACTTAAGAACGTTTCAACTTAAGAACACCATTCCAAAACGGATTAAGTTCTTAAGTAGAGGTTCCACTGTAGTTTCTATGGACGGAAAAGAGCAGATACGGATTAAATGGTTTTCAATGCATTCCTATGGGAAATGCAGATTCAACATAAGAACTTTTCAACTTGAGAACCACCTTCCAATACGGATTAAGTTCTTAAGTAGAGACCACACTGTATAAATGAATGTCCCAAAAATTTATGGCAAAAGTTTCCCACACATTCATTTATAGTATTTCTGCATTATGCACTAGTTACCAGCCTGAAGAACTGATTTTTAATCCACAAAAGTTTGCATCAAATGTTTGATACCTTTAGTGGTCTAATAAAGATGCTGCATTATTCTACATTTGTATTGTGTAATGACTTCATGGCTGTTGAGATTTTGATATGAAAATGTATTAAATGTTAATGTTGTATAGCTAAATGTAAAATGGCTGATTTTACCTGAGTCACTATACTCACTGTATTTAGGTGTGGGTATCAAGGATTAAGACTTAATGTTGTACAGCTGTGTACATGATGAAACTCTGTGTAACAGAAAAGGAAGTAATGTATTTTCTGATTGGTCACAGAATTGTACATAATTCATGTGTAAAATGAACGTCTTTATCTGCTGGAAGTCAGATCACTTTTTCCTATGCTGTCTGTTGCTTCATGTCACGTTATGCTGCCAGAGGAATGTTTATTCTCTATGCATATATGTAAATAGACTAAGTTGTTGGTTTTACTCTCTCAGTGTCATAGTGTCATAAGTATCTTTGCTAACCAATATCTCCTTACTCTGCTGATGTTATGAGAATACATGTTAGAAACAAAATTCTCAACAACGGCTTCTTTTGTTTTGTTTTTTGTTTTTGTTAGAAAGATGTCTTCTAAGGCAGTTTGGACCTTCGTCCTCCCGCTACCATCACTGGTGGTGAGCAAAATAATCATGTCACCCCCAACCAACCAAAAAAAGCTTCATCAAAAACATCAGGAGACACCAATCTATATACAATGTCCATATGCTAATTTATGTGTGTAGATGCAAATGAAGGGATTACTATAATTTAAATGGAAGCTGTTGTGGTACAGTGGTCAGCATTGCACTGCAATTTGGGAAAGCACATTTTAATCTCCGATGAGCCATGAAACTCACTGGCTGACCTTGGGTCAGTCCCTCTAGCTTTGCCTAACCTGCCTCATAGGATTTAGACCATTTTCTGTATTATATTATTGTTTGAAAAACTTAAACATGTCTCAGCTTTTAAATAAAAATTATTGAATTCGAGTCATTTGGTAAAAACATTTGCCAAATAGCTCTCTGATTTTGAGAATAACTTCAAGATCTGATATCACACATGCATCTTCATTCACAATCCATTTAAACCTATTTAAATTGAAGCCAATTTTGTCCTATTCTGAACAGTGGCATCTAATAAATTTAAAATTGAGTATTTTCAGCTGAACTGGACTGTCAAAATGTATTTTGACTTTGCTTATTCAGTCTTTCTTGAATGTAGATTTCTCAGTTGAGAGAGGGGAAATGCAGTGTATCCTTTTCTAACCCTTTTGTAAACCACATAGTAGAGAAAACTAGTTTATTATGACATAATTAATATTATATGTATTTGTGAGCATAACATCCTTAAGAGGGTGCTGTCCCCTTAAGAATCTGCAGGCCATCTGTCCCTGCCTAGTCTGTCTGCCTCAGAGAGATGCTGCTGTCCAAGCAGAACAGGCTGAATAATTGAGTGAAAGGGCTGAAACAAGAGGTAGGCATCCTATATAGAGGGATTTAAAGAAGAGAGCATGAAGTTGTAATAGGATATGATTTTGGAGTTTACTAAAGTACTGTATTATATTGACAGATTAGAGTCCTGGGCCAAAACTAACAAAATGAATTTCAACAGGGAGAAATGTAAGGTCCTACAGCTAGGCAGAAAAAATGAACTGCACAGAAATAGGATGGAAGACACCTGGCTAGATAACAATACCTGTGAAAGGGATCTAGGAGTCTTGGTAGATCACAAGCTGAACATGAGTCAGCAGTGTGATGTGGTTGTCAAGAAAGCCAATGCGATTCTTCGTTGTATCAGTAGGAGTATAATGTCTAGATCAAGGGAAGTGATAGTACCACTGTATTCTGTTTTGATCAGACCTCACCTGGAGTATTGTGTCCAGTTCTGGGCACCTCAATTCAAAAAGGATGTTGACAACCTGGATCGTGTCCAGAGAAGGGTGACTAAAATGGTTAAAGGTCTGGAAGTAATGTCCTACAAGGAATGGCTTAGGGAGTTGGAAATGTTTAGCCTTACAAAAAGAAGGTTGAGAGGGGACATGATAGCCATGTTTAAATATTTGAAAGGATGTTATGTTGAGGAGGGGACATGTTTGTTTTCCAGGGCTCCAGAGACTAGGACATGGAGCAATGGTTTCAAACTACAGGAAAAGAGATTCCACCTGAACATTAGGAAGAACTTCTTGATGGTCAGAGCTGTCTAGCAATGGAATAGGCTGCCTTGAAGGGTTGTGGAGTCTCCTTCTTTGGAGGTTTTTAAGCAGAGGCTGGAAGGCCATCTGTTAAGAGTACTTTGATGGATGTTCTTGCATGGTGGGGGGTTCAACTGGCTGGTCTCAGTGGTTTCTTCCAGCTCTATGACTCTATGATTCTATGACTCTATATTATTTTGGAAAGGGAAGGCAAGATCCTCCTTCCATAATTCTTGGAGACATTATGAGAGTAATTCATCAAAAATTTTCTTGCCAAGAAGTGAAGAAAACTGTGGATCTCTTCAATAAACACATATACCCACAGTGACAGGGGAGTTGCTTCCACCACGTGATGACACATTGCTGCACAAGACTGATCCTATTAATGGTGATCTAGACACTTTTCCTGGGAACATACCAAGGGGAAGCAGCTCTCGTACCAATGGTGATGTGCATGAGGAGCAACTTCTTACCCCACCTCACCCCACCCTGCTCTATATCTGGTACAGAAACAGGACAAATAGCTGGCCTACCAAAATATCCACACATTGGTGGAAATTATCATGTTTCTATATTTGTTTAATTAAAATATTTATACATAGTTTTCTATATTGGCCCACTGAGACCAACCAACAAAAAAGGGTGCAGTTTCCTATCACGGCATCTTTATGCTACATCTGTTTCTCCAGCTATGTAGAAACTGTCATGAAATTAGCCACCTTCAGAGAAAATATGTCAATTTCAAGAACAGGTAATATGGAAAATGCAGATTTGATTGTCATTGCATCTTGCAGTACTGTGACCACATTCATATGCAGTGGAAATTGCATACTGAAGTCCAGTCAAACTATGGTGCATGACACAAGCTGGTTGTGCATTACATACACAACCTAAAATAATATGTTTGAGCCTGTGCAGACACAAATAAAGGCCGAAACAAAAATATTAGATTAGACAATATACAATTTAGCCTCTATATTTCTGTCTTTGTCATATTGCAACAAACATGAATATAGGGCAAATTATAAGGTAGGTATAAGTTGAACCATCGGTGTAGGATGAGGGATTTCATCTGTTATTCTTATAGCGGCTATTTCTATAAAGTATGTTATTTCGTCTTGTTCCATTTTTCTCTTCAGTTGCAATCACCCCCATAACAGAGGCTGCCTTCTTTCGCACCGAGTTCCCACCCTTCTTCACTTCCAGTATTGTCTTCAGATCTAAGCTGGGCTTTGGCTTTTGGTTCATTCTTGTGAGTATGTCTTTGTTGTTTCCACACCATTTCACATGACAGCTTGAACTATGTGATTTAATGTCAGTTTCAATAGATGGCTTGGCAAGAAGTTTCAAAAACATACTCAAATCAATCAGCTTCTCAGAATAAAGCCTGGCTCTGTGACCACCGTGCCCTTGGGGTGGTGCAGTTTCTTCCTTGCATGCATTGTCTTCTATCCCTAGGTGAACTGACGAGGTCTTAATGACTTCCAAAGGAAGGATGCCAAACCGCACAAAAGAAAATGAACGCGGAGGTTTCCTTCTTTCTTCCTGTTATCTTACATGAGAGAAGATGACTTGGTTGCATGATCAGGGATTGCTACAGGGAGACATACCTTTCCAGTTAGTTAGTTGCGCAAAAGCTGCCGGGAAAGAGACCTTGCTGTGATTGGGCCATCAGCCAACTGCTCACCCCTGCTGTTATGTTCCAGCGTCTGCTTGCTACCTATTTGCTGGGGGACAGGCTCCACTAAGATGTACAATATGTATCCATTCTAGGTAAAAAGCAGTGCCAGACCACATGTTCATCTTTTGGAGTGTTTTTTTTTTTTTTTTTGAGACATGGGTTGGGAACTGGCCTTTCCCAACCCAGCAGCAGATCAATTGGACTACATTTCACATCATTCCCCTTTCCCCCATCAATTATCATGCTGGCTAACAGAGATGGGAGCGATAGTCCGCCGTATCTGGAAGATGCCAGACTAAGAGCACTTGATGTGCCCTAGCCAAAATCCAGTTCCTTAATTATTCACACAGAAGACAAAACTGCATAACTTGCAATGTCTCCTTGCTGATGGTTAATGGCTAAAATCCCACAGTAATTTGCATATTAAGTAGGCCCATTGAAACAGTGGGGATTTGATGAGTCAGCTCCTCAAGAAATCAGTGGGCTAATTCTAGTTGTGACTTATTACTGGATTTCAGCCAATGAATCACCACTTAGATTTTTCAGGCACACACCAAACTAGTGGGCAGGCGTACCCCTGAAAATCCAAACACAAACTTGTTAATTGCCAGTGAGCAGCCACTGCAAGTTACACCATTTGCTTTCTGCAAAGAATAATTGGGTACAGATTTTCAGCCCAGGAAGATTAAATGTGTCTATTGGTCCCTTGACAAATGAAGATATTAAGAAGGTAATGAGAGAGTCTGACTCTGGTAATGGTTTGATTATTGGCTGGATAACTCAGTGAGTTAGATATCCAGTGGGACTTCAATTCTCAGCTGTGCCTCCAGGAAGAAAAGCCAGTCTGTGTGGCCTTTGGCAACTTGCACAGCTCTAAGATGCCCCCAGAAGAAAGGAATAGTAAACCACTTCTGAGTACTCTCTAACTAGAAAACTATGGGTCACCATAGGTGAGAATTGACTCGATGGTACAGAACTGGTACCACTGGTACAGTGGTATCATCTGCATATCGGAGGTTGTTGATATTTCTTCCGGCAATCTTAATTCTGGCTTGGGATTCCTCCAGTCCGGTTTTTCGCATGATATATTCTGCATATAAGTTAAATAAGCAGGGAGACAATATACAGCCTTGTCGCACTCCTTTCCCAATTTTGAACCAACCTGTTGTTCCATATCCAGTTCGAACTGCTTCTTCCTGTCCTACATACACTGGTGCTTTGACTTACAAATGCCTTGACCTATGAACATTTTGAGTTATGAACAGCTCTGTTTGGAAAATTTTGCTTTGACTTGCGAACGGAGCTTTGACTTACGAACAGAAAAAGGCAGGGAAAAGGGGCAGGAAATTCAAATATACTAACTGTTGGTGGTGAAGAGGCTGCTTCTTTGTAGCTATTTTGCCCCAACGGTTAGAGCAGGGGTCAGGGAAATTTTTAACTTTTACAGTACAGGAAAGTACTGTACCGAGAAAGGGATGCAGGGACCTGGGGCCGCTGCTGGGTCCTGTTCCCGCCGGGCCAAGAACTGAGCATCCAACACTGGCCATACATATGGACACCTGATGAGATTGTACCCTGTGATCGAAGGACTGTCCCTGAGGTCTCCCAAAACGTTTCAGAGAATGCAAGTGCCCTACATGTGAATTACGTATATGTGTAATGCCTTTATCACTTTTTCTGCTGTACAAAACAGAAGCCTTAACCTTCCCAGAGGCTGGTTTTATTGTAATTGTAGTAGTTACTACTGTCTGCAGGATTCATTATAAATGCCTTACCTCCTTGAATGGAGGCCTTGGAAATGGAAGATGTTATACGTGCTATTGTCTGTAAAACCCAATCCCTCAGACTGCTTCTTTCTCATTCCTAGCTCAGAGTTTCTACAGAAAAAAGGCAATCTTGGCAGAATTTTAGACCTTGGTGGCAGCTATGTCTCCTTGAATGACATTTTAATGATGGAACAGAGTATCTTTCTCCCTTTCCCCCTCCTCTCCTGTCATCTTGCCCCTTATGTCCATCTTGTTCTTTGGACAGTTTTATTCTGTACTTAAAGCCAAGGCCTGTTTTTCTTGGGGTAGATGGAAAGGTCTCTGGACAACTGAGGGCAACAGCCTCTTAGTCTGATGTCTGGAATGCTGATTTATCTCCTTGTTTATTTCTTTTTTTATTAGCCCATCCTATAAAAAGAAAGCTGTTTCCATCACAGTAATTAGGCAGTGTCTTTTGTGTAGGCTTGAGGAGCATGCTTTTAAGCTCTCATAGTTCAGTACAGTTCTGAGATCTAGGATCTCCTGCCTGACTCATATATTGTCTCATTGCCCCAAAAGGCACTTCCGTGAAATGTGATTCTGTTCCACGCTTCTCAAATAAAAATATGGTTTGAAGAACCACATGGGCATGGCAAATGATGTGGCTTCCCTACGTAGGGTCATCTTCCTTATAGATACAATGTTTTTCTTTAATCTGGAACGTCTTGGTTATCATAAAGGGAAATAGTACCATCATAATAGTTGTATTAACAGATGAATCAAGTCCATGTCTTCTGTGCTAGATCAAAATTTAAGTTTTAAAACTTCCTTCTTGTGGTGAAGTGTTGCTAGTATATAAGAAAATGGCAGAAAACAAAGGTCTGTGCCCGAAACAGCATGACTCCTTTCATGCCAGAACTCATATGTGCTTCCAGCGCTTTAGTAAATTTTCACTGCCTCTGTTCATCAGATTTGTTAACTGAATATGATTTGGTGTGATGAGAAATCACAGCTCCTGCAGCCATGTACTAGATGTACTGTTCTTTCCCAGTTTGCAGTGAAACTATTCATCTTTAGCCACATTAAGATTGTCATGATGCTTTGAGCAAAAGGACTCACAAAAATGAGCATCCCCGTTGGAATGATGAGGAGCAGGGTTCACGTGAGGAATGTCTTTTTTTTTAATCACCAAGGAATCATCACAAGGAAACTGATTCAGTTTCTGACATTTCCAGCAAGGGTAAGGTCATTTTTCCTGGAAGGAATGAAGCAAACAGCTTCTGTTTCTTGCCAAGGATTCTAGGACTGGAAACCCCACTTTTTGCAGGTATTTTTTGCTGCTGCCTTGTGTGCCCAAAGAGAACAGGAAAATCCAATACTGAGGGGCATTTCATGAGCACCTTCCAAGGTGTTTTTTTTTTTAAAAAAATAGATTGGGACTGAGAGAAAGGCCTCTCCTGATGACCTTAATACCCCAGCAGGCTCATAAAGGAAGATTCTGTCTTTTAGATAGCTTGGACCAAAGTCATTTCATGCTTTATAGGTTACAACCAGCACTTTGAATTGTGCCCAGAAATGGATCAGCAGCCAGTGGAGCTGTTGTAATAGGGGAGTTATATGTTCCCTTTAACCAACCCCAAGGTAACAATCTAGCTGTGGCATTTTGGATTCACTGGCATTTCCAAACACTTTCCAAAGGGAGCCCCATGTAGAGCACTTTACAGTAATCCAACAGAGATGTAAATAAGGCATGTGTCACTGTGACCACATCAGACTTCTCTAGGAACATGCACAGCTGGAGCACTAGTTTTAATTTTGCAAATGCACTCCTGGCCACTGTCAAAACATGAGCATTCAAACTCAGAGGTGAACCCAGGAGCACCCCCAAGCTGTGCACCTGTGTAACCTCATCCAGCCCAGGGTGAATCCCTATCCCTTGATCTGTATTTTGGCTAAGCAGGGTCACCTCTGTCTTGTCTGGATTAAGTTTTAATTTATTTGCCCTCATCTACTCCATTGCAGACACCAGACGCTGATCTAGAATTGCAACAGCTTCCTCAGATTTAGATAGCAAGGAGAGACAGAATTGGGTGTCATCTGTACACTGGTGACACCAAATCCCAAAATTCTGTACAATCTCTCCAAGGGTCCTGTCCACATCACCAGACTGCAAAAACTGAAATTTATCCATTAACACTGGACAAGCAGGGACCATAGTTCCTGTACATCCACAGAATCTGTACCAACTACAGCATCCAAGTCAGTGCAGATCTGAACAATTCTACCTGCAAAGTGCCATGCAGATTATTCACAGTGAGTTACAGGGTAGTCTGCGTTCTCTATCTGCGGGTGAGCATGCTATAGGCCCTTGACCATATGCAACAACTCCACCAGACAATTCTGTGCAGAAGCAATGGTGGCAGAGAAGAATGACTTCTTCACTGCCATCACTGACATGAAATAGGGTTTCCAATGGCCCTAGCCCATGTTTGGTCAGATTCACCCTGAGTTTTTTGTTATCATTGCTCTAGATTCTGTCCTACTCATTTCATCACCACTAGCTCCCCAGTAAAGGAGGGGGGCAGTTTGATTCTACTTCACAGGAGAGGACACTTAGGAGTGATTATGTCAACAACCCTGGCCATTTCCCCATTCAAGAGATCAACCACGGCTTCAACAGAATCACCTGCTAAGGTGAGAGGAAACTGACCAAGGGCTTGCAGGAAATCATCTTGATCCATCAGTCTCCTGGGGTGGTCCCTCTTATTTTCCCATTCTCCCAGAGTTAACCAGTATGCCCACCAAAGTGAAGTATGAGCCCGAGCAAGTGCTCCGAGAATGAGCTAATATAGTTCATAATATAAATGAAGTCCAGCTTCAAAATGCCCTCCTCTTACAGAGAGCTAAAGCATCTCCACAGCTTCCTGGGCCTTCTTGTAAAGAGTAAATTTAGAGCCAGGCCATTTCATTACTACCTCACTCTGCACAATATTTTGGAATTAACTGAAAAAGAAAGAAAGAAAGGAAAGCAACTCACAGAGTTTCAAGGCTATGAAGTCCTTCAAAGCTATGTATTCCCAGACTTTGGATCTGGTTATTATGCAGGTGCCTGTGAAGGAAAAGGAGATTCTTAAATTCTGAACATCAACAAACAGACTTTTCTACTTTTTACCTAGCGAGATTCTCAAAACTGAACATTGCCCAAGGCAAGGTATACTAAAATGAGCAATAATGAGTTTGCAAATCAATAATGAAACATGACTGAATATACTGTATTCAGATTTATTAGAGATTAATGGAAGGAAGCACAGGCAAATGTTTATTGATGGATAATCACGATGACATAAGACATCAGATCTATTCTTTCTCTTGGACATCTCAATATTTCCCTGAACATAGTATTTTTGGGGATTGCTTATTTCAGAGCCTGAGCAGTTTCTCTGCCCTCTTCATCTGCCACACAGAGAGAGGCAGCAGCAGGTGGCTCCCATTACAGCCACCATTAGGATTAATCTGATCAATTCATTGCCTCAGTGAGCAAATATCTGCTGAAGTCCATGACAGGCAGCACTCATACCGTGGTAGCAGCTACTCCTTATCACTGATGTGATCGCTGCAATACCTTGTCAAGCAAGAGGTTGGTAGCAGCAAGCAGTAGCTGTGCCTGTTGTCCCCCTGCCTGAGCAGCAAGGAATATGTGCACCTATCTGTCTGGCCAATAATAATAATAATTTATTGTCATTGTAAGTATATACACAGTATACCCATACAACGAAATTCACAATGAGGAAAGTGGAGCTGAGGAGGACCCCAAGATGTTCTCCAGCTGGGCCCATTTTCCCACTGCCCACAGAGAATGAGCAGGTAGTGTTGGCCGCATAGCAAAGATTTGGTGGGGCACAAACGGCTGTCAGTTTTGAGTATGGGCCTCATACGATGCCTGATAATGTTGACCTCAAACATCAGCACTGAGGAGAAGGGAAACTTAAGTCTCTTAAATTTTTGTTCCCTTGTGGAAATTGTCCAAAGCAGCCAAGAGGAATGCCATTCTTCACAGAATTTAGGCAGACTAGAGATGTTGGTCCAGACAGAACAGAAGTAGCCAACCACATGCATGTGAAATATGTGGATAAACTCACAACTAATGCATTCTTTGAAAGAGAACTAAAACAGAGGCATGTTCTGTGCTCCATAACAGGAAGACCTGGAGGCTATGTTGTGGCCTCCGGGGAGATTTCAGCCCCCAGCAGGTGAATCAATGGCATTTAATTATTTGTGTTAGTGGCGGGAAATCCCATTCCACCTGGTCTCAGTACTGGATGTTTGGCAGAAAGCATAAAGTTCTGTGGTAAAGGCAGCCTAGATTTATGAGGAGGAGAGTCAACATGTGGTATATGAATAAAAACCTGTGACATCCCTGAATGTTTCTGATGAGCACTTAAAGATGTTGCTCTTCTGCAGATTTTTTTTCTTTAAAAAACTGCTTGCACTTGCTTTTCTTAGTCAAGTGAAGGTCAAGGGATATGAAAAAACAGCTGCATGGGAGAACACTTAGATTTCCTTTAACTTTCAGTAGAAGAAATCCATTTTATTCAAAATCTAAATCAAGAGATTAGGGCATAAAGTAATTCTCCTCTTTGACTGTAGGGAAACAACACACTCTAAATCCATTTGGTTTCCTCCATCAAATTTTATGGGGCATTTCCAGATCAGACTGCCCTGACATCACTGTGGACCTTGAGACAAAGATAACACCTGCACTTCTAGTTTCTCTGAATGCTGGATCCCAGCCTTGGCAAACAAAAATGCAAATATATTATAACCAGTGTCATGTCTCATATCGCCAGATGAGAAAAATATCAAAGGTCTGCCTATAAGCAACAGAGACAGCTTTGATTCACTGTTTGCAGCTTTGATTCATTAGGTATGACTCGTATAAGTTAAAAAGAGGAAACAATGCACATAGCAGATGCAACAGTAGAAGACATAGGTTTCTAACTGCTGAACATATTGAATAGAACATATCAGTTTGGGGTCATTGTTCAGTTTCTCAGCATTGTTCTGTTTTCATGCTAGTTGTCTTTCACTTTGGGAATTGTGGGGCAAACATTTGGTCATCATTATGGATTGCTGCTGACTACTTCTTGATCTTAAAATTAATAAACTGGTGTCCGTAACAGCTAGGGACCAGGCACAGATAAACCACCATGTTAACAAAACAAGTGTGTACACCTGTATGACAGCTCACTGCTGTCATACATTCAATTTAATGCTTTAGCACATCGCAAGATATGCTGGAAGTGTTGCTTGAAAAATGGGCCCTCTTTTCCAGGGAATTCCTACAGGCAGTCCTTAAATTCAGCATATCAGAGCACATTAGCTGGCACTGGTAAAACAGTTCAGATCCTGACCGATGCACACATTTCAGCCCTTTAAAACCACCACAGGATGTGGGCCATAGGTTGACAACATTCCAAACCTTTCAGGAAAGGGATGGGTATTTTAAATATTTCAAAATATTTTAAAGTTTGTTTCACATTTAGTCGTTCTATTTACTACAGCAGAATTGCTCAGATTAACATCTTCATTTTCAATTTTTAAAGAAAAATATTTGCTCTTTTCCCACTCCCTCACAATAAATATTTATTTTTTGTCATTCTGAACAAATAGTTTACTTCCTGGATTTTCCCACCAGTACCACTCATACTATGCCTTCCACTGTTACAGATGCTGAAACAATGACTGTGATACATACACACATAGCAATAATGATCTAATTTTATTTTGTGAAATCTATATCAACATAAGCCACACTTATCTGAAAACCTGATGGCCTATTTGATTCAAATGATTGTCATCATCTGAACTTTAGAGGAAGAAAAAGCTGGAGGGACAATGAACATAGCATAACCAGGGGAAAATCCAAGTTCCCGAACTGGGGAACATTTAGATGGGAAATGTCAGAGTTGCACCGTCACATAAACATAATGATGACTTTATAGCAGAAAAGGTTGAGCTGTTTCTGGCTTAATTTTGGCCTGGAATGTTTTGTTCTGTTTTGAAATGAAGCAAAGCATGACTATTGCACTCCCCAAAAGAAATGTTTTTTACGATCTTATAAGCAACTGAAAAGCTGACGCTCTCATGGAAAATGGAGCCCAATTTTTGCCACCAGCTCTATAACAACATAAACAAAAGGAATTTGAGTCACAGTCCAAAATCGGGATGGTAAATATTTGAGGAGATGAATTCTTTTTCCAGCCTTCCAGCCTCCTGTCCATGTTAAATACATTACTTTAACAAGTGGAATCACAGTTGTCCTGTTCTCTGCCAAGATGTACTCCTCTCACATAGGGCCATTTTTCTTCAGTAAATTACAGATAGTTGGACAATTGTAGTAGTGATGCTCAGACAAAATGAAGACATATTTATTTCCTCTTTCACATCGTTCAGATTTCTATGGACATGAATGATCATGTGTCTTCCAATGAATCGGTGACAAACAGGATGAAGCTCCTTTTATCACACACATATCAGAATCCCAGAAGAGAGGGTAGGCTGGGCTTAGTTTAAAAGGGAACCAGCTCTCAGAATCTCAACATCTTGCTTTTTGTTGCAGCAAAGAAAATATTAATTTCTGGGCTCCATTAGTGTTAGCGAATGAAATGGGGTAATATATATAGCCCATAAAGCAGTGATGTTTTGCTTCCTTTTAAATTTCTTTTTATATTCCTCATCTCTTTCCTTGCTCCCAAAAATGTGTCTGAAATGCTCTAAATTTCTATCAAGAACTTTATTTCCACAGGAGCTGTGATGTTAGCATACTGAAAAAAATAATTGTGGCAACATAAAGGTTAACATATTTATTTTCAGATAGGCTTTCACCAGCCAGAACCTACAAAATGTCATTTTAGCCTCTGGCTGTTCCATCTAGGTTAAAAACTGGAGAAAGCTTTGTTTCATTGTCTGTCAGTCCGGTGCTTGAACTATAAATGGGGATTTAAGAAAAGCACATTGTGACTAATACAATCTGCTCAGAAGTCCTACTCTTATTACTTATCCTTGGGTAACCAGTGACTTTTTTTTGAAGCCAGTGTAACTTCAACTATATAAAAAAGCTTTGCTCTTTTCCCTGCCAATTAAAAAAAGAGGTACAGCTCCTCTGGATGGTGCAGATGATTTCATTTCAATTTCAAAATCTGGGAATGCCCAGAAAGATGAGGAGATGACATCTATATCTTAGGATAGTTTCTAGGTTTTGCCATCATCTCTTGACAAGTCTTATGAACAATGAGGCTAAACAACTTTCCTCCCTCAGCAAGAATGTGCAAAATCTATTTGTGACTGCCAGATATGACTAAAGGTGAGAGGCTGCTTTTAAGGTTCATTTTAACAGAACACAGGACTTATCTACACAGGACTTTCTCTTGCCTAGAAAGTATCTCGCATCCCGTGTTACAAGCGCACAGAAGAAATGGATGGGAATTGTTGTACAGAATTCCTTAGTGGGGAATGTAATTTATTAGCAGCGGCTGATGCCCCTAACTTCTTCCAGACTGGAGCTTGTATATTTTGATGTTGGCTCTTTCCGCCATCAATGTAGGATCAGCCGTGTAGCTCCCATGGGCCGAAGGTGTGCACAACAGGAAAGCACATTGCTGCACCTGGAAAGGTCATGTCCTCAGCCATGAAACTGCTGATCAGGGTTATCCAGAAGTATTAATCAGGCTGTAAATGACAACTTCCTTAGTACCCCTCCGCAGCTGTTCTTTGGACCCCCCTCCCAAAGGTGGCTATTTCAGTAACTCCCAGATTAGAACAGTACTTAAGTTTATGGCAGTGACAAGTCCTCCTTCTGCCTCCACATGCTTGTTTCTTAATGCAGTCTCTTGCATGTACAACTAGGTCAAAACAGATGTTACCTTCAGTGTACAATTAGCAACCGCACCTATTGTTTTAAAACACTTCATGCTAAGCAATCACACCTATTTTTCCCCACATATTTCAAGGAAATTTCTCTGTCAGATCTTCTCACATGAACCACTTATGTCTACAGCATCATTTAGTGCAGGTGTGCATCATTGTTTTTGTTGGAAAATTCCAACCTTGAATGCTTCTCTGTTAACAGCGAGTGTTGGTGAGGAGCACAATCTGTACCTCCCACTAGCTTAGAGGGTGCTTTTTTAATGCCTCAGAGACCTTGAGGCCCCTCTGTTGTTAGCCATCTCTCCGCTGCCATCTGTTTTCTGTACTCTCATATCTGTGTGTAGATGTTGCTCTACTACATATATATATGTAGAGCAACATGTTCATGGCTTTAAATAAAAATGAACTTTAAATAAAAGCCTTTTCTTTCCTTTGACCAAGAAGCATCCAGACCGATCATTTCCCTTTTCCAAGGGTAGGGCTGGGACTGGGCAGGTCTCTCCATGCTTTTATCAGCACCAGAAAGGGAATAACTAGATTCCAAATCCCTCCAACAGTTTTGTTCTTCAGAATACCTGGCAATGGAGCTACGAAATGTAGTATACATTTATTTTGCAAGTTAAATAAGTTATGTGAGATGGTCTGATGGAAAAGTTTTCAGGAAGTTCATTTATTCCCTCTGAAGGACAGTCTACATGTTATATTTTTCTTCTGGAGAAACCACAAATTATGTTTATGTAGCTGTTTGATAGAAAGTGTGCATGATGCTTCAGCGCATTCATGACTACGTCTGCTGCTAGTATAAAAATCTACAGTGCGGTCTGTGCAAACCCACATAATAAATGTTATAAACTAAGTGTAAACCAGTAGCCCTCATATGTGATTTCCAGTGCTTTCTGTGTAGTGCATGTAACATATAGAAATGATATAGAAAATCTGGTGTCCTCTAGGTGGATCAAACCACAGTTCCCACTATCCTTCACTATTGGCCAACTTGGCTGTGACTGACAGAGTAGTACAAAACATCTGGTGAGCACACTGGACTATCTATTACTGATTTAAAGAATCCCTGAGCCTGAAACATAAATGTTTTATGGTCTGGAATCACTAGACATGACAGAGTATTACATCTTTTTCCTCCCCTGGAGAGCACACTGATTACATCCCAGAGAAAATTTCCTAGAAGACCTTGGAGCAAATGTGAAGATTACAACTGGAGAAGATGCCTACCCCCACTGTTTATTGCATGGCTTTTGAGCACTTGCCCCTGGCATTACATATGATCTTTTTGGGGTTGCAACCTGTTCATCAGTGTGCTGTAGGTGGCCATGCACCCTCTCCCTTTATACCATTCCTGATTTTCAAGCTTTGGTATGGACCTCCCATCATGAAAAGTTGGAATGCCTTTACTCACTCAATGATCCATAGGGTCACTTCCATCTGTGCAGTTCTAAGATTATTATTATTACTTATGCTTTGTTTTTGACATTTGGAGTACAAAGGTAAATTATGCTGCTATTTTTGGTCCCACCCATTTTATTTTTGACCCCGCTGATCAAAGGAATGCTCTCGCTGAAAAACTTACCCTAAACTGAATTTGGTTTCTGCATTCTTTGGTTTGCATACTAACTCATACCACAAAAGCCTGTAACACTATGGGGGGTCTTCCTCTATCATAAGCATGGATATCTTTGGGGAAACAAAAGAAACACTACCTACCTTTCTAATAATCAAGGATGGGGACTCAAGTCATGGACCTTGCTATCAAGTTGGACTTAAGTCACACCAGTGACTTGACTTGGACTTGAGTCAGGTTCCCCCCCCCCATGACTCAGATTCAACTCATGGCTTGGAACCCACCCACCCTTCCTTTTCTTCTGGGGCGGGGAAGTTTGTTTTTAATAGGGACTTGGACTTGCAGCTTGGGAGTCAGGACTTGCAACCAAAGACTTGGACTTGGGGCTTGGACCCAAAGACTTGCCAACATCCCTGCTAATAATTCTGGACTGACAGACTAATTCTGACTTACGGTGACTCTCCCAGGGTTTTCTAAGTATAAACCACTTAGCAGTAGTTTACCAGTTCTTCCTTCTAATGGTCCTCTGAGACCCATGAAATTGCTCAAGGCTACATAGCTGGCAGGGCATATGATACCATCAGCAACATGTTTTCTGGATGCTCTTCATTGACCTTTCTTCCTGAGGACACAGTAGGGACTTGAACTCTCAGCCCCAGACGATCTAACTCACTGCACTATGCGAGCACTTCCTGCCTTTCCAGTGACATACAAAAGCACCAAAACGGGGAAATGGACAGTTGGTGAATGAAATCTGCCTTTTCTTTTAATGTTTTGAACCTTACAAAAACAAGCTTAGGTAACAATTTTCAAACAGTTTGATGAAACAACCATACACACTGGGTAATTTATAGATAATGGAGTGGGCACATTTATTTTGAATTCAGGCCATCCACAATTTTCAGATTATAATGCATTTCAGTAGAAATCCATTATAATTCAGTGAGAAGAAAGTAATCTACATATATAGCATTTCTGTATATGTGTGTTTCAAGTGTTTTTCATAGACAAGGGAGTATATTGGAAGTTGCCATGGTGCATAAGATTAGACTCAGATTTGATCTTGCTTAGAAAAGCAGTTGCTAACTTGCCTCATTGATTTCAGTGCTTCTACTCTTTGATCTTTGCTTCCTCCTCCCACTTTTTCTTTTAGTGCTTTAGCTTTTCTAACAAGCTGAGACAGACTAACATGGCTACTTCTTTGAGAATCAATTATCAGTTTACAGTGCTTACTTAATTCCTCTAATTATGCTGTGATGATTATGCTAACCAGCCCTTTGCAAATTTATGAGCACTATTTATATACAATTTTCATTTTCTGAATCCTTGATTCTATTCCCATGTAGACTGTGCACATAAATCTGTTAGACTTGTGTATTTGACCATTATATTCCATGGAACCTCATGCTCAAATAGGCATATTACTCTTAAAGGTGCCATTTGACTTTTTTCTTCCCATGACAAAATGAACAAATTACTCTTTTGACTAAATAGGAAAATGTAAGTGAAGCAGGGACTGTGGAACTGGAGAAGGGCAACACTCTACTAAGAGAATATTTCATTTATGTACAGTATATAAATGTCCAAATCAGGGACATAGTGTCAATATTTTGTGTGGCCACCATTATTTTCCAGCACTGCTGTAACCCTCTTGGGCATAGAGTTCACCAGACCTTCACAGGTTGCCACTGAAGTAGTCTTCCACTCTTCCATGACGACATCATAGAGCTGGTGGATGTTAGAGACCTTGTGCACCTCCACCTTCCATTTCAGGATGCCCCACAGATGCTCAATAGGGTTTAGGACTGGAGACATGCTTGGCCAGTCTATCACCTTTACCCTCAGCTTCTTTAGCAAGTCAGTGGTTGTTTTGGGGGTGTGTTTGGGGTCGTTATCATGCTGGAATACTGCCCTGCGGCCCAGCCTCCGAAGGGAGGGGATCATGCTCTGCTTCAGTATGTCACAGTACATGTTGCCATTCATAGTTCCCTCAATGAACTGTAGCTCCCCAGTGCGGGCAGCACTCATGCAGCCCCAGACCATGACACTTCCACCACCATGCTTGACTGTAGGCACTACACACTTGCCTTTGTACTCCTCACCTGGTTGCCGCCACACATGCTTGACACCATCTAAACCAAATACAGTAAGTTTATCTTGGTCTCACTGGACCACAGAGCATAGTTCCAGAAATCCATGTCCTTAGTCTGCTTGTTTGCAGCAAACCGTATGCGGGCTTTCTTGTGCATCATCTTTAGAAGCACCTTCCTTCTGGGACGACAGCCCTGGAGACCAATTTGATGCAGTGTGCGGCTTATGGTCTGAGTACTGTCAGGCTGACCCCCACCCCCACCCCTTCAACTTCTACAGCAATGCTGGCAGTGCTGGCAGCACTCATACATCTATTTCCCAAAGCCAACCTCTAGATATGATGCTGAGCATGGGCACTCAACTTTTTTGGTCAACCGCTGAGTGGAACCTGTCCTGTTATACCACTGTATGGTCTTGGCCACCGTGCTGCAGCTCAGTTTCAGGGTTTGGGCCATCTTTTTATAGCCTAGGCTTTATGTAGAGCAGCAATTTGTTTTTTTCAGATCCTCAGATAGTTCATTACCATGAAGTGCCATGTGGAACTTCCAATGACCAGTCTGAGAGAGTGAGAGCAATAACGCCTGCTCCCCCTTCACACCTGAGACTTGTGACACTAACAGGTATCATGACACCAGAGAGGGAAAACGGCTACTTGGGCCCAATTTGGACATTGTCATTTAGGGGTGTACTGGCTTTTGTTGCCAGTGGTTTAGACATTACTGGCTGTATGTTGCTTTATTTTGAGGGGACATTTACACTGTTATACAAGCTGTATATTCGCTGCTTTACATTGTAGCCAAGTGTCATTTCTTCAATGTTGTCACATGAAAAGATATACTAAAATATTTATGAAATGTGAGGGGGTCTACTCACTTCTGTGATATACTGTAAATATGGGCTTTATGTCCATATTCTGTCCCTGACAATAAATATCTTAGGCAGCAGGGGAAGATCCTTACCCCAAACCCTGAAATATAGGCTTAATATTTATAAGCCAGGTATGTATATTCAAAAACAACTGAAGGTATTAATTATACAATGCTTTTGTTTCTAGTAGTAGTAGTAATAATAATAGCATGGATGGTTGTCGCTTCTTCTAAGCATGCCAAGAAGATTTGTAAAATGGGTTTGCAAGAGCCTGTGAAAATAAACTGATTCTCTAATTTCTCTTGCCCCTGTCTTTTCTAGGCCTTTCTCTCAAACAGTCCAGCTGAAGTTGAGGTTGATGCAGAAAAGGTTTAGAAAAGGCTCTTTTCCTCACTAGACTTCTCTAAGTCTTGTGTCTTTGCACAACATACCTGCTTTGTTTTTCCTTAGCATTACTTTTCCTATTATGTTTTCCTTGCATACAACATGTATTTCCAAAGTGAAAGTAGCTGTTCCGACCCCATATCCTATAATGATGACAATAGTTCTAGGGTAATTGGTAATAATATGTAAATTTCTTATGAATATTAAACAATGTTTGCTAATTAATTTACAAGCATAACCCTTTATTTTAGTATATGAATGCATCAATAATCTGCTGGTTACTGCAGCACCTGTCACTTGCTAAGCTTCCCCGCCCCCTCACAAAAGTAATAGTCAGCCATTACTGACTGGACAGTGTTTACTTTTTCTGACTTGCTTATAAAGCAAATATGGCCCATATGGGAACGAGAAGTTACCGGAAGCAGTACAATTTATTTCATTTGTTCTGTATATGGTAGAGGTTTCCCTGCCTGCCTGCCAGCCTATCTGGGGGGCATGGTGGAGAACAAAAGAAAGAGAGAGAGAGAGAGAGAGAGAGAGAGAGAGAGAGACTTCACAATACAAAGCAGAGTCTAATAGTTTAGTTCTCTATGTGAACAAAGTAAGCTCTGCAATGGGACTTACAAGTAAGTGAGCAGAGAAGTGCAGCCTAATAGCACAATTCTATGTGCACGTCTACTCAGGACAATATCTCATGGAACTTAATGGGCCTCCTTAGCTGGTAAATGAATACAGGATTGCAGCCTAAAACTTCTAAAACCATTCCTTTATGTACTTGACAGGCTACTCTTGGACTCAGGAGATTATTTTGTGAGGCACTGTCCAGAAAGACATGATCTAACAGCTACCATCTCCTGCTGTCCAAATAATACTTGTGATGAAATTAGTGCATTATGTCCTATAGTACATTATGATGAAAAGATATCAGACCATAGAAACGGTAAAGTAAAAATGAATGTGAATCACTTACAGAACCACAAGGCTGGTGAGGTTCTCAAATGCATAGTCAGGAATGTGCCAGATCTGGTTGAGTGCCAGAGTCATGGCCTGTAGAGCTGGCAGGTTATTGAGTGCTTTGACCGGGATCTCTGTCAGGGCATTATCATCCAGCCAAAGGTGACGTAAGGAGGGTAGCCCCTCAAAACTCTTATCCGGTACCACAGAGATCAAATTGGCATCAAGGCGCCTAAAGAAGAGGAAAAGAGATAGCAAATCAGATCCAAATCAGCACGGCTTTTTGTCCACTATGTAGAAATTGTTCTGTTTATTTCCACTTCATGATTTTTTTAAAAGCAGGCAAGTCACTAAGTGGCACAGCCCTCCATAGAAACTCAGGAGACAGGACTGATGGATGGCATCTTTCTTTTGAAGGAATGCTTGCATCTCCTGCTTTGATACGACAGGAAGCGGAAGAAGGCACTGAGTCTTATATTGAAAGTTGCTCCTAGGACATTTTTCTGTCTCCTGCATCAGTCGTGGTAACCTAATGAAATTATACCGCATGACTATTTGGGTGATCCCAGGTACTGGCTCCAGCTGCCAGACAATACAGCCACAATGTTATCACTGCTTATACTGGCTGCAACTTATTAAAGAGTTGCAGTGCAACAACATCTTATTCTGACAGCTGCCCACTTCCTGTATGTATGTATGTATGTATGTATGTATGTATGTATGTATGTATGTATGTATGTATGTATGTATGTATGTATGTATGTATGTATGTATGTATGTATGTATCAGTCAGTCAGTCAGTCAGTCAGTCAGTCAGTCAGTCAGTCAGTCAGTCAGTATCAATCAATCAATCAATCAACATGTGTACCAACACAGAGTTAATGATGGAAAAGGCACTTAAGTTGAAATACCATCCTAGCTGTCTATATAACTCAGTGAGTTGAAGTACCTGGCTATGATGCTAGGACTGGGGTGGTGGTGGATTCCTCACTGTGCCTCCTAGAAGAAGAGCCAGCATATGCATCCTCAGGCAAGCTGCACAGTCCTAGAGCATGCTCAGAATAAGGGACTGCTAAACCATTTCAGAGTATTTTAAACCTAAGAAATCCTAGAAAATCTGTGAAGTTCCAGGGACAGGGAGCATCATAAGGGAGCATTCAACAAGATCTGAGGACCACAGGTTGCAAACCATTAGTCTATTGTCCATCGTCTTTGTTCATTGACACCAATAGCCAGAACAGAGTTTCTCATTATTCTGTATCAAAGCTCTCAACTATGGTTGGGAAAATAATGATGCAGTATCCCAAAAGTCATTGTTGACAAAGTTACTACCCCAACAACATGCTATGCAGATGTGGGCTTTACTATTGTGTAGTTTTCTTTCTTCTACCATTCCTCAACAGCATTTTGGGATGGACATACGGTCTGGCTGCTGCACAGTTTGCTCCACCCTTGCTTCCATGAAGTGCAGCAAAGACAAGGTGTAACAAGTCTTTGCTGGAAAACTTATCTATGCAGACAGGCATTTAATAACAACTTGCAATGGGCCTAACAGTTTCAGTACTAAGGGTAGGAAAGAAAAAGTGTGCTAAAGAAAGTCAGTGCAGCACATTTACTTCCAAGCATGTCAGTTTGCTGTAAATTATGTTATGTATTTTGCTTTCTGTCATTTCTCACACATATCTTAGGGTCAAACTAGACGTTAAAGGCAATACATATTATCTCTGACTAACCTTTTTTCTCTCTCAATGGAACTTCCACAAAGACCCTTTGTCTCAGCCTCAAACTTGCAAGTTAAGTCTGTTTTTGCATGCCAATGACTAATCACACAACCAAGCATGCTAAATTCAAGATAGATTCATGAGGAAAATAAAATCCTATAACAAACTCCCAACACTCTTTTTTTGGGGGGGGTGGAGAGCACTTCTTCTAAAACACATGCTAAACATTGGCCAAAATTCTCTTGCACAATTATGAAAAAAAAGCCCATAATCTTTGGCAGTAAATTGTCATAAATTAAGAAATCTGCATTGGCTGTATGGTGCAACTCAGTATGTAACACCTAATGCCTGTGCAGGTTACTTAACTTATGGCAATTTGCTGCTTAACTACAACTACATCTCTTGCATAACTGGGCAATAGGATTTCAGCCAATATCTGGTTTCACCCCAAGTCCTGGAACTCTTGTGTGAATGAAGTCATTTATAGGCCTATGAAACTTATAATCAAGGACTCTAAAGGTCTTACTAATTTGCCCATAGTCCCCACAGACCAGTACCCTGTTTATGATGGCCATGTTTAACACAAGTACAGCATTTCATCTTTATAGTTATGACTTTATTAGAGCTACTGTTGTTGATTTGGAAGGAACATTGTTTTGGCTATGATGCCTTGCTTGTAACGTGCCTATTGGACTGCTACCTGCTCAGCCTGTGTATTCGTAAATAAAGAGTTATTACAAAACACACACCAGAATTGTATGTTCTTATAAAGGAAATTCATCCTGAAACGTTACCATGGAGATGTCACCACAAAGGGAAATGGGGAGGGAAAACAAAAACACTGGCAAATTTAAACAAATGGTAACCTTTCCCCCAGAACTAGAATCTGCCTGGAGTTTGTGCTTGCTTACTGAAGTAAAGTTAGATTGTCCTAAAAACATTCAAACGAGTTCATTCCTTAAATATGATGACTCCAAAATGCAACTTTTCCTGAGGAAGAGATGGAAGGAAACTTTGCTCCCTTGGCACCACGAAGCTGCTAATTATATCAATTAAGCAAAACAAAAAAGCAACCACATGGCTCTCTTCTTTCTGCACTGTGTGATTATGACTTCTTAAGCACCGTCTGTTATGGTTTATACCTGGGATAATTGGGCAGATTAGGAGACAGAGTAAGCTAGTGCCAGCTTGCTCTATTTCTACATAGATGTTTAAATTTCACTTTTGCTGTGTTTCTTAGATCATCCTCTAGCTAATGGGTGACTTTCCATCATAAGTGTTAATCCTGCAATAGGATGTTAAGGCCACTTTAAGAAATCAACAGGAGACTTTGGGCTGGTTTGGACGTAATGAGCCATGCATCATGAGCTGCAAAAGGCTTTGGGATCACACATAGACCTTTTTTTGTGCAGACACAAGGCATGTGGAAGCTTTTGCTTCTTTCTAGATTAACTCCAGCTCTCTGTATTAGAAAAAAAAACTATGGTTAACAACCAGTCAAATCCAAAATCACGTTTTATGAAGCTGTCTTGTTTCAAATAACCATAGTTATGGTTAACAGCAGTTTAGAGTTCAGATGAAATGCTCACCAGTGTTTATTCTAAAGGGAGACAAAAGTTTCTGGTTTCCTCACAACCATCTCAGAGAATGGGAAAAAGTGGGAAGCCGTCAGATCAAAGCTCACCGAAGCATGTTTTCCCAATACTCACTCACCCCTGCATGCAACTACTATCTGTGTGTGCAAAATTGTTGGAAGTGCCTGTATTTTTGACCATCATCTCTTATGGTTGCAAGGTTTTCCAAGTCCTGAAAATGCTATGATTCTTAATCTGTTTTCCTCTCAAGATCCCCAAGACCTAGATCTTAAACAGCTCCTTGAAATCAGCAGAAAGCAATGGCATTTATATTTCACTACAGATCTTTCAAGTTTTAAAAAATATTTTCTTATTCTATCACTGTGGGATCCTGTTTTTACATCCTTAGTATTTGGCTCAAGAAAGTAAGATGAGGGCACCATTTCTGTTTTCTGTTGCATAATTTGTGATGCTGAATATTTGTAATGTGACCCTGAACTATGCTCAAAAACTGTTCTGTTTCACACTGCCACATGGTAGACATCATTTCTGCAAAGTGAAGATGGCTAATCTATTTAAAATTTTCTGGGCTTGGGCTGCTATTGTCAATCTCTCACACACAGCCTTGATTTGGAGGTTAAGAGGCTGCGAAGTAGGATCTCACTGTTTTTATGTTCTCATCAGCGCCATACTTAGAAATTTCCTACCATCCTCATTATTTTAATTAATCCAAAATAAAAATAATATAGGAAAACAGTCAAGGCACTATATAACTAGATCAGGAAACAAGAAATATTGCTTCACATTCCTTCATGATAATACAATTCTCATGTTGTGTGCCTTCATGCATATCCTGTTGAAATCACTGAGAAACTGATCTTAAATACTTACTGGGCATCCTAATACATTAGTGCTTGTCTTGTTACTCATCAGGAAATCCTTTCTAGCACAACTTATACTGTTTCCAGTTATGATGAATACATATAACCCACTATAGATTTGGGCTATGGACTCCAGATGTTCTCTTCAAAAGCATGGGCACTGGGGCTTGCTCACTGCATAGTAACAGTTCCACTTCAGCAAAAATGTTCAAATAGTAGCTCAGGCTCCATTCCACTTTGCGGGGAATAAACATATTTGAATCAGGTTTTGGTTTCAGTTTAGGTCTTAATTTATTTCCGGCACTGTGACTGAATTTACCATGTGGCTAGAGTTGATTTTCAATGGTGTGAATAAGTTTCATGCACTCAGATGGGAAAAAAGGTCTATAGGGAAGTAGGTTGTTATGTAACTAGGTATTTCTTAATGTATATTCCAGCTGTTGAGGAATACAAATGGAATCAATCCGTTCAATCCAGTCCATACAATCCATTCAATAATGCTATGTTAACACAACTCATATCTGGAGATATGAGTCCACTGAACCTTTTGAAAGGGAGAAGGACAGGGGTCGCTCAGTGATAATCTCTTGCCAATTCATTTAAATTGATAGGTAATAGGACAGCTAATTCACACTTCTGCAAATGTGAAGAAATCTGAAGTCATTATATATATATATATATAATATTATTAACAAAAGCTCTTCTTTGCAACATGGTCAGTCTAAATCCTAGGCCCTCTTACCTGATTCACCACAATTATTATTACCATGTCTTGCCTAATGAGTTTTGAAGAATATATCTTTTATACGAACATTTATAAAATCTACCCCAAATGCATTTTCCTAATATTTAGTTTAAATAATACATAATAGAATCAACACAATAAATAACCCAGATTGCAATTTGTTCTCAGAGTATGCCAGAAGATCCACCCCATACTTATATTTTTTTTTGTTCTTTTCTGCTTTCTTCTGTGATCTTTTCTTTCTGTCAGAGTTCCTATTGGATGCTTTTCAGTCTAAATACATCACTCTGCCTGGGAAAATTCTCATTCGTCAAATATTTTGCCAGTTGGACAGCTATTAAAACCACATGCACAGAAATGCAGAATTTCTAGCCACCCCTCTGGTTTCCTTCTTTTCAGTTTCATTAAATTATATATAGAATATGATTGCTATTCACTCTTAATTTTTACGGTGCTTCCCAACTGTCTTGCAACAAAACAGCAGAAATGCAAGATAATGTAAATGTCTTACAGTCTTTTCTATGCCTTCTAAAATATTTGTAAAAATAACACAGCTAATATCATCTTTCAGACTGGGCTTATTTTTTTTTCTTATCAAGGGCCTAATATGCTTTAGGACTTTGAATAAATAGCATCAGCAGCAGCAACAGAGCTGATGAGCATATGCTGAAGAACATGAATGATATGATAAAGTCTTAAATGTGTTTTTTATTGACCTTGATTAGGGAGATCCATGACCCTGAACCCGCTTACTTAAGCACATGACTTGTTAAATTTCCTTTAGTGACAAGGCAAAGAACAGTGAAGATGGGTGATAGATCCCAGATGTTCCATACAGTAGAAGTATCTGTGCAGCTGGGTTGATAGGTCCCAGATGTTAAACATGGTAGATATGTACATGTTGCAACAGGGCAACTGACAATTCCCATATGTTGATTACCACAAGGGTGTTAGTATGCTTAGAACTAAACTACAGTGAGGTGTCCAATAAATTGTGTTAATCAAGATTTATACAACTATATTTCTTTAAATATTCAATTGCATTACTGTCTTACTCTTTGCTAGTTCGAATATCAAGTAGAAATAGACAGCTGAAATTACCAAAGGTGCTATAGCATTGCTTCAGGGCATTATGGGGGGGGGGGAGCTCTCTTGGTGGTTGATTTCTCTGTGTGTGCATGTGCTGGTAACTGATTTGCTTCCTCAGAATGTCTCTGACATAACATTTTTCTGGGAGTTCTGTTAAAAAATGTGGTTGCCAGTGATAGTTACCAGCCCCATCTCGCCCAGTATGTTTCTACATTTGGGGTACTGTGTGAAAATAAAATATAGGCTTTTGTGTAGTGTCCATAGGAAACAGTTCAGCTGGCAATGAGGCTGCAGAAAAGATATAGTTGCAGTTATTTCTGTCCTCCATCCTTGAGTTAATCTCTATCTTCTTTGTCCCTCCTCCAAAACAGGCTGAAAGCTCTACTATTAGAATCACCAGTTTAGCTGCTATTCCCAACAGATTTCAATTCTCCACACCTTTTCAAAGGAAATCATTCTCTCTCCCTAAATATAAAGTGCTAATCCTTCATCGATTCAGCTACCTCAAGCACACTGCCTGAAGATTTTTTTTTTTAAATGTTCCCATTATGTTATTTCCCCCATTAAAACCATCTGCCTGCTAAGGTTTTTATTCGCCCAGTGAGACGAAGCATACAGATTCTCACGCAAGTGTAAAATTGCAAAAAAGCAAGTGGGGGGAGATTTACATGAGGAAAATATATGGAAGGAGGTCTTGCCCCATCTCCCTTGCTGCTAACACCATAGTGCATATCTAATTTGCCTCATCTTCCTGTGCACCATAGCCTGTACGTGGTTTCCTCCACCAGCACAATCTCACAGGAAATATGTAAACTGGATGTTCCATACATCATATTCAGTTTGACTCTCCAGTTTGGCCCCCACCAAAGGTGAAACAGGTGATGACAACTGTTAAGAAAATGATTTTAGGGAAGAGATTCTTCACCATTTCAGCTTGAGACCTATTTGAACCATCGATGTTTCTGCTTCAGACATCCCAGAGAACAGATTCCACATGATTATATTTGCTAGCTATGTATTACTAGAAGACAGATGCTCCCATATTGTGAGTGAAAAGGCTGTATGGATCTGTTATTATATAGGGCTCTGATTGCAAGCTTTGCATAATGATTGTTATTTGAGGCTTCAGGGTCAGAAATCACTGTAATTCTTTCACAAACCACATAATCATAAAAAAGAGAGAATGACCTAGTGAAGTGAGGCCAAAGCCCAGGGCCCCTTAGCCCAATCCTTTCTTTGAATGTCCATCTGGAGAGCAGTACATAACATGGGCAGAAACAAAAAGACCAATGTTAATACAGAGTTGATATGGATGTGACAAAGTGCCACTGACCATGGTTTCCTTTGCATCCTTGTTCCATTTCATTTGACTAAAAAAGTGTTACAATCAGAGGGCAAGTGGCCAGACATATACATGGCTACAAATGTGAATTTTGTTTGTACTTCACATATATTGCCTTTTCTGTAACCAATTGGTTCTTGCTTGTTAGCAAATATGTTTAGCTGCAGGGCAGCCCACAGAATCAAAACATTTCACTCTTATAGTCATCATCAAAGCTTTCAGAACAGTTTAGTGTACCTGGACACTCTTTGAGTGACCTGCAAATGACTTTTGTTTTGTTTTTTGGGGGGGGGACTACAAAACCAGACTTGAGAGAGAAACAGCTGAGATTAAGTTATATATAGAGATGGTAGAAATCCACCTAAAAGGACTGAATATCACTTAAAGTTTCTTGAATCATTACCAAGTGCGAAATCTTACATTGGTTCCAATAGTTTGCCATTTGTGTTAATTATGCTGTAGACACACCTTGTAGGCATGTCCTTTTCAAGGAGAAAGATGGAACAAGCGAATGAATGAATGAATAAACAAACATACAAACAAACAAATATCATGTAGACTGATAGCCTATTCCTTTATCTGTATCTCCAACTGGTCAAGGGGCCATGTACAGATATCATAGTCTTATAGTCTCACTCTTATGTCTGAAGAAGTGGACTTGATCCACAGAAAGTCACATTAAAATATAGCAGTTAGTTAGTATTATGCTGCCATAGTGATTCTGTCTGTCTCTTGCTGCTGCTTTGTTTTACTTGTTGTAGTAGTTGATAATTTATTGCCATTACTTACTACAATGGTTGAGGACTTCCTTGCTGTGTTGTTAATTATTCCCTGTCCCTGCCTTTTACTACTGCTTTCACTAATTAAAACAACAACCTAGAAGTAATAAAAGAATAGCCTAAAACTTGAACACTCCCATTAGAATACTTCAAAATGCCTTTAAAAGGAACTAGTAAAGTAACTTCATTGTTGTTTGCTATGTTACCTTTGACTTCATTATGGCCTTGCTATCAAAAACAAAAGGGAGGTTAAACCCCAACAGCTGACAAAGAAGCAGAGAAGAGAGAGCAAATGGTCATATGGCCCCTGGTCATATGGGATACCTCTCTGAGAAACTGACTTGGAATGTGTTCTCACATATCAGCCTGCCCTGGCCCACTTATCTTTGAGAGAAGCCCTTTGCTTGGCACTGACACTCTCAGAGATTCCTTTGGTTGTGACATGACAGGGCACCATCTTGATGGCTGTTCACAGACCTTGCAACCCCTTTCCAAGGAAGGCTTAAGCTGTCCCTCTCCCTGTTGTCTTCCTGACAGCTAAAAGAAATATTTTATTAAGGCAAGGTTTTAGCAACAGGTCAGCTGCTGAGTAAAGAGCTTTTAAGAAGGAGTACTGTGCTCTCCCCCCCCCCCGGTTGAGTGGCATTTCAATCAGTTGTGTTTTAATATTACAACTTAACATGTTTTCACTGTACTTGCTTTTAAAAATCTTGTTGCAAACTGCCTCAAGCTCCAGTTGGATATAAATAAAGTAAATTTTATTTAAAAAATGAAATAGGAGTAATGCATCTCCTGTACTGGCCTGCATTAATACTCTAGTTACATGTCTATAAAGGAACTGTCAAAATCTTTAGCGATCTCCCCTTCAAAAGAAGCCAAACACAGATAGTGCTACACCCAACCACCAAATGTATAACCACTTGGAAAAACATGCAAATAAAAATGTTTTCTCAACATAAATGCATCCCCAAGGCATAACCCCATGCACCTCCAACTACACAGCAGAGTTTGCAAGGGTAGTAAGTGGCTATGTAAATCCTGTCTTGTCCTTTCAGAGGAGGACAAGGAGTTGTATTTTTATTCTCCTGACATGGAGGAGGATAACACAGTTTTTTCAACTATTGATGGGAGTTCCTTCCATGGAAAGGAAAAAAAGGTACTGCAAAACATCTGTTGCATGGACATTTAAAAGGTAGATGATCCGTGGTTTATTTGCCTCTTTTGTTAACAATCAGCCACTCTTTCGGTACTTGTTGTATGTGTGTTCCTTGATCTAAATAAGGAAAAGGCAACAGTATTCTGCAGATTGCCAAACAGAAATTTTGTGGAAAGGGGAGAGCTGTCTTGCTCTTCTGCTGAAGGTGAGGGATCTCATGGGAGTTGGAGATACCTCTCTGAAGAATCTTTTCATGTTCAAGCCTAAATCAATGAGAATGAGGAATTTAAGAGGTGATCTTCACATTCCTGGCATCGAGTAGCTTCTATCCAAATCACTATGACACCTATGACTCCTTTGACTGTGAATTTTGAAATTCACAGTGACTTTATGGCGCCTTTTCAACTAGCCAGAAGGCTCTGTCTGCCCTGAGAAATTCATAATTCATAGGTTACATTAACAATACTGTACTTAGCCATAGCTTTGCCACAAACCAGCTCTGTGCCAATAAATTATAATTTGACGTTAAATTACCCCAATCTATTTATTTTCCTTTTCATCCTTTAAACTCTCAGTAGAAGTGGTTTCTCCCAGTGCAAAAATAAAGAACACATTCTATAAAAATGATTTATATGAAGCAATATATGCCCTTACAATGAGCTGTCACAAATCAAACAGATCAAAGGTGGCCCATGAAAGCATGAACATGCTTTCAGGCTATGCTAATTCTGAAGTGATTCCCTTCCTTCCTTCCATCAGTCATCAGAATATATATATATATGCTTACAAGAGCCCTGTCTGGTAAGGAGGCTTCTCCTTTGTTAACATCAAAGCCCTTTTCCCAGCCACTTCCAAGAAGTCAGTCCATGCGTTTTAATCTTTAGCAATAATGATGATGATGACGACGATGATAATTATCCCATTCATAGGTTTTAAAACATCATAAGAGGCTTTTACTCTCTTTCCATCCATTTCAAAAGTGCTTCTCCAGGAAAAAAAAATCAAGGATGTGGGTGCGCTAATTTTATAAGTTGACATGTATCAATGGTTCTGTACATTTCCAAAGATGTAGCCTGTTACATTGTTTCAGCATGTATCATGAACATGTATAATGAACATAAGAACAAAAGATTCAAAAGTAAGAGTGGGCTTTCTTGGGCAGTAATTCACTTCCTCAGGCACATGGAGCATTACAGTGAGGCCAGAGCTTTGTTTGCACATAGCACATTGTAGAGGAGTGTGGCCAAATGTGCCAGGGAAAAAGAGATGGCAATTACAAATGGACTTTCAATGTGACAGTGGCACTGTTAACACTGATAAAGTGCTACACACACATCATAGCAATCAGATCATTTTCAGGAAGTGTGCTGACAGCAGTGCTTTCACAAGGAAAATAACTTCTTGGTTGCAGCTATACCCAAGACAGCGAATGAATCCAGAGTATTGATGTATACAGTCATTACAGTGCTCTAAGCATCTTTAGTTGCATAGATACCTCGCAGAGTACCTGTCCCCACCTAGCTCTACTCGTATTACTCGATCAAGCCAGACCGGGTGGCTGAGAGGCTTAACCCTGAGAGAGGCCCAGAAACCAGTGAGAACAAGAAATCGGGCCTTCTCAGTAGTGGCCCCTCATCTTTGGAACACCTTACCCCCCAGAGATCTGACTGGCACCCTCGCCGGGAATTTTTTAAAAACAAGTTGAAGATTTGGTTCTTCCAGCAGGCCTTCCCCCTTCCCATTACATAGCTTCTTTATCCCATCTTGGGGTCTGTTTTCTTTATTTATCTTTATTGCTTTTATGAACAAAGTTACTGTATTTGAATGCTGTTTTTCTCTTTATATTCTGTAAGCTGCCCAGAGTAGATTCCTGAATCTAGATGGGTGGGGTAAAAATGGAACAAATAAAATAAATATTTAAGTAGTCCTTATTGAATCCTTCCGGTGTTCATTGGAATCTGCAAATACAGACCACTCCCTGGGCTATATTCCGCTCACATGTTCCTTTATAATTCCACTTTTTTTGTCTGGAACTGATACTTGGAAACATATAAAGATGGCCCAGAGTAGTTAAACTATTCTGAAACTGCCTTGTGTATTTTGTCATCCCCGATGTTAGATTTATATGCATTTATCGTCTTGCATAGAGATTGTCTTGTGTACCTTATGTAGAATGGAAAGGAGCAGGGCTTGTAAAGGATGCTGCAGAACACATCAGCTTGTTGTTTTGCGCCAAAAGTCATCTCTGATGTATGGCGACTCCATGAATGAGTAGCCTTCAAAATGACCTCTCCTTAACCAGCTTACTCAGCTTTTGTAAACTCAAAGTTGTGGCTTCTTTTACAGAGTCAAATCATTTCTTATTTGGCCCTCCTCTCCACTGCTGCCTTCAACTTTTCCTTTTCCTAGCATTATTTTTTTTTCCGCACCAAATCTTGTCTTCTCAGTAAATATGGGGACACAATTGGCATCTGAGTTTGTAGCAGGTTTTTGTTGCTGTTGCTGTATCGGTGCTGTGTGGTGTGCAATGTATCAACATCAGTTTAAGACTGAGGAGTTGTCTTTGAGTATGGGCTAACTACCCAGAGCCTGGGAGAGAGAGGTGTTATTGTTCATAATGTTGATAATGCTACGTGTGAGTGGTTTCAATGGGGGAGGGTTGTAGGTGACTACCATTGTGTTCTCTCATTTTCTCTTTGTTGCACTAGTTTGTTTCTGGCTTGCTCAGTTAATTCTCTCCCCCCCCTTTCCTTAAGTGGGTGTTGTAGTTTAAGAAATGCTTGCTGTGCATCCATGAGACTTGAGTTTGTGATTTGTGGATCTGAACAGGTGTCTTTTCAAAAGAGGACTTGATGATAGACCATTTATCTTCTTAGTGGACACTGGAAACACACAAGTTCCTGAAATAATCAGTGGGCTTTCAATATAATGTAGCACTAATTTGCTCAGATGCTCACTGGGTAGCTACAGGGTGGTATCCAGAAAGCATACCTATTGTGCAGACTGGTTAGGTTAATGTTAGGTTGAAAATCATGGAAGTTTTTGTAGAATTTTTTGAGTGATTCTTTTCCACAATATTCTATACATAAATATTTGAGCAATAGAGGGCTGCATGTTGAAAGGTAACTTTTATCTGCGCAATTAACCTGTCTTTCCCTCTTCTTTGAAGTCAGTGTTGGAATCATTTCACAATATAGGGAAACAAAGGAAAGCAGCCGACTGAGACAAGGGTTTCGTTTGCATCAGTATCCCCTTGCATGCTTTAAGGACAAACAGAGAAATGAATAGCCACGTGTTTCTATCTGACTGACCACTGTTCAAGTATCAAATCTGGGGCATTGCACTTTAACCTGGGCAGTGCCAGCTTCAGGTTTTGGATGTATCTTCAGGCAAATGCTTTCATTGGGCTTCTCTCCACTCCGGAGCAAGCCAACATCCTGCTTATTTTTTATCCCTGCTGCCCATTGACTTGCTTTTAAAAAAACCTTTCGGTCCAATCTGCTCAGAGGGAAAGCATAAGACTAGCAAAAGATGATACTGTACCTACTTTCTCAGTATTCCCACTGCTCAAGGAGGGTACTAGATGGGTGGGGTATAAGATAAACAAACAAACAAACAAATAAATAAAGCAGTTATTCCTTTCTAGGTATGTGTATCTTTTCCCTGCATTAAAAAGGCGATCTTCCTTTTAATTATTAGTTTATTAGTTTAGGCTAATGGGTACACCAAAACCCCATCAAAGACAAAGAAAATCTTGTGATTTTTATTCATGCTTTGGTAACTTCTTGTACAATTTTCTCTTGTTTTTATATTCTACTGGCTTTCGTCATTCTTCTGTTATGATGTTGTTGGGTGTGCGTGTGGCTTACAAGAGCAGCAACCAACCAACAAAACCTCTAAAGCTGCATTTTGTCAAGTATGCAAAGCATTTGCATAGTTAAGCAACTATGAGAAGTAATCAAGAAATGTCCTCATCACTAATTATTGTTTTGAGTATGGGCTCAAGAAATCACTTTCCAGAACATACATGTGGAGCAAAATTCAGAAGTTCAAAAATGTTGTTCACCTTGCATTTTAAAGCAGACTACCATCATTTGCACCTCCCTGTGGATTATGAGAATGCAATTTTCCATTGGATTTCATACTTCTTCAAGCTGCCATTCTTGTCTCAAAAGTACACTAAAATGCATATTAGAATGAGTAGGATATTCTACAAAACGCATACTTTGAAAGAAAAAATATATTTAACGAGTACATACATTTGAAATATTTAATTAAACATCAATTTCTGTATAAGTATCATTTTTCAAAAAAGGTGGAAAAGAACACAGAAATCAAGCAGATTTATGAACTCATGCAAACTTGACACAGCCTGAAAATCCATGCTTCTTTCTTCTATCATGTTCCATTTTAAATTCTACCGGTTTGTTCCCATGTTTTTCAATCCAGTCAGGCTCTTATTTTTCTCACTCTTGATGGAAAAAGTAGTAATTATAACTTATAGCACCTGCTTGCTTTGAAAATCTTTGGCTTGGAGTTGGCTGGCAGGGAAACAATCAGTGTACCCATCTGTTTTAGGTAAGAGCTTGTAACCACAAAGTTGTTAATTAGCCTGACACACGACTCTTTCAGAGTACTGACAGTGTGTTGTTACCACACCTATAAAACCTACCGGTAGTCACAAACTTTGCCAGAGAATCACAATTGGATCATGGCATTAAATAACAACTGGTACCAACAGGCAGTTTCAACATTTTACCAGTCAGTCTTCTTGAATCATTCCATTTTGAAGAGGTATCTCAGGAAAACACACCAGAGGTTTTCCTCACCAGCAGGAAGTATAAGAATTGCACATATTTATTCATCACTTCCCCGTCACCACTATTTAATGACTTCATGATGTTTTTTCCTCAGGCTTTCTGTCTTTATCTCATCAGAGCACAAGCTGCAATACTAGATCTTCCTGCTAATTCATGGCACCCATGATCAGAGGTGTTAATAAGAGATTCAGAATTGCACAGGAAAGTTTTTTTTTTCTAAAGTAAAATTTCCTGTTTAAACTCACCTAATTTTACCAGCTAAGGCATGTCACACACCTTGCCTTCATCTCAACAGGAAGTCCTTTACAACAGCGGTCCTCAACCTTGGGCCTCCAGATGTTCTTGGACTACAACTCCCATAAGCCTTCAGCACCACCTCTGCTGGCCAGGATTTCTGGGAGTTGAAGTCCAAGAACATCTGGAGCCCCAAGGTTGGGGACCACTGCTTTACAGCACTGGTCCATGTGATTATAATCTTGAAACTAGACTATTGCACTGCTCTCTGTAGGGGGCTGCACTTCAAGGCAATTAAAAAGCTGCAGCAGGTGCAAAACACTGCTGCCAGGCTGGCCTCTGGAACATCTCCTTATGACCCTATCCTGACCCATCTGTACTGGCATCCTGTTTGCTTCCAGGGCAGGTTCAGGGTGTTTATGTTAACTTTTACAATTCTTAATGGTTTAGGACTTTGTTACCTGGCTGAGCACCTGTCCCTCAACCTGTCCCATCGACCTCTCAAGTGGACACCTTCACTTTGGAACTCCCTCCCACCAGAGGTGTGATTGGCACCATTCCTCCTGGGTTTTAGGAGACAACTGAAGACCTGGTTGTTTCCTTGAGCCTTGCAACAGTTTGCCCCTGATTAAGTAATTGTATGTATCCCTCCTGCCACCAGTCTGCTATTAATTTCCTTTCCCCCCCCCCCCCTGTCGTGCCTGTGGTTATGTTTGGAACCCTTTTCTTCACTGTTGTTTTATTGTTTTTATCATTATTGTTTATGATTGTGTTGCCCTTCGGTTAGCCACCTACTAGTAGCGTGCCTACTAGTTGGGTGAGATAGAAATGTAAATAAATGTTATCTATAATCCTTCAACGTTCTCACTTCTCCAGATTTTGCAGATTTTGTACTCTCTAATCAATCATGTATACATTATGGGAAGATATACATAAATATGTGTAAACGTGTGTGTAAAATGTGTAAATGGTGAAAAGTTAAAAAGCATTATAGTTGGAAAATTACTTTCAAAAATTTGTACATTGGATAAATTGTACGCACAAATGCATGTCACATGAGAAATGCATAAAAATCCACAAAAAAGGCATTCAGAATTGTCTGTGAACTCTGAAAAGATCAGGAAGAAGTAGACTTTTCTACTCTTAAGAGTAGAAACAATCTCAAAATAGAGGATGGATCAAATTTAAGAAAATGAAAACAAGAAAATCAGCAAAATTAAAAGTTTTGCAAATCTAAATGTAATATTCAATTGGATTCAGTAAAGGCATTTCTCTAATATATTCCCCCCTTTCTAATAGAGCAAGATGGCTATGATTTTAGCATATTTTATAAGGAAATCTTCACCACCACCTTTTTTTGAAAGAGGACTTAAAAACCTGTTCCATCACAGCAGGAACTCATTTTGATTGATAAAAGTAACACAGTCTATGACTTCTAGTCCATATGAGAAATTTGGAGCAAAAGATGACAAAAGACTTTTTAGCCCATCTAAAAGAGATTACAAAGCATTTCTGTACCTTTCTATTGCTCCCAATATGAGGCTACAGAAAGATTTAAGTATATCTTTATTGTTGTTGTTGTTTAGTTGTTAAGTCTGACTCTTCATTACCCCATGGACCAGAGCATGCCAGGCCCTCCTGTCTTCCACTGCCTCCCAGAGATGGGTCAAATTCATGTTGGTAGCTTTGATGACACTGTCCAACCATCTCATCCTCTGTCATCCCCTTCTCTTCTTGCTTTCACACTTTCTCAACATTAGGATCTTTTCCAGGGAGTCTTCTCTTTTCATGAGATGGCCAAAGTATTGCAGCCTCAGCTTCAGGATCTGTCCTTCCAGTGAGCACTCAGGGTTGATTTCTTTCAAAATGGATAGGTTTGTTCTCCTTGCAGTCCAGGGGACTCTCAGGAATCTCCTCCAGCACCACATTTCAAAGGCATCAATTTTTCGACGGTCAGCCTCCTTTATGGTCCAGCTCTCACTTCCATACATCACTAGTGGAAAAACCATAGCTTTGACTATGCTGATCTTTGTTGGCAAGGTGATGTCTCTGCTTTTAAGATGCTGTCTGGGTTTGTCATCGCTTTATTCTCAAGAAGCCGGTGTCTTTTAATTTCATGGCTGCTGTCACCATCTGCAGTGATCAGGGAGCCCAAGAAAGTAAAATCTGTCACCACCTCCGTATCTTCCCCTTCTATTTGCCAGAAGGCAATGGGACCAGTGGCCATGATCTTAGTTTTTTTTTTTATGTTGAGCTTCAGATCATTTTTTGCACTCTCCTCTTTCACCCTCATTAAGAAGTTCTTTAATTCCTCCTCACTTTCTGCCATCAGAGTGGCATCATCTGCATATCTGAGGTTGTTGATATTTCTTCCGGCAATCTTAATTCCGATTTGGGATTCATCCAGTCCTGCCTTTTGCATGATGTATTCTGCATATAAGTTAAATAAGCAGGGAGATAATATACAGCCTTGTCATACTCCTTCCCAGTTTTGAACAATCACTTGTTCCATATCCAGTTCTAATTGCTGCTTCCTGTCCCACATAGAGATTTCTCAGGAGATAGATAAGGTGGTCAGGCACTTCCATTTCTTTAAGAACTTGCCATAGTTTGTTGTGGTCGACACAGTCAAAGGCTTTTGCATAGTCAATGAAGCAGAAGTAGATGTTTTTCTGGAACTCCCTGGCTTTCTCCATAATCTAGCGCATGTTGGCAATTTGGTCTCTAGTTCCTCTGCCCCTTTGAAATCCAGCTTGAACTTCTGGCAGTTCTCGGTCCACATACTGCTGAAGCCTACCTTGTAAGATTTTGATCGTAACCTTGCTAGCATGTGAAATGAGTGCAATTGTATGGTAATTGGAGCATTCTTTGGCACTGCCCTTCTTTGAGATTGGGATGTAGATTGATCTTTTCCAATCCTTTGGCCACTGCTGAGTTTTCCAAACTTGCTGGCATATTGAGTGTAGCACCTTAACAGCTTTGTCTTTTAAGATTTTAAATAGTTCAAGTGGAATGCCATCACCTCCACTGGCCTTGTTGTTAACCATGCTTTCTAAGGCCCACTTGACTTCACTCTCCAAGATGCCTGGCTCAAGGTCAGCAGCCACACTATCTGGGTTGTCTGGGACATCCAGATCTTTCTTGTATAGTTCCTCTGTGTATTCTTGCCACCTCTTCTTGATGTCTTCTGCTTCTGTTAGGTCCTTACCATTTGGTCGTTTATCGTGTCCATCTTTGCACAAAATGTTCCTTTAACAGCTCCAGTTTTCTTGAACTGATCTCTGGTTTTCCCCTTTCTATTATTTTCCTCTATTTTTTTTTTTTGCACTGTTCATTTAAGAAGGTCCTCTTGTCTCTCCTTGCTATTCTTTGGAAGTCTGCATTCAATTTTCTGTAGTGTTCCCTGTCTCCCTTGCATTTTGTTTCCCTTCTCTTCTATGCTATTTGTAAGGCCTTGTTGGGCAGCCACTTTGCTTTCTTGCATTTCTTTTTCTTTGGGATGGTTTTTGTTGCTTTCTCCTGTACAATGTTACAGACCTCCATCCATAGTACTTCAGGCATTCTGTCCACCACATCCTTAAATCTGTTCTTCACTTCCACTGTGTGAAATTTGGTTTAGATTATACCTGACTAGCCCAGTGGTTTTTCCTACTTTCTTGAGTTTAAGCTTGAATTTTGCTGTAAAAAGCTGATGATCAGAGCCACAATTAGCTCCAGGTCTTGTTTTTGCTGACTGTATAGAGCTTCTCCATCTTTGGCTGCAGAGAATATAATCAATCTTGGTATTGCCCATCTGGTGATGTCCTCTTCTGTTGTTGGAAAAGAGTGTTTGTGATGACCAGCTTGTTCTCTTGACAAAACTCTATTAGCCTTTGCCCTGCTTCGTTTTGAACTCCAAGGCCAAACATACCTGTTGTTCCTTTTATCTCTTGACTCCCTACTTTAGCATTCCAGTCCCCTAGAATGAGAAGAACATCTTTCTTTGGTGTCAGTTCTAGAAGGTGTTGTAAGTCTTCATAGAATTGGTCAATTTCAGACTCTTCGGCATTAGTGGTTGGTGCATAATTTTGCATTATTGTGATGTAGAAAGGTCTGTCTTGGATTCGTATTGAAATCATTCTATCATTTCTGACAGTGTATCCCAGCACAGCTCCCCCCCCCCCATCTTTAGTTAACTATAAGAGCTACTCCATTTCTTCTAAGGGATTCCTTCCCACAATAGTAGATATGATAATCGCCTGCATGGAATTCACCCATTCCCATCCATTTTAGTTCACTGACACCTAGGATGTCAATGTTTATTCTTGCAATTTCCTGTTTGACCACATCCAGCTTCCCAAGGTTCATAGATCTTACATTCCAGGTTCCTATGTAGTATTTTTCTTTGCAGCATCAGACTTTCCTTTCACTTCCAGGCGCGTCCACAGCTGAGTGTCCTTTCAGGTTTGGCCCAACCACTTCATTAGCTCTGAACCTACTTGTCCTTGTCCTCCGCTCTTCCTTAGTAGCATAGTAGCATGTTCGACGCCTTCCAACCTGAGGGGCTCATTTTCCAGCATCATATCTTTTAGCCTTTTATTTCTGTTCATGGAATTTTCTTGGCGAAGATACTGGAGTGGCTTGCCAGTTCCTGCTCCAGGTGGACTGCGTTTAGTCAGAACTCTCCACTATGACCTGTCCATCTTTGGTGTCCCTGCACAGCATAGCCCATAGCTTCTCTGAATTACTCAAGCCCCTTCACCACGACAAGGCAGCAATCCATGAAGGATTCACATCGTTATTACACCAGTCTGTTGGTCACATTAAAGGTAATGGTGTTCAAGTTTTCTTTGTATCATCTACCTGCTCTTGCCCCATGTTGCCAAACCTTTTAACTCCCACATCAGTGATGAATACTTTATGGAGTGTTGCTAGATTTCCAGGCAGTAAGTTAGCATTCTGTGAAACAAAATGCGAGCCCTATAACTCAGGGCAGATGGAAAAAACACAGGCTCTGGGTAAATTAAGCAACTCAGATCCCTAGTCAACTTGTAATGTTTGGAAGTCATTCTGCAATGATATATGGATGTTCCAGGTTGGCAATAAATACAGAGGCCTTGTGGAAAATTACTCATAGATACTGAAAAAGGCCTTCATACAGACCTGCTCTTTCTTTCTTTCTATGTAGTGATGAGCATCCCTGGGAAGATGAGAAAATGTAGAGGAGTGTTTGGCGTAAGGCCACTTTGAATAAAGAGGCATTGGCAGCCCCAGTGAAATCTGAAGAAAACAGCTTTGCTCAGCCTTTAACTCACAAAGGAGCCTGCTAAGGGGGAAAAGGTTTACTCAACAACTTTTCATCTCTCTCAAATCAAACCTAATTTATCCTAATAACCACTAGTCTAATTGGACTTAATGAGACCAAGGAGCTCTCCAAAGAGCGGGTTTCTCTATTATGTCTAGATTTAGTAGAAGAATTGCCATAGCTGAGGGAAATTCAGAAAAGCTGTAGATTATCCTTTCTGTAGGGAGGGGGATGGAAGGAAGAAAGAAAGAAAGGGGAGATGGCTGATGCATTTTTGTTAGATAAAATAATCTGCGGGTGACTCACACCAAAATTATCTCTAGTTGAGTTGTCTTGATCACTCCGGGAGCTGGAAGTGCATGGTGGTGCAGACATGCATGCAGGTACAGACAAATCAACTCGACAAAGTGTTAATGAATGTGATGGCTTATAAATGTTTTCTGCTATACTCCTCACATAAAATATTAGTTAGGTTAGAAAGTGAAATCCATGTGCTTGAAGGCTCTCCAAGATGTTATGGATGAACCATCATTTGTAAATCTGATTTCACAGGCACAGTTTGAATTACATTTCTGGTAAACTAATGTGGTTTTGTATTATTGATGTGTAGTTTGGCCCTAAGGTAACTCATTGCTTGAGGATGATCATTTGAACATACAGTGCTCATTGCATGAGCCTCACTATCATTTGGGGAGGCCTTTCTCACAGTTCCACCACTTTCCCAGGCTTATACAATTCATTTGAGTATGGCAGTAAAGAACTTTTGGCCGCCTAGGTGTCCTGATCTACACATCTCCCTCAACCCCAAGCAATCTGGCCAATGATATGGGATTCTGCAGTTGCAGACCAAAACATCTGGAAGGTTATACATTCCACACTGCTATTTTAGTGGAGAAATTAAAAGAAATTAACATACCACCCTGCAAGTGTTAATTATTCAGTTTCAGCCAACATATTATAGGTAACTGTTGATGGGAGAACTAGGTGTGCTACATCCTTGGATGCTGTCCAGACCACAAGATGGGAGAAGAAAGCTCAAAATCACTTCCTTGATATTGAAAGGCATACTTCTTTTGGAAAAGATCATATAAGAATCTAAATGGGATTTCATCTGTTAAGTACCCACCACCATTTGGTTTGAGAACCAGCTCCTGCCCTAAGCCTCTGTCCGCTTCAGAGATCAAAGTGCCTCAAAAACTAATTTTAGAGTTTTCATCATGACCTATCCTTTTTCAGGGCCAGCAAAAGTCTCACATGTCCAATAGTTAAGCTGTAGGGTCACCTCCAAGTTAGATGGCTTTAAATACAGAGGTATGTGTGGAAAAGGCAGTTACAAGGAAAACAGTTCTAAATAGGAAATACAAAGGAATTGTAAAGTGAATGGCATATTGTAATGACTTGACATGGAACCAAGCAAGCATCTGTCATTACGAAAATTATGTTTACGATCTCTAAAATGCACATTTATTTTTCCTAAAGGTATCACTTTTGTCTATGGGCATTCTCTAATGGAAAGATGTAACTCTAGTTCTATAATTCTCTGAGGGAAAACAGTAACTCAGAAGAGGCCACTAATGCTTCCTCCACCTCTTGGTAGAGGGTTGGAAGCATGCTCTGAAGTGTGAATTTTGAACCCACTGCTGCATATCTACCTAGCCATGGACAGTAAATGATTCCAAACAGGCAATGACAATCCGGAAGGACTTACAGTGACTGAAGGTTTGGAAGGTCACGCAGAGCCTCTGCTGGGATCTGAATGAGCTGATTATTTTGTAGCATCCTATAATTAGGAGACAGATTAAAAAGTAAACACAGTGGAATGCACATTGGGTTTTCCCCTGAAACAAGATTTTTAGCATATAAGCCTTTGTCAGAGACATGAAACTATCCATTAACAAATACAGTGCTGCTAAATAATGCAGGATATCCCAGAGTGCATTTGTTCTGTTTTCTTTTGGAACTGAGAGCACAGGCTTCTGGGCTAACATGAATTATGTGACACAAAGAGAAATATAAAACTTTCTAGGGCCATTTTTTAAACAAAAAACAAAATAAGGCTTGCATATGGCCCCAGTATTGATTGATTGATTGACTGACTGACTGATTGATTGATTGATTGATCGATCGATCTGATTTGATTTGATTTGATTTGATTCGATTTGATTTGATTTGATTTTTATATCGCCCATCTGGCTACCAAAGCCACTCCGGGTGGTTTACACATACAATAATACAAAGCAATAAAACAGAAATAATCAATAACAACTTAAAACAAAACATAAAAGTAACAAAAATAAAATACATTAAAATAATGTATGGCAAATGGTTGAATGTATAGTATTAAAAGCACCACTGTATCAAGATATTAGAGTCTGGGAGGGCTGTCTAATTTTTTAAAAAATAAATGTCTAAATGTTTTAAATAATCTTTTAAAAGTTCCCAGTGCCTCTGCATGTTTTGTACACATCTAAATTAATGTTGTGATCTTTGTGTGTAATTGGAGACTAGGATAGGTAAGTAGCCATTCGAAGGTTGATATCCAGGAGTAAGTTGCAACTACAGTAGGGGGGATTCAATCAGCAGGGATTTCGTGAATCAACTTGTTGATAAATTCCATTGATTCAATAGACCTACTCTATTAGCGACTTTCTACTGGATTTGAGCCAATTAGTTATTGTTACCACTGCAGGAGTATACCGGATACCTTGCAGTTGTGGCCAGGTATACATTGGAACCACAAAACGAAGCATCCACACCAGAATCAAAAAACATGAGAGACACTGCAGACTAAAACAACCAGAAAAATCTGCAGTAGCTGAACATGCCATAAAACAAACTGGACATGAAATTCTATTTCAAAATACTGAAATACTGGATAACACCAGCAATCATTACGTCAGACTGCATAGGGAAGCCATTGAAATCCACAAGCATAAACAAAACTTCAACTGGAAGGAGGAATGTCTGAAACTCAACAAAACCTGGCTCCCAGCTCTCAAAAACACAGAGTGCAAAAGGTCAACGAACTCCACCCAGCCACAAGGTCAGGGGATTACTGCACACAAAAGACCAGCTAATGACACCCATCAACCACAGGGACAGATAATCTCCCCTCCTCATCAAAACAATACATCCACAACAAAACACATTAATCAACCATCTCTTGATTAGGACAATAGCCTACCTCACAAACTAGCCTTCTCACAGCCATAAATACTCCACCCACTCTCAAGCCTACCCAGAGCACAGTTTGCTGTCCTCTGAAGATGCCGGCCACAGAGACTGGCGAAACGTTAGGAAGAACCACTTTCAGAACATGGCCAAGAAGCCTGAAAAACCCACAACAACCATTAGTTATTGTTAGTTGTTTCATTATAAGGCACCATTGATGTGCACAGTGCTTTACAAAATATAAGTGTGGAGGCCTCTGCCCCAAGAAGCTTGCAGTCTAAAGCACAGGGAAAGCAACAGAAGAAGGCAAGGGAAGTAATGACAAGAGAAAACAGAGTAGATACCCAAAGGGATGCATGTCAGCTTGCAGTGTGATTAGATGTAGATATAGTTCACGTTTTGGACTGCTTGTAGCACAGTCCAGTGCAAACTGCTTTCTGACAATCAGATGATGCACAGGAGATTGTGAACCAGCTCCGTCCTGCTCCATGCTCAGTTTGGACTTCTTTGGTCCAATGATAGGGCTACTGTTTTTAAAGCTGGCCTGGGGTGATACCTGTATGCATGGAAAGGTTGTTTTAAGGGAGATCACTGAAGCAACCCTTTCCAGTGTGATCAGACACTATTCTTTATTGTAATTTGATCAGACTTGCAGTAACAGGCTTAGAGTGGAATTCTAATTACCCAAGACAGCGGAGGGCAACCTGACCTGACATTAGACCTGCTAAGGCTATGCTGGATCCAAACCCTTCCAAGACTAGGCACGTTGGCAATCACTCAGGACTGCCCTCCATCCTGTCTTAATTTTGTGCCAACATAGTGGCTGAGTCCCTAAACTGGAGGATGTTTTGATTTGGCATAACTGAGATCCATCCTGTGGTATTCATATTAAAAAAATATAGGGTGAAAGCACAGAGATTTGCCTTGGCTCAAAAAGAGAGGGCACCTTGGTTTCCAATGTTTTTGAGTCTTTCTAAGTCTTTCTATATAGAAATAATTGGTAAGCAGGGACAGCAGTTACATTCTGCTTTAGGTTCAGGTTATTTGTATATCTTAAAGATAAACAAATTTCTTTTCACTTTCCATGTACCTGACCCAATGGCTTTTAGGTCAATAAATTTGTTAAGTGTCCAAAGTCTGTATATTATTTTTGCTGCACAGACTAACATGGCAACAAATTACATTATATTTAATTCTATCCTTCTGGAATTTGTTCAATGAGAATTTTAGAGGTATAAAGAAGCTAGGCAGATGGAGAAAGACTATGCCCGCTGATTTTACTTTCTGTCTTCTATAATCTATCACTGCATGGTATATGTTGTTCATATTGCTGTGTACCAGGAAGTCACTTTCGACTCACAGAAGTGATTCGGACGTGACTTGCTGGTACATAGCAACATGTCTCCAAAATGTCCTCTCCTCAACTGCTCTGCTCTGCTCTTGTAAACTCAAGCCTGTGGCTTCCTTTAGGGCAGGGGTCTCAAACATGCGGCCCGGGGGCCATTTGTGGCCTGCCGGATGATAGTTTGTGGCCCCCGCCATGCCTCCCCCCCGAAGCACCCACGCGTCCTCTGCTGTCAAGAGTCAAAAAAAGCCTTGCCTCACTCGCCGGCTCTCCCCCAAGATAGCACCTCTTGCACCCTCCAGGCTGCAGTTCTGGATAGAGGGTGCAAGAGGCGCTGTCATGGGGGAGAGCCGATGAGTGTAGCGCGCTGCCGGCCCTTTTCCTGAGCGCCCGAGCCGCCACCGAGTGATGCCTAAGAGTGGAGCTCGCTCCCAGCCTGTCCTCAAAGAGCACCTCCAAGCCGCCAACAGCAGCTGCCGCTGCCGCCACCACCTCTTCCAGGGAAGCGGCTCTCTGGCTCTCTTTCTCTCTCAGCACCCCCAGCACCAGCCCGGCCAGCAGCTGCCTCAGTGCCTGGCAGTGCTTCCTCCTCCTCGTCTTCGTCTTGCTTCAGCTGCCTTGGCTCTGGAGGCTGCCTGGGCTCGCCTCTCAAAGTTTGCTCCTCTATCATGGTGGGGGTAGCTGCTGCTGCTGCTGAGTGTGCCTTTTTTTGAGGGGGGTCCCGCAGAGGAAGGTTGCTGGATCTCCATGTGTGTGTATGTGTTTGTGTGTATGCGTGCGCACACCTGTGGCGGCCCCGCCCCGTTCTGTTTAATTAGGGGCTTTTCTCCTTTGGCAAGGCGAATTCTGTGAGGGTTTTTTAAAATTTTTATGTCATGCCCTCCCCCCCTCAGCTAGGCAGTTGCCAGTGCTCCTTCCCTTCTCCACTTCTTCATCCTGCTGCTGCTGCTGGTAGTGAAGAAGGAGCCGGAGGGGGTCGTGGCCGGCGACAAGGGCCCGCGCACCCCTCCTCCTCCTCCTCGGAGCCCCAGCCGGGCTAAGGAAACTCCTGGGCGGCTTCTTCGGGCTCTTGCTCTGCTTGGCGGAAAATTTGATGCGGCCCAGCCTCATCCAGACTCTGCCTTCAGCAGCCCCCAGGTAAATTGAGTTTGAGACCCGTGCTTTAGGGAGTTGTTTGTTCATTTGTTTATTATTATGGTCCATGACCAGCAAAAGACAATAGATACAATGCAGGTTACATTTATGAGACAGCCAAAATGCTAAAACAGAGGGGGGGGGAGGAATTAAAAGGAAGTTATAACTTAAAATCATTATCCATTATATCTTTATGCATCTTGCATCCATCTGCAAGAAGTTTTGCACAGGTAAGTGTAATCTGGGGATTAAAACCTAAAACCTTTAGGGGGTCAGTCTGTCTCATATTTGATCTTCCTGTTTTCCTGCCACCTTCAATCTTTCCCATCATTGTTGTTTTTTGAAGAGAAACTAGGATAGCCTCAGTTTCAACATTTTTGCCTCCAGAAATAGTCTAGGCTTGATTTGATCTAGGGCCCACTTTAAATTAATTTATTGTCATTGTAAGTATATACAAGGAATATCCAAACAATGAAATTCACACAGACACCCAGAGACTAGATCCACATGCACTTCTTCATCTTTCTGACAGTCCTGGATATCCACAAAGCTCTCTTCCAGCTCTCTCTTTCCCAAACAATTCTTTTTTCCTGTCAGCTTCCCTAACTGTCTAGTCTTCACACTTATACATGGTGACTGGAAATACAAGAGTGTGAATAATCTTATCCTTGGTTTCCAGTGACACATTCCTACATCTGATGACCTTTACATATTCCTTCATAGCTGCCCTTCCAAGTCTCAGTCTTCTTCTGATTTCTTGGCTGCCATTTCCATTTGGGTTGATGATTAAATTAACGTATACAAAATCTTTAACCATTTCACAAACTCTTCACTGTCAACGTTAAAGTTGTGTAGTTCTTCTATAGTTATGATTTTTGTTTTCTTAATGTTCAGCTGCAGTCCTGCTTTGGCACTTTCTTCTTTCTCTTTCTCTAAAAGTTCTTTCAAGTCATTGCTGCTTTCTGCCAGTAAGATGGTGTCATCCACACGGTCTTACATTACTGATCTTTCTCCACCATGTTTCACCTCCTTCCTCTGAATCTAATCTGACTTTCTGTATGATATTTTCTGCATACTGACTGACTAGGTAAGAGGATAAAACGCACCTTTGTCTGACATCTTTGCCTATAGGAAACTATTCTGTATCTCCATATTCTGTACGAAAAATAGCTTCTTGTCTACAGTACAAGTTACACATCAGGACAATCAAATGCTGAGGTACATCATTTTTCCCCGAACAACCCATAGTTTCTCATGATCTACAGAGCCAAAGGCTTTGTTGTGCTGTGTATTCTGATGTACAACCTGGATATTTTTAAGAAAAATTTCCAAGAATTCACACATTTTGTGGAGCCCCTCAGACAGAAAAGTTTGCACGTTCACCTTTCTGACAGAAAAGCAGTGGGGATAGTCTCTTAGAAATCTGCATGGTGGTTTTTGGGCTCCGTGATCACTGCAGATGGTGACAGCAGTCGCGAAATTAAGACACCTGCTTCTTGGGAGGAAATCGATGACAAACCTAGGCAGCATCTTAAAAAGCAGATACATTACCTTGCCAACAAAAGTCCACATAGTCAAAGCTATGGTTTTTCCTGTAGCAATGTATGGAAGTGAGAGCTGGCCCATAAAGAAGGCTGACTGCCGAAGAACTGAAGCTTTTGAATTGTGGTGCTGGAGGAGGCTCTTGAGAGTCTCCTGGACTGCAAGGAGAACAAACCTATCAATTCTATAGGAAATCAACCCTGAGTGCTCACTGGAAGGACAGATCCTGAAGCTGAGGCTCCAATACTTTGGCCATCTCATGAGAAAAGAAGATTCCCTGGAAAAGATCCTGATGTTGGGAAAGTGTGAAGGCAAGAAGAGAAGGGGACGATAGAGGATGAGATGGATGGACAGTGTCAACAAAGCTACCAACATGAATTTGACCAAACTCTGGGAGACAGTGGAAGACAGGAGGGCCTGGCGTGCTCTGGTCCATGGGGTCATGAAGAGTTGGACATGACTAAACGACTAAACAACAAACAACATATTTCACAGCCATGATAAAACAAAAAAGCAAAATTAACAGACTCTGGTCTGCCATGAGAGTTACCAACAGAAATATTGGTTACCTCATGCTAAACCCTTTCTCACTTGTAAATCTCAGCAATAATTATTTTTATTACTTGGAATTGCTGCAGGAGTATGATGTGCACCTTTGCACGGTTTCTACACACTCATTCTCTTCACAGATGATTATGAAACGAATGGGAAAGAGTAACCAAGAAAAGAAAAGAATTGTATAAGAACAGATGTAAGAGGAAGATATCTAACATACTGAAAGACTCCTCTCATCCGGGATATCAGCTCTTTAAACTATTACCATCAGGAAGGAGATTCAGGGTATTGAAAGCAAGGACAAGCAGATTCAAGAACAGTTTTTACCCAAGTGCAGTATTGAGTTTAAATGTGGGGCCATAGGTTTTTGGTGGATTTTAATTGCTGAGAGAAAACGGGGTATCTATATTTGGATGATGAAAGTTGTGTATATTTTAACTTTTTTTTGTAGTGTTGTCCAGTTTTACCTTGGGGAAGAGCACCTCATTTCGTTGCACCCACTTGTGAGCGCAATGACAAATAAATTTCTTATGTCTTATGTCTTATGTCTTAAAAAAGCTTTAGAAATAAGTCTCATCTAGTGGGGGCATCACTTCAGCCATGCCTTTTACGAAGCTAACAGAACTTGGCTGCTGTAATCACAAGAAATATTCACTGTTTTAAATGGAGAGAAGGCACAGCCACCAACCCTGCTGTTGTCCCATCTTTTCTAAGTGCAGTCTTAAAGCAGTGGCTGAACTTCTAATGAGCAGCCAGGGTAAGTGACAAATGTCAGAAGAAAAAAGGGACATGTAAGCTGCACTGTGTGGGGTCGGATAGTTCATTTCTCTCTATGGAAGAATGGTTCTAATCATAGGGTTTAGTGGACACATGGCACAGTTTACAGTGGGAGTAGCCTGCTAGTCCTTCTGCTTTTAGTAAACATCTCAAAGTAATCACAGTCATTTGCATTTAGCCAAGTAAACATGAGAAGCACAACGTGGATAGCACTGGTCAACAGGATGCTGCATTTTTCTTTCTCTAGTATATCAGTGGACAAAGCAACAAAGAACAAAAGGGTGATTCCCTAAAAAATACCAAGTATCATATCAAAGAACACCCAACTGGAAAAAAAAGTTAAATAGTTTGTAGCCTTTGTACTCTTCAAGTCAGCTTTTGACTCAATCCCAAGGAAGAAAATATGGGATAAACTGTATCTTTCTTTGATTGATTGATTGATCAATTGATTGATTTAAAATATTTATATGCCACCTTTCTCCTAAAAGGATCCAAGGCAGCTTAGAGTATTTAAAGAAACAAAGTTAAAAGCCAAATTATTCCAGTAATTTTTTTAAAAAAATTAAGCAAATATATTAAAATCTATAAATAAGAGCAACGTTAAGAGCACACACACACACAAAACCCCATCAGAATACAATAATCCCTTTAAAAATCCCCTTGATCAACCAGTCGTTTAAAGGAAAACCTGCTTGAACAGAAAGATATTTGTTTGCTTGCGGAAAGACAGCAAAGATACGGGCCAGCCTGGCTTCCTGCGCGAGAGAGTTCCAAAGCCTGGAAACAGCAACGAGGAAGATGTCTCCTATGTCCCCACCAAATACCCCTGCAAGGGTGGTGGGACAGGGAAAGACCTCTCCTGATGACCTTGAAATACCCAGGCAGGCTCATAAAGGGAGATTCTGTGTTTTAGTAAGCTTGGATGCAACCCCTTTAAGGCTTTGTAGTTTAAAACCAGCACTTTGAATTGTGCCTGGAAACAGATCAGAAGCTGCTGGAACAGGGGAGTTATATGCTCCCTGTAGCCCTCCCCAGTCAACAAACTGGCTGCAGCATTTTGGACCCGCTGAAGTTTTAGAACTCTTTCCAAAGGGACCCCATGTGGAGCATATGACAGTAATTCAGCTGAGATGTAACTGAGGCATGTGTCACCGTGGCCAGATCAGACCTCTCCAGGAACAGACACAGCTGGTGCTCTCATTTTAACTGCACAAAGGCGCTCCTGGCCATCACCAAAGCCTGGGCATCTGGGCTCAGAGATGAATCCAAGAGCACCCCCAAGATACGCACCTATGTTTTCAGAGGGAATGTAACCTTGTCCAGCGCAGGCTGAACCCTTATTTCTTGATCTACCTTTTGGCTGACCAGGAAGATCTCTGTCTTGACTGGATTAAGTTTCAGTTTACTTGTCAGTTTATTACTGACACCAGATACTGATCTGGAACTGAAGCAGCTTCCTCAGATTTAGATGGAAAGAAGAGATAGAGTTGTGTATCATTCACATACTGTTGACACCGAGTCCCCAAACTCTGGACAGACTCTCTCTCTCTACGTGGTTTCATGTAGATGTTAAATAGGAAACAAAACAGAACCCTGAAGGGACCCCACAGGCCAAAGGCCACGATGTCAAACAGGAGGACCTCAGCAGCAGCACTCTCTGAGTTCTGCCTTCCATGAAGGATTGAAGCCACTATAAAGTAGTGTTTCCAAGCCTCATCCAAGGAGACCGGCCAGGAGGATACCATGGTTGATGGTATCAAAAGCTGCTGAGAAGTGTTGTGGAACCAACAGGGACAACCAAAGGCAACCAAAGCAGTCTCCATCCCATAAGCAAACCTGAAGCCAGATTGAAATCGATCTAGACAATCTATGTCATTCAGAAAAACCCTGGAGTTAAGCAGTTACAACCCACTCTAATACCTTGACGAAGAATGGAACATTAGAGACTGTCCGGTAATTATCCAATACCATGGGGTCCAAGAAGTTTTTTTTTCCAACAATGGTCTTATTACTGCTTCCTTTAAGCATGCTGGGATCCTACTTTGCTGCAAAGAGGCATTCACCAGTCCTCATACTCACTTGGCCCATCCTACTCTGGCAGTTTTTATAATCCAGGAAGGGCAACAGTCCAGCAGTCATGTGGTAGCCTTCACGTCTACAAGGGTCCTGTCCACATCATCTGGCTGTAAAAACCTGAAGCTTATCCATTAAGACAAGACAAGCAGGGGCCATAATTACATCCACATGATCTGTATCAAGAGTATCCAAGTCAGAGTGAATCTGAGTGATTTTGTCTGCAAAGTGTAATGCGAATTCTTAACTGAGAGCTACAATGTGGTTTGATTCTCTTCCTGCAGACCATGATGTAGTAGGCCTTTGACTACTTTAATGAGCTCTGTCAGACAACTCTGAAAAGGTGCAATATTGGCAGAGAAGAATGATTTTTTTGGTGCCTTCCCTGCCACAGAACTGGCCTTCCAATGGGCCCTAGCCCAAGTTTGGTCGAATTCACTCCATGGTTTCTGCCCTAATTACTCTAATCTCCATCCTGTTTGTTTTATCACCACCAGCTCCCTGGGAGACAGTTTGACTCTACTTTGTGGGAGGAGATGCTTAGGAGTGATCAAGTCGACAGCCCTGGCCTATTCCAGGGATCAAGCAGAGCTTCAACAGAATTATCTGCCAAAGTGACAGAAAACTCTCTAAGAGCTATCAGGAAACTATTTGGATCTATCAGCTTTCTGGGTCATACCATCATACTTGGTCCCTCACCCCTGCAGAGGCTCTGAGTTCCAGTGAGTCTAGATCCCACCAAATAATGATCTGTCCATGACAATGAAACTAAGTTCCTCCACATCCAAGTCACCAACATCTACCCTGGTACAGACAACCAGGTCTAAAGTGTGTCCTGTAGCATGGGTGGTGACAGACACTCTTTGAAAAGACCCGTGGTTGTCATGGAGGACAAAGTCCTGAGTTCCTCCTGACAAAGCTGCCTCAACATGGATATGAAGTCCCCAGCACAATACCACGGATTACAATCCAAGCAAGGTGTGGTCTGGATGGTAATTTGTCAAATCCTCTTCTTATCACTAGGCGGTCTGCCAGGGCTGTATACTAGCCCCCACATTATTTAATCTGTACCTCAACAATTTGATCAACAAATGCCTAGCATTAGAACTTCACATAGCAAAATTGGCAGAAAATTGTTGTTGTTTAGTCATTTAGTCAAGTCCGACTCTTTGTGACCCCATGGACCAGAGCACAGCAGGCCCTCCTGTCTTCCACTGCCTCCCGGAGTTTGGTTAAATTCATGTCAGTAACTTTGATGACACTGTCCATCCATCTCATCCTCTGTCATCCCCTTCTCCTCATACCTTCACACTTTCCCAACATCAGGGTCTTTTCCAGGGAGTCTTCTCTTCTCATGAGATGGCCAAAGTATTGGAGCTTCCGCTTCAGGATCTGTCCTTCCAGTGAGCACTCAGGGTTGATTTCCTTCAAAATGGATAGGTTTGTTCTCCTTGCAGTCCAGGGGACTCTCAAGAGTCTCCTCCAGCACCACAGTACAAAAGCATCAATTCTTCTGACAGAGAATAAGATCCCCCCTTTTGTTGTTACATGCATATGGTGCTGTTCTTATGTTGCTCTCTGAAACAGGTCTTAAACAACATATGTGGGGTTTTATGGGCTATTGCAAAGATGGTTTCCAATGTGGTGTAGTAGATAGAGTGAGACAGGACTCTGGAGAACATGGTTCGTATCTGCACTTGGTCATGGAAACTCACTGGGGGAATAGAACTGGTAAAACCATTCCTTAAATGTCTCACTTACTTTGAAAGCCCTATTAGGGTTGCACAGCACAGAACACATATTGTAAATATAATTTGCTAACAGTTTTAAGAAAACCAAGATCATGGTTTTTTCTAGGCTTATTCGGGTAAATGAATGGATAGTTAATAGACAACCTATTGAGCTGATTAGGAAGTTTAGATATGTGGGCATTGCATATTCCTCTACTCTTTCTTGGGCTGGCCATGTATACGTGGCAGTGCAGGTGGCACAGAATACAAATAAAGCAGTGCTTTGGGTTCTTTTAGTCTGGAGGGAGAGATGTCATCCCTACTGCATTGTACATAGGCAAGCTGTTACATGATATTGCAATATGGATTCAATGTTCCCATTCCGCCATTGAATGTAAGAGCAGAGGTTGGTTGCAGTGAGGAACTGTTCAAGGGCTAACAAAAAAGACTCTCCATCAAGACAAGACAGACACGGCTAATATGTGGTTCTTCTCATATGTCCCACTCAATGATGTTCAATCAATCATCTGAACAGGATTGCACTACCCTTTATTTAACCAGAGGGTAAGAGCTTGAAAAGCATAGGCCATCTAAATCTACTCTTCTTGGATGATTGATACAGATTGTTGCATTTGTTATATCTCACAAGATCTTAATAGGCTTGACTAGGCCTAAAAGAACAGAGTGAAATTTAACAGGGATAAGTGCACAGATCTACACTGAGAAAGAGGGACCCAAACACACAGTTGCAAGAAGTGGGATACTTGGTTCAGTAATAGCACAAGAGAGAAAAATCTTGAAATTGTTGTAAATCACCAATTAAACATGAACCAACAGTATGATGTGGCTGCAAAATAGGAAATATGTTTTGGGCTGCATTAACAGAAGTATAGTTTCCAAGTCATGTGAAGTCAGTTTTAGATACCACACTAAGAAGGATGTAGATAAACTGGAACAATGTATTCGCGAAGGCTTTCACGGCCGGGATCTAATGGTTGTTGTGGGTTTTTCGGGCTCTTTGGCCATGTTCTGAAAGTTGTTCTTCTTAACGTTTCACCAGTCTCTGTGGCTGGCATCTTCAGAGGACAGCACTCTGTGCTCTGGTGTAGTTGGCTTGGGAGTGCAGTATTTATGGCTTTCCTCTGAAGATGCTGGCCACAGAGACTGGTGAAAAGTTAGGAAGAACAACCTTCAGAACACGGCCAAAGAGCCCAAAAAACCCACAACAACCAAACTGGAACAAGTTCAGAGGAGGGCAAGAAGGATGATTAAGGGACTGTAAACTAAGCTGTTTGAGGAAAGACTGAGAGAACTGGGCATGTTTAGCTTTGAAGACTGGGAGGAAATATGATGGATCCCTTCAAATATTCAAATGGCCATACAGAGAAGGGGCAAGATCTATTCTCAATCATCCCAGACTACAGAACACGTAATAATGGGCTCAAGTTGCAGGAAGTCAGATTTTGGTTAAATATCACGAAAAACCTCCTAACTGTTAGAGGAGTGCAACAATGGAACCAGTTACCTCAGGAGCTGGTGAGTGCTCTAACACTGAAATCACTTGAGAGAAAGCTAAGCAGCTATCTGTCAGATCTGCTTTGGTTTGGATTCCTGCATTGAGCAGGGGGTTGGACCCGATGACCTTATAGACTCTCACAATCCCATTATTTTACAATTCTTCAATTCATAGTTCTGTATGAGAGCAAGGACTCCAGGGGAACTGTGTCTGTTGCTCTGTGTGTATGTATGAGACAAGAGTGGGGGTTGCGCTCTGGGATTGATCCACTTCTCCCTGAGAATTTCTATGTGTGTTTATTCGCTCCCTTTGGTTTTAATGACTGAGCAAGATGAAAGGGAGTGAGAGGTATAGATCAAGGGCTGCTTGTCTGCCACTCCAGGGAGGGATTTAAAGAGACAGCATCGATTAATGTCCTTCCCCATGCCTTCTGGGGAAAGCTATTCATTTAGTCATAGGAATGCTTTCCCACACAGCCCCCACATCTGAAGCAGCCTCTCCCACCTAATTGACTGACACAGTTTGAATCTCAATGATTCCTTGCCTGTTCTCTGTAATAAAAACATATTCATCCTAACTCAGAGTTGTTGTGCTTCTCTAAATCAGCCCATTCTGCATGAACTACACCACTACTCTATTCTCTTCCAGCCACAGAGATGCTGCTGCAGCAGTTCCACCATTCAAACACTATGATAATTTCTTTCATGCAAAATATTCCATCTGCCATTTTTCAATGGGTTCAAGGATAGACTTGCAGTTTTCTGGACAAATTTATCTCGTCATATTAATCGCTAAACTTCAATTCTCTATATTAAAGTGTTCCAAACAGGAGAAAATGACTGTAGAGGTTCATAGAGTCCCATCACATGACCAAATTGATATTTTGAAAATATGGGGAAGAAAGGGATACAGAACATTGCTGAGCATGGTTCATAATTCAATAGGACACATCAATAATTGGGTCACTCAAATCTAGGTTCCAGAAACTTTGTATTAATGGCTTAGCCCTCCTGTTTTTTCTAGATGTGCTAAGCTACAAACACCGTCATTTGCTGCTAACCAGCTTGGGGAAGGCTCGTTAGCATTTGAGAGATAAAAAAGAAGCAAGTGTGTAGAGATATGAAAAGTTACTTTTTTGGACTACAGAATTCTGATCACAAAAGTGATCACCTGCATTTTCCTGTGGAAATATCTATTTGGCTTGCATCATCTAATAGCAGTAGACGAGATATAAGAAATATTAATTTTTGACTATAATTTCTAAATTTCCACATTTAGCATAGCCACGCTCTGTGCCTTCTGGAAGTTGTAATCCAAAAGGGTACATTTGCTATTTCTGCGGCAGGCTTATGTGAAATGAAAGGATTCAGCAACCATTATCAATAAATAGACATCATAAGTCCCAACTAGATTAGCCCCATTGAGTTTGGTGAATCAAGTTCCTCTGCAAGTTCCACTGATTCAATGGGCCTACTCTAGTTGTCACTTACTACTGGATTTTAGCCATTATATTGAATTGGCGGTCTCCTTTATGACAGCTAGTTCTGAAATTTGGAAATTCTAACTTTTTGAATTACACCACAATTCAGAATGTGCAGCCTTCCCTAGATGTTACTTCCTCTGACCCAAATATTCTGCCTGTGCATCCCAGGTGTCTATGGAAGTAGGCAGATATCTCTTCCAGCAGAATCCTGCCGAGAGTTGGGAGTGCCTTCATCATAAGTCCTCTGCCTTATGTTCCCTTCTCCCACAACCCCCACCAGCTTACCCACTGGCCTGCCTGCGCATGCTGCTCCTTCCTTCCCCATCACACAATCTTCCAGTCTGGGCAGGAGCCTGGACTTCTCTTTTCCAACTCTTCCAGCAACTGGCCACTCAGATGAGGAGGCAGGGCAGGGATTCCTGCAGCGCTGCCTTTGAGTGGCCAGTTGGAAGATCACGTGATGAAGAAGCATGCACTGGCAGGTTAGTGGGTGAACCAGTGGGGAGGAAAGGGAATGCATGGCAGATGACTTATGATTAAGGGGCACGAAGGGCTTCATTCCCATCTCTAATCCTGTTCATCTATTGTTCCTCCAACTGTACAGCCTTTGTAGAATTTATGTAAAGAGGTAATCTTGTACCTCCTTATACAATTCAAAATTTCACTGGCTCCAACAAGTGGTTCCCACAATTTCCAGCTGCACCACAGATATAAGGCAGAGCTATGCCAGCAAAACATTATGCTGTGCAAAATTGCTTCTGATCATCTGGCTTGTGCCCTTGGGGTTGAGAGACACGTACTCTCTGCTTTGATGTGGTCATTTTATATTATGATTTCCAATTTAATTTGGACCAGGATGTATCCCTTGAACCTGTTTACCGGTCCTGGAAAACATGGGAGCTGGCATGACTGGCAAAGTTTAACTTCTTTTTTTGAAATGGAACATTGCACATGATGTGCTCTGAGGCTAGGTTTTAGCAATCAAAAGAGATTCTGTGCATCTGATCCCTACATGCTCAATCTTAAAACATGCACAGCTGGTGGTTTCATTGAGGGAAAGGTGCTCAGAGGAGCAAGACATTCGCAGAAAAGGAGCACACAGATCACCTGGCTGCTTCTGTTATTTGCAGTTGGAAATACCATAACCAATTATGGGGCAAATTCTACTTACATAACTTTACTTTACTTTATTTGGACTTATACCACTCCCCTCTAGACAAAGTCTACTCGGGGCGGCTTACAGGAGTAATACAATACAATACAATACAATACAATACAATACAATACAATACAATACAATAAGATACATAATTATAAAACCTACTAACAGATGCATTTATAGATTATCAAGACGAAATGACTGAGAAAGAACTGAGAAAGAAAGATCAATTAATTGAGTGAAGGGAAGGCCTGCCTAAAGAGCCAAGTTTTTAAATGGCTTTTTAAAATGCCCAGCAAGGAAGCCAGGCGGATTTCCATTGGGAGAGTGTTTCACAACTGAGGGGCCACTGCCGAGGAGGCCCGGTTTCTTGTTCTTTCCTTCCGGGCCTCTCTTGGTGTAAGGCCCCTCAGCCATCCCAGCTGGCTTTGTTGGGTGATTTGAGTAGATCTGGGTGGGAGAAGGCGATCTGCCAGGTATCGAGGTCCCAAACCATCTAGACCTTTATACGTCATCATTAACACTTTGAAATCAAAGCGGAAACAAATGGGCAACCAGTTGCGATTCTGACAGCTATCTTATTCTAACCTGTCGGTTCCTTTCTCCAAATGCACTCTAGCCATCTCCTAATAAGAGGAAACTTTTCAATAGGACTGAACTTTATTGAGGATGCTATCTCCTCTAATGAATAGAGATCCATTTCGGCATTAATTGATTTTGAATCTAGTGTGGACATCTAAATAAGATCTCTCTTTTTATGGCATAAACACTAAACACTGATCTTGCTTTTACTGCTATATGCCAACATTCAAAAGCTCACTCGCTATAGCCAGGAAAGACGGCTGAGAGGCCTGACGCCGAGAGAGGCCTGGAAAGAAAGAACAAGAAACTGGGCCTTCTCGGCAGTGGCCCCTCGACTTTGGAACAGCTTGCCGCCAGAGATCTGCCTGGCACCCTCGCTGGGTGTTTTCAAGAGCCAATTAAAAACTTGGCTCTTCAGGCAGGCCTTCCCTCCTGCTAATACTTGATTTCCACTTTTCTTGGTTTTTGTTATCTTCCCATCTTGATTATATTATTATCGTAGATTTTAATTGTTGTTTTGAAATCTGTTTTGTGCACAATATATAGTGAGCCACCCTGAGTAAACTCCAGTCTAGAAGGGCGGGATAAAAATAGAATGAATGAATGAATGAATGAATGAATGAATGAATGAATGAATGAATAAATAAATAAATAAATAAATAAATAAATAAATAAATAAATAAATAAAATTTTAAAAAGCCAGCCAGCTTGCCCAAGTCAGTGGATAGATTCATAGGGGCCCCACCCAGGTTTTTTGTCTATTCAGTTAACCCATATCTTGACATCTATGTTTTACAGTGGCCAGAAACCTATTGATGATCTACAGATGCATAAGTGAAATAGCATATATCACACTGTAAAACTGCTGCTAATTAACAAGATTTGCACGTGCCCAGTTGTGTTACAGGCATATGTCCAGGAATGCAACCAGCAGTCTGCTAACTCTTAGCGCTTTGTCACAGAGATGTATGCAGTTTCACATACACATGTGTACATTGCCAAGAGGATTTTGACCATTGACCTAGAAAACTCCATTCTGCCTTGCTACTAGTCTGTCTTCAAAACCAATGGGCATAAGATCCGGACTGTTTTGTTTTGTGTTGTTTTGTTTTAATGATCTTCCTCTTCTCCTGCTCCTGAACTTTGTGTCATCTGTCCCTGATGGGTGCTGGAAAACTTGAGAGTTCACTACTTGAACTATTTAGTGCTGCAATAAAGATATTACTTGACCCAGAATTTTGTATTCACAAAAGGAAGGCCATATCAAAATTTGTTACATGAAGGAGCTAGAGTTGGTTTTCTGGATTTTAACTTTTTTCCTTGCCTGAATCCGTTTAGGTCTGATGAAAGTCAGAGTCTTCTCATAACTCCTATTTCATGGAGTTCCAAGCTCAATTCCAACAAGTCCTCCCTGAGATTTGCCTCTAAGTCTTATGCCCCCCTAACTTTATGCTTCTTTTGCTATCTTGCAGTTCCAATAAAGGAAGAAATAAACACAAGTCAGTTGCATGTGGTTTCCTAGAAATGTTTGTGGGGGGGTGTCTGAAAAATCCAGACAATTACATCTATGCACACCAGATGAGAAATAAATTGATTCAACGAGCACATAGACTGGTTCATTAAAGAGAAATCTGTTACTAGGTTCTCTGCAGGACATAGACAGGAGACTAAGGAAGCATGCATTGCTGTAAGGAAAACATATCACTTCAAGAGGACCTGCCTTATCATGAAGAAATAAAAAGCAATTTGTTTCAAGCAGCAGATTTTAAAAGGGACACTTTTCCATGACTTTGTTCTCCATCTCATCCAGTCTTCCTAAATACAGAAATATTGTTATTTGTTCCTTTAAGTATGAAATATCCCAAAATATTCTGAACATATCTGTAATTAGCAAAGAACTTGGGATGTATAGAAGAAGCTAGTGAGCAATTTAGGGTTAAAAAACCCCACTAAAAGAATGTTATTGCTTTAGCAATTTTAATTAATCTCATTTTAATATGATATCAGCTGCTGCAGCAGCCTTTGGGCTTAGCATATGATATGTAAAGTTAATAATAAAAATAAAACAGCCTAAACAACATAGCAGTGCCCTTTGATCTGTAGATAATTAAACAGCCAGGTTGGCAGGTGTGCTGTGGGCCTACTTAGCAGCTCTTTCAGGACACATCCCAATGATCTGGGCAGAATAAGTGGCAACATCTTCCTTTAGCAAGGAAGGGTACCTGGGACAAATTGCAACAGCCATCATAGGGAAACAGTCTTATAGCCAACATCGCCTTAGTTCATCTCACCTTATTCTTGATCAGTCATATAGATGGGCGGCCCAATCTGTACCTTTGCCAAGTAGGAGAAAGCAACAGTAAAAGGTTGATTTCTCCCCTATCACTTGTCCACAGGCTTGTTTTAGATGCACTTGAGATTGTTCTGTCATGAATTTCAGCTCTCACAGTTCTCCTATATAGCATGCTTTTCATTCAGTCTAAGGAGAAACACATTCATGCTCTTCCCTTTCCCCTCACGCCTGTGAGGGATGTCTGTAAGTCTCTTTACTACCTGCAAGAGGTGCTGTTTCAGTTTCAGAGAAACCTGCATGCTTCCAACGTTTTTAGCTCTTTCGCTGGGAAGTGCTCCAATGTAAACGCATGAAAAGCGGCTTTCAAAGCCCATGAATTCCCTGAGCATAGTGTTGCCCTTGTTGAAACAGGGTGGGTTTGCTGTGGTTTTCTTGGTTTCTTTGATTCAGTGCCTAATGCAGAATGTGGATAAAACAGCAACTCATCTCTAAACCCAGGGATTTAGGGCAGGATTCTTTAGAAGGTCTAGTAAACAGTGCTGCACTCTAATCCTGGGAGCAGGTTACTACCTGCTTGCTTCATATAAACTCTGTCAGCCACGGCGATTTCACTTTGCGGATGGGTTGCAAACATGCCCTCAGGATTGAAATGTTTATTGCAGGAGAGAAGGGACTGGAAAGTATCTCTTTGGAAAAAGGGAAGATGAAGAACTGAACACCCACCAGAACCGGATTGTTGGTGCAATTGTCTTAAATAAATAAAGATAAAAATCTGCCTAGGCATTCGGTGATATGTTTTCTACAAAGGAACCCACAGATAATCAGAGAATGGGATTGCTAATTTGACTGATCAGTACAGTGATGACTGCTGCATTCGCCTTGGTATAAGCCTTAGTACAAGTCTTAGTATAAGGCTAATGCAGCTGTTGAGGGACGTGGTGGAGCTGTGGGCTAAATCGCAGAAGCCTGTGCTGCAGGGTCAGAAGACCAAGCAGTCGTAAGCTCGAATCCATGCGACGGAGTGAGCGCCCGTCACTTGTCCCAGCTCCCGCCAACCTAACGGTTCGAAAGCATGCAAATGCGAGTAGATAAATAGGGACCACCTCGGTGGGAAGGTAACAGCGTTCCGTGTCTAAGTCACACTGGCCATGTGACCACGGAAGATTCTCCTTGGACAAACGCTGGCTCTATGGCTTGGAAATGGGGATGAGCACCGCCCCCTAGAGTCGGACACGACTGGACAAAAATTGTCAAGGGGAACCTTTACCTTTACCTAATGCAGCTGTATCTTGAACAGAGCAGTGTCAGAGAACAAAACAAACAAACAAACAAAAGCACAAACAACAACAACAAACCAACCAAAAACCCATAAACAAAGCCTTCACTTTGTTTTGAGCCAATGGCTCACTAAGAGCTCTCCTAGGTGCTGCAACGTTTTGCTTGGCTTCCTGTTCTGAAAGTTGTGGCTTTCACTTCAGACCAGGACATGACTTCTTCACGCTAAATTTTCCATAGGCTATGCACCAATCCCTTGGTGCTACTCCCTTCCGCAAGTGCCTTAAACCACAAAAGGCAAGTGTTAGGATACCGATGTTATTTTGCATGGACTTGAGGCCACCATAAAAAAAATATAGGAACATTTTCTTTGCACAGTGTGCAGAGACATAGCCTCAACCTCATCTTCCCTGGTGGCTTGATATCTGGAAAGGCTTGGAGTTTTTAGCTCCCCAATAGTTATGGTCAAAATGCTCTATGCTGGTTGACTCTTTAATGGGAGCTGGTATCTTGCACAAAAGGAACAAGGAAAGAAAAAAAGTAGATAAGAATTTGCTGTTCTTGAGTAAACTGCTGAGTGAGTGAGTAAGTAAGACAGGCAGACAGGCAGACAGGTAGACAGACAGACAGACAGACAGACAGAAAGAGTGAGAGTTTAGAAATTTTTTTTGAATTCATTGATTCAAGAGCAGGCAGGTGGTGAAACTCACAATGGAGACCATAGACTTCCAGCAACTTATTTTGACTCTGGACATCCTTCATTTTTACTGCTATTTTGACGTTCCAAGATATGCTCCCACAAAAGTACACTGACAAAGTTTACTAAAAACCTGTTCCCAGCATACTAGGAATATTTAATAAATAAAATTGCTATGATGATGTTTATGACTATCTCTGAAGTGAATCCTGACATACACTGAAGGTAGAAAAGTAAAATTACAGGAGTCACATATACACAGAGACATAAAACTATGGAATCAAGTACTAATCTGGAGTACTGAAGAAATTGTGACTTACAAAATCTTTAAATTGTAGAGGCCAGAAAATGCTTCTCCTGGGATGTCAGAGAGTAGGTTTCCAGATAGACGCCTGTAATAAACAGAAGAGACAGTGTCAAAATATAACACTTGGAAAATCTGGTTGGCCTTTTTTGAGAAAATATAATGATAACCTAAACTAAGCATCTTGCTATACCTCTCAATCAGATCTTGGTTTGTACCTATGGGGAAAGAAAGGTCATTTCAGGAAGAAGGAATTTCTAAGAGTGTGTAAAACCACACTGATATTTTTTATCTGTCTGCTGAGCATTTTCATTTATACTTCTCTTTCAATGAGCTCAAGATAACATACCTGGCTCTTTTTCTGTCTGCCTTACCCATACATTTAGTACTGTATTTTAATTGTAGACTTTCATATATATAATGGACCTGTCCTGTTCCAACATCTCTCATCATCCATGCAGCACAAAATCTTGTCTGGAACAAACTTTGAAAGGCCATGCAACACCATGGGGGTGGTAGTGGTGGAATATGTTCCTCTGGTGGATATAATTCATTATACAGTAGTTGTTACTGTTGTAGTTGTCTGGTAACAAATGCATATATGTTATCATACTGATAAATTTAGCCACGTTCAAAATGTACATGAGAAGTTAGCTATTCTGTTGTTCTATATTGTGCGCAGAAGCAAAATTACAGAAGCTGTTATGACTGTGCTGGGCATGCAATCAGGTACATGATCAGGCACATGACCAAGTGTGATAGACAACATATCCATTAACTGCATTGGTTTCTGTGATTTCTTTTCTGCAAAAAGAAAAAGAAAAAAAATATTCTAGCCAGTAGCAGTGGAGGCTGACTGATTTTGTGGGAGGAGTGAAATCAGATCTTGGTTTTAATTGGAATGTTAAAGAAGCTGTCCAAAGTGCTGAACCTATTTTGGAGCAAATGTTCAGTGCCTTTGAGAGCTGTAAAGTTTGGAGTAAAACTGTAGTCCACAGACCATACTTTGCCCACTCCTGGACTACATTTACTAATGGAGATAGATAGATATCAACTGTGTGTATATATATGCACTGACATGCTGTGTAGGCATCCTTCAGTCTCAAGAGACAATGATAACGTGCTCTGTATGGAGGACTTGGAACAGCATCTAGTGAGGCTGAGAAGGCCAGTTCAAGAGTGACAATCCCTTCCACTCTGAAGACAAATACAATCTGTCCCCTGTCCAGCTCCCTGACTTTGTTGCTTTCGGGACTGCCTCTTCGCCTTGGCCTCTTCAAATTGGAAGAGGCCATGATGCACTGCTGGCCTCCAGGTTGAACACTCAGATGTCAAGGTTTCTCATCTGTGGAGGTCCACTCCTAAGGCCTTCAGATCCTGCTTGCAGATATCCTTGTATCACAGCTGTGGTCTCCCGCTGGGGTGATTTCCCTGCAATAATTCTCCATACAGCAGATCTTTTGGAATCCGACCATCAGCCATTCTCCCAACATGCCAAAGCCAATGTAGACGTTGTTGTTTCAGTAATGTATACATGCTAAAACTTCCTGCTCATTCTAGGACTACTCTATCTGGAACTTTGTCCTGCCAGGTGATACCAAAAATGCATCAGAGACAATGCATATGGAATGTGTTCAGCTTCCTCTCCTGCCATGCACAAAGGGTCCAGGACTCACTGCAATACAGGAGTGTACTCAGGACACAGGCTCTATAGACCTGGATCTTGGTACATTTCATCAGCTCCTTATTAAGCCATACTCTCTTTGTGAATCTAGAGAACATGGTAGCTGCTTTGCCAATGCGTTTATCCAGCTCAATATCTAGGGAGAGAGTGTCACAGATTGTTGAGCCAAGGTACACAAAGTCATGAACAACCTCCAATTCTTGTGTGGAGATGGTAATAGAGGGAGGTGAGTCCATGCCCTGACCCATGACTTGTGTTTTCTTCAGGCTGATTGTTAGTCCAAAGTCTTGGCAGGCCTTGCTAAAATGATTCATGAGTTGTTGGAGGTCTTCAACAGAGTGGAGAACAATGGCTGCATCATCGGCGAAGAGGAAGTCCCGCATGCAATTCAGTTGGGCTTTGGTCTTCACTCTCAATATAGAGAGATTAAAGAGCTTTCCATCTGATCTGGTCCAGAGATATACACCTTCTGTTGCAGTTCCAAAGGCGTGCTTCAGCATGACAGCAAAAAAGATCCCAAAAAGGGTTGGTGTGAGGACACAGCCCTGTTTCACTCCGCTTGGGATATCAAAGGGATCTGATGTTAAGCCATCAAAAACTAGTGCCTTCCATTCCCTCATGGAAGAATCTGATGATGTTAAGGAGTTGAGGTGGACATCCAAACTTGGGAAGTATTTTAAAAAGGCCATCCCTGCTAACCAAATCAAAGGCCTTTGTGAGATCTATGAAGGCCACAAAGAGTGGCTGTTGTTGTTCCCTACATTTCTCCTGCAACTGTCAAAGGGAGAATACCATGTCAGTGGTGGATCTATTAGCTCGGAATCCACACTGTGATTCTGGAGAGACTCTGTCTGCAAGCACCTAGAGTCTCTTCCGCACAACATGGGCCAGCAGCTTCCCTACAATGCTAAGAAGAGAGATGCCATGATAGTTATTGCAGTTGCCCCTGTCTCCTTTGTTCTCATACAATGTAACAATGTTTGCATCCTTTATGTCCTGTAGCACTCCATGTTCCCTCCAGCAAAGACAAAAGACTTCATACAGCTTGTTGGTGATGACCTCTTTACAGCACTTCAACAGGGATGTTATCCTTCCCAGTGTCTTTCCGGAGGTGAAGGAATCTAAGGCCGCTTTTATTTCTGCTAAAGTTGGTTCACTGTCCAACTCTTCCAAGACAGGCAGGGACTCAATGTTATTGGTAGCCTCTTCGGTTACTACTTTCTCTTTGGAATATAGCTCAAAGTAGTGCTGCACCCAGCATTCCATCTGCTGTGCTTGGTCCTGGATGATCATGCCTGTAGCAGACTTCAAGGGAGCAGATTTCTTCTGTATTGGACCTAAAGCCTGTTTGATACCGTCATACATTCCCTTGATGTTACCTATGTCCGCTGCTGTCTTGTATCTGAGAGCAGAGCTGAAGCCAATAATCATTGGAGCATCTCCTGGCAGCCTGTTGGACTTTGCTACGAGCAAGTCGAAGCACCTGCAAGTTGTTCTCACTAGGATAGGCTCTCCTCTTATGTCATCAACTCCTCCGAATGAGCTTTGAACCAGTCTGCCATCTTTTTGGTCTTCTTGCCAAATGTGGACAAGGCGGTGTTGTAAACAGTGTTCTTGAAATGTTCCCATCGTTCAGGTGCATTTGCATCAGCTGGGCCTGGAAGGTTTTCTTCAAGCGCTTGGGCAAATTCCTCCACTTTTCTTTGATCGCGAGTCTTGCTGATGTCAATACGTGGTCTTTCTTCCTTTTTCATGTGATACAATCTCTTTGATCACAATTTTACTCTGCTACACACCAGGGAGTGATCAGTATCGCAATCAGCACTCTGGTAACTGCATGTGATCGTAATACTAGGAAAGCTAGAATGTCTATTGAGGATCAAATCGAGCTGATGCCAATGCTTGGATCTTGGATGTCTTCAGGAAACTCTGTGTTGAAGCTTCATATTAAAGACTGTGTTGCTGACACAAAGACCATAATAATAGCAAACCTCCAGCAAGCATTGGCCATTTTCGCTCATCTTCCCAATGCCAAAATGGCCTAGACAAGTGGGCCACGAACTGTGATCAGCACCAATTCTAGTGTTAAAGTCTCAGAGAATGAACAGTGGCTCTCTCTCAGAGACTTTTTTGATAGTAGCTACCAGATCGTCGTAGAATTTGTCTGACTTCTGTTGTGGACAATAGTGTTGGTGCATATGCACTAATGAGGCTGACCAGTCCTGCTGATGAGTGGAGCAGCAGAGACAGGATTCTTTCACTCACCACAGTAGGTGGAACAATGGATTTCAGCAGAGTATTTCTGACCGCAAAGCCAACACCATATTCCCTGGTCTCATTCAATGTTTTTCCTTGCCAGAAGAAGGAGAAGTTTTTTTTCTTTGACAGAGGCTGAGTCTGGCAATCTAATCTCTTTCGGGGCAACAATGTCCATCTGCAGTCTACTCAGTTCCACGTCAATGACAGCTGTCTTGTGCACATCGTCTATTTCCTGCAGGTCGTCAGAAAAGCCAAGGGTCATTGTTCGATCATTCCAGGTGCCCAGCTTTAGGGCAGAAGTTTTCTTATGATTGTTGCATGGTGCAGGGTTATAGATCTGCTTGTCAGCTAAACCCCACAACCCCATGAGGTTAACAGACCGTGGTGATTAGCACCTTACTGGCTGGGGGCTGCCCAGCTTAAGGCGCGCGGTAGCTACCTGGTGAGGTGCAATGACCACTCCCACACTCCCACAGTTGGAAGTAGCCCCTGGTGTCATGCTCTAGGTCAATTGAGCAAAGACTTATAACTGGTAACTGCTACTTCCCATGTTATTTCAATGCTGTATGCGAAGCTGGAGTGTCCTCTCCAGAGCATGAAGCCTGGGTAAAATAATATGGAGTATAGGCTGTTACCCAAGCAGCAAATCCCCCCTCTCCACATCACTGAAATACTGTAGTCCAGTGGAAAGGAAAGAGCCAATTCAACTGGTTCCTGCAATGTTGCAGGAGTTGCCAGAACGACACGAACTGCCTCTGGGACTCCAGCTCTGCATTTTGCCTCGAGGTTAACTCCTGAAGCCTTTTCCACCAATGCACTTACATATATGTGTATTTAAATAGCAAGCACATTTCACATTTTAAATGTTTAATTAGCAGGAAAAAAAGACATGAACATCACATATGCATGAAAATTAGTACTTAAAAACTCCTTTCACTCAATGGGCCATGTCACCTACACATGAACTGTACATAACTTTCACCACTTCATGATTCAGAACAGTATGTATGTATTGATGGCACTGAGAAAAATTTTCAGACAACGTGGGAGTTCTATGTGAGATGCTGATCTGTGACAGCACATTCTCACATATTGAGCATCATGTAGTGTTCTCACCTTCGAGTGATGAACATGCATATCTGAACCAGCAAAATGTCTCTTGCATTTCAATGTCTTTATATTGCTCCAGCCTTCCCCAACTCATTGACCATGTCAGTTAGGAATTATTGGAGTTGTCCTCCAAGATATCTTGAGGTCCCCACCTCTAGGCAAGCTACCCTAGTGGGCATGATGGGTTGAAAAGTCATGCTCAAACAGACTGTACAAAGCTAGGAGTGGAATTGTGCTTTAAAGCAGGGGAAGTCAGGTCTGGGGACTTTGCTAAGTACAGTATACATGGGAACTTGGTTTTGTTCTGTTCACCCTTTGAAAGGAGGGAATTTAAGGTGTGTATGTACTATGTACGCCGACGCCACAAGCCAAGAGGAAGGATCACCTATGTCAACAATGCTATCAACATTAGTTTCAGTTCTTTATCATTAATCATAGGCTATTTCTCCCTGTGTACTCTGATACAGTGGCATTATCTGCACATGGTGCCAACCTCATTTCATTCCCTGTATTTACCTAAAGACCCATTTTAACTTAAAGATGTCATTTTGTCATAAATACTGTCTAATGAAAGATGAATACTGTACTGATCTCAGAATATGGACTTCAACAAATTTTTGGGATGGAAACAGAATTGTTTTATATTTCACACTACATTACATACATTTTGGCCATCACAGAATTCTTGAAATTTTCCCTAGGCTTGTGGTAGCAACTTCAAAATAATCTCAGAGTAGAACTATGACAAAGTAAACTTGATTCACCCTTTGGGTAGTTGCTTCCATCCAAATAACAACAAAAAAGTCAAAATTCACCAAAAAAGAGGAAAACAAGCCCCATTGTGCAGTGGTTGAACTATAGCATTGCAGTGAAGCCTCTCCTCATAACCTGAGTTCAATCCTGATGAGTTCAGGTAGCTAACTCAAGGTTGAATCAGCCATACTCTGGACCTGGTGTTCTCGACTGCAAAGGTGGATAGCGATTTGAAAGCAGGAACAGTGAGTTCCTGCCCTCTATCATGGACTACTTCCTACTGAAATTTGACCTATCGTGACCCCCCTCCATGAGGAGAATGGACCCATGAAAATGGTCTGCCCTCTCAGGCTTCTTGACCTGGAACAGTTCCAAGAGGTTCTGTGACAGCACAGAGGGCTTCCAGCTGACCTGATAGACAACCCTGTTGGAGCTCCAGATAGATGATATCTGGAGATGACCCGGGCGGTTGACACAATCACCCCCAAATGCCCTCTCCACTCCAGAGTTCAGGCTGCCCCTTAGTATACTGAGGGGCGGTGAGCTATGAAGTTACCAAAGAGACGGCTAGAGAGCAGGTGGAGAAGAGATCAGTTGGCACAAAATAGGACTGCAAATAAGATTATGGCCAATAAATATACTAATGCCCTTAAATGGGAAAGAAAGACCTTTAACATCTGGAGGATTGGTGAGGCTGTGAATTGACAAGTGGAATTGTTCTGGCTGGTCTGCAACCTTACCAGTTCTGGCCACTCAAGGCCTTGTTTAGTGATTAGTTTGCAGCTTTTTTAAGAGCAAAAATCAAGGCCATACATGCTGACTTTGACTCTACCAGCAGCCTAGCTGATCCAGGGGTGACCATGGCTGCCCCATCTCCCATTGCCCAGCTGGTTCAGTTTGACCCTGTAGTAAAGGAGGGAGCCTCCAGGGTGATGGCTAGCTGTAGGCCCACTGCATCATTGCTGGATCCTTACCCAGCATGGCTGATCAGAGCCACAAAGCGGGCTATGACTGATTGCGAATGTTATTAATTCATCATGAGGGAGGGAATGCTTCCCTCCCATTTAAAAAAAAACCATTGACCAACCCATCATCAAATATCCCCAGTTAGTGTTGGACAACCTTAACAATTTCTCTCTGATCACTAAATATACCACTTCTGGGCAAGGTGATCGAGAGAGTGGTGGCTAATCAGCTGAAGTTATACTTGGAGGAGCAGGATTGCCTTGAGTCTGGACTCAGGCCACAATGGGGTATGCTGCAGGATGACCTTTTAAAGGAGGCTGAAAGAGGCAAATGCACCCTGTTGGTACTCCTAGATCTCTCAGCAGCTTTTGATATCATGGTATCAGCTCTCTGAGGTTGGAACTGGGGACTTAGCATTGAGCTAGCTCTGATCCTTCCTCAAGGACCGTCTCTGGAGAGTTCAGCTAAAGGAGTGACAATGTGTTTACATTTGGGTCTGATTTTTTTTTTTCATTTTTAACATTGCCACCTCATTATAATGTTTATTTCTTTGCTTCATGTGAAGAAATGAGATGTATGATCCCTCAAGGTGAGCCTTTTCAATGTCAATTTCATCTTGTATTTAAGAAAAGACAGTATTAAGGCTTCTTTTGGGGTTTTTTTCTGAAAAGGGTAGGGATGGCTCACAGATACATCATCATAATTTGATAAAAGCACCATCAGTCATGTATGGTTTATGAAAAGCGCAAGGCTTTGCAGCTCAGTCAGTTCAGACTTTCACTTGCCAGTCATAAAGTGACCAAAATAAAAATAAAAATCTAGGTACATGCAAATGAACCAAAGATGACTTTCTGTCAGAAAACTACAGTGGTTTATTTTCCTGAATGTGCATGTATTTGGAAGATGATACATATAATGATTCTTGGCTGACATTTTAACAGGACCATTATATTTTACACACTTTCTTTGGAGCTAATATTAGTCTTCAAAGGTGACATGTCCCCTTTTATTGGACTGCTTAAGTTCAGCTCATTAAAACATAAGAAGGGCCTTTTTTGATCAGACCAAAGGCCTATAAAGTACTGCTTCTCATCTAGCAAAGTGGCTGGCAACGTGAATGTGAATGGGACCCTATAAGCAAGCAGGACAAGAGAGCAAAAGCCTTCTCCCATTCATGTTTCCTCACAGTATGTATTCAAGGCATACTGCTTGCTCACCAGTTCAATTTATGCCACTGCACATAATGCTGGTACAAATAACTCGTAAGATACTGGCCACAGATAGTTTTAGTAAAGGTAAAGGTAAAGGTTCCCCTTGACAATTTTTGTCCAGTCGTGTCCGACTCTAGGGGGCGGCGCTCATCCCGCTCTTCAAACCATAGAGCCAGCGTTTGTCCGAAGACAATCTTTCCGTGGTCACATGGCCAGTGTGATTTAGACACGGAACGCTGTTTACCTTCCCACCGAGATGGTACCTATTTATCTACTCGCATTTGCATGCTTTCGAACCGGTAGGTTGGCGGGAGCTGGGACAAGCAACGGGCGCTCACTCCGTCATGTGGATTCGATCTTACGACTGCTTGGTCTTCTGACCCTGCAGCACAGGCTTCTGCAGTTTAGCCCACAGCGCCACCCATCTTTTAACCTCCATGAATTTGTCTAATCATCCTCTAAGCTTATTTTTCTAGATCCCATGGTTTTGGACAATCTCAAGTTCTTTTATTAAGAAAGAAAGAGGAAAAACTTCCCCATACCAATTTTCTCCACACTTTATCAACTTTTCCTTTAATATAACTTTTTTCAGGCTTTCCTAGTAGGGGAGTTGCTTCAGCCCCTGATCACTTTTGTTTTTCTTTTCTGCCTCCCTTTCTGCTTTCCATCATCCTTTTTGAGAGGAGGTGTCAGACTTCTACACCAAATTCTAACTGCTGTCACACCACAGTTTTGTTCAGAAGTACTGGCAGTTTTATATTCAGTCCTTTTCTGAATACCCCTTTGCATAGCATTCAGATACGTCAGTTCTGACATATGGTGAGTTGAAGTTTTTACTGAGCTTTCCACCTCAAACCCAAGGTCTTTCCTTGATCACTCACTGCTAGCTCAGACTCCATTAGTGTGTATATGAAAACATGATAATTGCCTCAACATGTAACAGAAGACTCTTATTGGCACACTGGCTGCCTCTCTTCCACTGTCTATGGGGCCAAACCTCATCATCACCCAGGATGAGAGAGCAGTTAAGTGAGCAGACAGTGGTGGCTGCCCCAGCTCCTCTTTGAGCTTCTCATGATGTGTCTGTTCAACTAAGAGAGTGAGGAAATAGCAATAGTGGTGAGCAAGAGCAATTTTTTGGGACATCAGGGCCTCAGTAATTAGCAGGAAACCATATATGCACAAACCCATGGGCAGGTAGCATTGTGTTAGTATTGTACTAAAGGGCTGGTTCCATTTGAGGATGTTATACAGCTTAGAAACAATGCATTGAAAATGATGTGTTACATTTGGGGTTTCCATGGGCATGACAATTTGTCACACAACAAAGCTAGCAGTGACACTGTTTACTTGAACATAATCAGTAACATAAACATCAATTCAATAATTTCATGAAACATTCGGAGATGAAATTTGCATGTTTCTTTTCCATTTAAAATTCCTGATAAAACAATACAAAACTACCAAGCACTCTCCCTCACCTCTCCCCTGGATATTAGCATTCAGTTTGTCATTTATTTGATGAGTACTAGGTGTTCTCGAAGGCTTTCACAGCTGGGATACGATAGTTGTTGTGGGTTTTCCGGGCTGTTTGGCCGTGTTCTTAAGGTTTTTCTTCCTAACATTTCGCCAGTCTCTGTGGCTGGCATCTTCAGAGGACAGGAGTCAGAACTCTCTCTATGCTTCACAATCAAGTCAATCCCAGCATATGGCAACTCTTTCCAGGATTTTCAAGATATTAAGTACTCAGGTTTACCATTCCTTCTTTCTGGGGGTACCCTGGTACTGTGCAACTTGCTCGCGGCTAAGGGTGGCTCTTTCTTGTGGAGCCACAGTGGGGAACTGAACTCCCAAACTCTGGCTCTACACCCAGACCCTCAACCCAATGTGCTATCCAGCCAGTTGTGTGTGACATCTAGCAGATAATGTCTTTGACGTCACTAATAAGGAACAATACCATTCACAGGCCTCTGCCATTGTATATCTTCTTCCAAAAATATCTATATGATGGTATGTTATCTTTTTTAGAAGAGTGGAGGAGAATATTTGGTCTTCAGACAATGTTGGACTATGGCTCCCAACAGCTCTAACCCACATATCCAATGGCAAACAATGCTGGGAGTTCTATTCCAGTAATATCTAGAGGGATGCACATTCCCTTCTTCTGTTTTACAAGACAGATAGTCCCCCTTTGGGTCATGTGTACAAGGAGTGAGATCACTCATATAACTTTTTTAAAATATGGATAAATCTGAGCAAGATTACTTAGACTCTCTATTTCACCAACAGTCTATCACTAGGGGTAAGCAACTATGAGACCCTACAAATGTTTTTGGCCTACAAATTCCATCAGTCCTAGCCTGTGAGGGAAGATGGAAATTGTAATCCAAAAATATTTGGAGGACTACAGTAGCCTACCCTTGACTTAAAAGAACTTTTAATTTATATCCAGAATTTTTTTTTATCAGAAAACATTTTACCCTCCTTACTAAAAAGGGCTCTCAGAGTAATTCACAACTATCAGTAATCAGAAAGTCTATGTCATTAGGATTACATTTTGAAGGCACAAAAAGAAAGGAAAAAGGATCGCCAGGAGAAAAACAAACCCAGGCAATAGTTTTCAATTGAACTGTTCTAATAAAAAGCAACTGGAGCAAAACAAAACAAAACAAAACAAAACAAACAAAAACCTTTTAAGGAATGGGAGAGCCAAAAGCTGCTGGTTTTTCAGCTCAGCCAATGAAATGGTCCAACTTTTATTCTTGTGGTTTAATATAGAGTGTGATGAAAGGTAGGCCTTGGAGACTATATGCTTCCTAACATCAAGCTTACCTCTCATTTAGTTATTAAAAGTGGTGAATAACTATTAGCCTACAGCGTGTTCATCCCAATTCCCGACCACCATGTCAGGTGCAATGTAGCACAATTTATGAGAAGAACCTATCACAAACTTCTCCCAAGAAATCTGGAGTCAGCAACCTTTACTGATACAGCATTTGTGCCAAGATGGCGATTGCTGAGTAAGACTTGTATTTACCTGACATTTGAAAGCACTTCAAGCAAATTCTTTAATGGGCCAAATTCTGCTGGTTGAACATATATCACTTTGTCTCATAATTTGAAGTACGGGGAGGAGGCAAACCAATAGGTCCAAAATCCTATTATTTCCCACGCCCATAGAGACACAGCAGCACAACCACAGAAGTTGCAGTAACTAAGGTGCAGAACTAACTGAGGCGTCAGTTGTATGCCTGGTTGTGTGCTTGCAACCAGTCAGGCAGCTGGCACCTCACTAATTAGTCATTAACAGCTGTCACAATGTTTGTGACTGTGTTGTTGCATGCAGGGGGAGAAAGATTTTGGCCTTTTAAAGTTTAGTTATACTCACAGTTCTTCTAGAAAGCGTAGATGCTGGAAATCACCAGGCATGAGCTCACTGATGTTGTTCATGCTCAAATCCCTGAGAGGCAAAAGGTAAAAGAAACAGAAAACAGACCTTGGATTAGATGCAATACAATTTCAAACATACAGACTTCACAAGGATGTTAAAGTGAGATTTGCAGTCTGGTCTTTGCCTGCATAAGCATGCAGTGAAGAATGCAGGGAACATTGAAAGTGACCTATCCAACCTTGCATATTCAACTATGAGGGAATTATGAGCTTTCCTGTATAAAGAGCAGGGTACGGTGTCCCTGCTGTTAAGGAGAGTGAAGCAGCTACTTTGCCAGCAGGTTTAGCATGTGCTGAAAGAGCAGCCAATTGTTAGGCATTCAATGGATTTTTAATGTCAGGAAGGGAGAGAAGTCAAGCACTGGGTGTACTATGTACTTCAACTTTATTGTTTCGACTTATAGTACTAGAGTACTCTCTGGGCAGTTTACAACATAATTATGCAAATAATACTTTGTGCCACCCCCCTGAACTGGGCACTCGTTTTACCGATCTTGGAAGGATGGAAGGCTGAGTTAACCTTGAGCTGGCTACCTGAACCATTTATGTATATTAGTTTGTAAATTAATTTAAAAAACAACAACACGTGTACAGAAATTCCAAAAAGGAGCTATTTTCAGATTCTCCAGGACCTAATGAAAATCATGGGCAATTAACTTACAAAATATTCAGTTAACAGTGAAAAAAGGAAATTAAATAAATAAATAAATAAATAAATAAATAAATAAATAAATAAATAAATAAATAAATAAATAAATAAATAAATAAATAAATAAATAAATAAATAAATAAAATTATTTCTCTTTGTTATGCTATGCAGTAAAGTCACCACAACCTCTCCAAATAGTTTCATTGTTTATTATAAAGATGTTTCCTGTACAATATTAGATGGTATTTCCCCCACATGCATAGCCCCTTATGGACGAACAGCAGCAGAAGAGGAAAAGACAGTACTTTCCATACAGGATTACTTATGCGGTTAGTTTGCTGGCTGTTCCGTGGAACCTTTTTCCAGAACAGCCTCCCTTGGGGGTTTCTCATTATTTGTTGCTGCACCAGAACTATAACAAAACAATAGTTTTGGTGGAAGAGAGATTAAGAAAAGTAAACTAATGCTAATGCTTGCGAAGTGTCATAGCACTAAACTCCACCCTCAGTACAGAGCAGTACAAAATAGAAGCCCGGGGTTTGGGGACGTATAGGAACCCTGTATCTAGCCCAATAAGAAGAACATCATCCAGGTATTGAGGGAATTTCTGTTGGGGACAGTACTCAACAAAGGAATTTAAAAAGGTACAAGTGTTCTTTCTGGAAGAGCCTTCAAAGGTCAGTTCCTTTAAGCTGTTCTATCTAGGCATTAGCAGTGTAAACCAAGTTTCTGTCTACCAAAAGAATTCCAAGCTCATACACCTTGGAAAATTAAGATAAAATTCCTAGAAACTGAATCACATGTTACTCAGAGTCAAGCTTAATAATTCATCTGTCCCTCAGGGGGATACTTAATTCAAATACTTTGATGTCCCTTGTCTATCATAAACAAGCCTTTTCTACCTTTGCTTTTAGTTATAATTCTCTCTCTCTTTTTTTTTTGCCCAAAAGGCAAAAAGAAATACATTCTCCCCCACTCCCTGATCAGTTCACACAGTCCACTGAGAGTTTTCTGCCTCAGTGATACGTTTCTTAAATTTAAGGACACCAAAAGCCTCAGGGTAGCTTGCTTTTGATGATCATTTGGCGCATGAGAGGCCATATTTTGTAGACTTCATACCAGGCTTCCCACATACATACATACTGTAAAATACTAAGTACATCATCACACATAGCATTTTTTTAAAAGTGCCTTTAAGCCTACCCAAATGTATTTATTAATTATCTGAATATTACTAATATTGCAGAAAACAAAACAAAAAATCTAGCTAATGTCCATTCCAGCTAATTCATTGCTATCACAGACCTTTCAAAGTTTTATATCTTTGAAAAATAAAAATGTAAATATAAACTCCATTAGTGACTGCCGGGTAGGTGGGGCTTGTCAGCCATGGAAGGCAGCCCATCTAGGAGAAGGAAAACTCCAATTTCAAACCTCCACTGCCTTGTGGCTATATCCACTCATGGAAAAGGCTTCAGGAGTTAACCTCGAGGCAAAATCCAGAGCTGGAGTCCCGAAGGCAGCATGTGTCGTTCTGCCAACTCCTGCGACATTGCTGGAACCAGTTGTATTGGCTCTTGCCTTTCCATTGGACCATTTCAGCAATGTGGAGAGGGGGGATCTGCTGCTTGGGTAACAGCCTATCCTCCATATTACCTTACCCGGGCTTCATGCTCTGGAGAGGACACTCCTCGATACAGAGCATGTTACCATAATCTCTTGAGACTGAAGGATGCCTATGCTAGTGACAGAGTAAACAAGAAGATTCTTTTTGTCCTTCATCACAGTGTGGGGAGAGAACTGGAATGAAACATCTTGGGCTCTAACAATTGTCTGGATACCTCTCCATGAAAACCCCTAAACTGAAAGAAAAACTGAGAGATGAATTCGGAGTCTTTCTATCAATACTTTAGTCCAATATTTCTCCTCTGATAAAAACTGAGGAAAGTACTAGGGACAGAAATATAGATTTCAGAAAACCAATAGATGACACAGAAAATAATAGCCCAGTGTACGTAGGTATTTTGTGAAAAGTGGCAAATGCCCCCTAAAGTTTCAGGCACGACTCTACTCAGACCATGAGTTATTCATGTCATCACTTCATAGCAGGCCTTCTGGAAGCTGGGAAGCATGTTTCATTCTTCTTCTCTTCAGCAAAAGTTAATTTCAAGCTGTGCTCATATCAGGGTGGAGGAAGGGTGACAGGTTTGTGCCAGTGCATTTAACAACTGTTTTTTTAAAGGATAAAATGGAAACTGTGGCTTGGCTAACATTGATGTTGCTCAGGCCTATGGCACGGTATTTGTGGGTTTCATTAAAAGCTCCAGTGCACACTCTCTATTGTTTGACAGGGTTTCCAGTTTCTTGTTTTTCTCTGGTGCATAAATTCAAATGACTTCAAGGGGTTTTTGCTGCTAACAAAACGAAGGCTTGTCATACTTTGGGCCCATCATAAGAAGGCAAGACTCACTGGTAAAGACAGCAATGCTGGGAAACATTGATGACGGAGAGATAAAAAAGGAGACAAAATGGTTGGATGGGTCCCATAAAGGACGCCACAGTCTTGAGTTTGCAACAGCTGAGCAGGCCTGCTGAGGACAGGACATTTTGGAAGTAGCTCATTCATAAGGTCACTATATGTCAAAGATGGCTTGACGCATCTAACACGAAGAATAACTACTGCTATTTCTTCTATAGCATATCTCATGTGAAAAAAAAAATACTAAACTCCACTAATCTCCATCTCTTTTCATCTGTCTTTCAGCATACTATAGGTCATAACCTCTATCAGGAAGCTCACAAGTGAATCGTCCAGCTTCTGGATGGCCAACCATATTTTATTGTTGTGAGCAGAATCTTGGCAGCAGTACTGCAACTTAACCACTATGCCACAAGGCTGTGCAGGTGTTGTTTAGCCTCAGGGCTAAGATTGATATATAATATATAGCTGTGATATGACTGATATATAATTTATAGCTGAATCTCAATTTCTTTCTTTCTCCAGAGTAAATTCATAAGTGCCCAACCCAAACCGGGACAATTGTAGGAGGATCTTTTCTCTTCTTAATTTTGACTCTCATGCTTCTAGTTTAAAAGTACGGAGGTGGGGGGGGGACTGCATTGACACCAAAGGAAGTTTTATTCCTTTTAAACACCTACATAGAGAAGGAAAAATTATAAGGAAGAAGGAAGGTTTAAGCCTCCCTCATCCACCCTTGGTGGTACAAGTCTAGACTGGGCCCCACCTGAATACTTGTCAGTGAAAAAGAAAACAAGGCTCAACTGTGCTCTGTGTGTTAATGGTTGCACCTAGGTTAGCTCTCATCTTTACAGGTGAGACCAGTGCTGTCAGTTATATTTCTATATCACCTTTAGTGCCTGAAGTTTCAAGAATCTGCAGGAGTAACTTTGTTCAGGCTGACTTTAGTCCAATATTCAGGACTAAACAGACATATGTGGATTTGAGGGAGATACTCTCTCCCTGCAAGTGAATAATGAGGAAGATTAGGAAGATGCTCTCTGTAGCAAATGAACATTTTGACTGAGAAGAATGGAAGGAATACACTTGAGAATGGAAGGAGTACACCTGGGCAAGTGTGGATTATACAATACTTTCCTGCATGTTCATGAAACCTTTAATCCCTAGAGCCTGCTTCGCAGTGCAGAAGAAACACCCATGAATCCCACAGCCAGGATACCATCAAATACTCTCCAGTTCCTCCTGCTTTGTCTCCCCACCCTTACTCACATTTTGTGGCCATCTCAATTCCACAAGTGCAGATGCCTTCTCTGCTCTGGCACATATTGAGTTGCAACCGAAGCAGATTCAGCATTGCAAGCAGGCCTATTTGAGCACCTCCCAAGCCTCATATTTCATTAATCGAGTCTTCTCCCTTTAACTGAGCAGTTGTATAGACTGAGAGCAATTAAATGGACAGTGCAGATGCCAATGAGTTCATAGCTCACTCGGTAGAGAAGTCCACTGACAGCATCTTGGGCAAGGCTCCTCCAGCTCCTGGACCCAGCATTGAATGAGGACACCTTTAGGCTCTATCCTTGTCATGACTCCCATTGCCTTCCTTTCTCTCTGGAGCTGCTCTACACAAATCAGTAAATTTTCTGATCTTAAAATAAAAATATACAATCAAAACACATTCTTCACGCGCCTGGACAAAAGTAAATAAGAAAAAAAATTAACCTGTGTTGTGCTAAGTAGAAAGATGGTAGGCTTGGTGACGTTAGAAAAGCAAGATTCACAAGATTCTAATGAAAACCTGTTTTTTCATGGTGACAAGGGGTGAGCAGAAGCCTGCTGACCTGTTTTGTATCCAAGCAATGCTGCTTGGGACTGATCCACACAATATCCTTTATGAGACATTCCAGTACCCTGGTTCTGTGATACTACCTGTATGTTTCTGGAGCTGTCTTAAAAAAAAAAAAAAACAAACCTAAGACCATTACTGCAAATGGAGGGAACACAAATGGCTGTAATCTCGGGGTGGGAGGGGACTTGTAGCACCCTCACTGCGTGACTTATCCACTCAAAGCCCGTGCAGCCATCAGCCTTCAACTCTCACACATACACTCAACCTGAATAGTGCAATAATATTTCAGTAGGGTTTAGTACATTGATCTGAGTGGGAGAACAAAGAAAAAAACTGCTCCAGATTGCAAAATGTTTGCCAAAAGGGCAACACAAGTCTTGCTCTTCAACCTCCAGTCCAGTGTAATTCTTGATAGAGTGGCTATGAGGGTTTACTGTATGTTTACTATAAACTGACCTGAGTTTGTACCCTCACTCTTTTCTTGCAGTTTTGGGCTGCAGGAAAACTTTGCAGTCCAATCTGAAAAGAAATCCAGCACAGAAAGAATGGTTGGGTAGCAAAAAGCACTCCCTCCCTCACAAGCCTAGAAGCTGCCAAGCTTGTCAATTTCTCTGGTTAGTTTCTCTTTGTCACTCACTGGTGTGCCTTCATTTTCTGCAGCTGCGGCTGCATGTTTCCCTCAATCCCTCTCCTTCTCCACCCTCTCTCTCTCTCTCTCTCTCTCTCTCGTGTGTGTGTGTGTGTGTGTGTGTGTGTGTGTGTGTGTGTCTGTTTCAATGTGCAAGTAGTCCTTATAGGCTGTAGGGAAAGCTTGCAGTCCACTGTTTTAATTTTTTTTTTTCTGTCTGCCATACTGAAGTAAAAAGTATTACACAGCCGCTAGCCACAGCAGCAGTGGCTAGCGGCTGTGAGAGGCAGCCAGCATGAGGGCATGCATGTGCAGGACAAAGCCTCAAATGCAATGATTCTAAAAGTCTATGTAACCCCCCCTCCCCTTGACTAATATATAACACAGTTTAACAATGGAATGACTTTTTCCCAAGAGGACACACAAACCAACCCAAAAAACATGACTACCCCTTGACTTCAAACTGACTTCAAAACCCTGACCCATTTTTCAATTCATTTTCGTAGTATAACTGCACCTCAGTCTACTTGCCTTTTTCTCTATTGAAACAGCTGGTCATGTTTTTAACCCTGTAAATGCTGAATGGATATGAAATAAAAGGACAGAACCATGTACAAAATACTGTACAAATGAAAGAACAGGCAATACCTTTATAGGCCACTAATAAAAAAATAATCATACAATATGCAAACTTTCATGGGTAAATTCCACTTCTTCAAAGCAAGTACCAGATAGGGTTTGCCAGGAGGTTACTCTTATGTGCAAAGTTATTGGCCAGATGAATCTTGCCAGGCATGCCTATCTTAGACACAGGATACTAACAAAATGTAGAAATTATTCAACAAACTGGATTTTATAGCTGGAGTCATTCAGGGGCATACATTTACCATATGGATTGTCCCAGATGTAGTTTTGTTTTTAAAAAGTGTTAGTTTGGAAGACTCTTCTTTGTGAAATTGAAGTTAAAGGTATAGAATGTTATATACATGATTACATTGATCTTGTTAAAATCAAAGGAAGAACACCAGTGGAAAATTATTGTTTTGAGAAATGGTCTACTTTTTAATGTCCTGAAAGGGTAATGATCAAGATAGAAAATAACTCAACAATCTATTAGGGTTAGCACTAATATTTTAGTATGTAATGGTAGCAGTTGTCATTAATTAATTTTAATATTTTGGATCAATATCCAATGAAGCTCCCACTGAGCAGAAAGTCCCACCAGAGCAGCATCTTATCTCTTGCACAAGTACTGCCAATTTACAATTGGTGATCTCCATTTAAGAATGCCAGCCCTCCACCTGCTAATGGTTATGCTTTCAGAAGCACTACAAACCTGCATTAGTACATTGGCAGGACTTTTTATTCGATGGAAGCTCAACAGTATACTGGCCAGTACAATTAATTATTGTTTCCTTCTGACATGTTGACAGTTTTTAAAAGGAGTAGCATTCTTGCATTTCACTTGTTTCCATCTTGGGTTAAAATGTGCCAAATCCCAAGTATGATTTGCTCATCATCATTTTAGACTCCCATTCAGAACCCCAACACCATTTTTCAAGGTACCTTCTGACAGTGTAGCATTTAGTCTTGATTAAGGGCTGGGCTCAAGTTCTTAAAGAAATGGGAGTGCCTGACCACCTTATCTATCTACTGAGAAACCTATATGTGGGACAGGAAGCAACAGTTAGAACTGGATATGGAACAACTGATTGGTTCAAAATTGGGAAAGGAGTACGACAAGGCTGTATATTGTCCCCCAGCTTATTCAATTTATATGCAGAATACATCATGCGGAAGGCTGGACTGGAGGAATCCCAAGCCGGAATTAAGATTGCCGGAAGAAATATCAACAACCTCCGATATGCAGATGACACCACTCTGATGGCAGAAAGTGAGGAGGAATTAAAGAACCTTGTAATGAGGGTGAAAGAGGAGAGTGCAAAAAACGGTCTGCAACTCAACATAAAAAAACCTAAGATCATGGCCACTGGTCCCATCACCTCCTGGGAAATAGAAGGGGAAGATATGGAGGCAGTGACAGATTTTATTTTCCTGGGCTCCTGCTTCTTGGGAGGAAAGCGATGACAAATCTTGACAGCATCTTAAAAAGCAGAGACATCACCTTGCCAACAAAAGTCCGAATAGTCAAAGCTATGGTTTTTCCTGTCGTGATGTATGGAAGTGAGAGCTGGACCATAAAGAAAGCAGACCGCCGAAGAATTGATGCCTTTGAATTGTGGTGCTGGAGGAGGCTCTTGAGAATCCCCTGGACTGCAAGGAGAACAAACCTATCCATTCTAAAGAAAATCAACCCTGAGTGCTCACTGGAAGGACAGATCCTGAAGCTGAGGCTCCAGTACTTTGGCCATCTCATGAGAACAGAAGACTCCTTGGAAAAGACCTTGATGTTGGGAAAGTGCGATGGCAAGAGGAGAAGGGGACAACCGAGGATGAGATGGCTGGACAGTGTCTGCAAAGCAACCAACATGAATTTGACACAACTCCGGGAGGCAGTGGAAGATAGGAGGGTCTGGCGTGCTCTGGTCCATGGGGTCATGAAGAGTCGGACACGACTAAACGACTAAACGAATTTCTGTTTTTATGCTCTGCTAAAGCCACTGAAATTTCACTAGAAAGACAAGTGGTAGATAGTTCTTATGGCAAAGAGTGGCACAGATGAAATTTTGGGCTCAGAAATATAGGTCCTTCAGAGTGGCTTGTCAAACAATCTATCCAGGTTGATTAAACTCAGTGTTACCAGCATGTGCACAACTGGCTCAGCCTGTGTTTACCACAGCTCCAGTCAAAACTGATGAGTAGAGCACATCATTGGTTGTGTTTTTGTATAACCTGAACACCCACTTCCTCCATAGTGGAAGTCACAACTGTAAGGCACTGTGACAGACAACAGTGTCATTGTTATTGTGGTGGCAGAGTTGGCTTGCACCTGGATCTTGTGGATAACATGGCAACAATCCTGAGCAATTCCCTAATGCATTTTTAGAGCTCAAGAGATTTGTTTTCCCACCCCCTCCATGGCTTCTGGAACTTCACAAAGGTATACAAAAGCAAATTGTCCTTTCCACAAAATTCTGGCAGGGCCTTACCTCTGATCTCTTGCCAATTGCTTCGAGGTAAATTGGCAAGGAGTGGTCCGGTGAAAACAGCAACAATCACAGCACACACTGCCAGAATGGCATGTTATAAAAATGGCTGCTATTACCCTCATGTGTTAGCCTTTCAGTACACTATCATATAGAGAGGAAGGTGGCTTTAGGGAAACTGTTTGAATTTTTAAAAAACCCCTCAGTTCTCGAGAGATGATGAAGAAGCCTAATTGGTCTGGCTGATCTCATTTACAAACTGAATTGTTCCACGTTCTGCTCCAGCATCTTCTGCAATGTGCTGAAGTCATGGGAGACTTGGGACCAGAGCGGGAGGCAGGGTTCCCCCCTTATACATAGCGGCAAGAGAAGTGTATTTTTTGTAAATATTTCTGCAGTGTAATATCAGAATTGACCACTGTTTGAGAACTCTGTAGCTAACAAGAAAGACACGTTAATAATGTGCTATGCAGCAAATTACTGGTACTGCAACCTAGATGCAGAAAAGTAATGAAAAGCATAACAAGTTCATTTTCAAATCTAATATTATGATCCTCTGGAATGATGAAGATTGGCTTACATGGAAAGTAACAAAATTAGTGGAACCATAAGTTACGAGAGCTATGTGACTTGTGTCACAGTGTATATGTATTTTTCCATCAGAAATTAGGCCAGTTGTTCCATGTTCCTTTTACTTCTTTCCTTTCCAGCTGGGGAGAGGTTTTTGGTGGTTGGTTGCTCCAAATATTTTCCATAGATCAGTCTTTGACTAAGTTGAGTTTATCCTGATTGGTTAAAATAGGAAGCTGGTGCCAAGAACAGTAAAGGCTGATGAAGTAGACATGAACCAAACAAACAACTTCACCCCTTTCCAGAAACATTTGGATGTATCTCCCATTAACTCCCCTCTGGAATTTTCAGTAAATATTGCATCAGTGATGGATGTTGATGTTGCTAGGAGCAAGCACATGTAATTTTAAATTCCAAGGAAAATCCATTTGGCTCTACTTTGGTTGGAACTGTTTTTTTTTTTAAAAAAAGTATACAAAACTGTAAATGAGTGATATTTTAGCATCATAACAACCTTAAGAGATAGGATAGGTGCCAAAATTGTGACTTCCCCAGTGACCCATTGAACATATGGTGATTTGTTTGCCTGTTTGTTTTTTCTGGTTGAATTACATCTGAAATTTACCAGATGAAAATACTGTTAAAAGTAGAGGAAGCCCACCAGAATAAAAATGTTGGTGATTCTATTGCAGGCATTTAGGTAGAATTTCTCCAGAGCCAAATCCAATAGCCTGAAATGGTATTTTTAAATTCCATCAAGTTTCATCTGATTTATGTTGACCCCAATAGAGTTTTCAAGATATGTGAGCCAACTAAGGAGTGCTTTTAACATTGACGTTCCCCACTGAGTGTCCATGGCCAAGTAGGAGTTTGAACCCATGTCTCCTGAATCACAGGTTGTGACTCTATTCACTACAACACAAGGAATCTCAACAGACTCAATACCAATATTATATTGCAATTATTTTGCATATGACATTGCCATTTCAGAAGTATCATACTGGTCCTGACTCATATGGGTAAACATACTGATCCTGACTCTTGTTAAAACCTACAATATCTACTATAATGGCCAGGATCTTCGTGAATACTTACACGAGTGGAAGGGAAATGGTACAATTCACAGTGGAAAATTACCTGGTTGCATTCCAAGGCTCCCCTGACTGGCACATACTGCAGAATTCAAGTGGGGAATCATTGGTTGGCAACAATTTGCCATTGAAAGTTATACCAAGTTTCTTCTGTCTGCAGAACTATGCAAGAGGATTTCAATTACCATTTTTCAAATCATCTTGTGGAAAAATAATACTAAAATAATTTCTTAGGCTTTCAAACTTGCAGAACAAAACAAGTTTTCTGAAAGTGGTCTAGACAAGAAAGAAAACAATCCGCTGTCAAGATCAAAGTTGTACATTTATATTACTTTTTTGCATATAGGATTAAAATCACAGTGCTAGACTCAGAACCTGAAAAACAGAAATTAGACAGATAGAGGTTTCTCCACCACTTATCTTCGTGTTGGTGGAGAGGATACTTCAAATTTTTAACACAAGTAATTCAGAGCTCCTTTTCAAAAATGGCAACTTTGATCCAAACTGTACTTTGCAAAACATACATGATGAGGTCCTTTGGTTGCCTTAGGTTACCTAAACCAAGGGCAGGAAATGTGTTGGGTTCTAACTCCCATCCGGCCTAAACAGCATGCCCAATTATGGGTGATCAACAGAGTCTCAGTCCTTCTGGAAATCTTCCTTAACTCCACTCCAAGCCCAAAATAATTCCAACATTTACCCTTTCAGCTTTCTCCTAGTTGTATTTAGGAGTCAGAATATTTTCACTAGGGATGTTAAAAGATAATTGTTGGGGATTTTAAAAAGTTTGATTCTAATATCTATTGCTCTGTTTGCTTGTTCATCAATCTTAGGAATGTGCCTGCTAATCACTCAGTTTATTGCAGAGTCCGTTCCAAATTAAATTCAGCTGGGGCCAAAGAATGCATCTCAGAGGAGTGGTCCTGGTTCTGAGGAATGTTGCCTAAGCAAAGGATCCACTTGCCAAGATTTTGGCAGAAAATTTTTAAAGAACATGCACAGAAAAGAGGAGGAGCTATGGACTTCAAAGCAGAATTGGTTCTTTGATTTTCTTTAAGACCCAGGCAATTTGAACATATCACATACAAATGTTCCTCACCTACACATTTCTCACTTACAGCCATCTTGCATGTATCATGTAAAGACATGTAAAATATAGTATATTGCAGAAGGCTGCAAACAGTGTGGAATAGATATACGCTATGCAAAAAAGTATATCACACAGACCTATAATAAATAAGCAATATTTATTATAATCTTGTGATTTTTTTAAAAAAAATGTACTTATAAATTACTTGTAACCTGGCTTTGAAAGATTTGCACCATGAAAGTTGGGATGAATTGTAAATTACAAAAGAAGTAAATGATAAGTGCACTTGGAATAAAAGCTATAGAATCATTGACTTCCTAACTGTTAGAACAATACGGCAATGGAACCAGTTACCTCAAGAGATGGTGAGTGCTTCAACACTCAAGGCATTCAAGAGAAATTTAGACAACCACCTGGCAGATATCCATTGACTTTTATTTCTGCATTTAACAGGGGTTGGACTCGGTGCCTTATATGCAGACCCCTTCCAACTTCATAATTGCCATATTGTTGTAACATGTCCTGCACTCTGGGATGATCAAGAACAGATCCTGTCCTCCCTCTGTGTGACAGCCTTTCATCCTATATTGGATGAGCATTACATCTTCTCCCCCGCCCCTCTTAATTTAACCTCTCTTGCCATTTCCGTAACTCTCCAGACCTCTCTAGAGGCAGATGCTAAGAAGAATGGGAACAAACTTTTACCCAACCATGATAAGAAATAATCACACTTATCTGAGGTACCATTTCCAACTCTCCTTCTTTCCAGTTCATGATTTTTAAAATTTTCTACATATTTCCATGCAACGTTTTTAATAGATTCTGTATGGTTTTTTTAAAAAAATTTTGTCTGACACTGGATTTTTTAAAATGTGTGCATGTTTTATCCACTTGAGTCCCATGGATGGGCAGATATTACATTTAAAAACGAAACCCATACACATAATGACCAGTGCCTTGACTCCATCTCTTGCACACATTCCAATGACAGAAACTGAATCACTAAGCCGCTCTCACTATATTAAAGTTTTTCAGGAGTCTGTGAGAAAACACAGATGTCATCAGAAGTTTCCATAGGATGTTCATCTTACAATAAACCTAAAACTGGGATCCATTTTAGGATAAGGAGGTTAACACAAACAGATTCTCATCACTGATGAAGATAAACTAACAATTTCACAAGAGTGGGAAATGAGTAAAACAAGTAGAATAGTTGTAGCATAAAGCAGGTTGCTTAGCCTTCTTCGGAACAGAAACAATCTCATAGACCATCAATTTTAGCCAGAAAGATTTGCTTGATAGGAGAAAAAAAATCTTTCTCTGGACTGAATCTCCCAGAACATCCCAGACAGTATGATCAATGGCTTGGGTGTTCCAGATGTTGCAGCCCTCCCCTGCTTTTTGCATCTCTGTTTTTTCATTCAGAAAAAAAGTTTCTGTGATCCTTAAGTATATATACATATTTCTCGTGCCAGCACACGAAATAGAGTTGTTATGCTTGTTTTGAGTTAGGCAGCATAAATCTTAGACTACAAGATCTCCTGGCATCAAATATTTGTTGTGGAGATTCTTGGAGCTGTGATCCAAAATGAATTTTCTCCAAACACTGGCTTCTCCTCACATCAAATGCTTGATGCAAAACTCATAAAGCTAACAGACTTGTAGGCCAAGATTTATTCTGCCCTATTCGCAACAAGCATAAGGGCTATGAGGAGCGGCTTAGGGAACTGGGAATGTTTAGCCTTACAAAAAGAAGGTTAAGAGGGGACATGATAGCCATGTTTAAATATTTGAAGGGCTGTCATGACGAAGAAGGGACAGGTTTGTTTTCCACGGCTCCAGACTCTAGGATAAGAAGCAATGGTTTCAAATTACAGGAAAAGAGATTCCACCTGAATCTCAGGAAGAACTTCCTGACAGTCAGAGCTGGTCAGCAGTGGAACATTGCTGCCTCAGAGTGCGGTTGCAGTCTCCTTCTTTGGTGGTTTTTAAACAGAGGCTGGATGGCCATCTGTTGAGAGTGCTTTGATGGAGTTCCTGCACGGCAGTGGTTTGGACTTGATGGCCCCGTGGTCTCTTCCAGTTCTGTGATTCTATTCTATGATTCTAAGATTTTTTTTTTTTTTGAAATTACAACCCAAAAAGTAACTTCTGCAAGCTTTGGGAAAAGCGAAAGTAAAGGATGGAGATTCCAATGAGACACTGAGGAACAGACTATGCTTAGTACGAAATTAGAAGTTGTGCTACTTCAGATGGTGAAAGTAGTTATGTTTACCAGCGTGTATGCTTTTGCCATACACTCTGTCCATTCCATTGTGATTTCTTTTCTGATTGGTTATTGGAAGGCAGTCATGAGCTGACTCTGCAAATCTGATTACTGAAATCTGAGGCAACCCCCCGCCCCCCGGAAATAAAGCACATTAATCACAGGAATATAGATTTTGCCTAATGTCTTATTTGATCCTGAATGTTTAGGATCAAGGTTTTAGTGAAGGGGTGGGATGTTTTAGACTTGTGGCACAATCGCCAAGCTAAATATGTGGTAAATATGTAGGCCTGTAAAAAAACTCTGTAGTGAACATCAGGTGTGTGAACATGAAGATATTGATTCCAATGCTACTAGAGGAGAACCCAGTTGAACTTGCTTTATACTCATCTGAGCCCCTGTGAAACAGCTACATACACATTTTTAATTTGATTATTTTATTATAGGCCATTTCCTCCACAGCCACCTTTTGCATCAGAGATGGCAGGTCTCATCTTGGCAGAAGGAGTGGCCAATGTGGAGACAAGAGTTTGGTGATTGCTGCCAGCAATGGAACCAATTACCTTGAGAAGTGGTGAGTGCTCCAACACTGGAAGCATTCAAGAGAAACTTAAAGACAACCACCTGGCAAATCAAACCTCCTTTGATTTGTATTCCTGCACCGAGCAGGAGGTTGGACTTGATGGCCTTATAGGCCCCTTCTAGGCCCCTTCCAACTTCACTGTTCTATGATTCTATGATTTTAACTGAATTGTTGCCAATGGAAATCTCATTGCACATGTCCCTAACATTACGATCAGAGTAGACCCTGTTAGCTATAGTTAGGGAAGATTAACATTCTGGGTGAATCTGTTCCCTGAGAAATAGCAGAAGTGATGAGGGTGTGTGTTTCTGTGTGGGTGCCCCTGTAGCTACATGGTGAAGTCAGAGCAGTTCTGTGGTGTGATGTGTGCGTTTTAGTTCAAAGGCTTTGCTCCTGACCATATCTCTGCCAAGAATCCAAGAGCTTTCTGCTCTTTGATGCCCTGCCTTGCCATTTATCCCTAGCTTGACTCATGGCACTTTTGCCAAGTTTTGTTTCTCATTCAGATGAAGTAGAGTTGCCCAAAGATTTCTGTAAGCTTTGGCAGACGGAAGAGCCTTCAGCAGGGAGGTGGGTTTCAAAAAAGGAGCAGACCATGTCCCATAGTGCCAAGCATACAAGAAACTGGGATAGGGAGAGAAGAGCTTGCTGACTATAAGAAACAAGGCAGCTTGAAGTATTTAGGCAAATGGTTTCCAGGCCATTTACTGTCTCTAGAAATAATGAGACATCTGCAGAGCAGTTGCCCTGAGAAGGGAAAACCCTGTCATAATCTGACACCTGCTTAAAAAGCGAGACGGTGCCTGAGCTGCGACTTTTAAATCCACTCTTCTCCCAGACGCTGTGTTCTCTGCCAAAATAAGTAAGAGAAGCGGCCCTCTCCTAGCTCCAGTACAGAAGGCATACATAACTCCATTCAAATAGGAATAGAAAGCAATAATTCACTCGGGAGGTGTGAACTAGTTTGCATGGATCTTAACACTTCAGAGTGATTTATACTGAGAAAACCCTTGGCAGGTATCTCTGTGGAATGTGAAATTGGGTTTACTTTTCTCCTTTATAAAGCACAGCCAGTGTGTCCCAAAGTAGCTTTTAAACACTTATGCTTCAGTGATATAAAACAATCTTGCAACAGCGTTCACAAGAAGAGTTCATTGAAGAAGAAAGGTTTCTTTAACCTCACAACAGAAGACTGTGAATTCCAGTGAAAAGAAATGGGACACACATTATGAGGTGCAGCTGGCCTGTGGTACAATCTTAAAAATCACTTACTAAAGAGGGGAGTAAACCAGATACATTTGGGCTGAAAGAGTGGGAACGGATTGACTGGTTGGAGTCCCTTCCATTTATAATTCAGCTGAACTGAGGTCGTGACAAAGGGAAGAAATGCAGCACTCAAGTATGCATTTTACAATACCAGAACTTCCTGTTCGCCACATTATTGAGTTCACACATATTGCTTCATGTAAATTAGGGTTGCTGTTGTTATGCATTGTCAAGTCATATGATAACCCTGTCAATTAATGATCTCGGAAAGGTCCTGTCATCAACAAGGCCTGCTCAGGCCTTGCAGATTGAAGGCTGTGACTTCCTTTTCATCGCATATTAGGCCTTGGAGGCACACCTTAATGAAGGGGCTTGAAGGTGTCAGGGAAGTTAAGTGTAATACTGTTACAAACTTACTAGCAGGGTCACTCAAGGTGGAATGGTCAAAGCTGAAGCATCAGGCTGAAAAGCACTCACCCTCTTCAGGAATTAGTGGTTGCATCAGAAGAAGAAAATTAATAATTTCCATGGTGATGGAAGTGGAGAAATTTCAATGGGCAGCTACAGGGCAACAGAAGCAACAGAAAATACTTCTGACAGAGAACCTTTCCCAGACAATGGCAGTGAAACGTAAGCTAACTTTTTGTTAGTAGTGTGTGGGGCAGTGATGGCGAACCTTTGGCACGCGTGCCACAGCAGGCACACAGCTCTCTGTGGGCACCCGAGCCATAAGTCATCATAGAAAAATACTTACCCATCCTCTGATCCTGGATTTCGGCACTCCCCTCTGCTGGTGCAGTGGTCCAGCAGAGGGGTGCAATGGCTACCATTACTGGTCTTGCCCAAAGGGGGATTGGAGGACCAGTAAGCACTTATTTAATACCGCCCATAGGTTAAAAAAAAAGACAAGCATTTAAGCCTTGCAGTGCAGGAGCAGTTGTTTCTTCTAAACTAAAACCTCAGCATTTGGGTTTTGATTGAAGCATTGGCACTTTGAAATAAATAACTTGATTTTGTGCTGCAGTTTGCGCTCAAAAAGGTTCACCATCACTGGTGTAGGGAATGGTAAACAATGAAGACAACAGTAAACAGCTTTTTATACTTTGTACCTCAAGAATCCTGCAATGCAAAATGACACAGGGTTGCCTGATGGAGAAGAGGACATAGGTCCTGCATATATTGAAATGATACAGAAAGAAGAATTTCAGTAAGAGAAGCTTGCGTGGTAATTTCTAGCTGCCTAGCTTCTGTTTCCTACATAGCTATTAAAGGTGCAAAACTCCTGCCCCCCGCCACCTGCCCACTCTAATCATGGAAATGTGCACACAGGAAATGTTTGGAATTCTCACATGCACAGACAATGTACCAGACAACATGTCTTCAACAGCCCAAAAATATTTACATTGTAATAGTCCATCTGTTTTAGGATCATTCCAAAAAGGCAGTCGTTATTATGAACAATAATCATAGCAGCAGCAGTATTACTTACTAATACTAGCAAATCTGTAGCTATTACTCATTATGGAGAATCTGTGCATCTCGAAGATAGGTCAATCCTTTGGACGTAGCAGCTCTGTTAAAAAGTTAACACATTTGTACAACTTTTAAAAACCCACTTTGTATTTATAAAAATGCAGAGCTTGGAAATTACTTTTTGAAAGAAATTAGACTGATAATTCTAAGCCTAAAGTAGCTGGTTACTATTATAGTTGCAATTCCAAACAGTAAGTTTTACTTTTGTGTTTCTGAAAAGAACCAAAAAGAAGAATGTTTAGTTACTTAAACTCTCTCTCTCTCTCTCTCTCTCTCAATCTCTCTCTCTCTGTCTGCACTACAAGAGGATCGGCTATTCCTGATTACAATTGTAAAGTAGTTTGGTTAGGCCTTCCTTACTGAGAAAATTGATTAATTACAAGTAACGAGTTAATTTCTAATTATTTACTTCCAAATTATGAGGAAATTAACCATATCTCTCAAAGGGAAGCTGCAGACGAGGTATAGGTTTACATTAGTGTTACCAGGCAAAAAATGATATATCTTCTCCTCTGCTATACACATATAAAACAGGAGCATTCCTAATGAGAATAACAACAACATGCTGTCATGGTCAGTTTTGACTTATAGTGACCCTTTTCAGGCTTTTCAAGGTAGAGAATACTCAGAAGGGGTTTACTATTCCCTTCTTCTGGGGGGGGGGTGCCCTGTGACTGTGTAACTTGCCCAATGCTACACAGGTTGGCTCTACTCACAGAAGGCGCAATGGAGAATTGAATTCCCAAATGCCTAAACCACTGAGCTATCCAGTCAATATGCTGGGAGCTTTTCTGCAACAGTTAATATTAAAATTCTAATAGCAGTAGTTTTCTCCCCTGTTCTCATTATGCCTCATTTTGTTATCTATCATCCATTTATCTTTTTTACAGGATGTAATCTCTGTAGTGCTGATGCCGATTTCCTCCCCATTTATAAACAAATGGACATGATTTCTGAAAGGGAGCTCCCACCTATCCCCCTGAACAAGGTTATCCACTTCACTTCCTTCCATTGCATGATAGTCCTATTGTCTCTTGAAAGAGATGTGCATTAATCCTAAAACGCTGTTGAGGCCTGCTTTCTTTGATCATGCAGAATGGCCCCCAGTGCTTCCAAAGGATGCATCAATTATGTCAAAACAAGGAAGAAGTTTCAGGTCGAAATAGGATACCTTCCCTGTCTAGTTATATAGTATATACAGTATCAGCCTAGGATCTAAGGAAAGCTTCAATACAAAGTGTCATAGATGGTCTGGAGACTTTTGTTCTGTCCCCCCACCCTACTCCCTGCCCACATACAAAAAGTCTTGTGTCCATAATAAACTGGAACTTCTTCTCTCCTCCCGCCCTTTCCCTCTTTTTTTTCTTTGCCTGTACATGTCTTCTTGGCTGTTGAAAAGTCAGGACAATGATGGCAGTTTCTAAAGCAATGAATGCATGCCCCTTGGCAACCCACCCACAGCAGTAAATCTTTTTTTCTTTCTTTTCCAGTCATCAGTGAGTCTGCCCATTGTTTGACAACTCGGCTTCCTGTGTCGGCACTTATGGGAAAACAAACAGTGGGTCTGGGTGGCATCTGATCGACTGGAGGACAAGAGAGGCTCAAAGAAGTCAAAGAGGGTGAGGCAAAGGGACAGGTGCCAGGAGAGTCAGTTACTTAGTGGCTCCCTGCATCAACATCCCTTCCCATTCAGTCCTTGTTTACGCAGCACAGGTAGCAGACAGGTCAACTTGGCTGTCTTTGCATCTCTCTGTCGCCACCTTTGTTGCCTGTATTTTTTGTACAAGGGTGCATACGACCCCTAACGTACATGCACACCAGCGCTTTTTGCAGGAATTTCCCAGCTGCGACTCAACCTCACTTTGCCTTGGCAATGTGTCTGGCAGAAATAAGGATCAGCAAATGAAAAGATGGCTCAAAACACATAAAGAGAGCAAGGAAGGAGTTGTGCATGTTTGGAATGACTTTGTGCAAATCCCATTTCAGTGTGCTCATGTGGAGGGGTCCCTTCAACTCTTTCCTGTTTCCCTCTGGTGGCTAAATCCTATTTTTAAGACCACTGGTTACTAACCTTGGTTTCCCAGATGTTCCTGGACTAAAACTCCCAGAAGCCTTCACCACTAGCTGTGTTGGCCAAGATTTCTGGGAGCTGCGGTCCAAGAACATCTGGAGGCCCAAGGTTGGAAACCACTGCTTTAGAATGTCTTCAAGTCCCTGGGAAATGTCATTGTGCTAAATTCCTCCAATCAGTATGAAGTAGTAACCAAAACAACAAAAACAAAACAAAACCACAACCCCCCTGAAGGGTTTGGGGAGGGACCAAAAGTTCTGTAAGTTTAATGAAGAGTGTTTCATTTTACATCCAATCTACTTTATTATCATAAGCCTGTGGTACATAACTACTGCACATATCACAGGCCTAGACATTACCCTTAAATGATGTGGCAACCAACCATTTCCATTTTAATGGTATGGATAATGCCCAAGTGTGCCTTGTTGTTGTTACTCAGAGAAAATGGACTGGAGTATACAGTAGGAATATCACCTGAAACCACAGCATGGAAGTTGTTGGCATCTAAGTTGTTAAGGTTTGTTTGTTTTTTAAGCTACCAAATTTAAGAGAACTGTGTTGTTGCAATAAGTTGAAACAGGCAGCCCTCTGAAAGGGAAGTTGGATAGTACCAGCGAGCCTTCCATGGCCCTCCAGATGTATTGGTGCAGGTAGCTGTGGATGGATAAGAGTTGCAATTCATACATCTGTAGGGCACAGGTTGAGGAAGGTAGGCATAACTTGTAGACAGCTTTCACGGTTGCTTTAACTCTCTCCATAGCAGTTATCCTTTACTGCCTGAGGCAATCACCTCATGATAGGGCCAGCCCTGGGAGTTGTGCTATACCACTCCAGTCTTTTTGTCCATTCAGCTGAGCACTGCCTTCTTTGACTACTTTTCTTCCAGGAAAAGTTCTCACTGGTCTTTTCTTAAAAATAGCAGCTTCTGGGAATTGTGCCTGGATTTTCCATGTGCAAAGCATGAGCTCTATTGGTGAGCTAATACTTCATCCATAAAGGACAGGTCATACATGTACACCAGATGTAGGGCTGCCAAGTTTCATGGCAGTAGTGAAATTTCAGGAATATGCTTTTTGGGTTCTTTCAGGCCAGGGGAAAAAATCTCAGGGTGACCAATAGGATTGCTAGGTATGCATGCCTCACTCCTTCAGGTATCAAGGCCACAAGCTAAGACCTGGGAGTATGCCTTTGTGATGTCATATGGGAAAATTCTTTGGTGTCTGTGTGCGATGAACAAGACTCTTGTCCTTCCGTTGTCAGGCAAAGGCATTCCTTTTCAGACAGACTTTTAAGCAATAACTGGAGGTCTCAGGAATGTTTTAGTCATTACATTTAGAGATTTTATATTTTAAAAAGGTTTCTAAAATTTGTTTTAAATCATTAGTTTTTATATGAATAAATATTTTATTGGGTTTTTTTTAATGCAGTTTCTTTGGTATTTTTAAATTGTTAATTATTGTATAGTTTCAATTGTTGTGAGCCAATGAAAAGAATTTTCCTATGGGAAGAAAGATGACATATAAATAATATAAATAAATAACAAATAAATGTGGAGGTGTAATCGTGAATTCAAAGCCAATGAAGGCATGGTATCACCAAGGCCATAAATGCATCTGGAAGAAAGGGCTGTTGCCAGGACGCTCTACTACTACGTTTTAACATAGCTTGAATGTAAAATGATTATAAAATAATTATGCCTTATGTAACCACCATGGCCAGTATTACTGTGAAATTGTATGCATTCTCTGTATGCTGTCTGTAACGAATGTGTCTTTATACATTATGAATCCTGTATTGCATTAGATGTATTAAGGTGCCAGTATTTCAGTTTAGTAAGTCTTTGTTCTGTCTTAACTTTGCTACCCTGACTTGGTACTCCTGACCCCTCCCGCTTGGAGAAAGCCAGGTGTAAGAATCCCCATTCAAGACCAGCTCAGAATAACAATGTATAATTCACTCAGGAATTCACAGCAATCATTTGCAAGACTGTAACTACACTAACCGAGATGGCTCATCTGGAGGACAATCCGTCATTAACATATTTAAAGATAAGCAGATGCTTCACCAAATACACAATGGGTCACACAAATACACAACTTATTGACTCCAATAACCCACAGGTCCAAAAAGGGGGGTTTGAGATACAATTTGGATATTTTTCTTACATCTATCTCGGCCAATAGAATGACCCAACGGGCACCCATTAACCAATGAACTTTAAGATTTTAGATTAGGGTTCAGGAGACCAATAGGGGATGTTATGCGTTATTGTCCTTTGTGTAAGAAACTTATAAAATGCTTTACCAATGATTGATGGGGGCCTCCGGTCCGCCTTTTAGGAGCAGAGCCCAGCTATATGCTTAATAAATTGGCTTACATATAGACTGATTGATGCACCATCTTGTCTGTTATCCCCACCAGAGAATTGGGACCGAAATTGGGTGTTAACAGAGGGAAAGAAAGAAAATGAATCAAACAAGGAGCAGCAACAACAAATGGCATCTTTCTAGCGTGATTGGGCTTCCCAGCTACCTTTCCTGGGCAGAAAAACCACTAGTACATCTTAGCTCATACTCCTCATTTCGGTGTTAGCTGGGGGAGCAGTTCTATCTCTCTATCACAGATGGCTGGTGAGCAAGATGAACCTTGCAGGAATCCCAAAACAATTTCCATACACGTAGGGCCAAGAATAAATCCACAATAAATAGTGTTTCGCACTATTATAGTGCTTTGCACTATTATGTTCCATAATTCTTTAGCCAGCAGTGGCCATGCTGCCTGAGAGATTTTAACAACTGTAGTCTAAACGATAACTTTGTCAGGCTCTGGAGTGAACTCAATATTTTGGATACAACACGTGTAATTCATAGCATGTTGAAAAATGCTACTGTCTGCTGGGCAATTACGGAGCTGTTGGATGATCAAGCAATCTAGATGTAAATTTCAAAGGGGAAGGGCCTGCAACACAAACTAACTTGTTTGCTTGTTTGTTTACATACTGACCAATTAGAGGGAGTTTGTTGTTCCCGGGTAGGGAGGCTCCACCCCTGTTTCCGGCCCTCCTGGCCATGAGGTGTTTGAACCACCATTGTTGGTCAGCATTCCTGCACACGCTTTTCAAGATGTAACACCTCCACCTATGGCTCCCTGAGCCTGGAGATCTTTCCAGCCACGTGGGCCAAGGAGAAGGACATTGTTTTGCTACTTTTCTCTTTCTGTATCTGCCTGAAACCTTCTGAATGCTTATCTACGTGAGTAGAATATAGATTTCTTTCTTTTTATACAAAAAGGCCTCCTGAGTGTTATTTCTTGAGTGCTAGTGTTTGGTGAGGGTCGGGTACAAAAAGGGAACTTCTAGCTAATTCTGCCTGAACCGGCTGGCACTTCCTGCTGTGCATTGTACTGGAATTCAGTACAGTACCAAACTCTCAACAGGAGCAACACAATATTTTTTGTCCATTTTATGTGGTTGGAATCAGAGACTTAGGCAAAATCTCAGTTAGATATCTTCACCTGAAGGAAATTACAGCAGCAAGAGTGAGCTGTTACCTTATGCCCTATTTGTGGGCTTTTCGGACGCATGCGGTTGGCCACTGTAGGAACCCAGATAATAATAATTGTGTGCCATTAAGTCAGTTGTGACTTATGACCCTTTTCGGGGTTTTCAGTAGAGAGTACTCAGAACCGGTTTACTGTTCCCTTTTTCTGGGGATGCCCTGAGGCTGTGCAGCTTGCCCAAGGCAATACTCTTCTGGGGCTTATAGTGAGGAATTGAACTCCCAGCCTCTGACTCCACAGGCCAGATGCCTAACTCACTAAACTATCCAGCCAGCACAGGAAACCAGGTATTGCACTTGATACACCTTGGGTCCCATCTAGCAGAACATCTTCTATGTTCAGCCATCTACCCTTTGACCTATCCTATTTAGTAGTCCAGCTATTATCTATTTTCTTTTCAAGCCTATTTCTAGTCATATGTACAACATATTTATATTTCTAACCTGCTATTCAGTGATTTAAAACATCACTTTACTACATTCTGACTAAAAATGTGCAGAACGGCTTGCAGTAAATGTAAAAACAACAGAATTGTTGCAAAATCACAGGAAAATAAGAAGCTATAAAATTTGATCTAAAGTGAATTATTTTTAAATACCCCAAATCAGAGGAGAATTCAATAAAAGCAACAATAAAATCATCCACTGAGAAGCTTTGAAGAATGAAAATGTGTCATTCCATTGTTGAAACAATAAAACAATACCTCCTTCATATATCTAGGGAAAGAATTCCATAAAAGGGGTGTCACCAATAAAAAAGCCCTTTCTTCAGTCACTAGCTACCTAACTTCTGCCAGAAGAGTCCTTGATGCATTCCCTGTCATTTGGGGAGATTTAGTTGGACAAGCCAGTCCTTCAAACGTCATGGTGCCAAGTATTTCTGAATTTTTAACATTTGGGGAGATTTAGTTGGACAAGCCAGTCCTTCAAACGTCATGGTGCCAAGTATTTCTGAATTTTTAACACAGTACCTTGGGATTGAGCAGAGCTCATGAGCAGAGCTTTGGCTGCAGTACTGCAGTTTAACCACTGCACCAAAAGTCTCAGTCAGTCATCAAAGAAGCAAAGGAGTAAACATTTTTAAATATGGTGCATTCCTAGGGAGAAGATGTATCATTTATCTGCATTGAATGTCATGGACACTGTCCAATAGGTGATTGCAACATTTATGCAGCTCTCAGTATGCTATCTACAGGTAGGGAAGAATAGTATTTTCGCACTCAAACATTACTGGGGAACCTTATAGCATTAACCAATCTGAAACTCTTTTCTCCTGGGGAAGCATCACAGAATAGTATTTCTTTTGTGTTGTCTTTGTCTAACATTCCTTCTCCTGCTGGTTAATGATATTACTGTACATCATTCTTCCAATAGTATTTCATCCCAGGTTGTTCCACAGTAGCCACTAGGTGTCATCACTGTGCAATGTTGGCTTCAAGTGTTGGAGTCCACAGGGCCTGCTTGAGGACTTACAATGACCTGAGTTAAATGGCTCACACCATGGATAATAAAATAGCTCCACAAGGTAGTCCACTACTTATTAACCACGTGGATGTGCTGAGTATAGAAAGAGAGTCCAAATCAGTACCAACAAATGTAGCTGGTGTTGGAGATGTAACAGCATGGAGGCATGCAAATATTATGCAAATTGGTGTGCCCTTTACTGCTGGATGCAGTTCCCCTTTTTGGGCAGTGAATTAGCAGTCACTCTAGATGGCAAGGAATCCACTGACCCTCAGTAAGAGCAAAATCTGAAGGTAGGAGGCTCTTGAAAGGCCTGGCAGGCAGTCCAGCACCCTGTTTCCTATGAAGTCTAGAAAATATTTCTATGAGACCAACAAACAAGGGACATGAAAGAGATCGCCTTTTCCCATTGCTTATCCCCCAGGATCTAGCGTTAAGCTCCTGACATCTAGTTTGCCCACAGACACTGGTAGACATAATCTCTATTTGCTTAGCCTTTTGTGTGTGTGTTTTTGAGCCATCTGAGCCCTTGGCCATCATCACATTCCGTTTGTCATGATTTTATTACAGGTTGTATGAACTGCTATTTCCTTTCATCCATTTTCAGTCTACTGCCAACACATTTATTGACTGACATAAAATTCTAGTATTATACACTAGGAGAGAAGAGGAAAATGCCTGCTACTTTCCCCTTATCATTTATCATTTATAAAGCCCTAGCCTCCATCTCCTCCATCATTCCCCTCTTAAATTAATAATCTCTCAAAACTTTGGCCTTTCTTTATACAGAAGATATCTAAACTCCCCCATCATTTGATAGCTGTGTTACTCTGTTACAGCAAAGCCAACAAAGATCTTAAAGGTGCCACAAGACCCGTTGGCATTTTTGGATCATTTGGGCTGGACAGTATAGTCTGCAATGGGAGCTGGTAAACTCAATAGGCCCAAGAAGAAACTAGTTTTCTCTGAAGATATTTTGAGGATTAGCAAAATGGAGAAGAGTGATCTATCAAAGAGAAGGAGTAGTTCCTAGCACAGAGAAAGCATACTGTCCCATAATATAATGATCAACGCTGCATCCCTGTTATCCCTATTAAAAATTTACAGTATGCTGGGCATGCAGTGCATTGCTGGTAATGAATTTTGCCATTGTAGCTGTTAATGGGAAAACCGTGTAATTGACATTTAAGATGGAAGATTTGTTTTGGTTAGGGCAAACTTGACCATGTGATACACAGAAGACCTTATAAATAGGAACGTTTCAAGCAAAGTTTGTACAAATTTATTCAACTTCTTCTCATCCTAATTATATGAAAACAACAACATCCCCATTGACCAGGCCTATGATCCATCTAGCCAAATGTCCTCTTTCTAATTATAGTACCTTGGGCCAAGTGCCGAAAGAAAAAGAAAAAAGGCTCACTCAACATGTGTTTGCAGCTTGCTCCCTGTAGTTATTCCTACATTTAAGAATTCTGCTGTAGGAAAAGGCTGTCTGGGATTTCCCAGTCCGACATCCACTGCTAAACATAATTGCATCAGCAGTGTATTTATTATTGCTACATAAATACTCTTATTTGTAACACCTCAGATTAAATTGCCAAAAACCACCCCATCAGTTAAATGGTTTTCCTGCCCACTTTGGATGTCAGTGTTAATTCCAAAACTCTACATCACTCCACATCACTCTACCTTTTGATTGGAAGTTTCTTTTTAAACTGCCATCTCCAGCATCCTGCACTGGCCATGAGGTCTAAAATGTAACTTTTCCAAGTGCTGTACATTTTATATGTCAATTCCTTGTTTGTCTTCACTCCTTGTGGTTATGGTTCATGTTTTCCCTTTCACTAGAAAATGGAGATAAAGCTGTGTCTGCAGCCTAACCAGGCAGCATCTGTGAGTCTCTCTAGTTGTGTTAGAATTTCTGGCCAGACCACTGCCATGAGCATTGTTTGAGATGATATATAAAGAATTCGATGAAGAGTGAACATGTATTAAGTAGCCAGTATTTTACAGGTTCTGACATAGTGGTAAAATTTGATTCTCTTTGGTAAATGGTCTAAAAATACAGGAAACATTCAAGAGAAAATTAGACGACTAATTTTCAGACCTGCATTGACTTGGATTCCTGCATTGAGCAGAAGATTGGACTCAGTGGCCTTATAGGTCCCTTCCAACTCAATTATTCCATGATTCTGTGATTCTAAAAAGCCATTGAACTCCAGATTTTTCTAGGCCACCCATAGTCTAGCAGACTGTCATGGTTCCAATTTAACCATCCAGATTCCATACTGGATTTTTCCCAACTCACCATGTTCTTCTGGGCTCACTCCATTATCGATAGCTGGACCTTCAACAACAGATGAGGGCACCTTTTTAAAATCAGAAGCTGGTACAATATCTGAATGACATTCTGAATGTCTTTTAAAGAACATTTAAAATTTCTTTTTGCTTTAATTTATCTTAGTTATTTAGTGCTATTCCCCTTGAGTACCTCTCACAGGAGAAACCAGAGCTTGAAAACATTGATTTGAGGGGGACTACCACAGAATTATAATCCAACAAGTAACTTTTTTAAGCTTTGGAGAACAGCCAGCATACCAATATTGCAATATATAAGAGCCTGATCCAGAGTTCTGTTCCTAGAGGCCAGCCAAATGCACCCCACCCCAAATGACATGTTTGCAATGCAATCTCAGAAGCTAGTCTAAGAGTTTTAGAAGCAATGCTAATTCTAAGAGCCAATGTGATGGTGGCAGAGCATCAGACAAGGACCTGGATGACCTGGATTCAAATCTCTGCTTGGTTGAAACTCACTGAGAGGTGGTACTGGTAAAACTACTTTGTAAATACTTCACATACCTTGAAAACCCTGTTAGGATTGCCGTAAGTCAGATGTAATTTGACAGCACAGAACAACAGTTTGTTACAGGAAATTCTATATATGACTCTCCACATGCATCTAGTTTCAGATTTCTTCGCATACAAAAACATCCCAGATCTTCTACATCTTCAATTAAAGCCAATTGAATTTGTCCAAATCTGTGTGATGACAGCCACACCCTTGTCCTTTAACTTCCTTATCAAAATGGGAGTCCCTAAGTGGAGTTCAGCTAAAGAGATTCTTGTCTACGAAGTAGGTGGCAAATTCATCACGGTGGGCAAGACATGACTGAGCCTCTGGGCAGAAGCAGTTTACATTTTCAGCCAGACGGAGTGTTTACCATCTCTGCTGGATAGGATTTGGCAGGTGTTGAGAATTTCATTTTCTACAAATGTTGGTACATCATCTTTCTGCTCGGTTTAATCTGGCATCTTCTAGAGTAAATAAATATTGACCTGTGCTGAAATTATTACGCTGGGCAATGTAAAAGTTGAGAAGGATCAGAAGCTCAAGTTGTAGACACTGGGAGCCTTTCCTGCTTGCTCAGCCATCCCCCCCCCCTCCATCAGCTAAGAATCAGTGATCCAGTGGAATGTAATGGTCAGAATACCTGAAATGGACTGGGAAGATATGGATTTAAAACACCTTTAAGTACATAGGGGAATACAAAGCTGCCTTATACTGACTCAGACCATTGACCCATCTGGTTGCTGGCATGCCCTGCTAGTCGTCTCTATCCAAGCACTACTAACCAAGCCTGATCCTGCTCAGTTTCCAAAATCAGACAAGTTCAGGTGTGCTCAAGGTGATCTTGGACCAGTTGAAGTCTTAAGATTAACTTTCTTCACTGAGTTTCACTAGGGAGATATGGCGGGGGTAAATCCATCCTGAAGGAAAGGTTGGGACACAAATGTGCCAAATTTAAACAAAAACACCACCCATGCATCTTCACTTTTGCACACAGCTGAAAAGATTTGCATGCAGGGTCTATTATGAAAGACAAGGTTTTAATTTAATTCACAGGCAGGGGGGCAGTAGGTGTGTGTTAGTTTTCCTCAGCAGTGTAACTGCTTTCCCCTTTTTCCCCCCTGAGATCTGAATATAAAAGGTGCATTTCTTCTGTGCGTCTGTTACAATAACCACTAAGAGCTGCCTTCTGGTTTTGTTTGTCTAAGAAGGTGGAGAATGGGATGGATCAAAGACCTAGATCACACAGGGTGGTGCTTGTTCCAGCCTGTTGGATTCCTATAGGATGCAGGAGAGTGGACTATGCAGCTGTTTCCAAGAGTTTAGAGATCTGAGGGTACTGCTGCATCTAACATGGTTCTTTCAAGTAAATGCCATAGTGGGGTTGGGTTTCCAGTTGGTGCTGGCAAACAAGATGTTATTGCTGCATAGTCACAAGATACTAGAGTGCAACAGTCATCTTCCATTGCATGTGTGGTCTTTCTGTGCAACACAACCTTCCCCAACCCTGTGCCCACCTCATGCCATCAACTTTTTTGGCAGGGCCTCTGTAGACTCTGTTGTATCTGTTGTCCAAATGCCTCCCACATTTATGTGGCAAAGACCAACATGAGTAAATATCAGGCCACAAGCCCTGTGGTAGGAGAGAAGCTTCAGTGAGGTGAAGTAGATCCAGTTCAAGAAGACAGATGTTTCCAGAATTCTAAATTATGGAGCGAATCTTGCTAAGATTGCTAATTCAAAGGAAAGACTCTAAAGCAATGATCCTCAATCATAGATCTCTTGATGTTGTTGGATTTAAACTCTCAGAAGCCCCAGCAAATGGAGCCAATGGTCCAGGCTTCTAGGAGCTGTAATCCAGCAACCTCTGAGGATCCAAGGATAAGAACCATTGCTCTAGGTCAGCATATCTCAGTCCCGTGTCCTCCACATGTATTGGACTATAACTATCACTGTCTATAGATGGGATTGTTGTTGTTTCACTGTCAGGGGATGTTAGTCTGGTGGTATTTGTTGTTGTTGTTGTTATGTGCCATCAAGTTGCCTCCAACTTATGGTGGCCCTATGAAAGAATACGACCTCCAAAATATTCTGTCCTCAACAGACCGGTTTAGTGCTTGTCTCAGCTTGTCTCTTGGCTGCAGCTTCCTTTATGGAATCAATACACCTCATATTTGGTCTTCCCCTTTTTCTTTTCCTGCTCTCTTCACCTTTTCCCAGCATTATTACCTTTTCCAATGAATCTTGCCTTCTAATTATGTGTTGAAAGCATCAATGTCATCATTATTATTTTGGAGAAAATTTAGGCTTGGTTTGCTCTAGGACCCACTTGTTCATTTTTCTGGCAGACCACAGTATCCACAAAGCTCACCTCCAGCACCATATTCCAAATGAATCAATTTTTTTCCTGCTGGTTTTCTTCACTGTCCAACTTTTATGCCCGTACATTGTAATTGGCAATGCAATAGTGTGGATGATCTTGGCAGTTCTTAAATTAATTTCAAATTATGGTATAGATATACATACAGAGAGGTGTGTCACTGTATCCATCTTATATTTACCTCTGCATCTCCTGACAAAAGGAAATTATATTAAAAATGTCTCTACTTATTCTTGAAAAGAAATCTTATTGGATATGACAACTTGCAACAATGCATAGCAATATTACTTAGGAATGAAGGTACATTTGGTCAATCTTCCTGGGCCAGGGACTAAATTCCAATTTGTGAAAGAGATCAGCAATGCCCAAGCAAGGAGGACGAGTCTTAGAGGCAGGATGGGACTTACTGTAATGGCAGGTCAGAAATTTAGCAGCATCATTGTGCTGTGCCACAAACTAAAAGTTGCTTATGGCTCATGTTATAGCTTCGTACAATGCCAGGAAAGAGGTCATCTCACAATACAATCATGTCAGTGATCTGCAAGTGATGAATCACAAGCATTAGCCAGTCAGGCTTACTCATAAAGCTTTCATCTAGTAGCCAAGGAAAAATTCTTTATTCCGGTCACGTAAGTGGACCTGCAGTTGTCTGGGTCTTTCCTGGAGCCATGGCAGTCAAATATTAGGAACCAAGAGAGTCAGATGGTCATATTTAAGAAAACTGTGTTGGGTAAGGTTATGGTTATTTGCTGCTGGGAATTCAGAAGGTGTTTGTGCATGTTTCCTACTTAGGCAATGCCTAGAGAATGAGCCTGGTGATAATTTTCTTTAATATGTAGCAATGTTTAACAGTTTCTTAGATTAAATCCATCTTGATCAGTCCCTTTATCTGCTCTGCATTTGCACTAGAGATCTCCCTGGCTAATAAAGGGAAGGAGACTTTTACGCCTTGCATTATTTTTCCAGTATTTATCCAGTGTCCTGGTCACAAGGAATGGACATATTCCCTACAACAGGAGTGATCCTTTTGCCTATTTTACAGGGAGGAAAGCGATAAGGAAGGAGGGAATAAAAAAGAGGGTGGCACATACCACTGAATCAGTGAGACTCTGGGTCCCTTGCAAAGAGAGAGCTGAGAAAAGGATCTCTATAGGGCCAAAGCAAAGTGCATAGGGTTTGATAATCCCCCCCCCCCCCCCCAGGATTTGATCTAAGTAATAGAAGAATTTTGTAGCCTGGATTCCGCATGGGCGATATTCAGTCTGTGGGCCAGAGGTTTCCCAACCCTGAGTGAGTAGGACAAAGCTCTGCAGTCTGTTTGCCAGCATGATTCAATCTAGGCAGGACATCTTTGCTATCCTTCCTTCTTTCAGTCTGCTGGCAAGCCACTGATCTGGAACGTCTGTTGTATCCCAAAGTCCTAGGAGGCCACTCTGCAAAGATCTGTGTTGCTTTTTCTATGCCTTGAGGGCCGGCTGTAAACATACATCCAAAATGCCTCCAAAATTTCACATGGCAAGCTAGGGAAAATAAAAGGAACTCTGAAACCCAAACCACTCCAAGAAGCACAGTCCAAGATGGGTGCTGGATGAAACCTGAGATTGGTCCTTTGAAAGCTTTGCAGAGCTTGTTGAGTCTGACTCAGTCAGTCCTGATGCTGTCATTACTGGGTCAGAGCCATGCCTGCTGCCTGTTTTAACTTAAGCCTTCCAGTACTAATAGGATCTGAATGCAAAACAAGACGAAGGGAAATTCATTTAGACTGAGTGGCAAAGTCTTTGTAGTGCCACATGCCCTGTTGATTATTGGGATAGAAAGCCAAAGTTAATTACCATTGTCTCTGTTCCCAGGGTGCCTGGCTTCTTGGCTGAGAGAAGCGTATGATCAGTGACACAAATTGAGGTGTCAGTTGCTATATCCTAGAACCAACCATATATGAAAGATGAGAACCAGCAAACAGGGATTGGAGGCTGCAGGAACTTGCTACATTTCCCTTATCACCCAAGCAAGGCTTCAACTACATTGGCAAGCCAAATCAGAGCAGTTTTGCTTTGCTATTGCTTGATTTGCAGCATATTTTACACTTTTGATTGGATTAGATGATTCCCCCAATTCTCCTTTCATGGTAAAGCTGGTGGGCTGTTTAAAGTGTTGCACAGCACTAGGGAAAAGGATCAATTTTCTGAAGTTCTCTATAACATACAAACACATACACACATACCATGGGAACGTACTAGTTTGCTGTAGTTTACCAGAATTGTTTTTATTTCATATTGACTTTTTTGTCCATTCAGAGATGATCTAGTGCTGAAATAGTATATTAATGCACTGATATGGTGATCTAGCACTAAACTCAGTAGGTTTTTTTTTTTTAAAAAAAAATACTTTAACACAACCAAGGAGAAGAATTACATATCATCATGCCCTTCTTAGTACTTCACCTGTATACCACCCACAGTCACACACACCGTCCTTCTGGAGAACAAAACAACTGATCACACAGTGAAAAACCTGTTTGCGTTATTCTGGCTTGAAAAAAGTAGAATCCCCTGCGGCAGAGAAAGAAAGCTCTGTGTTGGGAGCAAAAATGGCTGGATTGATTCAAATTGGCCTTTGTGTCATGTGATCAGTTAAAAAATAGTAAATTCATCCATTTTACACTAGAAGCAAATCCCACAGTATTTGACTGTGTAATTGTAACATAGGTCTGTTCTCCTCAAGACTTCTCAACGGTACTTGATCTACTGCTTTTCCTATCCCAGTTATCAATTCTTAATAGTATACCAAACAGGGTTCAATCATCTAAATAAATAAATAAATAAATAAAGTACATGAATGCCAGGAAAGCAATTAATGTTGAATTTCCCCCCTCATTTTTCTACCAGTATTTGTTCTGTAGAACGAAGCTTTGGCCTAAAACAGTTCACCTCATCTAGTGAGGTTGGCTACTTTAATATATAGCCTGTTCCAAATTTCTCACATCCTGTTTTTCTAAAACCTATAGCTGATGGCTTAGTTTCAGTCTTTGAGGTCATTAATTCCATTGTTGAACACAACCATAATTGTATGGAGAAGAAATCCATCAGTGTGATACCGTACCACTCTACTTGTGGAATCAATATCAGCTGAAGCAGGGTAGTTGATTAGATCCAGAGAATGGCTTGGAAAGAAAAGAGTTAAAGTTTCCTCCCTAGTGATTGTGGTCCCAGCACAATATGATTTTATAAAAATGGTGGGAAATCTAAAATATTCCCCAGCGACACAAGCAATTTAGCTCTGATGTGACAACACCTGGTCTCAGAAGCAAAGTTACTTTTTTTGTACTCTAACCCCAGAATCTCCAGGCCATGATGACTGGATATAGAGGTGTGTATGTGTGGTCTCAGTTTTGAAGTGTAGAAAATTAATTTTTTATAATATTCAGCCTTCCATAAAATTATTTTCCTTTTCATTGCCCTCTCTGCTTTTCTTTGCATGTACATTAAATCATAGTTCACCAGATCCAGTGTGAGAGAACATAAGACTTTCTAAAGAAGGAAGGTAGAAAAGTTACTGAGGCCTCATTTTCATCATAAGAAAACCAGTACAGTGATGCTTCACAAGACGAATGCCTCACACAACGAAAAACTCACAAGATTAAAGCGTTTTGCAGTTTTTTTGGTGACGTGCAAGACGAATTTTTCTATGGCTGTGCTTTGCAAGATGATTTCCCCCATTTTTTGTTTTGTTTTAAATCACACAACCGTTAGTACCGCGCTTCGCAAGACGAAATTTTCACAAGACGACATGATTCACAGAATGAATTAATTTTGTCTAGCGAGGCATTGCTGTATTTTTTTTTAAAAAAAAACTTCTCCACCCCCCAGTGATATTCCTCATTTTTTCAAGGTGAGAAGACTTAATTAAATGTACAGTGGGGTCTTGACTTGAGAACTTAATCCGTATTGGAAGGCAGTTCTCAAGTCAAAAAGTTCTCAGGTCAAATCTGCATTTCCCATAGGAATGCATTGAAAACCATTTGATCCGTATCTGCTCTTTTCTGTCCATAGAAACTAATGGGAAGCTGCTATTCCGCCTTCGACCACTAGAGGGGGATATTTTGTTTCTTTTTTTCTTAGGTCAAGAAAGGTTCAGGGAAGGCAGGGAAAATACACTCCAGGCAGTACAGTACCAGGCAGTCTGAAGACTGTCTCCCAATCCACTCTCTATACGCTGGGAGGAGTGAGGAAGCAGACAGGCACCCTTTTCACTGGCCAACAGTTAACTGAAAGTTCAAATTGTGCACTTTCCCTGCCTCCCACGTGGTTTTTTTCAGTTCTTAACTCAAATCTAAGTACTTAAGTCAAGTCAATATTTTCCTATGAGAGCGGTTCTTAAGTCAAAATGTTCTTAACTCAAGCTGTTCTTAAGTCAAGACCCCACTGTACAGTCTCTTTTATGTGAAGAACATGATGTATGCAAAGTAGATGCAAATAGATCTATATAAGAAACATCATCAATGTTTATATGAAAGGCCTTGGTTGAAGTAGTTGTTGTATCCCGCTGTAAGTCCCTGCTGATTCCATTAACACTTTTAGAGAGCCATGTCTGAAGTACTTTCTGGTTCTGTGCCCTGACATGGTGAGAGGTCAGAGTGGGACAAAAATTACAACTCCCACCCTGGAGCATACCTGGGGAGAGTCACCGATGGATTAAAGAGAGAGGAAGCAGTGGCAGGAAAAAAAAAACCTCTGGGTGTCATTCCTTTTTTTCAGACCACCCATCTAAGGGAAGATGGCTCTTCATTCAGACACTGGCCAGTTCATATTCATATTTTATACTCTGATAACAGAAGAACATAAATGCAAAATGTGTCCCAAGAAGCAGGCAGGAAACATCATGGCTGTGGCTTGGGAAGGGAGTTCATTGACCTGTTTCAGTCAGATATAACTTCATGGATAAAGAATCGTTGCGGATAGCTGTCGTAAGCCTTAAATGAAGGAACAGCAGATGAAACACAAACACTATCCACGCACTCACACGCACACCCACCCAATATTCTATAAGGAGATTTTTACTGACCTAGAGCTTTCAAAAATGGAATTCATATTCACAAAGTACCGTATATGAATTTTCTTCACATTTCAGGATGTTCTGAGGAAAGGAAGTTGTGGCCTCTAATTGCTCTTTATATGACATAGGGACGTACATCTCCCTGAAACATTTCAGGAGGCCATGTAATCCATCGGTGCCTCTTGACGACGTATTTCTTTCTTTCTTGGGGGTTAGGTCAATCTCAGCAATCATCTAAAAATATGGTGTATTTAAATGAATTAACATATCCATGTTCACTTTATGCTAGCAATGTATGCAAGTGGTTATGGAAATAAGGGTAGAGGTGTGAACACAAAGGATAGTGTGGAAGCTTAAAGTGAGGGGAAGTGAAGGTTGTTTCTCCGCCTTGTGTGCCCACATTGATGCCCTGTTGTTGCACCTAAAGCTTACATCCAGATCTGAGAAGGAACAGCAATTTAAGGGAAAATTTATAAAATGGATAGAGTAATTAGAGGAAAAATGGTTTTGTGAAAAAGTTCCCAAACTTTTTTTTATGTCAGATCATTTCACTGACTCTCCACCATGTTTACTTGGAAGTAAATCTCACTTAATTTTGATTAGCCAGGCATAAAAATTGCACTGTTAATCTCTAATCCCTCATCTCCCAACCCTGAAAGTAGCATAGAACATATTTTATACCTTTGGGTCTCTTTTCAAATATAGCATTATTGCTCTTTCTTGTTTTAAGAGACTCTTTTCTTTGCAAGAAAAAAAACCAGGGTTCTGAAATGTTACTTTTCCATCTACGATTCCCAGAATTTCCTGGCAATTGTTTCCACTGTCAAAAACAAAGGTAGCTTTTGCAGGTTCTGAGAAAACTACATGGTTAAATTTTTTTGTTTTTCTTAGTACCTCAAGTTCAAAAATACAGCTGCATAAAATGACACACTGTGGTTTTATATTTTTAATGTCTACTTCGGTCACTGCCTTCTCTCTGGGTATTCATACTATAGTACTTGAAAAAATATACCGGTGGAAGAAGGTATATTTAAATGAATCATATCCATGTTCACGCTCTGGTAAGTGCAGCCATCTGTAAATATTCAGCTTATATCCACAATAGTGGCAAACCCAGCAAGAGGCAAAGGAAGTGAAAAAAACTCAATTGATGTTATGCAAAAATAGATAACAGGTGTGGAAGAGGATATTTTGCAGACTTACACTGCAGTCCTATATAGAACTATTGTGTCAAGCTCAGGAAAAATCAAATGTGTTTAGGACTACAGACCTAACTAGTTTGAGTAAGTTTCCTAGTAATTTCCTTCCTTAAGACTGCTACAAAGACTCAAAAGGAAAAACAAAATAAAAACTATTGGAATACCTTTGTTGTTGCTGTTATGTGCAATCAATTTGCTTCATACTTATGGTGACACGATTAATTAGTGACCTCCAAAAGATACTATTATCAACAGTCCTGGACAGCTCATGTAAATTCTAGTTTGTGGCTTCCTTTATTGAATCAATCCAACTCTTATTTGGTCACCCTCTTTCATGTTCCCTTCGGCTTTTCCCAGCATTATTGTCTTTTCCAATGAGTCTTGATATCTCAGTTTAATCATTTTTTGCTTTTAGTTCACACTTGATTTCCTGGAGATCCCACTTGTTTGTATTTCTGGTGGACCATGGTATCTGCAAACTGTTCCATTGGCTTGCTTCACTATCCTGCTTTTGCATTGTGGTGGCACCTTAAAGACTAACACATTTATTTCACTAGGTTTTTTCGTGGATAGGAAGCCAAAACAGACAATTCCATCTCAAAATCTGGCAATGAGCTTCCAAGGTAAGAATGGCATTATTAACACAGTGAGTTATGCAGAGATAGATGCAAATGACCTGAATTTTCAGGAAATGTTTCATTGTCCTGAAGTAAGAGTTTGGTGTGAGGATTTGCTGTCCCCTCCCAAGCCTCTCACTAATGTCACTGTAAATAATCCTGTAGTCAAGATATTGTCCCCTGTGTGTCTGAAGAAATAGAGTGTAAACCACAGAAACTCACACTGAAATGAGTTTAGTAGTCTTAAAGGTGACACAGAACACTTTGTTTCATTTTTCTGAAGCAGAGAGACATGGCTACCTCTGAAAAGATCATTTTGTGGCTTCCCTCAAGTTCTGGTGCATCTTCTGTCTTCATGCAACATTATTTCCTTCCCGCCTTCCTTTTACAATTTAACTCTGAAGAAGAGTTCTGGTAAATAATCTCATAAGCTTGTGTATGTCATTTTTTTGGTGATCCTAAGAAAAGCATTATCCTGCTATATCTATGTCTAATTTTCCTCAGAATTTGGAAGCAACTAGATACAAAAAATAGGGACGTGGTGGCACTGAGGGTTAAACCACAGAAGCCTCTGTGCTGCAAGGTCAGAAGACCAGCAGTCATAAGATCGCATCCACACAGCAGAGTGAGCTCCTGTCGCTTGTCCCAGCTCCTGCCAACCTAGCAGTTTGAAAGCATGTAAAAATGCATGTAGATAAATGGGAAGGTAATGGTGTTCCGTGTCTAGTCGTGCTGGCCATGTGACCACGGAAACTGTACGGACAAACGCTGGCTCTACGACTTGGAGACAGCAATGAGTACCGTGTCCTAGAGTTGGACACGACTGGACTAAATGTCAAGGGGACATTTACCTAGCTATACCTAGATACAAAACAGCTAGCCGTATGTTATTAAATCCTCTCCACAGTAAAGTGTGATTATACCCCATTGTGGTTACAATTTTAAGAGGAACAAATTCACTGATTTTTTACTACTCAATTGTTTTTGGAATACCACATGATGCGAGTTTTGTTTTATTCTGTGTCTTGTACTACTGCTGTGTTGTTGATCCTGAGGCAGCAATGAAGCAGACATGAAATGAGGATGTACAAAATTGCAGTTCATAGCATTCAAACATGTTTTGTAAAAGTAACTACTGTCTTTGTTACTTTTGAGAAATAGGGAAGCTAAGTATGATTTTTAATGAGTCTGTAAATGTCACTTTGACTAGATTGGGGAGCTTGGAGCTATCACTAATAATTAAGTGATGGTTCACAGATGTATGAATCTGTGAACCATCCATGTTGATACAGTCTGAATTATTTGTCTTGCACAGCCAATTTTTTCTGAGACAAATTGTAATCCATCTGATTCAGTTTGTATCTGGATAGTGAAAAACATGAGAATGGAGAAGATAAAGGGTTCTGACCTGGGATAGGGTGGTGAAACTCCATGCCCTCAGTTACTGCTCAACCTCCAGTATGCAGGCAAGGCTCTTAGCTCCCTCCCTCTCACCAGGAGCGATCCAATTTACTCCTTGCCCAGTTCCTACACATCTGTGAATCCACCCTGCATTAGCAGGGTACTGTTGCCCAGCTGTCAATCACCCCCAGATCCTATGACATGAAACTGGCTTCTCTGGATTTTTAATCTCCAAAGCGTTGAAGCAAAATCCAGCACTTCAGAGAGACCGGATTCATTCTGAGCACTCCTTAGGACTTCCTTGCTTCATAATGGATAGGTTTAGAACCAGACAAACATCTCCACTTCCCTTTGTTTTCCAAATAAATTCCATATCCAAAGCACATTTCTACTTCTTGTCAAAAGTATTTTTTTCGAACTCTGGTTTTTCAGTTGGGCAGTTTCTCTAATTATCCTTTTTTTTGTGCCTTGTACTTTTTAAAAAATTAGAAGGACCAGGCATCAGAGGTCATTTTTTTTCTCCATGGACAGAACTTCCAGAATAAAATATGAAGAAAACATGAACATTTAAATCCGGTGGCAAAACATGCCACACAGCTTCTACATACATTGGCAGAATCCTTGGCACAGAGAGTGCGTGGAACTGAGTGTCATTCCTTGTCAGGTAAGTGTCTTGCCTCATCTTACTCACCCCCCCCCCAAAAAAACACAGCCACACACCAACCTAAGTCAATAGGAGGTATTTCCTTTCTGTTTCACCCGCATGCAGTTCTCTTTTTGCAGCAGGCTGGGTCCCAACAAGATGCTGCATTGCCTGGGCCTCGCCTTTCCTTTGAACATGGGGGAATGTTATTAATTGCCCGCCCTGGGGGAACATTCTCAGTTGGAAACTATTCAGTCTCCCCAGGGTCCCTTTGTAGTGGGACCTGCGGCAGCTCCTGCCGGGAGCCAAGAGGTTCCAAGAAGGCTCCCACACATACAGGTGTGGCTGACTCACTCCCCCTCCCCATAGGGGCTCCTTTCATTTAAGAAATCCTCTCCCTTCAAGCATGGTTTAGGCAGCTACGGCTTGTGGATGAAGGCAGAGAGAAGCACAAGTCAGTTTTCATTGGGTGAGTCCTGTAGGGTGTTACATTCTCCTCAGAGCATGCTGCTTTTCTGGACGAGAATTTTTCTAAGATAGGTTAGCTGTGAGATAAGGCTTCCCAAGAGAGTCAAACACCAGGTATGTCTGAAGTTCTGCTCAACAACGCATTCTGACACAAACATATATAAACACACACACAGGTACATGCAGAGAGAAATACATTGTTCTGATGCAGTGCTCAATATTAAAGGGATCCTTTGAAAAAAGTTTAACTTTCACATACCAAAGCCAGTTTCATTAGGGCTACAGCCTGAAAAGATCATACCGCTATAAATTTAATGGTCTTTAAAATGGCTGAAGACACACAGCTGTTTTTGCTCAGAACTTAGATGTAACATGTTACAAATAATGGAGTTAAATGTAGTGTGTTACTTTTCAGGGTAGCTAGGACATAATGTTCCTTTCATGAAATAACATATCAACTGGTAGCATCTTGATTTTTATTTTATTTTATTTGCTGTGACAAGTAATAGAGTACTTGTTCATTACTTTAATGACTAGAATTCTGTGGGCAATTGTACAAGCCGTGCGAGTTGTTTTCCGTGCTGACTCTCATACTCTGGGTCTTCCTTTCCATTCACACTAAATTGCATGACGGGTTGTGCAATGATCAGCCTGGAAAATGTGAAAAGCACTTCTGTGAATGCCATTAACAGTGTGAAAAACTGCAGTTGGATTTTGGCCATTATTCTTGGATGGTCACTTGAGGAACCTGAGGCCATTTTGGGGTTTTATCTACTTTTAAGGATTTTTAACGGTATTACTTACTTATGCCTACATACTTAGAACAGCATAAATTTCAGTGGTGCATTCCTGCTAGGTAAGAAGTTGTTGCTTGTGTTTCTTCTTGTATACCAGCCACACAACTTCATGTGTGACATGAAATACACGCTTCCGGTTCATAACTTATGGCAATTTGCCACTGAGATTTACAACTTTGGGCTAAGGCTGGTGTAAGCAAGTAATTGAATGCTGGCCGATCAACATTAATTTGAAAAGAATGCATTAGTAATATGATATTCATAAAGATTAACAGGTTGCATTTTAAAAAGCAACACTAACACATTAGCTTTTGGAAATAATGTTTCAAGCTCCAGAGTGGACTAAGCAACATGCCAGTCCTCCTTGGAATGAAGCTAATCATTCTTGGATCCTTGCCAAGAGTTTTATCAGGGGCCCTAAGAACTGTCTGACTAGAACAGTCCAAAGACCACGTCGTTCGGCATTCTAAATAACAGCCAACCATATGACTCTAAGCACACTCCTGGAAATAGTTACAAGCAAGACACGCCGGGAATAACCTTCTCCCTAGTGCTTTTCTATGTTGTAATTCAAGTTATATCTGCAAATCACCCACATACATTATCTAGTTTAGCTCCCATGTTTTTTGGGTCATAGAAATAATGTCAAGATCCAGGAGAAGATGCTATATGCTGAATGGGAACACAGTGTAGAGTGGACAGGAAACCACCACTGACCAGGTAGAGTTTGCACACAAGGTGTCCACCCATTACTGTGCCACATAAATGTTTACTATTATTTTTATTGCATTGCCTGAACATGAATGGTTTTGAACTTACGGCCAGTGACTTGCCCACATTCTAGTACTGAGGCTTATGAATAAAGATCTCATGGGCAGTTCTAAAACTGCGAGGTTGCTTGATGGAGGGGGTTAGTGTCTTGTACAGGTGCCCTGTCACTGACCTCCACTGAGAGAGAAGGAATCTTCAAACAGTTGGATAGGCAGAATGCAACAGTCATAGCAGTGGTTCTTCTGCCAGCTGCACCGGATATAAAATACCTATGAGGAGCACTCTTGAGTGCATGACACTGGGTCCATACCCACTTTATTCTGGTTAAACAGCCTTGATTCAGATATACAAGGTATATCAGCCAAGAACTGGTATGGGAACTTTTCCTCTCATTTTAAAGAGTGCAAGGGAATAGAAGTATCTCCGTTTGCTGTGGGAAAATGAGAGAAAAGCAAAAGCGCATGCACGCACACACGCGCGCGCGCGCGCACACACACACACACACACTTTTCATCCAAGTGTGAGTACAAGCCAGGAATTTGGCAGATAAGGTAGTGGACCAGTCTTTGTTCTCTATCAACCGCATTTAGTTTTGCTCTGGAAGGCATTTATTCTTTGAAAGCTGCAATTGTTTTTCATTTTTATCTCCATTAGGAGGACTGGATTTTAATTCTGACTGCAAAGGACTGCTTTGTAAATTTCAACCATTTGCCAGATAGTACAATGTTACATGCTAAGTTACATGAGAGGCATTTTATGTTGTTAAAGCATCCCAAGTGAGTTTTGCTTGCTAAGAGAGTATCTACTGCATATACAGTAGTATAATCTCACCCAAATTTCCACTGCACCTAGCAAAAGGTGCAGGTGGGAAGGAACATGTGTCCCATAGAATTAACACTTCTTACATTTAATTCTATTCTTATATCCAGAACAAAAACATTCAATAAGCATATTTCTCCACCAAATGACACCAGCCAGAAATATTCCGTCCTGTCTCTGTTTACCTCCGTAGTTGTCCCTCCATTAGTCAGAAGGATGCCATTCAGTTTCTTCTTAGAATTATTATAATCTATATCCCATCCTTCTTTCCCATCTCACAGACACAGCTGCTGTGACAATCAGTGCCAAATATAACAACATCTTCTAACGAGCATGGCTTTTCCTACAAATACCTTCCAGTTTCTATTGCCTTCCAATGACAATGGATAACTGCCTGGTTTGCTGCCATCTCTACGGCTTGGCAAACTGCTTCTAATGCTCTCATCATGTCTTATAATGATTCCCCTGCTGCTTCTGTTTGCCCTCTTGTTGTCTATGGCAATCATCAGCTGCTCTGAAATTGCAACCTGTCTGAATCTGAGACCATCTGGTACAGGGTCCTTCTATTCATCCATACCGAAGGGACCATGTATGAAATTATGTGAACTAAACGTGTTTACTAATTGTTGATTACTTTAGGAAATGCATTTGCCCTCTACTCATCATTTCACTGCTTAAAGGCTTTATGAACATTTCCCCCAGGATTTATATTTGACATGACCCATGGATACAGGTCACTGCTGAACATGATGAAACAATGTGCCTGAACATGTGCAGATCTAACATGTGCACGTGGCAATGGGCAGAAAGATCAGGTTGAATGGGATGTCTTTCTTTGCTTGTACTTTTCCATTCAGAACCCCCTTCCTTTGTATTTTTCCCATCCATCTATGTATTTCGCCATGCACTCTCCAGAATGCAGTAAATGAGAGCAAGGAAAGTTTGAACAAACATTCAATGTGGATGGATTCTAGGTGGCCGGCAGAATTCTGGAGTGGCCTGGCTAGCAGTAGTCTCAGACAGGTGAGGAAGCATCCCAATTGCCTTGACGGATCAGGTACCACTGCGCAAATTCTCATATGATAGCCACACCGGAAATCTTATTAGAGGTTGCATCACTGAATTGTTTTGTTTCATCATGTCACAGACAGACAGACAGACAGACAGACAGACAGACAGACAGACAGACAGACAGACAGACTGGGAGATTCTGAAAGGGTAATCCACAAAAACAACGTTTCTAAACTCTGGTGTAAATGTTAGTCTCCTGCTGCTTTTGTGGAGACAGGATGTGTTTTTCCTTAACACTATGAGTGCTTCTTTCATGCCGAGCAAAAATTAAAAATGATGACAGCTCACTGGCACAATTTCTTTCATCTTGCACCATGGGTGGCTAAGAAGATCCCTGAAAAGGCTTGTCTCTGCAGTAATTTTCCCTGCTTAATTAACTTGGGTTTGTAATAATACTTAACATTTCTACAGCACTCCTCTGTGTTTAAATACTTTGTGTATGTTGTCTTATAATGCTGACAATAAGCTTGCAAGGACAACACTGAACCTATCAAGAGTAATTATATGACATCATAATGACACCATATGTTTAGTAAAGTTAGCTATAACACTATTCTTGCTATTTCTTTAGTCTAGCTGTGAGTGACTGTTCTTCTGTATCCAAAACAGCATCATACCTGCACAAGAGGGAGGTATCAACAAATATGGGAGAATCAGAACGTTTGCAGAAGCCATGTTACTGGAGAAGATCTGAGCTTTTCTTCTTGTTGTATTTAGTTTCTCTGCCACAGATTGGCGAGCATGTATGCAGTCACAAGAAAAATGCAAATGTGTGCATACTTCTTTGGAAGTACATCTCAATGAGCCTTCAGACAAACAATAGAATGCAGTGCAATCAAGCAGATGCTTCACAAACAGAAAGTTCTCAGTTCAATCCCTGGCATCTCCAATAAGGGTTGGAAAAAGACTCCAGTCTGAAGCCCTGACAAGCCAGTACCAATTTGTGTATCTCATGCTGAGCTAGATCAACTACTGCTGTGACTCAGTGTAAAGCAGCTTCCTTTGACAAGGTTGCATTGACCTGTGGAATCTATACTGTTTACACCATAGCTATTTCTGAAAGTCCCCACTCTGGGAACTAGCAACTGCAACTGCATTCTTTAAAATTACAACTCGTCAAATACCCCAGCTTAGTTGAGGACCTACTTATGAATCAGGTTCATAAGTTGATCATTTTTAGATCTGGCCATATTTCTGGAGGCCCAACTGGCTTTGGTGGCAATTAGCACTATACAACATCAGTTGTGGTCTCTTCTAAGTTGCACTACCCAAGGCAAAATCATTCAGTCTCTGGTTAAATTTCTTTTTGAACTGCGGCAATGCGTCATACTTTGACTGCTCTTGAAGATGGTCCAGAAATTCCAGTTAGGAGAGAATATGGCAGCTCAGTTACTAATTGGTTCTGAGTGCATCAAATATATCTCCCCAGTTAATATTTCACTAGCTTCCCACCCACTTCCAGATTCAAACGGTTGGTTTTACACTTCAGAGCCCTGAATGACTGATGGCCAAGACACCTCAAGGACTGCTGATTTACATGTGAAGCCAGGTGACATCTCCATCTGAGATTCTTATATGGGTTTGCCTGCAGTTTGTGTTGGTGCAGAATGTGACTCACAACAAGGACTTTTCTGTTTTGGCACCTAATCTCTGGAATTATTTTCCCAAAGGAAGCTTACCTAGTGCCTTTTCAGACCCCAGGTCTGAAATTTTTTTAAATTCACCCAGGTTTTTCCAAATGTTTAGCTTGCTTACAGTCAAATACATTATAGTGGCCAGAATCCTACTGGCAATTTATACACACATAAAGGAAATTGTGTTAGTCGTGATGGCAAATTGCTTCCCATTAACAAAATGCTGGTTGTGTACTTGAGCATGCCTCTATTTGCATTATTGAGGATGTAGCTAGAAATGCGACCAGCACCTTGATAGTATGCTGCAATTTGTCACTGTAACATATGCGACTTCTCTTTTGCAAGTATAAATCGCTGTTAAGATGACACTGTATCACCCAAACTCAAATACTTTGTAAAGTGGCTTTGACAAATGATATCTTAGGAAAGTGGTATATGCTTAACATAACTAAACAAACAGGTAATTACTTACTTCATTTATTTATATTTAATTTATTTCCTGCCTTTCTGCCAAAAATAGCGTTCAAGGCAACTAACTGCAGTAAACCCAAATAAACACACATCTAATTAACTCACTTCTGAGATTGTGCAGATTAGTGTCCTTTGTTGGTGTTTGATCTTCAGGATTTAATCATGGGATTTGTATGAGGTCAGCTTACACAAATATGGGAAGACTGTTTCAAGAAGATTCTCTGCAACTTTAACACACTTTTAGCTCCAATTACGGGTTGACTAGAATGTATGTTTTCTGCTCCAATGTTAACAGAAAGTCTAGAAGCAGACACTGAGTGCAAGAATGGCTTTTCCTGAAAATCACAAACTAAGACAGGCCTCAGAGAATAATAATTGTATCCCATCAATTCAATTTGTTTTCTGGATACAGAGTAGTCATGGGATCTTTGTATTCCCCAGGATATGAATGCGAAGCTCCCATGTTGGTGTTTGATCTTCAGAGCACTCAGAAGTGGTTTACCATTCCCTTCTTCTGGGGCTGCTCTGAGGATGTTGCAACTTGCCCAGGGCCACAAAGGAACCTTGGTGGGACATCAATCTCAGCAAGATAGAATACAAGCACCCAAACAGCAGATCCAAATCACAGAAGGTCTTTAAGTATTAGCCAAAGCTCGGAAAAGTTAATTGTTAAAATACAACTCCCAGAATCCCCTGCTTCTTCAGGCGGAGTGTGACCCCCATCTGGGACAGGCTGAATTTTTGCTTTTTGATCTTTTACTGAACAATAGACCCTCTATCTTCTCTGGATTAAGGTTCAGTCTGTTAACCTCCATCCAGTTGGTCAGGCACTGATTTAGAACCACTACAACCAGCAGAAATAAGAGATAGAAATAGATAAATAGACAAACAGAGATGGTGAGAAAGGCAGGTAAGCAGACAAACTCTTCCTGTGTAACTCAATGAAGAATAGGATTTTCTTGACCAGTGTCATATTTTTGACAATAACAAATATCATACTGTCAGTCTGTGTTGATGAGATATGATATATTTTGTGTTTGAGGGAGGGGGATTGTTTTGTTTGGGCTTTTTGCTTTTATAAAACAGGAACTCAGATTTTGTTTTACTACAGACATTCATACAAAAAGTTTTTCTACTCAGAAGTATTCCCATTTAATTCAGTGGGGCTTATTCATGGCTAGATAAGCATGTACTGGGTTGTAGCCTTAGCCCCTCTAATCCAAACTTCCAGCCAGACAAACCAAACAAACAAAGGTTCCTTATTAGATGTTAGATTTTAAATTCACACTTGATCTGCAGTACAGAATATTCATTCACTTGCAGATTAACTTGCTTTTATGTAGTATTGTGATTTTACTGTGCTATGTTTTCTTTCTGGACATGGAGGAAACTCATGCCTGTTACATCACCCTATACTATTTCACTACAAAGCATTGCTTTGTTGTTCCAAATGTCCTATGCAAATAAATAGAGAACACGAATGAATATTCTCCAGGTGAAAGGAATAGCTTGAGAGTGTAAGGACGAGAAACTGAAGAAATAAAATAATACAATGAGCTCTGCAACATGACACTTCCCTCTGGTTTAATGTGATTGTGACGTTTACCACACGGCCCTTGCTTGTTTCTCCAAACAAAGAGCTCATACTATGTCACCCCACCAGCAGATACCAATTGGGACGTTCCCTCTTTTCCTCACTGCCACCAGTGGATTTCTTTTATCCACAATATATAAAGAATTTTAGGCAGACATTTGTCCTTTCAATAAATAAACTTATTTATTGAAAAGTATTAAATTTAATCAGAGTCAAAGATGTTCTTTATTCATTGCATACAATCAAATCATTAAAATGTCATATATCTTGCCACATAACTAATCACCACCTGGTCTATCCATTTATCTTGACCAGCTTATCTCTATTAGTATCTGTTCTCACTATCTGCCTGACCATCTCTCTCTCTCTCTGCAAGTTCTATATCTCTCCTTCATCTCTTCTGCCAAACCTTCTTATATCTGCTGACTCCACCCCTCCACTCCTCTCATAGGCTCATGCAAATGAGATCCTGAATATGAGTGACAGGAGTCACAGTGATGTTAAAATCAGATGTAACTAAAATCAGTCATAGGAGAAACTGCCATGTAAACGCACCTTGAAACTTTTGATCCTACACATGTGACCTGGATGTGACACCTGGAAAAACTGCTTGTCAAAAGGTGAATTGGGGACTCCGCTATTGGAAAAATGCATGCACTGATTGAGTTGAAATTGCTGGTTGAAACAGATAGAACAATCACACTCAATAGGTGAGTTTCAGACAGCAGAAGCACAATCCTTACACACCTTGTTGCGCTAAATCCTGACACTCTCACTTGAAACATAGGGATAACGATACTGCCCATCCTTGAGAAGAATCAGGGGTAGGTGCAGCTCTGTGCTAGGGTGTGCAGTGTCAAATTCCTGTCATCGTCGTGTGTGTGTGTGTGTGTGTGTGTGTGTGTGTGTGTGTGTGTGTGTGTGTGTGTGTGTGAGTGTGAGTGTGTGTGTGTGTGTGTGTGTGTGTGTGAGAGAGAGAGAGTGGGGGAGATGTTAGTTGTGTTTCAAATTCACATTCTTCATCCATCTCTGTGAAATTCCTGAGATGGATGAAGAATGTTGAGGCCATCCTCAAACTCATTTGAGAGCTTTTTGCAGAACTGAATTCCTGTTGGAATTGCAGAGGAGGGAAGAGCTTGTCCTGTGTTAGGTGGACAAGAAGGTGGATCGCTCTCCATCTGCATGGACACCCAGAGGGAGAGAGCAAACCAGCAAGCTGTCACGGCCTCTCTCTGTGCCATTGTGGTTGCTTGCCCAGTTTGCAGCAATGAGTGACATCTTGGAACGCTTTCAGAATGGGCTGGCTGGATAAATGCATGGCAGATAAGGTTACCAACAGTCAAAACCCTCTGGTCAGTTTGGCAAGTAAACTTTGAAACTACCCAATGCAAAAAATTAATAAATTAACATTAAACCTTAAAAAAAGAGCTATCTACCTTTTGACAAACACAACTTTTATTTGGAAATTTCAACAGAAATCTGTGTATCTCGCTTTCACTGCAAAGTGTCCAAACAGGGTTTTAATAAGGTAGATACCCTGAAACTGGAAAACTGCTCCATGTAAAGGCTGGAGTTTAAACTTTAGAGCGCTACGATGCTTCCCCGCCTAAAGAGTTGTCAAGGGCGCCACCCAACGCCGAAACTAAGCTATTGTCCTAGAAAACTTAGAAAGTGCAGCCTGCGAATCGCAATAAGCTCTCCGGAGCATCCCGCTCGGAAGGGCTTGCTCGGAAACAAGGATGGAAAAATGAAAAGCAAATTACGTTTTCAGGTGCCCCCAATTATGTCCTGTCCTGTTTGGAAACAGGAACTCTGAGGATCTACGAAAAAAAGAAAGCAGGCTTGTAATACAACTGACAGCCCAAATACTGCAACGTTTACAATTCGTGCGCTGTTCTATTGGCCATTGCTGTCGGAAATACATGTATATAAGACCGGGCGTCTTGCCTGAATTGGTACAAAATCGATACAATTTATTAGTAAAGGACAAAGTAGATCCAGCAGTGCTCCCGCGCCTCCGTCTTCAAGGAAAGCTGCTTCAGGAGAGAATTTACACTAGAGAGTTGAGAGCGGGGAGGGCTTAACTCCTTCCTCCTTTTGCCCTATAGGCTTTTGCCCCACGCGATGGGAAATGCGTGTTTGCCTTTGCTAGCGCTGTGGTCCTCCTAAGCACTCTGTAGTTCTCCGTGCAGACGCAGTCCGTGCGCAAACACCTGATGGATCGGCTACATTCCGGGTGAGCTGTGGCTCTCCTGAGCGCAGCTCCTGTGTACATGCTCTGGCCATCGTGTTAGAGAGCTGCTTGTGAGGAACTAACTGCCGTGTGCCAAACCCAGGGTTCATTCAGCGCTTATCCTTAAAAAAAAAAAAGGGGGGGAAGGATGTTTTGCTAGTCTGTGGCACCTCCTAACTAGTCTTCCCGCAATCACCGTAGGGCTGGCGGTGTGCCATGGAAAGGAACAACTGCCTGGCTTGCTACTGCAGGAGCTGATGCTGCATAAACCACCGCAAAGGGACAGGAGGGAAGGGTGACAGCGGAGTTCCGACGCTTGCCCAGGGGTGTCCCGTATCTGAGGCTGGCTTTGATGTGATCTGTGGGAGAGCGTTGGCCAGGGCTTTAAAGCCAAGGAGGATTGAGCCCCTCGAGCCAGCCGCCAAATTAGCATTACATATCAGGGCGCATCCTTGTAGTAGATTGACAGCGGTCTCAATGTGGCGGACACGGAATGAACCTCCCCAAAGAACGTGGGGACTAGGAACACCTTCGGACGTCCCCCGGGGAATGAGAGCGCCTTGATGGCTGACCCTCGAGTTCCGGAGAGCACCTTTGGGTAGCTTCTCAAACCAAAGAAGTTTCGATGTGGTGTATCAAACCATAAAAGCGACATCACCAGCTCATCATGACCCCTAATATATCCGGGGGCAAAGTTGGGGAAAGTTGCCGAAAGATTCCAGCTTCTAGAATTGCCCAACCATCGTTGCCGCTGGCCACCCAGTCTAAGGATTCTGGGAGTTGTAGTCTTCACAAACGCTACTGCCCCCAGCTTTAATCCTAGAGCATCCTGTTTCAAAGGATGTCTCCCCAGTCTCTCTGGGGAGAGACTGAGGGCATCTCAAAGGGGACAGTCACGAAGGCGCATAAATACAGGATAGTCTAATGCTTATTATCAAGATATAAAAGCATCTTCTCTTTCTTCAGCTTTGTGTCAAATAAATCAGCTGGAAAATAGAATAGTCTCGGACCTTATTCATACGTGCCATTCTGTTTACCCCCCACCCCTGAAGTCTTCAGTTACTCAGTTAGAGATCCTGAGACAAACTTTGGATTTGAAACGCTCTGTGGGGCCGATGTCCTCAGGGTACCACTGGAGGTCTCCAGTGTATTCCAATAAGAGTCCTTGCGTGTCACGCTTCCAAATTAGCAAGAAAAACATCCCTCTGAAATGGTATCCTTTTTTCCCATCTGACTCTCTCCAAGGGGTTCGAAGCTTGGGAAAGTAACGTTTTGAAGTACAAATGCCAGAACGTCCGTGACCACAGTGTGTCTGTGATTCTGGGGGCTATGCTTGAAAAAGTAACTTTTCCAAACTCTGGATTAACTACAGTATCACAGCAACAACACAGGGATCTCCTACTATGACACAGCAAGAAAGAGAGAAGCAAAGGCTGAGAAAAGGCCAGTATGGCCGGATCCAATGTTTTCTCTTTAGAGATTTAGGATACTTTCTCAGAGTAGATAACCCAGTTTGTGGCGGAAATGACGGGGCAGGTGAGTATCTCCTAGGAAAAAAAGTCAGAAAACTCCGTAACGAGGGAAAAAGAAAAGGGGGTGGGATCCTTCCTCCATTTCTCTGCGCTGAGCACTAGGCGACACTGCCTCGCGTAGGAATACTCAGCGCAAAGGAGCAAACGCGCACACTTTCTGCCATGTGCCCCGCCTGATCCTCTTCTCCAAGCATTCAGCCTTGTCTCCACGTTTCAACACAAACAAACAAACAAAAACCCAACCAAGCCAAGTTAAGTTCTGTTCCTCAGTGCAGGACCGGTCTGTGTTTGCTAAACTTTCAATGGATAAATATACAAAGTGCCTTTCATAAGCAGCTTTCCTTTCTGTGGTTCAAAGTGAAAGTAGCACTCCTGAGAGGAAAAAGGCGAAAGAGGCAGGAAACAAAACATCTCTCCCCCGCACGCACACACGCACCCATACAACTGGCCGATGAACGGCCAAAAAGACCAGCCAGAGACTAGGACCAACGTGGGATTTCTTGATGCCGCTTTGCAAGCCGAACATCCCGTCTTCCTTGCCTTTCGTCATTCTGGTTCGCTGTACCCCAACCGAACTGCAAATTCCTGCCCACCACCCCACCACCCCACCACCGGCTCTTTTAACTTTCTGACTCACTTACAACAAGCTAGATCCTGACGTTGCCTGAGCCTGGGAAGTCCTCAGTTATACTGACTCTTGAAATGTTTGAAAGAAGGGTCCCATAACAGTTTGCAGCAATTACTCAGTATAAATACTCCATTATGCTCCCATACAATCAGAATCAGCCTAGCAAACAAGCCCTGTCTCCTCTGATCCGTAGCAATCAAGCAGTAAAGCATGCAGAACATCACAGTATAAACAGACTTTCCAGAGGACCGCAAGGGGTGCGCGGCGGGGGGGGGGCGGAGAGGGGGAGAAAGTGGCTATCCTGTCAAAAGAGCTGTCTGGGCTTCCATCTGCAAGTGGAAGCTTGGCTTTGACTAAAATAACAGGCGCGGAATTCAGCCTGTCTTCCCCATCCAGCCACCCACCAGCCCAAGGAAAGCCAAAGCAAAGGTGTGCGACCAATTCTGTACGTACAGGTAAGCAGTTAAAGGGCTCAGGCCATCGGGGACAGAGGAGAGTGCCAGCTCGGAGCAGTCCACGGAGAGCATGATGCCATCTTCCTCACAGTGGCACAAAGGTGGGCAGGAAGGTGCCACCTCCTGTTCCATAGAGGCGATCTTGAGAGCGCCGGAAAAGGACAGGAAAAGCCACCAGGGCGACAGCGGGTCCATTTTCAGTCCCCCTCTAGCCAGCGTGCGGTGCGTGCCGGGTTCCCTCTCTCGCCTTCACCACCTCTGGTGTGCTCCAGGTAAATGGGAAAGGATCCTGCAGCTCCTACAGACAACAGCGCCGGCGCCGGCAGCACCCGCTCAATCTCCCGTGCGCTTCCTTGGTGCCGTCAAGATGCAGCCAGTGAAGGGAAGGCATTGTTGAATGATCTTGCTTATAGGGTTTCACACGGGCTGGGCTGGGAGGGGAGCCAGAGAGACTCAGAAGGGAGGAGTCTGAGGCACTTTCTCCTTCTTCGCTCCCCCTCCTTCAGAGCTGGCAGGAATTTCATTCAAAAGTAGAGAGCAGGGTGTGCGCACGCGGGCGCGCGTTAGAGAGAGAGACCTGTGAATAGTTCACGAACTGGCTTGGAAGCATTTGAGATTGGGAGGGCGGGGGAAAGGCTGACAGGGTAAAAAGAAGAAAGAAGAATCAGGGAATCTGTTGCTGACCTTTCCATTTCAAAAGCCACTGGATCCATGGGCTTACATACCCCTCTGTCCACCCACAAGCCCGCTGCTGCTGCTGCTGCTGCTTGTTGTACAGAATTGGGGCCCCACTAGAAATCCGCCAGACTTCTTCATGGCCACATTATGGCCATGCCATTGGCCAAATGAAGGTAGCACCTCATGCACCTGCTTCCTGTAGAGGGAAGCCTCTTCAATGGTGAATTCATTAGCCTTTCAGGTAACCCCAGTAGTTTTGTTTGTTCAATTTCCAGTTAAACCCCAGGCTGTTAGACAGGCCCTTCAGATGTTGTGTGGAGGCTTTTCTGGAGAATACAATTCTTACTCCAGGGAAAAGTTGGTCCACAAGCAGGCGAGTCTGGATAATGTCATTTCCAAACACTGGGATGTAAGGAACAGCAGGGCAGTGATATTCTGGATTTGCCTAAGAGACCTGATTAAATAGCAAGTGTTAAGGGACAACTCATTTTTAAACAATTAGGGTGTCAACTTCTGAGCTTGAACAAGCCACCCGACTCTCCTCATGGCAAAAATATTTATTTTTGTCCACATTCACTAATAATGGCCCAGTGATTTCACTGTTCCTTCATTGGGTTGTCCTTTCATCTCAGAGTGCTCTCACGACTTGCACAAACACCTGCAGGCTTGTTTACCCAGCTTGAATCCTATCCTTTATTGTTAGACTCCTCGCCTTTATCCTTTTCAGTCACAGCTTAGAGAAATGATGTTTATGGATTACACTTGGTCTGTTTCCCAAGCTGGCCTCCCCAGTAGCATTGGTGGAAGTGGAAGTCTGGGGATGGCTAGCCCACAGAGGACCTTCTCTTGGGCACCTCACCACTGGGGTTGCACTTCCTCCGAGTTCTCCCTGGCCTCCCCCCAGCAGTCGTCATGGTGAGGAATCATTCATTGTTCCTATTGAAACAGCTGTCCTTTCTTGACCAGCTTCTGCCTTCCCAAGCTTTGTCCAAAATACTGTTGCTCTTCTTTAAATAGGTAACAAGATGGTACAAGCCTGAGAAGGAGGGTACAGAGAAAAAGAACCTGCAACTGTGAATTTTTTACCTTGGGTGCAAGCCTGTTACCAAGAGAGGAAAACTGAGACTGACTGTGGATCATCTTTAAGGATGTCTCCCTGTCGGCATAGTGATTTATGGCCATTCGTGAAATACATATGCATATTCAAAGTGCACAATAGACGAGGGTCCCTGACTCCAATATCCTGCACATCTGGTTCTTCTGCAGTTTTTTGTATATTGAGCCCTAAATGGTTTAGGACCTCGATATTTAGCAAATCGCCTTCTCCCACCTAGATCTATCCGAATTACTCGGCACAGCCAGGAGAGACGGTTGAGGGGCCTAACACCGAGAGAGGTCTGGAAAGAAAGAACAAGAAACCGGGCCTTCTCGGCAGTGGCCCCTGGACTATGGAACAGCCTTCCATCAGAGATCCGCCTGGCACCCTCGCTGGGTGTTTTTAAGAGCCATTTAAAAACTTGGCTCTTTAGGCAGGCCTTCCCTTCTGTCAATTTGTGAAATCTATCTCCTTGTTTTCTATCATTCCCCATCTTGAATACACCACATTATTGATTTAATTGTTTAATATTTATGATGTTTTTAATGATATTTTATGATATTTGTAAGCCGCCCCGAGTAGATGCTGTCTAGAGGGAGCAGGGTAGAAATCAAATAAATAAATAAATAAATAAATAAATAAGTAAGTAAGTAAGTAAGTAAGTAAGTAAGTAAGTAAGTAAGTAAGTAAGTAAGTAAGTAAGTAAGTAAGTAAATACATCCATCCATCCATCCATCCATCCATCCATCCATCCATCCATCCATCCATCCATCCATCCATCCATCCATCCATCCATCCATCCATACATACATACATACATACATACATACATACCTTGGTGCATGCGCTCGTAATCGCAAGATTAGATCACTGTAACGCGCTCTACGTGGGGCTGCCTTTGAGGCTGACACGGAAACTTCAGGTGGTGCAGAATGCGGCGGCCAGGCTCCTTACAGGAGTGAGAAAATATCAACACATCTCTCCAACACTGGCCGCATTGGATTGGCTGCCCATCTGTTTCCGTGTCAACTTCAAAGTTTTAATGCTTACTTATAAGGCCCTAAACGGTTTAGGACCTTGATATTTGGCGGAACGCCTCCTCCCACCAAGGTCTACCCAGATCACCCGCGTGAGTCAGGAGGTGAGGCTGAGGAGCCTGACACCGAGAGAGGCCCGGAAGGAGAAGATACAAAACCGGGCCTTCTCGGCAGTGGCTCCTCGCCTCTGGAACAATCTCCCTCTGGCGATTCGCGCGGCCCCCATGCTGGGCACCTTTAAAACCCAATTAAAAACATGGCTGTTTATTCAGGCCTTCCCTCCAGCCAACTCTTGATTTTTTTTCTTACTTTTCCTTTTTATTTTTACTGCTGTTCTTGTTTGATTATTATGTATTTGTCTATGTTTTATTATTTGATTTTATATTTGGAAGCCGCCTAGAGTGGTCCGGTGGGCCAGATAGGCGGGGTATGAAATAAATAAATAAATAAATAAATAAATAAATAAATAAATAAATAAATAAATAAAATTGAGCATAAAGGTCTGGAGGATGACTTTAAATTAGGTCAGCTGGATACACTTACTACTTTCCCCATGGTTAGGAGTCCTGAGAAGCAGGGTGGCCATAAGACATCTTTTACAGATGAAGTCTTCTGTTGGAAGGGTTGCCAGGGGATAGTCCTCATCCTGAACATGAACTCTGTTTGAAAGGTTCCCCAATCCAAATCTGATTTTTTTTTTTAAAAAAAAAGAACCATAAGGAAAAAGATTCAGAACCTTGAAGCTCTCCATTCACAGTGAGCACCTGGACAGCAGGCTTGGTAGATGACCAAACAGTTCACCTGGTTATAACCTTCCCCACTCTGGTGAGATGTATCATGATCTGCTTCAATGATAAAAATCATTTCTAATTTGCATCCTTATGCATAAATTTGCATATGCCATTTTATGCGCTTTGGTGTCATTTTCCATCCACATTTTCAGTGATATGTGTCCTTTGATGTGTCAGTAGTCACTCTACTTGATAGAGCAGAATTTTGACAATAGGGAGGCTTTGTAGCATCTGACTGGCAACAAGGGGGAAAGGTAAAGTGCAAGGACCATTGCCTTCTGAGGTAAAGGGAACCCTGGAACATGTAAGCATTGTTGGATTTGTAAATTTTCTGGTCTCCAAGGTGCAGAGAATAAATAACTAACATTAGAAGATGGAGCAGGGAACCTGTCTAAACAGCATTTGTCACTCATATATAATTAATTTAGGCCCATGCTGTGTTTGTCATTAAATTCATGTTGGGCAGTGAAACATCTAATAAGGTTAAACAAAAGTTTTAAGCAATTTCTGCAAACTCTCCTGTGACGATTGGCAGCAGTGGTGGTTTATGACTCCAGTTTCAGGAGTGCTCTGAAGCCAAACCAGGATTTAGCATCCGCTTTACAGGAGTTATCCAAGGTGCTGAACTCCATGCCCAGAAGTGGTTTTGATTCTTTTCACCATTCAGCACATACAATATCATGAATATTCAGTGAAAGATAATAATGGGCTTAATTTGATTACTTGATTGCTGAAACTTGTATCTCTGAGGAAATCCTGTTGTGGGAAGCATTCCTTATACAGATTATATGGAATATATTGGGAATACTTCCCCTACTATCTAGTATGCTTATGGCTATCTAAATAGATTTTCCTTGTGTCTAAATAGCAATTCTAAGTTCCTGAATTTAAGTTCAATTGAAACTATTGGTATTGTCTGGATTATTGTTTTGTTTTGTTTTTACTATCATAATGAATTTCTATTGATTGCCTGCAAAATCATTTTAAGGGAAAAAGCAAATTTATACATTCCTTAATTTGAAAAATTCTCTCCTCATCTCCTTAGGATTATTATTGCCTGGGTGGCCAACAGGCATGCTAGAAATAAGAACAATGCTACTGGTCGTGAAGGGATCAGAATTAATATGATGTAATGGGGTCTTTTAAAAAACTCCTTATACAGAGGTCAAAACCCTGTTATGTTGTTCTGCCTGCAGAAGCAAATGACCAAACTCACTGTTGTTTCTTGCTAGCAATTAATGAGTCTCCTCAATCAGTTCCAACATTTTTTTAAAAAACACAACTCTTCAATTAACTGCAATCTGTCATGGCTTGTGACATCACTTCCATTGTTCCTGCAGGAATTGTTCATTACTTCACTGAGCCTAGACACTAATCAGATTCAGATGTCACAGGGAGATGGAGCTGCATGTCATCGGCACTCTGATTACACCTTTCTCTGTCTTCCCTAATGACTATCCCTGGTGGCTCCATGAAGATGTTAAACAGGATTAAAGACAAGGTGGCACTCAGCATGATCCTAACTGGCTCAGCTGACAGGGAACTGAGGAGGAGTCATGCCATGTTCTGTCTCCAAAAGACTCTACATGTAGGAAATGCGAATTTTAAACTACAGTATCCCCAACACGCAAGATATGAAGCTAATCTGGGAAGATATCATTGCCAATGGTATTCAAAGCACAGTTTTCAGGCAAAACGTTTGCCAGAGCAACCTTACTAAATGATTATTTTTAAAGGTAAGAAAATCACACAAACATACAAAGTCAGAAGTGGGTAAGTAGTAAAACTTCACCGTGAAACAAACCAGTAAATAATGAGAGAAGGTTAGAAGTAGATATGATTTCAGAATGCTACAAGGAATTACAGAATACAAGCCTAAATTAATTTTCCATTCAGCAACTGATTGAATGGGTTATTTTAGTTGGGTTTAGTCCAATAATTCAGGCTAAACTCTTTGTTAATTTAGTTTAAAATGATGAAGGAAGATATTCCAGGTGCATGACACCTATAGTTGTGAATTGGTTAATCTCTGCAAAATATGAGTGAACTCAAAGGTGGAAAACTCTGCAACTCCCCTCAATAAGGGTGTTGTATATAAAAAAAAATTAATTGAGCAAGACAGAGAAGTGAACTAATGGAGTACATCAGAGTGAGAAGCATGAACTCTTGGGATGGTATACGGGCCCTCAAGAACCCACCAACACATTTGACAGCCCCAACATCTTCACAAACACCCCCAAAATTTTTGGTTCAAGATGTCTCCTTGTGTCTTCTAGAGGTCCAAGGGATACTTTCCTCATGTACTGAGAGTTCTCTAGAGTTCTCCCATCCTCAGATCTATTTCTTGTAAGATTTTGGGACAAGATTGCAAGAGGTCTTTCTGTCCAATTTTTCCCCCATAAGGGTCACAGGGGTGTGTGCAGTTTCTCCAACATCCTAAGATGGACATGTGCTGCCCCAGGATCTCTGAAGGTTGGCCACCCCCATAAAGTCAATGCCATTTCTCTGCTCAGACCAACAACTCATCAACTACTCTGTCATTCTGTCTGTACTGAGCTGCTATTTATTGGCCCTCCTTCAGGCCACTATTGATTTCAGCATATCCAATTATTTGCTCTACTTCAATGACATAAAATAGTTCTCTTCTGAGGACCGGTGCCCACTGTTCACTCAGAACTGCGTATGTCAGGCAACAAGGATGAAGCTTCATTTGCTACCTCCTGTTTCCCACTTCCTTTGTGCAGCTTTGAAGGACACTTGTGGTGCTGTAATTCTTCCTCTGGTTTAATTGTCATTATAATGAAGCAAGGAATGGGTGACACCAGCTGAACCCGAGAACGTTTCTCTCTCTCTCTCTCTCTCTCTCTCTGTGTGTGTGTGTGTGTGTGTGTGTGTGTCTGGACACATGACATGATATGGTGTCCAAGCATCGACATCCTCAGTGTGTGAAAAGCAGACACTTGGCAGCCATCAAACACAGTACTGGATATATGATGGCTATGATCTTCTCCAGGACCTGCTGTTGCCAGAGTCCTCAGCTGCCTTATTTGCTTCTCCTTTGCTCCTGGCATTTTGGATCCATCTCCAGTACACATGCAGTGTCCTTGTTTTGTAGGCAGATTGGATGCTCTCTCTCTCTCCCCTGCCCCAGGGTATTTTCTGCTCTTGTGTCCTTTTGTGGGCACTTGTGAATGTTGATGGTTGCATTCTTGTGGCTTGGCTGGATGCGCTGGGTTCTCCATGTCCCAAACACACGGAGTAAGCTCCTCCTCCCCCCTCCTCCCTGTTCTAAGGTTTCTGCCTTCAGGTTTGACAGCAATGCTGTAGATAAGCAGCTGGAGCAGAGAGCAGGAGTGCAGCCAGAAGCCTGGGGCTTTGCTTCTCAGCTTGTGCTGGATGTGGCTTTGGGTCTGCCACAGGGGAGCCATTTACAGGACCAAAGAAGGACGGAAAGAGTCCCTGACCTGTTGTTGCCAGTAGGGCCATCCAAGGGTTGAAATGCCACTGGCAGCCTCATTCAGTGACTCTTGGAGTTGTTCCAAGTTGTAAACACAAGCTTGTGGCGGTACAGACATATGGCCACCCCTTACATGGTCCAAGATGGCTTGGGAGGACATGGACCAGTGGTGGCCTAAACCACACACATTCCAGGTCCTTGTTCCTTAACACACACACACACACACACACACACACACACACACACTTGCCCCTGTCTCTGAATGGAATGGAAAGGAAAGGTTTTTTTATCTTACCCTCTTGAGCAGGATGGCTATTCACACATCACTAAAAAAGGAGAACATGCACCACCCAAAAGGAGGATGAAGGTGGGCACTGATTTGCATAAAACTGCATACAGATGCAAAATTAGGACTGAGTCTGCTGTTTAGGTCCATATCAAAGTCTCTGATCTCCCTTCTTGGGTTATTTTTTTTTTAAAAAACTGACAAAGATTGCCTTCAAATGGAAGACCAGAAAGGGGGTTGCCCTCTGACAGCCTTTTGAATGAAGGATTGACCTCCCTAAATGAGCACATGTCAGTGGTTTAGGGATCTGGCTGCAGAGCCAGAGGTTGGGAGTTTGATGCCTAACTGTGCCTCCTTGACAGGGGCTGGACTCAATGATCCATAGGGTCCCTTCCAACTCTGCAGTTCTAAGATGATGAGGATGGTGATAAAAACATTCAAAAATATGAAACAGTCAAAACCAGACAACATCATGAAACATTGACTAGTACCAGTATATACCCGTTTTACAAGATACAAATTTTAACCAAAAACCTAAGCATCAGATGAATATCAGTGTGATTGTTATGCTGTTCCTAATACTGCTGCTGCTATTATTGTTGATGATTATGATGATGTGACCATCCCATCCCGCTGTGTGTGTGTGTGTGTAGTTTAGTTTTAGAGAGAATCATACTTTAATGATATACTGGAATCATATATTACTAGAATCATATATTAAAGAGAATCATACTTTGCATTCACAAATTCGCAACAGGGGAGTCTCTCCCCCCCCCCCCGATTTCTCTATTACTAACAACAGAACATGTCCATTTTTTCATCACATGAACTTGCCTGGCAACTTGTGCAGCAGAAATGAGACTTAATCTACCAGCCACTTTCCTTGAATTTCTACCCCATAGAGCCCCCTCTCCCCCTGTGAGCAAGGCAATTTACCTGCCTCCCCCAGGTCAGCAATAGGGTTGTCAGCTTTATGGCTAGTCCTTTTCCTTTTCTTTCAACTACACTAAGTAAAGGAAGCTTTTCCTATCCTTTTATCTCCAGCTTTAGAAAACCCTGAAAAGCACAAGAGCAAGCACTGATCAGAGGAGTAGTAGCCCAGTTCCTGTGGAAAGGCCGGACAAGGTCTGCAGGTGGCCGGGAGCAGGGAGAGTGGTGGAGCAATGCCCAGCTCCTATGGGTTATAACCCTGTCTCCCGTTTCCTGGCGACATCACCCAGCTCAAGTTGCCTATGCCTTTTCCATTTGCAGACTCTAAATGCTTCTCGTCTTTTCTTCCCTTCTCTTTAATTGTGATGCTCTTGGGAGCCAGACACTATCTGGGGCCTTTGTTCCTTGCTTGGAGCAATCTCCCTAGCTTTGATCTCCATTTCAGGGCCTCCTTTTCTTAAGGCCATTCTTCAGGAATGAAACCCAACAAAGCTAGAAATCTAAGACTCACCCTGAGCAGTGAGCCTTCCGCCCACCTGCTTTGTCTGCAAAGCATCCCCAGGAGCTAAGGTGTGTGCATGTTGTGTGAGGTGGGGGTAGAGGATGAAAGCAAAAGTTGAGTTCTTGACAGATGTGCAGCTTTTATAGCAGCTGGACCGTGACCTCATGGTGGAACTCCCTCCCTCCCTGAGATTAATTGGGTTGGCCCTGCCTCATCGGCTGTCAGCCATGAGTAAGAATGAGATAGCCGAGTTTTAGCATCAGCCATATTTTCTCTAAGTGGATTGTAGAAATCATAGGTTTAGGGGGAAAATTATGTGTTTCAAATTTCCAGGGATTTGCTAGGAAGATCATCCATTTCAAAGGCCCTCATCAGTGATTGCCAAAACCAGGTAACAGTGTGCCAACAGCAGAAGGTGAGTGCATCACCTATCAGTGCCAGGATTACAAAGAACATCAGCGAATGCATGTCAGTAATCAAGTGCAATGGAAGAATTCAGGTGCTCATCAACACTCATGGGGACCAGAGAGACTGAAGCTGAGTGATGCAGTACATGCTTGGCATGCAGAAAGTTCCAGAGCTCATCCCCAGCATTTACTGCCCAGAACCTCTAAAACCCTAAAGAGATGCTGGCAGTCTCTGTTAACAAAAATGGGCTACGTAGTCCAATGGTTTCACTCACTATAGGGCACCTTCCTACACTCAGTGAGCATTGCCAGGGGTCAAGGGTGCTGGAAGTTACAGTCTAAAACATAGGTTCTTAACCTGTAGTTGGCAGATCCCCTGTGATATTTTGCAGTTAAAACAGGAAGGAAGGAAGGAAGGAAGGAAGGAAGGAAGGAAGGAAGGAAGAATGTATCTGCTGCCAGATGTACCTAATTATGTAATCCCAGTAACAAGCCAATCTATTGCACTTTCTGCTTGTATGTATGGGAATAATGCCCAACCGTTGCTGAAAAGGCACTAGTTTCACTAATCTTTATTTATTTATTTATTTATTCAATTTATATGCCGCCCACACTACCCAGAGGTCTCTGGGCGACTTACAATAATTAAAATCTTGTAAATGTTCAAGCCAAAATGGTTAGAGAAGGCAGAAAGGACTATACAGAAGAAACTGGGAATAACAGCTACCACTTCATATGGTGTGTTATTGGTACTAGCAGAATCAGTGCTTTTACAAAAGTAACTTATTCAACAACCTGTCAGTATGCCTAGTGGCCACACTTGCTATAGCATTCCTGGACTGCTACCCCAAAATGTTTTCTAAGATAATGCCCATTCCAGTACAGTCTAGACCAGTGATGGTGAACCTTTTTCAGCCCGAGTGCCCAAACTGCAACACAATATCAACTTATTTATTTCAAAGTGCCACTACTGCAATTAAAACCTGAATGCTGAGGTTTTAGTTTAAGAAAAAAAACCTCCTGCACTGCAAGGGTCAAATGCTTGTTCCCCCCTCCCCGGCAGTATTAACAAATAAATACTTACTGGTGGGGCAAATCTGCCTTCCAGTGGGAGGGAGTTCCAAAGGCTGGGAGAGTCTTTGAAACACAGCTGCATCTTTGATAGTGTAGGGATGGTGTTAAAATACTCCTATGTGTTTCAAGCACTTAGGTTGTTTTCTTAACAGGCTTCTTATAATATCTTTTTCATGGCAAGGGCAAGAAAAAAATGTCCAAAAAGAGCAACAAAAAAAATATAAAAAGGTCAAAGGCTTCATTGTGTGACTGTGCCCATCCTTATTCATTTATTACTTTTATTTCCCCCCCTAGCTCAGGGCTTAAGAAAGTTCCTTTTGGTGCAAATGCTGGAAGATAACTTTTTGGAGCACCAGCCTAGAATCCTGTCAGAAGGCCAATATGGGGAGATTTAACAATCAGAGGGATTGGTGACAGGGGATACATTAATAGGCCACAAGTTTGTTTAAAAAATCATGCAAAATGCAAGTTTTGTGGATGACTCACATGTTCAGAGAGACTGTTGACATCATCTTCAGGACTCAGCCAATCCCAAGGGTATTGCTGCTGCTGCCTTGGGAACCCAACCCCTCTCTCCTGGGTCTTTGTGACCTCACAGAGCCCCACCTCTCTGCTGGCAGATAAAAGGGGCTTGCTGGGCAGGGCAGGAGACCAGAAGGGAGGCCAGTGCCCAGAGGGCATCTGGCAGAGAGAGCGGCATCAGCTGCAGGGGACTCAGCCCTTCTGCCCAGGGAAAGTTCTCTAGCAAAAGCAGATGAACTTGCTAAGTGGGCTGGCGAGTTAACAACTCGAGGCTGGTGGAGATCCGTGGCTTGAAGCTGGCTGATGTCGGCGATGGACTGGGGGGAAATCAGTGGACATTGGCAAACAGAAGCTGGTGGAATCTCCCTGCGGAAGCTGGTTGAGGCCACAAGGCAGAGGCCGGCAGAGGTTGGTGTATGAAGCCGGGGGATGTTAGCCTCCTGAAACCAGCTGACGGAAGCTTGGTGGATATCAGTGGATAGAAGCCTCTGTGTGTGTGTGTGTGAATGTGTGCATGAATGGGATGGCTGGCGTTCTGTGGGGATGTCTCCGGGGCATGTGTGTGACCCAAGCATTCGGGAGCTGGTGGAGGCTGGCTTCAGAAGCGGAGTGGAAGAGATGAACGGGTGGATATTCCTGGTGGAAGCCAGTGGATGTTGGCAGGTGGAACTTTGGGATGAAGTTGCCAGAACATTGGTTGGTGGATACGCCTAGGTTGAAGCCAGTTTACAGCAATGGATGAGCTTGCCCCTTAGTTCTTTTTTTTTTCTCTCTCTCTTGTAGGGCCCAAAGCCCAGGGGGATGCGAGGGACCAGAAGGCAGGCATCCTGCTGGAGCTGAACCAAGCCATTTTTTCCGCTGAGGATACCCATTTAGCCTCTTTTCCAAAACCAATAAAAGAATTTTCCAGAATGGTTTTGAAGTGTTGTTTGTCAGGGGCTGTCATGGGATTATCTTCCCCATCCCCTCATTATATCTGGAGCCCAATGCCTGGGGTGGGTCTTTGTGAAGTCATGGCGTGGGGCCTTGTGATGTCACAGGAATTGGGAACATAATATTTCTCCATGCACATGTGAAGGAGTGAGCTAGGCATTGTGGGTTGCCTGTCTGAGCTCCTAAGCAAGTATATTACGTGTCGTGTTGGACAGACACAAGAAGCCAGTGAGCCCTGGTGCCATTCAGAGCGGGTTTGAGTTGGGTACCCAAACACTATGGCCACCCTGTAACAATAAACGAGACTCGCTCCTTCCCTTCTACCACTGCTCCTCACATTTGTTTGCCTGGCCTGGAGATTCAGAGGAGCCCAGCCATTTCCTGGCACAGCAGCTCATTCTCTGAGACTCGGCAAGCCTCATCTTCATCATCAACACCATGAGCATCCCATGGACGGCTCCTTGCAGAGTACAAGTGGGGAGAAAAATATGCCTCTTCGAAGAAGCCTCCAGTTCAACCTCTCACACCAGTGCCACAACCGAGGAAATGGAGATGAGTAAAGATTTGGAGATGAGCGTACATTAAAATTCATGTGGATCTATGCCATGGATAGATGGCAAAAATACACTGGTACTGCAAAATCTGCTGCTTGAGGGCAGTGGCTGCCTCTGAGTGCCTAGTGCAGTGATGGTGAGCCTTTTTGAGCCCGAGTGCCCAAACTGCAACACAAAATCAACTTATTTATTTCAAAGTGACAATACTGCAATTAAAACCCGAATGCTGAAATTTTAGTTTAGAAAAAAAACTGCTCCTGTACTGCAAGGGTTAAATGCTTATTCTCCCCCCCTCCTCTATGGGCAGTATTAACAAATAAATACTTACTGCTCCTCCAATCCCCCATTGGGCTAGACCGGTAATGGTCGCCATTGCACCCCTCTGCTGGACCACTGCATCAGCAGATGGGAGTGCCGAAATCCAGGATCGGAGGACAGGTAAGTATTTCTCTATGGCGACTTATGGCTTGTGTGCCAACAGGGAGGGCTCTGTGTGCCAACTGTGGCACGTGTGCCATAGGTTCACCATCACTGGTCTAGACTGAAAACATATGTCAGTTACAGAGACAAGAGATTTACACTGGGCTGAATTGGGAGATATGCTGTCCCATCTCATCCCTACATGTGGCAGGAGACAGAGGTTGCATCTCTCCATCCTAGGTTTTTTTGTCCCATCTACAAGACCACTACAGCTGTACTGTACATGGTGTGTGGCACACATCTGGAGAACCTCAGATTGGCCCAAAGCCTGTTGCTTAGCAGAATGAATCACACTAGAGTAAGCCCTTTGAATCTATGGGGATTTGGTGAGTCACCTCCATATTTTCAGTTGATTCAAGTGTACTGACTCTAATGGTAAATCAGGCAAAACCCAAAGAAAAATAGGAAATAAAAAAGTTAAAAGAAAAATGTGGTGGCACTTTAAAATTAAAGCAAGACACAGTTAGTGTAAGCCCACTTGAATTAATGGAACTTACAGAGAGGTTGACTCACCAAAGCCCCACTGTGGGCCTACTGTAGTTGTAACTCAGTACGCTAAGGATGAACTGACCATTACTTTTGTGCCTCACCAATTGTCTGCTTGGATGGGGCTAATGGGAATCAGAATCCAGCAGCATCTGGAGGGCCACACATTCCTGATCCCTGGTATAATCTGAGAATGGACTGTGCAGCTTGGGGGATTTTCAGAGAGGGCAGCAATCCCACAGGTCATAGAAAGGAAAGGAAAGGAAATGAACTTGGGAAATTTTGCATGAAGGCTGCTGTGACACAAATGTATGTAATGGCTCTAGAAGACATCTTGAGCCCATTTTTAGGCTGCCTGCTGACTATGGTATGTTTTGCCACTGAAGTGCACATGGCCCCTCCCTAATTCATTAGTTCTAGAGCCCCTCTGGTTCTCAGTTGCTTTCTTAGAGCACTTGGTCCTTAGAAGCAGCAGCCCTGTTCTGCCAGTGGTGCCCTGTAATGGGACACGACTCTCATTTGCCCTTTATGACTGACAGCTCCTAAGGCAGTGTAACAAACAATACATAAAAGTGTGAGCAAAACATTTTTTTTTTAAAAAATAATAATTTAATATTTCAAAACCAATCTCCGTTTCAGAAAAAACTGGAGTAATATTGTCCTATTGGAAGAATGCATTCATTTCAACTCTTCTCTCTACCCCATTTTAAAATGATGTACCACAGATAAAGAATTGGGACTGATACGATCACAAGTCAACTCTCCTAGTGCAAAGATAGTCTCAAGCTTATGGGAGGAGAAAGGCATTGGGCCACACGAGAGCCCTACCCATCACATTTTCTGCATATTCTCTTACATCTGTTTTTAAAACGAAACAAGAAGAACTGCGCAAGTTATCCTGAAGGCTGCTGTGCCACAAATGTATGCAATGGTTTTAGAAGATATCTTGATCCCAATTTTAGGCTGCCTACTGACTATGTGATTTGTGTATGACAGCCTTGGAATGCCCAAGTTCCAGAAAGACAACTGGACAAAAATTAGGGGGACGTGAAGCAAGTATTGTTTTCACATCCTGAAGAAGGTAAATGGCTTTGGCACAGAAGTGCTGAGGCACCAGAGATTATTTTCAGCAGATTTATGTTCCTTCTAATCAAGATCTAGGAATGTCAAAGGCAGTTCAGTACTGCTGACTCTCATCAGCATCTTCTGCAAAAAAAAATTAGAGGTGGTTCCTGAGCTGGCTGCCCATCTGTGTGCAGGAGCACTTCAGTTCAGCCTGTAGCCGCGGTACTGCTGTGTTCTGCATCCCATTCATCCACAGAGAGTGGAGATCAAAGCCTAAACTTATTTCTGGGTGATGATGTTGCAAATGCATTCATACAGATAGATGTACTTGTCCTGGGAAAAAGAAAGAAAGGAAAGTGAGTTAATACGGATGAACAGAAGACAAGGACTTCTGTGTTCCTATTCTATTGTCAGTCAGTAAATTTGCAATATTTCTGCAGTGTGTTGAGAAAAACAGAAACACATATCCAAGAATCACATCTAGACCATTGTCTTCACAATGGACTAGAAATGAAGTTGAGGAGTATACAATGAGTATACCAGAGCACAGACAGAGTTCTGACTCCTGTCCTCTGAAGATGCCGGCCACAGAGACTGGCGAAACATTAGGATGAACAACCTTCAGAACACGGCCAAAGAGCCCGAAAAACCCCAAACAACCATACAATGAGTTAATTAAGCAAACATGACCAAACTGCTAATGCACCAGCAGAACCACGGATGCTCAACTACACTGTGGGACACCCATAGCTGCTCTAAGGCTTCAGTAAACACCCAAATTTCTTTATCCATATGTGAACATATTCATGGATAAATTTAGATATATTAGGGACATGAGGTTGCTATGTACGTCAACTGTCAGGGAGTTCATACTAATATTCCACATCAGTGTTACAGTTCTCAGTCAGTGCAACTACAAATTCCTGTTGCAAACAGCATTTGAGCCAGAAGGTCTTGTGAACATTGCTCCCTAGTGGTAGGATGTATTGCTTACAAAAACTCTCAGGGAAATAATCCATATGAACTTTCACTTCAATGCAATTCAAATTCCTTCTAAATACACACACACACACATGAAGATTTTATACACCCCACCCCATTTAATGGAATAAGTGTGCATTTGTTTCTTGACCACAGCACAAACTCCATGCATTTTCCCAGCACTTACTTTGTAATATTGTGTTCCTGGAAAATGGCTGTCCCTGAATTGCAAGCTACCCCACTCCCTGCCATTGTCCAAGGATCACCTTTAAGGTATGCACTACTGTGGCTGGTCACTTTCTTGACTAGCTTGTTTACTATTTGTGCTGACCAAACATTTTTATGACACTTAATATTGTTCTTTTATCCATTATCTACACTAGAGAGAAGCTCTAGAAAAGTCTCTGATTTGCTTTGCTAAGAATCTCCAGAGACTCTCCTTTTTCTGCCATGTAACCTGTTTATACTTTTTAAAATGGTGACAAACTGCAACAAAAATGATCCCTTCCCCACTCTTTCATAGAATCATAAAAAAGTGAAGTTGGAAGGTGCCTACAAGGCCATCAAGTCCAACCCCCTGCTCAATGCAGCAATACAATCAAAACATATCTGCCAGGTGATTATCTAAGTTTTTCTTGCATGCCTCTAGTGTTGGAGCACTCACCAACTCCTGAGCTACCTGGTTCCACCGTCATACTGCTCTAACAGTTAGGAAGGTTTTCCTGATATTCAGCCAAAATCTGGCTTCCTTTACCTTGAGCCCATTGTTACGTGTCCTGCACTCTAGGATAATTGAGAACAGATCTTGCCCCTCCTCTGTATGACAGCCTTTCAGATATTTGAAAAGTGCTATCATATCTCCCCTGAGTCTTCTTTTCTCAGGGCTAAAAATGGCCAATTCTTTTAGCCTTTCCTCATAAGGCTTGGTTTCCAGCCCACTGATCATCCTTGTATCCCTCCTCTAAACTTGTTCTAATTTGTTAGCATCCTTCTTGAAGTGTGGTGTCCAAAATTGGACACAATACTCAAGGTGAGGCCTAACCAGCAAAGAATAAAGGGGGACTAGCACCTCGCGGGATTGGGAACTATACTTCTATTAATGCAGCCTAAAATAGCCTTTGCCTTTTTTGTAGCCACATCACACTGTTGGCTCATATTTAGCTTGTGATCTATGACAATTCCAAGATCCTTCTCGCTCGTAGTTTTGCTGAGCCAGGTATCCCCCATTTTGTAACTGTTCAATTCGTTTCTTTTCCGAGGTGCAGTATTTTGCACTTATGCCTGTTGAATTTCATTCTGTTGCTTTTGGCCCAGTGCTTCATCCTATCAAGATCATTTTGAATTTTGTCCACTCTTTATTGGATGGAGATGAACTATTTCATAAAATCAGAGCATGTATGAGCATCCCACAGAAGCTGAAGAATGCTTTGATGCATCATGCAGAAAAACCTCAAAAATGAAATCTCATTGACATCCCTCTGGCTCTGGTAAAAGAAGGCAGGTCCAAAAATATCTACTGTGTGAAATTTTGCTTGATCATGACTGACTCCTCTATGGATGTGGGAGATGTGGTAGTTACAGAATGGGTGAAAATGGTTCAGAAATTTCAGAGGGTATAAAACAAGTAAGATAGAACACAATTTTTTTTTGCTTTATTATTTTTTTGTTGTATTTGTGTTTTTACGTGTTGTACAACATCCTGGTAGAGCTGATCCTAAAAAGCATCAGATAAATCTTAAAAATTATTTTTTAAAACTTTTACAATGAAATACAGTATGTGTATAGCACACTTTGTAAGGAGTGTTTGCTCTAAAAGGTGGCTTCTAAGAATTTAAAGTAATTAATTAAGCTATAGCTGTCTGGATAACTCATTGGTTTAGGCATATGGCTGTAGAACCAGAGGTTGGGAGTTTCATTCCTCAATGTGACTCCTGTGAGTACAGCCAGCCTGTATGGCTTTGAGTAACCTGCCCAGAAGAAGAGAATGGTAAACCACTTATGTTCTCTACCTGGAAAACTCTGAAAAATCGGCACCAAAAGTCAGAACTGACTTAATGGCACATGATGATGGTTATGATTAATTAAGCTATACAGAACAAGCCACATGGCTTACTATAGGAGTTCAGGCCAATTAAATTATCCATTTCTTAAGTAACTGCCTATTTCTTAGTATGCTGGCAAAATTAAAAGGGGGAAAAAAGAGAAAGGCAAAATACTGTGGCACTTTAACAGATTTCTTTTCAGTGTGAGTTTTCATGGACCAAAAGCTTTTCCACAAATGTTCACACTGGAATAAATCTGCCAGTATCTTTTTAGTACTCTAGTATTTTGCTTCTTCCTCTTTCCTCCCTATAATTTTGCCATCATGCTACTTCCTACCATGAATGATGAACAAGTAACAAAAACGTTCAAATATTCTTGATGAGGCATTTTGCTCTGAAGGCTCAGCTGGTGTTTCTGTGCTTCTTTCTTCATAGTCTAAAATGACAACGACTATAGCCAACCTAAAAAGGTACCAACACAAGAGAAAAAGTAGTAAGCACACTGTGACTTGTGACTTTTAATTGGCTTCAGAGACAGAGGCCTTTGTCCAGTTGGTACTCCAGCAGAACTACTGAATTGCTGAAATTTACACAAATGTTCCCTCCCCATTCAACAGTTGATTCAACAGGTCTACTCTAGTTGGGACCACCAACTGGATTTTAGTCCAGGTATTATATACAGTGAATCTGCAGATTCACTTATAACAAAAGAGTACAGATGTGCCCCTTTTGGCCCTGACACAGTTCTAGGCCAGAACCATCTTTTGGTGTCCATTACGTACCAATGTTGGGGTCATGAGGCAGCAGCTCTTCACCAGTCTCAAAACAACACCATAGACATCCACACTTTTCTCTTCTTTCAGCTGCTGCAGGAGGGTGTCCAAGGCAATCAGCACCCCCATTTGACTCACATTGCCCAAACTAGGAAAGAAATAAGAACCATTGGTCGAGGGCTGGGATGTTACCCTTCTTTTGTGACTGGCTATTCACATTCACCATCCCCTGGACTGGGAATACCCCATGTGGGATTGATTTCAGTGCTCGTTACCCCTGGTGAACACATCTTTAACCTACTGGGAACCAGATCCTTACCTGCAGTGCAGAACAAAGGGGCTGGTTCTCTTCCGACATGGCGTTAGTTCCCTGACCATGGTGAGGAAGCCCATCAGGATTTCAGGGTCTGGTAAGTCTTCTCCTTCTCCCAAAGGAAACCGGAACCGTTGCAGCAGCCTCTCCTTAGCCTTTTTCTCCTGAAAAGGCAGCAACTATATCATGATCATGAAACAAGTAAGTGAGTGAAAATGTAGAGGGCAGGCCAGTGCAAGGGTGAACAGCTTGCTGTATCTGAAAAGCTTTTATGCATACATGGACAAGGTGTAGTTTAGGGTGGGCAGAGGTCTCATGTGGCTCTCTTGGGGCCTAAAACCAAAGTCACCTAGAAGAGTTCACAAGTGGCAAAACTGTGAACACTAAATAGAGCAAAGGGCTTTTTCTCTAGAACATCCTTTCCAATATATATACAAGAGCTGAGCAGGGCAGTTGAGGACAGGATATTTTGGAGATTGTTCATTCATAGGGTCGCCATAAGTTGGAAGCAACTTGATGGCACATAAACAACAAGCTTTGTGTGAACAAATGCATTTTTCCAAGCTCAAGGGGTAGGTATATGCAGCTCCAGATCTCTGAAAGTTGCCTGCCTTTGGACTCTGGTCCAAATGCACATATGAGATCGAGAACATTGCATCATCAATTTTCTGCTATGGCAGAAAAGGTTTGGAAGACATTGCCTTAGTGATCTAGTGCTAGAGAATGGAAGGGCTAGGAATGGTCTAAGAGCTAAAATCTGGAGTCAGTTAGGTGGCTTAGTCATAGTATTTATCTTTTTTTGTCTTACTTTTTCCAGACTTCTTACAGAAAGCAAGGGAGAGAAAGGATTAGCAGTAATATATCCTGTATCATAGAAAAGTCTATGGATCTATCATGCAGCCTTTTTTATTTATAACAATATATAATTAGAGAAGACTCCCTGGAAAAGACCCTGATGTTGGGAAAATGTGAAGGCAAGAGGAGAAGGGGATGACAGATGACAAGATGGTTGGACAGTGTCACCGAAGCTACCAACATGAATGTGACCCAACTCCGGGAGGCAGTGGAAGACAGGAGGGCCTGGCATGCTCTGGTCCATGGGGTCACGAAGAGTCGGACATGACTTAATGACTAAACAACAACAACAATAATAATTAGAGATGGGGATGAAGCAATAAAATGATACTTCATCTTGTTTTGGGTTGTCAAAACCCGTTGCCTTTGATCCCTTCCCTCCTCTTCCTATGCTGTGTGATATAGGAAGAGAAGGAAAGGGGGACCCAAGCCATTCCACAGCCCCACTACCTCTGCAAAGGGGGTGAAGGGAAAAATATAAAAGGGTTATATTCATTGTTTCATCGGGGTCAATGGAACCCAAGAATACAAAGCAATGAATATCTGATGAATCAGGGATATTTATTGAATATCCTGATTTGTTTTTATATTTGTCCCCATGTCTATATATAATCCAACTTCTGTTTTTAAAAAGATTCACTGTGGCCTACACTCAGTCCAACTGACACAATAAAAACAACTGAAACACCAACATTTATCCACTAGCTTCTCATAAATCAGTCTATACAGCCCAGACTACAGTCAGCCAGAAAGAGAAACCTGGTGCAGCACTGAAAGATGCCAATAGAACACATATCCCAAGATGAGCCACACATGCAAACCAAGCTTTAGAAGAAGATATGAAACAACCAACTTTTTAAGTCTCTATCATCAGAGAAAAATTATGCTCCCTCTCAGCTCAAATATTAAATATAGTCATTAGCTAGGCTTTGAGCTAGCTAATGAGTGTGAAGGCAAGAGGAGAAGGGGACAACAGAGGACAAGATGGTTGGACAGTGTCATCGAAGCAACCAACATGAATTTGACCAAACTCTGGGAGGCAGTGGAAGACAAGAGGGCCTGGTGTGCTCTGGTCCATAGGGTCACAAAGAGTCGGAGATGACTTAACGATGAAACAACGATAACAACAAGGCTTTGAGAATGACCAAAACATTATTTTCACAACATCCAATAACATTTCCCGTGTGTTGATAATCTGGATATTTGATAGGAAGCTGAAGAGGGGGAATAATGGGTGGATGGAGGCACATGGAAGGTCACCTGACTACCATGAGCCACAAACTAGGTGCCAGAAGACAAAATAATGACATCTCAGATTCAGCCAACTCTAAACTGCATTTTGTTCTCATGAATCTGAAGACAGTGTCTGCTCAATATGTACATCCAGCAACCTCTCTTGCCTTGCCTCAGACTTCTATATGGCCCTATTTTTGGTCTCACATAGTTTACCACCTTCCCCTCCTTACCAACTCACGTACATATTTCAGTCTGAGCTGAACGCATTGCCATCCTGAAATGACCTTCTCTGGACCTTTCTGTGCAATCAACCTTTCTGTGCAGACTGGTTCACTCTCGGAGGGCCAGCATGAGTTGTCTGGAGTCTACACAAAAAATAAAGATTGAGGTTAGAAGGTTGAACATCAGCTCTTCCCATGAAGGTTTCTTATGATTTGGTTCTATGGAGACATCCAAGAATGGGCTAACTGGGTGAGATCTAGACATAAACCACCCAAAGAGGCCTTTGGTTAAATGGGTGGTATATAAATGGAATCAAATTGAATTGAATTGAATCGAGCTGAATCAAATCAAATCAAAAAATAATGTGTGTCTCAGCAATAAGGTGAGTTAACCCATTATTAGATACCTCCTCACACCAGAGTATTAGTTGCTTCTAACTGGGGTGATGTCACAACAACTGCTGGTCATTCAGAGTCACTATGCTGCAGATTTGATAGCCTGTGAACTGAACACACATGTGACATAGGTACACTTAGTGCTCCCATACTAGTGCTATGTGAAAGGCAACTTCCTGGGGGTTCATTCCATTAGCACAATTCCATAGATTAATATGAAAAAATGCACAGACATAGCAACAGTGCCATTTGCATGGGTTTTCCTGGAAGGATGGAGCTACCTAAATAAGAACTCCAGCAAATGGCAATGTTAAGACTGCATGGGATTTATTTATACAGACACAACTTTTATGCAACCAAGTGTAAATGGAATTACTGCCAAACTTTGATGATCCCTGCCAATCTCTCATGGAAACATTCCTAGTTTACTAAGCTATTGCACCACTGAATCCCATCATCTCAATGTAATCTCTGTTCCTGAATTCGATTTCTCTCTACACAACAACTGTCTTACTGTACTGTTCTGTAGAGTGATGATGGTGTGGACTCCGTGTTCCCAGATTAGCCCCCAGAATTCTTCCAATGCAAGTTTGTATGGTCCTTCAATAGCTATATAATCCTTGATTGAGTTGCAACCCTGCCAAAAAGAAAAGGAAAATGGAGTTTCAGCTATTATAGATAGCCAAGAGAAAGATGATTTGGCAGATTAAGAAAATAAGTGTCAATGCCAGAAAATCAATACAATCTAACTTTGGATGTTCATAGTAACATGAATCTGATGATAGAATTTGTGCTTGAACTTTTGGTCCCTGTTAATGTTATTGTTTTGCATCTTGGCACTTTTTATGAAAAATCCACATCTTTTTTTTTACTGTGGAAGACATGTGTTGTGCAAAACACAAGGCTTTCAACACAACATACAATTCTATTGCAAAGGTGGCCATCTTTTTGCTCTCATATAGGAGCAAACATCCCACAATTTCTCCCCCACCCCATTTTTACAGGATGTCTTGATTTGTTGAAGATCCTTTTTGCCATCTATGAGAACATTTGTGAGCATTGTTACGTACTTAGTTGGGGAGAGAGTCCGAAGAGCTGGTTATTCTAGATCCAGAAACTTATGGTTCTGGCACAGCAGGCCTTACTAACAGCTGCTCCCTGGGAGCAATGGCAAGATGATGAAAGACTAAGTTGCACTTTGCCGCACACTCTCTAAGCTAGCCTGTTGCTCTCAGGTACAGTGGAGGACTCTACCCTGTCAATGCCAGATTCAACCATCAGTATGAACATTTCCTGTGGAAGAAGGTCAACATCTTGTTATTTGTCACAGGTAGTGAAATGTCCCAGGATAGACCTCTGGAGGTGAATGCTGCAGCCCTGGTCTCACCAAGCCCTTTCTGAGAAGCCCCTGGATATCCTTCCTAATTGCTGGGGGGGGGGGTATGAAACTCATGCCTCTAAAAGTCTACAAGTGCAGTGTTATTGCACTTGACATAAGCAACTTATACGTTCTACAGGAATGCAGCAAACGAAGCACAAAGGACACTTGGGAGATTCAAAACAGGAGCTCCTCCCAAAAAATGGTAAACATATTTCATGGTGCACTCACAGGGATGAACCAGACGTGTGGGAGGTCAGAGAAGGGATCTCGATCTACGGGTGAGAACTTCACTTTAGATCGATTGTCTGTAAAAGAACCTTAGTATAAGAATCAAAGGTTGAGATGACACTTTATAAGGCTTAACTCAGCCCCACGCAGCAGGATTTCACTCCCTACAACATTGTACAACCAGCCTGGTGAATTTTAAATGGTTCCATTGCTACCATGGTTGCTGTGGACCCAACAATCCCCACAGCACCTAGCTTCTTCCAGTCATGTACCAACGGTATTTCTAATACCCACCCTACCCCTATTTTTTGTTATTTCTAACTTTCCACCATCTCATGCACATATCTTTCCTTCCCATGCTTCAGTAGGTGTTCTGATTTAGAGGGAAAGAGCAGGGCTTTAACAGGGGAAAACAACAGGAGCAACAAATACAGGAAGGCTAGCACAAGGAAGGAATAGATGTTCCAAGTCAAAAAGAAAGGCCTAGCTGCCCAGCCACCAGGGCACTCACTGGCCCTATCATTGGTTAGAGTGAAGTTTCTATCTCAAGGAGCAGATTTTGGCAGTCACAGAAGGGTAGCAAATTGTCAGCTATCTAACTCGTTGTTGGTTTTGTTGTATTTTCACAGCAGGGAAAGGAGAGTGGTGTTTTGCTATTTTCTTTCATGTGTAAAAATAACTTAGCTGGTATTCATACTATGCACCATGATTAGGGTGGAGTTGGTGTGACATTTGCCACCTTAGCCTAGCTGTGATTCCCCATGCCTTCCTTATTCACACTGACACCCAGTTATGGATTCGCTGTGTGACTTTTCCTTGTAAAATAAGGATTTTTGTCAGCATTGTGATTATAGAAAATGAGCTAGTTCTTCTTTCATATCTCATTAGAGGATCAAATGGTAAAAGAACTGATTTTAATAGCAATTGGCTTTTCTCACCTACATAGATTCACAGTTAACATGCTTTGTTTTGTGATTGCCCATTGAAAGGAAAACTTGAGCCTGATCTGCAAGTCTGATTGTTGAAGTATGCATCTCTGAGAAAATATGGTTAATGGGAGACATTTTAATTGAATGACATGTGATTTCCCCTTAATATCTAGTTTGAACATCAGTCAAATGATCATTGAACAGTTTTTGGCAAAGATTATCTTAATCTCAATTCTTCTCTGTCATATACTCTGTCATATACTACATCCCATAGCCACTGTGCCTGTTCAGGTATTACCAAGAAATTTGGGAGCATTATGTATCTATATGAGGATGCTTCCATTTCTGAAACATTAGTAGACCAACATAATATGACATCGGTTCTTCACTTCAAAGGGTCTGAACCTACCTATGAAGGTGAGAAGCTTTACTACTGAAGATAATGGTAAAATAAATTGCAGCTGTTTGAGAAAGTCAGTGAAAATGCACTCTTTTGTTGTTGTTGTGCACTCTACAGCAAGCAATTCTATTGCCCTCAGTAGTTTTGAGGAGACATAAGTAACAAAGAAGGCAAGATGGAACATTTGGCCAAAGACCATGTTGTCAAACATGAGGATACCAACACCACTTTCTGAAAGCAACTTCCCAGGTTATACAATTAAGGGCAGTTTGTAGACTGAGATGGGGAGGGGTCACCTCATCTTTTGTGGAAGCCTACTCCAGTCATGAGTGACACTGCCAAGGCCCACCTTGTCCTGATGTGCTACATACATATCTGTAGGATTTTCCAGGTCATCCAAGCCTTCCCCTCTTCCTTAATATCTATAAATCTGTTGTCTCAACCCTTCACATTTCTCCTTTTCTCCTTTTCTCCTGCATGTCCAACAAAAATCCATTACTTACAATGGCTCTTGCTGGAGTCAAGGCTGATCTGTTGGTTGTCAGAAGACACAATAGCAGAACTGACTTCCTCTTTTGCAGCCTCCAAGAGCATCTGCTGGAGAAAAAACAGCACAGAAAAGAAAGATAGACACAGACAAATGGGCAAGTTGTCAGTCAAGGATGTACTTTTCTCCTCTGTTCAAGCATTCAGTCAGAAGGGCAAGGCTGTGACAAATAATGTGTTCCATGCAACTGCCTGTATCTTTTCTCTGACCTTTTTTTAAGTGAAAGCATACCCCGAGCAATTTTCAGTGAGAAAATAATGCAGAGAGATTAGCTGCTTAACTCTTTCACTTCAGCCATCATGGAAGTCCCTCTACTAAAATATATGGCCCCAGAGTAAGACTTGGGAGCCTTAACCTAGCAAGGTTTCTGAGCATTTCCCCATAAAGGGAACAGAGCAGAGAGGGATGTTGTCTTAACAATCTCATGGTATACATGATCATCTCTTGACTTCTCATCACTTGCTAACATTGAGCTGAATGATTACTTCCATTGAGAAGTTTTGCTTCTGAGGAGTTATGAAGCTGAAATTAGCAGTGCTGGAGCAAGATGTTGATGATTTAATCAATTACTATATAGCTGCAAATGCAAAGGAGGTCCACTTTTAAAGTAAAGAGCATATTCTCCTACATATTCCTTAATTTGTCTTTTTCTTTCATCTCTTCTAATTATGACACAATGCCAGATTTCATACATAGGATCCATGTGTTTGCCACTCCAACTGTTGAAGGCTTCTGGGCTTCTTCCTTGAAATCACGGCCATTCTCGAAAAGCTCAAATATCACTGAACTGGTGCATTTTTACACATTTATATGAAGACACTGCAAATGGCTATTACAAAGGCTTAGGGGAGAGCCTCCTTAAGCCCAGCATCTGCTGATTCTCTTACCTCATATTCTCTCAGGAAACCAGCGTTGGCATTGCTACAATTTTTTGCATGATGCTGAAGGAAATTCTTGAGAGGAATAGGATGTGAGCTTGAAAAAAACCACAATAAATTGGTTTAATTATTTAGTTATCCCTTCAAGTCCATCTAGCATAAGATGAAATACCTGCAGAGAAACACCAGCACTAACGTTGAAAGGTTAGGACCACCATTTATCATTGCAATTATTCTCATTGCAACAATGAGAATGATATGACTCTAGAAACAACTAGCATGTGCTGGACAATTTTTCTATGAAAGCTCATACAAAAAGAAGAGGTTTCGGTCCTGCAGATTGCCTTCTGATTGCTGTGTACAGGTTGCTTGCTCCTGATGGCATTTTCAGATTATGAATTTAAACGAGCAAACAAAATGGAATGTTATTTTCTTACATTATAGTAGCCCTGATCCTGCAGCAGTAGCATAATGATGCACTTACATATAGCGGATTAGGAAGAAGAGGTCTCTTTATAGCAACTGGCAATGGATGCACTAAGGATAATTATGAGGCTTATGATAGGATTGCTCCTGCAGAAGGGGAAAGCAAATAGATACTTACACCTCTACCACAGACAGGTCATGAAGGGGCTCTTCAGAGATCTTCTCTAAAATGCAGTTGTGCAGGAAGATGTACTGTCCCTGGAAGAGAAAGGTACACAAGTATATTATTTACATAGGAGCTGATCTCATTGTAACACATCTTAAAACAGAAAGGCAACCCAGTTTCGTTTTTGTATGCAATGCGAGCTTCTGGCTTCTCTTCTAACATTGGTACTGACCTGTTGTGGTATTTGGGTAAGCTTTTGCTCCATGCCTTTCCATGACAAGAGCAACAGATCAACTTAGCCCTGAGGCTCAGCATATTCCAAAACATGACTGTCTACATTTCTCCTTGAGAGTGCACACTGCTCCCGTGATTAGTGTGCTTACGTAAAATGTTTGGGAGCTGCAGGGGAATTCAAGTCAATCTCTGACTTACTGTTAGATTCAGAGCTCAAAAGACACATGAAGTGTCTGGGAGCTGAAGTTTCTGAATACCGTTAACTCTGAATGACTTCTTCCTGTTCCTTTCCTACAAGAGGATTGGCATCATCATGGCCATTCTAGATTTGTATGCAGCAGCACTAACCATTGCATTCAAACTAGTCTCCAAAGCCTTTCAGTCATTAAGTTATTTTCCTGCTTGGATTTTTTTCTCTCCCATTTATTTTTAAAATGAATGTAACCATCTTTATTTTTCATTTCTTATTACGTGGCTATCGGGTATCATTAAATAACTTGATCCAAAGCAACAGTGGAACCTGACAAAGAATTCCTATTTTTTTTCTTACCAGAGTCTCAATCATTAGATGGCGGTGCATCCGCAGACTGTAGACGGCATTGAATACGTCCACCACTTTCTCATGCTTCAACTGCTGCAAGAGTCGATCAAGAGCAATGAAGGTGCCTGTCCGCCCCACACCTGCACTGCAACAACAACGAACGCAGTGATTTTCACTGGCTGCCTTCAGCTCAAGCTCATGGGTTTTGTCCCTTCTCATTCTTCCCCACCTGATAACTCCACATTTTTCTGAACCCCCAGAGACAGAACTTAGACAAGATCAGGCTTCCATCCCCACAGATTTTTTGCAGAATCAGTAAGTACTGGCAAAGTCATTGCTTTTACTATGTAACTTTTCTGCTTCCTTGTGGGGGCATTTTGAGGGGACTTTTCCCACCTTTTAAGCTGGATTTTTTTAAAAAGGAAATGTAATCTAAAAGTAATGAGCAATGTAAAGAATCACTAATGGTAGTGGTGGGTGGATTTTGTGGGGTTTAGGGATATGATATATCCAGTAAAGAGTTCCTTTTATTTCTGAAAAGTAACTCTGCAACCTCTACTCAGCTGTCATATCTGGGCCCTTCATCCATCACAAATTTCATGTTGCAGCTCAATGGCCAGCGCCAGAGGTTGCAAGTTGAGTTCTCTGTAGTGCCTCCTTGACTTGATGATCCATAGGGTCCCTTGCAGCTCTGCAGTTCTAAGATGATGATGATGATTTAAATGTATATAATATTCTAGATGTATATGGTAAGTTGCCGTTGGTCCTGCAAGTGGCTAGATGGGTTACCTGCAACTTACCTGCCATGTACTAATGTAGGTCCAGTTTCATTTGCACTTTGCATGTGTGCTCGCACCAGCTCTATGAATGCAATCATAGAGGTTGTGGACTCAGGAACACCATGATTAGGCCATGCTGTGTAATGCAAGTGGACCACTCTCCGTTCCATATTTAGCCCTTCCTGGGTTAAAAGAAGATCACATTGGTGCTTGCTATAGGAGGTCAAGTATGAGAGTTTGTTCTGGGCCAACAGACACAAGAACTGATTGACTGAATCAAATAATTAAGCATGCCACACATAATACTGACTTTACAATAGGCAAAATCCTAATCTTGAAACTGTAGGAGACTTTCTTTACAATCCTGATATGTTACAGAGAAGGGGCCTTGATGCAAAAGCACTCTGAGCATGATAGCTCAACATTTTTAACTAGCTTAAATCATGAAAATAAGAATAAAATGGAGTATGCTAAAATGTTAAACAGATTTTTGTGCAAATAGACACATTTTTTCTTAGAAAGGAATAACACCAATAAAAACAGTAAAATCAAAACGTACATATTCAGCTGATTCTGACCACAAGATTTTTTTTAAAGAAGAAAAAGAAGAAGATAATATGGTTACCATATCAACTCAAGTGCAACTTGACAACTGTCCTGTCATTCTCTAGGCATTCATTTGTCTTCCCGATTCAGAGGCCCCCGGAAATTAGCAGCAAGGACCCACCCTGTTTCATCCAGGAGAGTACCTCTGCAGACTTTAGGTCCAAAAAGATAGCTGCTTTAGGAGAAATTTCCATTATCTAGAAGAAATTAGTTTCAGATCCCGGAAGGCCTGAAATTGCCATACTGGTCTTGATCCTCAACCCCACCAACCCATCTTGTAAATGATGCTCCTTATATTCAGGCTTTTCTTTCTCTCTCTCTAGAGCCCATAAAATTTTAGTTTTGCCTTGTTTTTGTTCCCCAGAACTGCTCAGATCACCACAAGCTTCCCATCACTTTGCATTTGCAGTTCTGATTTGGCGAGACCACGGAGAGCTGTTGTGGAGGCTCTTGCACTGGCTGATCTGTTACTTACATGTTGGAGCTTGAATTCCCTTGTTGCCCACTCGTCTGCAAAATTCTGAGCCAGCAGGTGGATGCTGATTTGCCCAGAAGAGACAGGAATGGAATCCGAGGGCCAGTAGCATTCACAGAGTACCTAGGAGGAGAGGCAAGTTAATGAACATTTTCAAGAAAAAGGAAAGAGTAAGGAGCCAGAAGAGATGCCAGCAGAAAAGAGACTAGGATGTGCCACCTGCTGATAATAATTTATGTTATTATACAATTCGAGAATACAATTTATGTTTTGTTTCTCTTTTCATTACCGTTGGCTGTCTTTGGGCAACGTCTACTGAGCATTAGAACATGCTTCATGGAAGGAGTGGGCAGGCACAGCGAGAGCTGCTTTCTTTTTTATTGGAAGTTCAAGGGCAGCAAATCGGAACAAAATGGTGGCTTGGGGCTGATGCCAATTACTACTGCACCCCACCTCCACATAGCACACTGCCAATAACTCATATGCACAAGCACAAATTAGAGATGGGATATTTGTATTTGTCTCCCAGGGAAGATGAATATGAATACTGTCACCACAGGTAACCAGGCCCTTTCAGACCTACCCCCCCCCAAACCAATTGGTCCACTTACTACATAAAGCTGTCATTGTTTACAGGGCACCAATTGTGGAAGTAACTGGGCTGGCTTTCCCCCGCCTCCCCATACTGCTGACCACTCCAGTGAGGAGGTGGAATGACAAGTCTACTCACTCAGCTGCAGAGTGGCCAGCAGTGCAGGGAGGTAGAGAACTGCTAGCCGGGCTACTTCCACGATTGGTGCAGCGTGAATGACAACGGCCACACACACCACAAGTTTGCGTGTGTGTGTCATCCTGCCACCTGTGGTAGCAATATTCGTATTGGTCTCTCTCAGGTAACAAATAAAAATATCCCATCTCTAGTACAAATCTATCCCTACGTCAATGACAGGACTGGTGTAAGACATTTTGCTAACTGGAGAAAAAGACAAGATGCTGCTCTCCAGCCCAGCCATTCTCAATGTGAGGGGGGGGGAGGGGCACCCAGGGGGCTCCTGGCACATTTTAAGGGGGCCACAGACTGGAAACAATTATTCACACATCACCTTATCAGGCTTGTTATGTGACTTAAACAATCTTGGTTTGGCTTATATTTCTTTTTTGGCTTTGACAAAAAAAAAAAAAAAAAGATAAAGAGGGGGATAGAAGGGCTGATCTAGCTCACTTCGAAGCACAAACGCTGACAGACCTGGCAATTAAAGCTTACTTCACCACTGCAGGTGCAGGAAAGGCTGGGATGGGGGCTGCCATTGTTATTCTCCAAAATCTGCCATTTGAGGCAACCGCCTCACTCTGCCTAATGGTAGGACCAGCCCCGGCCACAGGAAATTAATGAATATCCCTATTTTATAAGTAATGAAGATCACTTAGGCTGTGAGATACAATATGAACAAAATTACTTGTGGGAGATAATCAATTAGGAGACAGCAATCCTAGCTAACATCCTGGTCCTAACATTGAACAACATGAAGGAACCATCTAATGCAGCAACTTCTGAAAGGAAGGGAGTTGTGGTGGTGCACTAGAAACAGAGTTGTGTGTAACATGCAGCCTTCATGGTTCAAACACATACACTTTTTATGGTCTGAAAGTAAATGACTCAGAAGGCAACAAATATCTGCTGAAACAGTTTTTTTTTACCTCTTTCTTTACTCTATCTTTCTTGACTTTTTTATTTGTCTTATAGAATTCAACATATACTATGCTTGCCAAAATAATGCAGTTTCCTTTTGAACATGCCACTTTTTTTGTATGTACAACTTCAGTTGTCAAAGCAAACAGGTTGTTGTAATTCTGGTGTCCTTTTAATCATATCACCTTTAATTTGTTTCCCTCACATTCATAATTAAACAAGGTTTCATGTATATCAACTATCATAATACATTTTGGAGGAAAATTCATCTAACATTGCTGAGTGCTTTAATCAGATTTCAGTTGTTCTTACATATTTCCTACCTTCTTTGAGGGTAAAAAGAGCTGACAAGGTTTTTTTTAATAGAAAATGGCTGACAGGAAATGGCTGGAGCAGTCCCCCCCATTTGATTGCTGCTGTTTGCAGCAGCAGAATTCTAGGTACTGTTATCTTCTAACAGCACCTAGAAGCTGCTTTATGTTGTTTTCTGAAGTTTCTATTTATTCGTTACTCATTTCCTTGCACTTATAGCCTATCTTTCTTCCAGTTAGCTCAGGGTGGGTACTTGGCTCTCTAACTCACATCTTTGTGAGGTAGATTAGGTTGAGAGTGTTTGACTAGCACATGGAAACCCATTGAGTTTTGTGGGCAACTGGAGATTTGAACCCAGGTCTTCTGAATTGTGGCCCAATAATCTAATCATTTTGTCATAATATGTCTAGTGTGTCTCTCAGCGTGCTGTTCTGCCAAATCCAGAACAACAGGCCTCTACTGATGTTAAAGAAATGAAATCTTTTCCCCATTTGCCTGACCAGGACATTCATTGTCTACGCAGGGAACAAGGATGATACCACACTTTTTTAAAAAAGCTACAGTTTTTCTTCAGTAGCTCATGCCCTGAAACTATGGCCATCAGACCTACTCGTCCATTCTCCATGCCCACAGTAAGCATCACAATGGTACAGATGTGCTGCTCCCAGACTAGCTGCCAGAAATCATCCAAGGTTTTCTTCAAGGGCCCCTGTGTGGCAATGAACTCCTGTGGAGAACTGTAACCCTGCAATAATGGAGAGATAGAGTTAGCTAGAATACACCAATATATTAACAAAGAAAAATTGCATGTATTGCTTGTGTCTTTTAAAAAAATTCTGTACTGTATTTTTTAAAAGCCGAATTAGCTTACTTTTCAAGAATTTACCTTCAAAGGCACAATCTAGCAAAACTGAATAACAATGAAATCCTACTGATCCTACTTTTTCAACTTGATCACATAAGAGAATGAGACTTGTAATGAACTTTTGATGGGTTGGGCTTATGTTCTCAGGCAGCATATTGTCGATTTTTAAGAAGCTGAAACTTTTTAAACTCTTAAGCTATGGTAGCAACTTCTTCCTTGCATACTTATTGATGTATATACTTCCTCCAAAAAATCTCCTGTAGCCAATAATTAATGATGTATTTTAGTTGTGCAGTGGTTTATTTGCTGATTAATTAGTTTATTTTATTTATATGCCACCTTTCCCTCCAAAGTTTTTTTTTAATGATAATAACTATGCATCATCAAATCAATTCTGACTTTATGGCAATTCTTTTCAGGGTTTTCCAGGTAGAGAATTCTCAGACGTGGTTTACTATTCCCTTCTTCTAGGGACACTCTGGGACTGTGCAGCTTACCCAAGACCACACAGGCTGGCTTTACTCGCAGGAGACATTGAACTTCCAACCTTTGGCTCTGCAGCCAGATACCTAAACCACTGAATTATCCGACCAAAGGGGACTTCAAGCAGCTCATAACTACTTAAAACTAGAGATGGTCATGAACTGCCAGTTCGTCTTTTGGACAAACAGTTCTTCAGCAGTTCCCAACCCCATCTCCTCCGGTGGGCGCCCACTCAGAGGCAGCACCCCAGATTTCCTGCCCCACCTCCTCTGGGTGCTGCCTCTGGGTGGGCCCCTGCCAAAGGAGGTGGAGACGGGAACCACCGAACACCTGTTCGGCCAAAGAACTACCACAAACCACCGATGTGTGCCCATCTCAACACAATAAGCATCACCATTAAAAACACCAAAAGATACAACAATAAAAACAATTAACATTAACAATTTAATTAACATTTTAATGTCATTAAAAACTCAATAAAAACTGTTTTAAAAACATTTTGGAAAAGTCTTCATTTAATAGATGCAGCATTCCTTTAAAAAAAACACTTATTGCTTTAAATCCAGTCTGAGAAGAAAGGCCTTTATAGGTCATATAGGTTTCATTTGGCTCTGGAAACAGAGTGATACCCAGTGAAGCTGTTGTAAAAGGGGAATTATAGGATCCATGTAATCACTGCCAGTCAGCAGTCTGGCTGCAGCATTTTGAACAGGTGAAGTTTCCCTCCATTTTTCAAAAGCAGCGTGTTGCACTAATCCAGACAGGAAACAATTAAGGTCCGGGATCTGCTTCACTCATTTGTGAAACCCTACATGAAGTGTTCATTGCAGAAGTACCGTGTTAACAAAATGGTATTTAATACCGGCCAGGGGAGGAAGCTAATAGAGTTTTCAGAAACTCACCGGCACAAAGTTGGCATTTATGTAGTCAGAATGGGGGTCTCCATCCAAGGGGCTCAGTTTTACTCGGGAGTAATCATCTATAATGAGATCAGATTTTGAGGCCATAATGCTGGGGTAACACATTGCACCATGAAGGCAATTACAGAAATAGCAGACACAACTTCTCTTTTATGTATGTATGTAAATTTAAGAATATGGTTTAGTTAATGCCCCATCTCCCAGTCCGGCAATCTTTATTTGTGGCAAACTCCCATCATCCCCAACCAATCCCACTAGTGGCATTGGCCATGCTGACTGGATGATAATGTTCCAAATTAGCCCAACAACTTAATTCTACTTGATCTCTGGCCAAGGCCAGATACTGTGAGGTTCTCTGGCCTCTCTACAGACATTCCATGCCTCCAGTGATCGCAGGAATGCTACATGGAACCAGAGATTGATAACATCTGGCTTAAAGAAGCTTCTCATTTTACAGAAAACACAATCTAAAGATTGGTTTTGTTTCACAGTAAAGGTCATTCTAGTTTGGTTGCAATTCTATACCTCTATACCTGGTATTAAGTGCCACTAAACTGAAAAGGACTTACTTCTGAGTATACGCATGTATAGAATTGTAAACACAAAAGCTTGGTCCAAAACTATCTGAGGAACTGCAACACAAATTAAGATTTCTATTCAGGCATGTCAAACCAGCTTTCAACCCTGCTGCTAGCGAGAGAAGAAACTAATGACCGAGGACTGTGTACTGAACCCAATCAGAGAAAAGGGTTCACAGGAAGAAGAGACAGATTAGCCATGTGTGGCTTTGTTGAGAACAACTTACATGGTAGAACATGGGGGTATCGATTCTTGGATGAGTTGGCAGAAAGTTCACCTTCTGTTTTAGGCTGCTCCTTCCCCACGTCCTTCAGCTCCTGTAGGGAGACAAGGAGGTAAGCTTTTTCAACTTGATCACTGTCTCTCAGGGGGAAACTAAGGCAGGGCAGAAAAGCTTTGGCCATCCAGGTCCTTCAGACTACAACTCCCAGAGTATCATTGGCAATGCAGGTTGGGGATTCTGGAAATTGTAATCCAAAATCATATGGAGTGCCAAAGGTTCACACCTTTATCCAGAGTACCAAAGGTTCTACAGCCTGCAAACAATTGCAGTGTTTTCTAAACATGGCCACCCTGGATTCAATTTGACCTGGAAAAGTGCAAGGCAATTACCTCAAAGTCCTGAAAGAATCCTTGGTTGGAATTTGCTGCCTTTGTTTCATAGTATTGCCTGAAATTTTGTAGCAGGATTGGCCGGTGGGTGTTTCTGCAACAAATTAAAATACAGACCAGAGAAATTGCAGTGGAACAATCTAGCTGCTGAGTAGAGTTCTTTCTAGACAGAGCAATCAGATAGGCATTTATCCTGCAGTTTGGACCACTGTAGGGAAAGGCTGGTTAACTTTTCTTAACAGTGATCACATGATGTAATCATTGGAGTGAACCAAATCATACCCACATATCCTTCTCTCATAATGCCTTCTGAAAGTTTGTAGTAAGATTGATCAGCAGATATTTTACCACAGTAGGTAGAATTCCCAGAAGCCAAAACCACCCTCATCATCATTCAGCTTGAAAAGATGATGTGTGGTCCTCAGGTGCATTGTTCTAAAGGTACCTTGTGGCTTTTTTGTGGCTGCCACTGCGATGCAGCAAATTCAGCACATAGTGGGGGCTATGTCTGAGGCCCCAAAGGATCATGGAGGACCCAAAGACGCCACCTTATCATCATAAGATTTTAAGGAGGCAATGGAGAATTTGTGGCTCTCTGAATGCTGGGCTTCAATTTCCAGAAACCCCACATAGCATGGCCAGTGTTCACAGATGATAGGTTGACGCATCAGTGCAACAGCTAGAGAACCACAGGATTTCTACCTATTATATATTTTGTTTCTGTGTTTTTAGGTTATGGCACTGACCTTTTCCCAGGACCTTTTACTCAAATGGACAATTAGAATATTTAACTTTACAAACCGTTAATGATCTGCTCCTGATTTGTTGATATGGACCAACCCAGCTGCCTGAATTTTGGGGGTCTCCTTATGGGAGGAAGGCTATCTATTGACACTGGTATGATGAGCCCCCTATAGGTCCAAATTTACCACTACATCGCTGTGACAGCTGATATCCTTCTTTGAGTAAGCTAGGAGAGACGAGAGTAGTTATACTCACCTCAGACTGTATGTGGCCATTTCTTGGGGTACATTGCCCTTTTCCATTCTGAAAAGAAGATGTACATGTTGTTACTTTGGTGGGAAATGAGTGCCTTAACTGCAGACTCTCCCCCGTAAGGACAGGACTTACTCTTATGTCAGCAAATGAACGTCCCTAAACCTGCATATGCCAACATAACATGAATATGTGGTCATGTGTATGGTGATTTAGAGGATGGAGGTGAGTTAAGAAAGAGTTCTTTGAATTTCCCCACGCCATAACCAAAACCCACTTGAATACTGTGTTCTTGATTATTTAAAATTTTAAAACAATCAAAAAACATTTGCTGGAAACAGTGAAAAAAACTGTACGTAATTTGTACAACTGTTCTAATATGATGTGACTGCCTTTCAACCAAACTGTGTTTCTCATCTCTCCTTGTCTACTTTTGGCTTAAAAACATGTCAGATGAATTTTTTTTTAAAACCCCTCTAAATAACAGACTCTTTGTGTTGTTTTTAATCTCTTTATCCAATCTAGTATTTGTTCTATACTGCAACCCATGATTGTATGCATGCTATCTAATGCCTGGTCTGCTCTGCTTATATTCAGCTGATCCATATAATACAGATTTTCAGCCAATCCCCATTAAACTAAAATCCTGGCATATACAGTCAACCCTCGACTTACAAATGGCCCTAGTTACAAACATTTCGACTTACACACTGCTCCGGTAGAAAAATATTGACTCAACTTGCAAACTTAGATTTGAGTTACGAACCAGAAAAAAACATGCAGGAGGTGGGGAAAGCACGAAATTTGAACTTTCAGTTAATGACCAGTGAAGAGGGTACCTGTCTGCTTCCTCGCTCTTCCCAGCACTTTGAGAATGGATTTGGAGACAGTCTTCAGACTGCCTGGTATTGCCTGGTACAGTGCTGTACGGACTGTATTTTTATTTTTTGGCTTTTTTAAAATTTTGGATTTTTGGATTTTTAAAAGGTGTTCCCTTTCTCCTTTGCTGCCCCCTTTCCCCCCTCAAAAAAGGTGCTTGTATTGGCTTGTCTTGATTGAAAAGGGACTTTTCAAGGTGATCTGTTGTCTGAAAAGTGCTTGGTTTTTCCCAGAAGGTGCTTGTCTTGGCTGAAAAGATGCTTTTCAAGGTGTTCTGTTGAAAAGGTGTCTGTTCCCTCTTTCCTTCCTTCCCTCTTTCCTTTTTTAACCTAAGTCATCTTAGGTTAAAAGGAAAAAAAATAAAAAATTCTGCCCCTAGTGATAGGAATGGATTAACCAGCTTTGCATTAGTTCCTATGGGAACTAATGATTTGCGTTACAAACCGCCCCTCGACCTAAGAACCAAAAATAGCCCGAACAGATTAATTAGTTTTCAATGCATTCCTGTGGGAAATGCTGATTCGCTTACGAACTTTTCAACTTACAAACTTTCTTCCAGAACAGATTAAGTTTGTAAGTCGAGGGTTGGCTGTATTGTTATTACTCCCACAGAAAAAAAACTGCAGCTTTTCTTACCTCCTTGCCTTTTGACGCCTCCAGAAAATCAACCCAGCAATTGTTGTGATAGTCAAGAGAAATCCCATAATAATCCCAGCGATAACTGGGGCAGACACAGTAGCAGAAGCTGCTGAGGCACCTACTGCTGGAGACAAATACAATAAAAAGGCCCATTTATTTGAGGCTCCTTTCTCCCTAGCCTGGAAAAAAAATCCTTTTAATGAGAATGACTCACACAGACGTTGCTGATCCCTGCCATCCATTGCTTTATAGGACAATTAGCAAATTTCAGGACCAAAACTTTAAAACTATAATCAATGCAACTGCCATCCTTTATGCCAGCCTTCAGCAACATAGTGTGATGTGATGGAGTACCATTCCCATCATCCCTACCCAACATGTTCCATGGAGGTGTGGTCCAATACATCTGAGAACACCATTCTGGGGGGAAATTATAACATGTCCTTGCCTGGTAATATGTCCAGGTGAACTCACTGGGACTTAATGATACATAGACATGCATAGAGGCATAATTACTCATCTAAAATTACCATTGGACATATTTCTGGGTTTATGTGAGAGATGCATGGAAGGTCCTCATGCAACTAATCAAGAAACCTGAGATCTAGTGAATTTATATTACAATTGACAAAGAGGTATGCCTCACCTGAAAAGGCTGTGAACGATACTCTCGGAGCTCGTTGGCTGTATCTGGTGAATGCAGCAACACTGAACCTATTTCACAGAAAAGAATCCCAGGATTTTATTAATTCATTCCTTCACTATTTCTTACAATTCTATTCTGCCTTTCTCCTGTTCCTGACTTTTACCTTCACAACTTAATGAAACATTAGGATGAAGATAGACCATTGCTGGTCGGAAGTTGTGCCCCACAACCAACTTCCAGCTAATCATCCACAACTAACTGCATCCTGCACCAGATGGAATCGCAGTTCTGTTTTCTTTTCCTGGTGGCATTTCTAGAATGCCTATTCAGAAATTGCTGATTTGGGTCCTGTAAACACATAAGAAACAGCTTTAGGGTGCAATCTGACAGCTGCAAAGATGCATGCCTGATCGCACCAGGAAGGATCACTTTAACAAGAATGATTTTCTATGGGGAAATCACTCCATCCTGGCCCCAGGTAGTAGTAGACCTAGAGCTGGACCAAAGAGGTCTAGCTTGGGCATGGATTAGGATCAGGCTGGAGTGCATTTCCCTGTATCTCAAGTGATCACTAGGAAATAGATCACACCAGACCCCTCCACTAGCAACCTAAATTATGATCTATTTCCTCATGTGATCACACCCTTTGTTTACTGTAAGCAGAGTTTTCCTTCTGCTGTATTTCAGACCTACATGTGCATGTATGGATTAGAAAATTATTAGTTTCACTTGGCAAGGTTTTTTTGCAAGCTGTTTCACTAACAATGCATTTTTGTCCATCATTTTCACAAATACATACATTTTTATTGGATTGCAGCACAAAATTCAAAAAGGTGGAAACTTAGAAGTACATTTGTTTTTCTATTGATATTTTAGTTTGTGGAATGCAAAGTAGGTAGGTTCCTATTTGAATGCAAAGTAGATAAATCTCTCCTCTTGTCTAAAGGAAAGAAACAGGGGGGCTTCACTTAACTAATGCTGGGGACACACACAAGGGTGTGGCTGACTCCATTGGACCTGGATGTGCGCTTCCCAAAGTGCCTTGTTGGCTGACCAGCAAATGAAAAGAAAGTGCTTGATCAGACAGAACTTCAGTGATATGGCCTCTGTTCTCACCTGTACTGTGCATGCGTTTTCAACTTCCCATTGCAAGTCTTCCGAGAGTGGCTGCATTCCTCTGTACCCACTGTCACTGGCCAGGCCTTCGGACTGGTGCTTTCATTGAGATGAAATGGGTTTGGGACCAATAGAGCCAAGTATGAGTCTTCCTGCCCATAATAGTGGTCATACCAGGTGCGAGAGATGATGTCTTGGGTAGGTCTCAATACTGAAGACATGGAGAGAAGCACTTTAATATCATGAGCCTGATAGGGACATCATGAATTCCTCTCACAAAAAAAAATTCCAAAGAAGTAGCCATGTTAGTTTCAACATGCTGGCAAAGTGAAATGGACTCCTTCTTTGCACTTCTTGTGCCTGAAGAAGTGAATTTTGATTCACGAAAGCTGACACTGAAATAATCCTGTTCGTTTTAAAATCTTAAAGTATTTTATCATTTTCCTCTTTTCCCCTTAAATGTTGCCAACATCCCACAAGAATGGCTCTTGCCAGAGCAGATACTTACAAGACTCATTGGTGGTGACAACCACCCCATAATATTCGATGAGGCCATTTTCCTCACTGAACATATCGGGGAAAATGATGACTCTGGAGCTGGCATCAAACTGAGGAGTGTCCACTCTCACAGGTGGTGGAAGGACTGCAGTGGAAAAGCCAGAAAGTAAGCAGTAGTTGTGGGTACCTGCAGGTGGTGCTGTAGATCTAGATTTGTGCATTTCAGCTATACAGGCATGAAGGACACATTGCAAGCATCAAAGTGTATTTTACACACATTCCTGTAAGGTAAGCTAGCACTGTGACTTCCCCAGAGAAGATGGGCTGGGAAGATAGTGGTCTAACAAAGGCCAGCTATTGAACTCAAGAGTGAAGTGAGACCTAAAGCAGAAATATCAGGCTTGCTGTTCATGCTACTTATCATCACTAAACTAAGCAGCAGAACTTTGACATGTTACTTTCTCAGATTACAAATCCAAAAATTCTGGAAGTTATATTCTGAAAAAGTAACATCTCTAGCCTCTGCAAAGCAGTTATATTATGACTAAAATCCTATAGCTTGTCACATTAAGTCGCAATTAGAGTAGAGCCATTGAATCATAGAACATGTAGGAACGCATTCACCAAATCCCCACTCAGTGGGCCTACTCTAGTAATGCCTTACTATGCTCAACAACAGGATTTTAGCCATTATCTGGCCATGTCACCAAAGTGTCTATTTCTGCTTAGCCTCCATTCTGATGCCTCCCTTCTTTCAGAGCTGAAGTTCCAAGTTGACCAATTAGAACAATAAACTGCTAATTTGGTGTGGTGGAGAGACTAAAGGCACGTACCTTCCTCCAAGGTGTTGCAGTGCACCTTCACAGCTGGGCCCCTTATGCCATTCTTGCCAACAGCTCTAACACTGATCTGATAGAGAGTGTTTGAAGTCAGCTTTGCCAGAGTGATGTCAGCTCTGGAAACAGCCAGAACAGATATAGCCTGGGGGCCTCCTCTTGGTAACGTCTCCATTGCCAACTCATAGGACTCAATGTCACCCCCAGGGATGGTCCAGTTTAGAAATATGCTGGTGATGTCAGGCAAACACTGCAAGTCCTTCACCTGTAAAGGCTCTGGAAAGACAAGATGTAATAAATTTGGTCGGCCCAGATTGGATAAAGCTCGGTGGACTCCACAGAAATCAAGGGGACTATATTCCTTATGGTATGTAGAAAGAATAAGACAGAGAGAACGCTGGCTAGTCTAGACCACTTTGTCGATAACCAATACTTCCATAAAGATGCAAGGTCAGAAGATACAACCTAGATATTCCTTATGTCTGGTAGCACTGACATGTAAAACCCCCATTTTTTTACACTAAGGATTTGAAACATTTTGTCTGCATTGTACAACATTAGTCTGCCTCCTTGATGCTGCAACCTCGGAATTTGAAGTACGCACTTCTGAGACCTGATATGTATGTATGTATGTATGTATGTATGTATGTATGTATGTATGTATGTATGTATGTATGTATGTATGTATGTATGTGTGTGTGTGTGTGTGTGTGTGTGTGTGTGTGTGTGTGTGTCTCTGTCTGTCTGTCTGTCTGTCTGTCTGTCTGTCTGTCTGTCTGTCTATTTATTTACCTTATATGCCACCCACATTATCCAAAGGTCTCTGGGCGGCTTACAACAATTTTCAGTTTTTCAATTTTGTGGGAGTTTTCTGTTTCTTAAAGCAACGAGAAGCAAAGGGGAAATGGCTTGGACCATTGTTTCAATTTGAATCTTACTGTTTCTCAAGTTGAGACGCGGTGTTTGACACACCCTTCCTCCCCCCCACCCCAGCCTCACTAAGTTCTGCCATGACCATGTAGGGGCCTGGCAAGGCGTGGGACTGGTTTGTCTGAAAAGTGAGGATTTTTAAATGTGAGGTGAAAAACCCAACAGAGCTGGTACCTCCAATCATTTCGTACACACATGGATATCACAGAACACACAAAGACACACAGACAAATGAAAATACAATTTCCCCGAAAATAAGACCTAACCTGAAAATAAGCCCTAGTAGGATCTTTCAGGATGGTCGTAATATAAACCTTATCCTAAAAATAAGACCTAGTTAAGTGAAATCCCGGCCCTCTACCCTTGTGCAGCAACCAGAAGATGACATGACTGTATTTGAATAAATGTAGATTGTTGTACATGAAAAAAAATAAAACATCCCCTGAATATAAGCACTAATACATTTTTGGAGCAAAAAATTAATATAAGACCCTGTCTTATTTTTGGGAAAACAGGGTACAAGCCCTCCTGCCAACCTCTTTTCATGCTGTTTTCCCTCAGAACAAGCACATACCAACCTATTGCCACTTCTGTCATCTCGGAGCTGTTCTTGTAGGGTCCAGCAGTGCAGCTGAGGGAGACAGAATAATTTCTCCCTGGAACCAATCCCTTGAAAACATGTCGGATCTGCCATGGGGTCAAGACGTGGTGCTGTAGCATGGTGTCGTTGCCTGGATACCACAGCTGTAGCTGGCAGCGCTCTGGTTTGCTGAGGGGCTTTGCCCAGGTTACAGATGCCGCTGTGTTTCCCTTTTCAGCCTTTATGGAAAGTTTCCCAGGAACCAAAGGATCTAGGGAATTAAAACAAAATGGAGTGGTGGTGGTGGAGAGTAGCGATTGCTAAAATTGTAGAGTTATTTTCAGACTGTGAAGAATAAAACAAAAGAGAGCCCAGAGGAACTGAAATAGGCTAAAGCCTACAGTATGCGTGGCTTCTTCTACACATTTTTTACGTGTTAGCAAAAGCTCACTATTAAAATGCTAGAGACTGAACAAGGAACCTTATGAATGGAGACTATGCAATTTACCCTGGATCCATGTCTTCTTTCCAATACATCTGTGCCAAATATACATATGGGACCTGCAATGTGCTTCCTCATAGAAGAAACAGCAGCTTGAAACTGGAGAAGGTCTCTGTTTTTTGTTTGTTTTTTAAGGAAAATGGTACAGGTCAAAGGGTTAAACCTTCTCCTACTCTTATGCACAGTGCAGTGAATCTGACCTGTGCATGTTCCCTTCCTAGCTGGTACTAGTTTTAGAAAATGCAAGATGTTCCAATTCTGGAGACATACAAGAGAAAATTGGGCAATCATCAAAGATCTGCTTTGATTCTGAGCAGGGTGTTGGACTCAAAGGCCTTATAGACCCTTTCCAATTCAATTATTCTATGATTCTAAAATCCTACTCATAGATCTCCTTGCATTCTCCAGTGCAGTTACATTTGCATAATCAGCATGCAGCTGAAGCATGTTCTTTACCTCCTGCTAACCAATCAACAAACAAAAGCAAGATAATTTGTACTTTGCAGAGCTGTGAACCTCACTAGAGGATAATCAAAATTTCTTTATGTCTTAAAACAGCACTACTTCTGGTTCCAAAGCTGTCATATTTACTTCTGTCCCCTGATGCTCACTCACTCACTCACTCACTCACTCACTCACTCACTCACTCACTCACTCACTCACTCACTCACTCACTCACTCACTCACTCACTCACTCACTCACTCACTCACTCACTCATTTATTCAGAATATTTTTACCCCACCTTTCTCCTTGAACTCCCCCCAGGAGTTACTGATCTATAACTTGTCCTTGCAATAATTACATGTTGTCCAGTTGATTCTGACTTATAGTGACTCTTTCCAGGATTTTCTAGGTATAAAGTACTTTTAAAATGTTTAATCATTCCATTTTTTCTCTCAGGGCACTATGGGATCCTGTAGCTTGCCCAAGGCCACACAGCCTGACTCTTCTTCTATAAGGCACAGTGGGAAATTGAACACCAACACTAGGTTGCACTGAGCTATCCAGCCAGCATAAGAGTTTAACAAGAGAATTTGGGCCTCAGTTTAACTGTTTTTCAGATTAAACCCAATGCAAATTTATGCAAGCATAATAATAGCCAATAGCTGCTAATTTGCTTCCTATTTTTTTTAAAAAAATAGTGATTTTGCAAATATGTCATTTCACCTGGAAAAGTTTAGAACTTGACTGGTCTACCCCCAGGCACCAGCAGTGCTGAGAACTAGGTACAGTAATAGTAGTTGTAGTAGCAGTCATAGTAGTGGTAATAATAATTTTTATAAAGCTAACACCATTCTACATATGACACTTGCACTTTGATTTTAAAAACTGTCCACTTTCCTTAAAATTAAATGTGTTTCCAGGAAATCTACCAGGAGCAGACCCTGTAACCAACATTGATTTGAATGAATGGACTGATTCCTTATTTCTGACTATTTCTGCTTACTCTTATAAAGAGACCACTGATACTAATCTGTATAAGGACCTCCATGAAAGGGAATGAAGACAATCATACTCACATGTCCAATCACTGATGTTCCCTGCTGGTACCCTATAGGGCCCTGCCATGGAAGCAACTTCTAGCAAATATTTAGTTCCTGGCATGAGGCCTGAGAAGGTGAAATTGGTGGCATTCTTTTCTAACGATCTCTTGGCAACCACAGTGCCTGATCCAGCATAATACAGAGTTAACATATAGCCATCTTGGTCTCCTCCAGTGGGTTGCCAGGCAGTGCTCAGCTTGTCAGTGTGCCCTTTGTTTGACAGACGCACCATGCGAGGAGGCAGAGGGTCTAAGATGAAGGAAACATAAGAAGGGACAATGGAAAGCATGTGCATTTCCAGCTTTATTTATTCAATACTGAAATCACTATGTAATATTAATTTATCTGTTTATACCCCACCTTTCCCCACATTTCTTTGAAGGAGCTTAAGGTGGTGTACATTGTCCTCTCTCCCATATTTATCCTTTTGCCAATTATCTGAGGTAAACTGGCTGGAGAGACAATGACTGGTTCAAGGTTATATAAGGGGCAACATGGCTGAGTTGGGCTTTGAACCCAGGCTTCGCGAGACATTGTCCAACTTTTTAGCCATTACACCATGTTGGTTCTCACAACTAAAGAATTTTAAGATGAGGAAAAGCTGAATTCTCCAGCTGATAGAAATGGTAAGCAACAAACCCGGTGCATTACCCAGTGAAAAAGGAAAAAGGGCCTCAGAAACTTGGAATCTGTCCACCTGACTATAAAAAATGGATGTGGCTTAAATAGCTTGCTTCTTTTTATCATTTTTAAGTTGCATCCATTTTTCAAATCCTGTACAGCCACTTTTACAGAACATACGTAAATAATAATAATTACACACATTCAACTCAATTCTGACTTATACTAACCCTTTTCAGTGTTTTCTAGGTACTGTATAGAGTACTCAGAAGTGGTTCACCATTCCTTTGTATTAGATTTTTTTTTAAAAATAACAACAAACATTAAGTATTGCACATTAACATATTTGGCCATATCTTTCCCCTGTAGCTCCACTCTCTAGGAATGTGGCCCTCAGGTTGCTGGCAAATCTCAAATTTTTCCCTATAATCTCCATCCATTTTAAATGAAATCCCAAATCTGGCTTGTTAACTTAATGGAGTTGTGGTTTACACTTGGGCTCATTTCTGGCATTCAGGGACTTTTATTACAGATTTGTCGGGGGCAACAACAATGATGGATTTACCCATTCCCAAGGATATGATAACAGCCAGCAAGCCTCATTTTTTAAAAACCAGAAATGCCAGCGCATAATTTTCTTTCAAATATGACAGCAATGCCTTGTTTTGAACAGATTGCAATGATAAAACTCCGCTCACTATGTACCCTACAGAGAAAATGGACTTCTAGTGAAAATGACAGATACTCTGACCCTATACCTAACACAGGTTCAGCACCTGCAGCAGCTCCTTTAAGGTTTGGACTAAAGATCCAGAACAGATTCACTGCCTTATGCAACAGCAGGTGCCAGCTTCTACTGTGCAAACGTGTGCTACTCACATGTCCAAGCACTGAAGTTTCCTGCTGAACTCCTGTAGGGTCCAGCCTTTGAGATGATCTCATACACATACTTGACTCCTGGCGTCAGACCTGAGAAGGTGAAATTGCTGGCATCTTTCCCCAGAGTTGTTTGGACTATTGTGCTGTTCAATGCTGGTTGGTATAAGTTCAACTCATAGCCTTCCAGCCTCCCAGTGGGTTGTGCCCAGGCTATACTCAACTTGTCGGGGTACTTCTCATTCTGAATTTGTATAGAAGTAGCAGGAAGAGGGGCTGCAAAAACAGTACAAATGTATATCATAAAATGAAAAAAAACCTGACAAACATTGAAAATGAAGACACAAGTGACATAAATGGCTGCATACTTACAGAACTATAGGAACTACACAAGAAAATCGTAACTACTGTACATTAGAGTGTCTGCACTATACATCCTGCAGGCACATCTCCATGTGTTGAGGAGGGAAAGAAGAGGATGGTCCAACTCACGGGCTAGTCCATGTCCCACAGGAATACAGGAATCTGGACTACGCCAAGTCAGAACACTGGCCCCTCTAGCTAAAAAGGTAAAGGTAAAGGTTCCCCTTGACATTTTCAGTCCAGTCATGTCCGACTTTAGGGGGTGGTGCTCATTTCGCTTTTCAAGCCGTAGAGCCAGTGCTTGTCTGAAGACAGTTTTCCGTTGTCACATGGCCAGCGTGACTAGGGAACACCGTTTTACCTTCCCACTGAGATGGTACCTATTTATCTACTTGCATTTACATGCTTTCGAACTGCTAGGTTGGCGAGGAGCTGGGACAAAGCTCACTCCATTGTGTGGATTCAATCTTACGACTGCTGGTCTTTTGACCCTGCAGCACAGGCTTCTGCGGTTTAGCCCACAGCGCCACCACATCCCTTGCCCCTCTAGCTAAGTATTCTCAAATGTTTGCCTCTAGTCTCCATCAAAGGTTGCATCACACAAATTGGTCCTGTTTTTCTTTTGGGGTGTGGTGGCCTTAGGAAGCCTCACCCAAGGCCCCTGATGCAGAAGATGCATCTGGTATAGCTTTGGGGGCTGCAAAAACGCCCCTGAGGGCCAGATATGGCCTACGAACTCCATGTTGCAATCTCAGTGCCATTTCCCCTCCTTTTGAAATGGAAGCAATCTAAAGACCGAAGGGCTCAAGGCAATCTGCCCTCCTACACTGCACTGATCAGAAAGTCTAGCACATTATTCTTGCATCTACCTTGGTCCTTATGGCTAAACATCTGTGCATATAGTTGGGCATAGGCTCAGGGAATATCTGTATAAGGATGAGTGTGCTATGTTGACGTGTAAGTGTAAGACAAGAGAGTGATGGTATCCTGGGCTGGATGAGTCTAAACAGGACTGCTTGAAAGTGAGGCCTGAGATATGGAATGATCCTTGTATTTACACACAAAGATTGGGTGGTTTCTGGACAGGAAGCCATACTGTGCCTCAAAGGGATCCTAATTAGCCTATTCCTCCCTCTCAACCTCCATGCTGTCCCCCCCGCATGCATCTTTCCAGTCTCCCCCTCCGCAGGGAGCAGAAGAAAGCTGGAACCCCCCCCCCTTTTTTTAAATAAGTACTGCATTGGTTTGCTACTGAAGTGAAACACTATTAAAATAGTAAGAAAAAAGTGACACCCCCCTCCACTTCTTCTTCCATCTCCTGTCAGGAATGGTGGAACACTGTTGTTGCTGTTCTTTTGATAAGCGACATATCACTCTATTGGTCTGTCACCAAAGTGAAACAGCACTGGATTGTAAAATAAGAAATAATTTTAAAAAGAGAGGAGTGGCATCTCCTGTCACCCCCTCTATGAGAAGCAGGGGAAAGTGAGAATTTTTTAAAAAATGCATTATCACTTCATTGGCTGGCCAGCCAGCTGACACGGCATTGAATGCTGACATGGCACTATCAATGGTGCTTGGGTTCAATACCAGCAATCATATGTGCTGAAATCAGATCACAATCCTATCCATGCAAATAAATAAATAAATAAATAAATCACTAGATCCCATTAGGGACCCAAAAAGGTATGGTTTGTGATTGCCTGTATATCATGTGGTCACTGGAAAATGGAGCAAACCAGCCCATCCCCAAAGTGGTCCAAAATGTGAAATAAAGTGCTGTCTCATTGTACCCTAAGTGAGCCCATGTTTGAGGATGTGTGCATTAAAAAATTGAAATATTTATGCATCCTCATGCCTCCACCTATCTGCATCAATGTGAGCATATCCTTCGATGCATAAGATCAGGTCCCTTTCATTCTCCCAGGCAACCCAAACATATCTTTCCCCAAAATGAAATGAGATTATCTAGGTACAGCCAAGCCTAGCAATGTATGGATATGGGGGGGATATGTTTATGTTTTATTCTGTGGTCTTCAGTCGGAGGAAGAAAATGAAGATGAGTAGGAAACCAGATGCAGGGAAGTATAGGGTGGAGGAGGAGGACCAGGATGAAAAATTGGAGACAGCCCTGTGAAGAACAAGAAGTGTGGGCTTAAAACTACTCACACAGGCTGTGTATCCCTGGGTAACAGGTAGATCTCTAGACCTTAAGCCCAGAGACTTCAGGACCTAAACAATCAGACTTACATGTCCACTCGACAGCAATGGTGGAAGAAGCCTCAGCTTGGCCTTTCACTGCAATAACCTGTACAGCAAACTGGCTTCCTGCTGGAAGCTCTCTCCAGAGGAAGTCCTGGGTGCCCGGCTTCACAACATGAACCCTCTCCATTCCTGGAGGCACGACGCTGTATAGGACCATCCGGTTGTGGTCCCTGCCTCCTGGAGGCTCTGCCCAGGTTGTATAAAGTGAAGATGAGTTGCCACTATTTTTCAGAGTCACATTCACAGGAGCAGCAGGGGCTGACAGAAAAGATGAGAGATTACATAGGGTCTTTTGTAACTTTCACAGCATCACCGTGAGCTACTTCTAGAGAGGAGACCAGCTCGTGCAACACATGACTGTGTGCCAAGCATGAAACTACACAGTACAAACAGATCAGTTATCTGCAGATCTAGGATGTGACTCATGCTGCAAGGCATTCAGCACAGTTATTCCAGTGGAAGAGCCACATCTCCATAAAAATCTGTCTGAGCCTTTTACATCACTATTCTGATATAATAACCCCACAGTACTGTCCACTGGCACCAGCTGAACGACCTCATGAATCTTTCCCACAGACTTAGGTATTCTTTTATCTAAGATACAACAATTTTTCTCCTATCCCTCCCCCCTACTCTGGAGCTAGCCCCACACTCACCGGTACAGGCTGTACCATTCTGTGAAACAGAGCTGTACGGTCCAGCCAATGACCACACTGTAACATGGTAACATGTGCCTGGTGTTAGTCCTGTTAAAGTGACATTGGTACTGGTTTTCTCCACCGCCACATAATTTCTGGTGTCTGGGGTTCCCTCTTCTGATACAGAGACCATGTAGCTGTCTCTCTGTCCAGGTGGGGCCTTCCACTGTGCCGTCAACATTGTGGTACCGTGGCTGTTCACCAGAACGGAAAGTGGCATCAAAGGCACTAAAGAAAGATAATAAGGGATTTCAGGAAAGACCTACTGACAAGAACATCATCATGGCTCAGAAGCCAATTGTCCCATGATTCCTGTGTTTTGTTAGCCTTGGCTACTACATTTTTAAAAATTACTTACGTCTTTTACAATTTATAACAAGCCGTACAACAACTGCAGTCACGGTGAAGGGTATATGACCTAGTCACTTAGTTAAAAGGTGCTACCATGAAAGAGAAACAAGTGAGATGTCAAGCACCACTGTAGGAAGTCAATAATAAAGAAATAGCAGCAGTATGGAATGAAGCTAAATATCTTGGCTTGGCTGGAACCAATGGCCATGTCGCTCCTCCCCTTTGTCTGTCTGCCCGTCTATCTTTACAAAATATTCCCTTCTGGAAGTGTATGTCACTGCAGTGGCTGATCAGTCTGGTGATCATGTCACTTCTTTATATAATGTGACTTTCATTTTATGGTTTAAAGCTTAATGAAAGAGCAGGAAGAATCCAGAACGAGGTCTTGGGCTCCGGCCCTGCCATATTCTCCTCCTGCACTTTCATACTGGAGGTATAAACTATGATTCAGTATCACAGCAGATTCCTAGCTTGTTATTACAATATGGAATTCTCATTCATTCTTATACCCAGCTGCATGGGAGGAACAGATGGAAAGAGAGAACATACAAGCTCAGCGCTTTGTGCCCGCTCCTTTCTACTCCTGCAGTTTAATATCATGTGCAAATACGGCCTATGAAAGATTTGGCACCCATTTTTTAAAAATATTTCTCTATCCTTCTCATTTTGCATCATGGTGGTTTAGATTGTAAATCATTATTTTAAATTATAAACAACATCAATTGCTGAGGCAGGAGTAATGTAAGCAAATTAAATGCATTCAATCACAGCAACTGAGAAATCTTAGGTAGAAGACTGGACACCAATGAGAAAAAGGGCCAAGAATCATGGAACTGTAGAGTTGGAAGGGACTTTGAGAGCCGTCTAGTCCAACCCAAAGCCCTGCTCAAGGTAGGATCCATACTGCCAGATGTAACTACAGAAACCCTAACAGATGAGCATCTAGTCTCTGCTCCCATTAGGGACCCAAAACTACTGCATCCTATTGGATGGTTTCTTGGGTAATAAAACGTGCAAAAGGAAAGGGAACCAAAATAAAAAAACCCTACAGATCATCTAGTTCCTGCTGCTGTTCCAGCCTCATCAATATCATCACTAATATTGACAGATTTAAATTGACGGGGAAATTAGTAGCATGTATTATCTACAATCTTGCCCTCTCTGTGCCAATAGCCCTCTGCTCCCCACAGACTTATAAAAACAACATATGGGTTCTAAAGCAGGAATGAGTATTCTGGCAACTTAGAGACTATCTATGCTTACTTAACACAAACTTTCCTAAATAGCAGCCCTCTTCCACTGATGCATGCTGTGCAGCCTCAGAAGTCATTCTACCAGCCCCAGTCCATTCAGACTGTAGAGACAACTACAGTACAGCCTTTCTGAACTATTTCAGACAGAATGGATGAACTAAAGAAATTGTGTATGGTCTAGAGATGGGCTGCCAATCCATTTCCAGGTTATATTCAAAGGATTAGCTCTAACCGATAAAGCCCGAGCTATCTCAAGGACCGCATCTCCCTTTATGAGCCTGCCCAGGTGTTAAGATTATCAGGGGAGACCTTTCTCTTGGTCCCATCATCTTCACACATGGTTTGGTGAGGACAATGGGAGACATCTTTCTCTGTTGCTGCTCTGTTGGAACTCCCTCCCCCAGGAGGATAGAATGGCCCCATCTTTCCTGTTCTTCTGCAAGCAATTGAAGACCTTTACCTTCAGGCAAGCTCTCACAAGCGACTTGCTATCTGAGTGGTGTTTTAAATGGATTATTGTACTTTACTGCTTTGGATGTGTTTTAGTGTTGCTTATGTTTTTAGTATGTTATCTGTTTGACCCTTTATGTATTTGTACAATCACTGTTGTTAACTTTAAATATTGTCTTTTAATGATGTAAGCCACCTTGAGTCATTTTTAAGGAGAAATACAGAGTACAAATATTCTAAATAAATAAATATATTGTACCTGTGTAGCCAATGGCTGTTTGTGAGGAAATGCGATGAGGTCCAGCTCTGGAGACAATCTCAGCACGGTACCGGGTTCCTGGTATGAGGCCATCTAAAGTCACCTGAGTCATTCCATGTGGAACTGACATGTTGCGAATAACAGAGAGGGATTCATCTGAGTACAGCTGTATCCAGTACTCTCGCCCGTGCCCTGATTCCATCCAGGAGACAATGAGCTGCTGAGGGCTCTGGCCACATTTCACACTCACATTACCTGGAGATACTGGATCTGCAGCAAAAGGGAAAAGATGGAAACATCATGGTGAAGTACAGAAGGAGGTACTACACGGAATCTCTCTCTCTCTCTCTCTCTCTCTCTCTCTCTCTCTCTCTCTCTCACACACACACACACACACACACACACAGAGCAGCTGTTCTCATTAGTTTATTATGGTTTTTTTAACCACTGTGCGGGTGACATCCTATCTTTTAACCTTTTGCACACACCACCACTAAAAACAACTTCTGCTCGCTTGCTAAAATCTTAAATGTACATAACAGGTGTTTACAGATTCTGCAGGTGTTAAACACTGATGCTGTTGATGTTTCACATCTTGCAGAATCTTGAGTAAATGTTACGTTGATGACCATAACTTAACCTTGGTGACAGTCCAGTAAAGATTACTTTACAAAAGCAAAAAAGGAGATAGTAATGTAGTCATATTTTAATTACAGCCTCAAAATATATATGAGACATAATAATTATTGTCAACATGTGTTTCCCCCATGAAGACAATAGAAGGAAACTATATCTGGAAGGATAATGATGTTGTAGGCAAATTTGTCCAGTTTTCGTACAATTTTAATTTCACTCATTTATTTAGTTTGCATCCTAGTATTAGATCTCAGAGCGGTTCAAAATTATACCTGAGGAAGTGGACTTGTCCACAGACACTCACATTAAAATATGAGAGCTAGTCTTTAAAGTGCTACCATGCTTTTCTCTTTTTTCTTTCTTTCTTTTTTTTATTTTGTTTTTACCTATAAGGCTTGCACAGACTAACATAGCTATCTCTTCTACAACTCAAAATAATTGGAAAACAAAAAAGCAGCCTGACCAATAGTTGACATTAAGTGGCATAAAGCTACAACAGCAGAGAAAATAAAATAAAGAACATTTGCTGTTACTTAAGTGTGGTCTGTAGTTCTGTCCTATCAACAGCTTAAAAACATCAGTAATAGCACAACATGACAGAACAAATGTCATGACCAAAGCTCACAGTAGATACCCAGTGTGGTGTAGTGGACAGAATGATGGACTAGGATTCTGGAGACCTGGGTTCAAATCTCTGCTCAGCCATGGAAACTCACTGAGGGAGTGGAACTGGTATAACCACTCCTTAAATGTCTCGCCTACCTTGAAAGCCCTATTAGGGTCACTATAAGTGGGTTCCAACTTGACAGCATGTAACAACAACAGCTCACAGTAAATAATGGAATATTCGCCCACAGAATAAGAGATATACTAAGTCCTGTTTGCAGCTGACAGAAATGGAATTTGAACATAATAGATTGGCAAAAGAATTAAAAACCCAAATATAGTGTGGCACATTTGACACTAATAGATCTCTTTCTTTCTGAACTTTCATGGACAACAGTCTACTTTTCAGGACACACAAATGCTTATGGAAACTCATATTAAATAGATATCTTAGTCTCTAAGATCTTGCTGAAACAGACCTACAAAGCCATTTCTTGTAAACTAATGTCCCATGTGAATGCAAGAAATAACCATTTGATATCAGTGTAAAATCAATTGTACATTTCGAACCTTGATGTATTACTCTGTCAATTCTTGGTGTTTAAAAATACTGCAATCTTAGGGTTTGGCAAATTCTGGCAAATTAATGAAGTCTAGGTACTGAGGCATCACACTATGCAGAAATGAATGCTCACGTGTCCATGCAGATACCACATGTGATGAGGCCCGGTATGGTCCTGCCAGAGTCGTAACTTCCAGAAAATACTGCGTGCCAGGAAGAAGGCCCTCAAAAGTGAAATTCTGCATGTCTGGTCCAATTGTGATGTTCCTCTGCAGTGCAGGGTGCTCCTGGCTATAGAATCGTAGAAAGAACTGGTCTCTGTCTCCTAAAGGTAGGTTCCAAGAGGCAACAAGACTGGAGGACCATCTACTACTGACTAGTGTCAATCCTGAGGGAACCAAGGGATCTGAAAGAAAACAGGTTTTTCAGTTACTAATCAGGGTCCTGGAAGGAGGGAAGAGGAGATGGAAACAGTCATTGGAGAAGTCTTCTACAGTAAATATATACTGTACAGCAGTGTTTCTCAAGCTTTCTTATCTTGTATCCAACAAACCATTCTGTCAATGAATGTGTGCCCCACCATGACAGACACAAGGGAGCACTTTTTCCAAAAAGGACACTTGTATATTTAGAGTCATTCTGCTATTATTTTTATCATTTACAATTTGTTTAGGATGAGGAGAAACACAGAGCATCCCAAATTACTACTAGCATGCCAGAAGGATACAGAAGGATAATTCATGGCAAATAGAGTTGGTAAAAGATGGCATATTATACAGTACTCACAAGAACACGTGAGGGGTGAGAGAATTCTTAGCAACTGTTACAGAAATCACACATAGACTATTTCTGCATTCCACATGTGATACATGTACTTCAAGAAAAAGAAGTTGATGTTGGGGTATTAGGGAGTGCAGGTAATTAGGGGTGTGCATTTTTCTGGACAAATGAATCAAATCAGAGTATTTATGCATTTCTGGGGTTACCACAGGGTAAAGCAAAGAGCCCAGAGGCTTTATCAGGGTGAAGTAGCACACTCGTGGGTCTCTTGTGTTAAATCCAACATGCATGTAACATGGTTAAAAGTACAGAAAGAGGAAGAAAACATAAAAGAGACAATGGAGAATATGTTCATTATCTCAGAAAAGAGCTTTTCTCATCTTTCCTGTCGCAAAGTTATTCATTAAACTGTTAAAACCTTATGGACAGAGGACCAGTGATTTCAGATTCAAAGAACAGGCGTGAGGAGACAGAAAAAAGGAAAAGGAGTATAGACATACACGATCCCTGCATTGCACCTTTTTCCTTGTTTCTCCGAAAATAAGACCTAACCTGAAAATAAGCCCTCATATGATTTTTCAGGATGCTTGTAATATAAGCCCTACCCCCAAATAAGCCCCAGTTGAGTGAAACCCCACCCTCCATCATTCTGCAGCAATCAGATGATGACAAGACTGCATTTGAATAAATGTAGAGTGTTGTGCATGAAAAAAATAAACCATCTCCTGAAAATAAGCCCTAATGCTTTTTTTGGAGCAAAAATTACTATTTATTTATTTATATATTAAATTTATACCCTGCCTATCTAGACACAATATAAGACCCTGTCTTATTTTCGGGGAAACACGATAAGATTGAATCAACTATGACTATGATGGTTGCCCCTTTTAAAGTCTCTCTTCCCTCCCTTCCTAATGGATAACTTAGGAAGCTGATGGGGACTTTCTCCTGGTGGCTTGAAAAAAGGGGAAAAATAAAACTAAAACAAAGTACCAAGCTCTGCTAACTGCCATTGGTGTCCGTTTATTCTGCCTGCAACATTTGGTCTATAGCAGTGATTCCCAACCTTGGGTAACCCAGGTGTTCTTGGATTGCAATTCCCAGAAGCTCAAACCCCAGCTGTGTCTGCTAGGGTTTCTGGGAGCTGCAAACCAAGAACACCTGGGTTGCCCAAGGTTGGGAACTACTGGTCTATGATCTGGCCTTGCCATTGGCATTTCACCATTCAACAGGAATGAGGTCTTCATGGAGAACCAACAATCCACAAACACCATCATGAACCCACACAAGGATCAAGTGAGAGTATCACCAAAAGAGCACATGACAGTTCAGATATGATATGTGCACCCTGTTTTGTTTTTTGGACACAGGTTAGGTCAGGAGTAGCTCATCTCTATTATTTACCATGTATCAGTACAGTATTGACTGAACTTTTGTACAAGACCTAATAAACTGGAGACCTAAAGAGCAGGAGATCTGATTTCCCAGAACAGCCTTCATAATGATGCACAACAATGAGGCTTCTCCTGAAAATGGCATACTCACATGTCCAGCCACTAACTGTCTGAACAAGAGATTGGTATGGTCCAGCCACCCCTACCACCTTCAGTGTGTACTGACGTCCAGGAAACAGCCCTTCAAAGCTGAGATTGGTCCTTTGTTTGTCCTCTGACACCGTCACATTCTTGACCCCCAACTGGGATTTGGTTTCTAAGAGAATGCCTACATAATGGCCTCTGCTTCCAGAGGTCTTTTCCCAGGAAGCACGCAAGGATCTTGTGCTGTGGCCATCATTGTTGAGGCTCAGATGCTCTGGAGGCAAGGGATCTGGAAAGAGAAGACCAGGGTCACCTTCAGGAATGTTTTCGTATGATGGTATTTCAATGGTTTTATCGTTCAATTTGTCTTTAACTTGTTTTTATTGTTTCACAGAGATTGTAAGCAACCATGAGCACTACCCTGTAGTTAAAAAGTAGAGTATAACTGTGAATCAACAACAACAGCAATGACAATAAGAGTCATTAGCTCTAAAGGGGATCACGGCTCTCCAATAGCACACCCAGACAAGCATATATACGTATAGCTATTTGGATTACTTTTGGTGCTGTATCATTTGAATCAAGGACGATGGGGTACAGTTGTGTTCAAAATTATTCAACCCCCACTGAAATTGAATGTTTTGGCCATTTTGACATTGATTTTGATCATTCAGTCATCTTGCTTACATTTACATGAAAGAGGCACTTGTAGGTCAGAGAAATATAACCTTAAGTTTATAATGAAATAACCACAAATGTCTTTTCTGTGCTCACATCATTATTAGTTTTTATTCAACCCCCAAGTGACATTCAATCTTAGTACTTAGTACAACATCCTTTTACAGTTATAACAGCTTTTAAACGTGAAGCATAGCTTGACACAAGTGTCTTGCAGCGATCTACGGGTATCTTCGCCCATTCTTCATGGGCAAAAGCCTCCAGTTCAGTCAAATTCTTAGGCTTGCGCACTGCAACTGCTTTCTTTAAGTCCCACCAGAGGTTCTCAATCGGATTTAAGTCTGGTGACTGCGATGGCCACTCCAAAATGTTCCAGCCTTTCCTCTGCAACCATGCTCTAGTGGACTTGGAGGTATGCTTGGGATCATTGTCCTGTTGAAAGGTCCAACATCTCCCAAGCCTCAGGTGTGTGACGGACTGCATCACATTTTCATCCAATATCTCCTGGTACTGAAGAGAATTCATGGTACCTTGTACACGCTGAAGCTTCCCTGTACCTGCAGAAGCAAAACAGCCCCAAAGCATTATTGACCCTCCGCCATGCTTCACAGTAGGCAAGGTGTTCTTTTCGTCATATGCCTTGTTCTTCCTCCTCCAAACATAGCGTTGATCCATGGGCCCAAACAGTTCTAGTTTTGTTTCATCAGTCCACAGAACACTATCCCAGAACTTTTGTGGTTTGCCCACATGACTTTTGGCATACTGCAGTCGACTCTTCTTATTCTTGGGAGACAGCAAGGGGGTGCGCCTGGGGGTTCTGGCATGGAGACCTTCATTACGCAGTGCGCGCCTTATTGTCTGAGCTGAAACTTCTATACCCACATCTGACAAATCTTTTTTCAGTTCCTCACCAGTCACACGGGGACTTTTCACCACTCTACGCTTTAGGTAGCGCACAGCAGTCGAAGTCAGCATCTTCTTTCTTCCACGACCAGGTAGCATTTCAACAGTGCCCTTTGCCTTGAATTTGCGAATGATGCTTCCTATGGTGTCTCTTGGTATGTTTAACTTCTTTGCAATCTTCTTATAGCCACTGCCCTTCCTGTGAAGACAAATCACCTCTTCTCTTGTCTTCCTGGACCATTCTCTTGACTTCACCATGTTTGTAACCACACCAATAAATGTCTAGAAGGAGCTGAGTATCACAGTCATTTTAAAGCTGCCTAATTGGTGCTTATTATGCTTGATTGGTGCTCGGTGACATCCACAGGTGTTTTCAATACCTGATTGAAAACACCTGAATGAACCTCTCTTCTTCAGAGTGGTAGTCTTTAAGGGGTTGAATAATTGTGGCAATGAAGAAACCACAAAAGAAACATTTACTACTGTATTACATAAACAATTGATGTTATTTTAGTTGCATTTGGTTCTTTAAAACGTCCTTGTAGGATTTCATTCTGAATACAATTCCAAATGTACACTATAGTCCCTAAACCCCTTTACAGCATTGGGGGTTGAATAATTTTGAACACAACTGTAGATATCCAAGATATTGTCCCTACTTATTATTATGTTGCTTAATAATTTCTGAGTAGTACTTGTTAAGTATTACTAGAAAGGAAGACCTTCTATTGACCAAAACAGAACTGATTTCTCACTTACCTAGCATTTCAGTAACAGTAAAATTGGCTCAAGAGCCAATGTGATACAATTGACAGAGTGTCAGACTAGGACCAAGGACAGATATGTTCAGTAATCTACTCAGCCACAGAAAGTCACTGGGGTGCTTGTGGCAAAAGTTAGACTTGAACATCTTGCACACTTGGGAATCCTATTGGGTTGCCTTATGTTGGAAGTGACTTTATAGCACATATCAACAAAATTGGCCCTGAAGAAAGTGTTTCAACAATGGTGGCTCTCTAGTTAGCCTTTAATCATATTGGTACCAAAGAAGTATATTACCTCAGCACACATGTATCTTGCTTATAGTTAAGTCAATAGAGTAAACTGGTGCGTCAGCGTCCCAAGGCAAAGGACCTGATGGTACTCCCCCATTCCCCATTCTAACCTGCCTGGCAACTGAACTTTACATTAACACTGACGATGATACAGAATTCTTCCCTGCACCCAGGGCTGATGAATGAGACTCAGAGTAGATCGTGACCCACATAACTCTACCTGCTCCTCATCCCTTTGTATCTGTTCCTGAGGCAGTTATATCCCTCTGCCTAATAGCAGTGTTGTTTGCCTCTGTGGCTGCCTTTGAAAAACCCTGATTTAATCCATGTGCTTAGCATAATCTGTCTGTTTCCCTGTCACTCTCTACCAATACACTGTGTATGACTAGGATGAAAGGCATCCTGAGGAGTGAATCACAAATTAAGGAAAATGCATATCTCCTGATATTAGAACTTCCAGTCACACATTTCCTTCCCAGGACAATAAGACTTGCAATGAAGCCTTGGTTTACCTCTAAACGACCAGTCACAAAACAAATTAAGCAAATTTGCAAAATGCAGATTGGTGCAATCTGAAGATAAGACAATCAAATATCTTCAGAGACTTTCCCTTCTAGTGACCTGCCAACAATATCATCCAATTTGGGCCTAAGAAGTACATAAACAGGAATTCTTGACCAATATGGCTTGTTTCATCATAGTGCAACAGTGTTAGGATGGGAAATTTTCCTTCATTTGCCTCTAAAGGTCTGGGCCTGGCAGCCCTATATGTGAGAGAATATTATATGAGAGAATATTATTTTTGCCCTGGCACTCACATGTCCAGTTGCTCAGGCGGAGAGGTGCTGAGATATAGGGCCCAGCAATAGTGCAGATCTCCAAAGCATAGTGTGTGCCTGGGCTTAATCCTTCGTAATGGAGGCTGGAATAATTCTTTGCCACTGACTTGTTTTGCACCAGCATGTAGGGCTCCATGGTATACAATGATGCCACATAGCCACTCCCAGACATTTCTTGCCACTGGGCATGAAGCATATGGGCACTTCCTAGGCTTGATAAACTCCCACCTAATGGAGCTATAGGAACTGGAATGGAGAAAGAGAGACACAAAGTTATGAATAAGTCAGTAAGTAAGCAAGATGATGCACACACTTAGAGAACTCAAAGCTGGGGGGGGAGTTTTACAATGCATTTGTGAGCCAAGTGATTTAAATTTCACATAATTTTGTGCAGGATTTTCTAGGAAGGATCTGGCATATCTGTAAACTTTTCTTTACAGAAGCAGAATAAGAAAACATAACCAAAAGGTTCTTTCTCATAGGACTAGTGGTGATCTTAGACAGTAGATGGGCACAACTAACAGAATGCAATACTCCCCTACTCAGGTCAAGTCTCTACCCTTTGCTGGCAGATTCCTCTCAAACTCTGATAACTGAAACCTCAACCAAGGATAGAGGAATGTTCTCAGGAAGTCATTTACTGTAGATTCACAGCATCTGACTATGATAAAGGAACCTCTTTACATGACCCTTCATCCCATAAGAGAGCAAATAACAATCTTGGCACTAAAATGTTGCATACACTCCTCTCCTAACTAGCATGCCTTTCCAAACTATTATTTCAATGCCTCCCTCCCCAATCCAGGCAAGACCTGAGCTTTGACGCCATGCTTACATGTCCAAGCAGGGCTGCTTTTTGCAGGCGCCTTATGAGGCCCAGAAACAGCTGTCACCCAAGCTGTGTAACGTGTCCCAGGGTTCAAGTTATGGAAGGTGACTCGTGTGCTGTTCTCTCCCACTGACACGTTCTTGATGGGTGTGCTGTTATCTCCCTCTTGCAGAGACACCAGATATAATTCTCTTTCTCCAGCTGGTGATTTCCACAATACTTTTAAAGAGTTATTTTTGCCATAGTTGATTAAGCTTACATTGATTGGCCTCAGAGGGTCTGTGGAAAGATAAAAGCAAGGTTCAAAATCCACAGTGAAAGAGTTGCCTGGAAATAAGTATAGACTGCAAGCCTCTGGGGACCCAGATAGTTGTCAATATAAACGCTTTAGAAATAATCAAGCAATGAGTCATGGTGGTTCCTAAAAATCTCAAATGCTCACCTACTTCATGGTTTCCTCTTTTTGGACAACTTGTGTTCTAGCAGAGTCCCATAAGATCTGGGATGGGGATTTATGGAAGTCAATGTTATTTCTGAAGCAGGATAAGAAATAACTTATTTGTAGGAGTTTAAGGGAGATTGGAGGTTGGCAGGCTACAGGTTCTATATCTTGTATATTTACAATCTTGCCTTGGGACCGGGAGCATCGCTACTAGAGCACGCATTGTATTAAAAGACGGGGCTCTGAAGCACACAAGCAGCCATCATGCTAGACCATTTCTATCGCATTTATATTGTGCTTTAGATGGGCTTGTCAAAGTTAATGGAATATGGTGACATCTGAACTATGCCAATCCTGAAAAGGAGAACTGTCTTGAAAATAAAAGGAACTATTACACCTTTAACTCACATTTGACTCTCTGAGACAAACAGATCTGATTTTCAGCATAGCCCTCGGCTCCTTGCTATCAGCACCATCAGCAGCTATCTCACTTTCTCCTCCATTTTGTTTCCTCGTACAACTACTAGGCCTCCATACTGTTGTCTGGCTTTTACTGTTCTTTAATCCAAAGTGAAGAGGTGGCTGAGTTACTTATAAGGGACAGAAGGATTTAACAGCTACATAAATAGGCAGAAATCAAAAAAGGTGTAACTATACCCAGAAAATAAGAATCAGTGAAGTAACTGTGGCTATTTTGACCTCACATCAACCATTTACAGCTGAAAATTTAATGAGCTAAACTTCCTTTTCTCTAAGTACTAAAGAAAAATCAGGCTACTGAACTTCTGCCTGTGAGTTAGCCATGCAGCAGAGGCAGGGCTTTCATGGTCAAAGCATCAAGAGGCTGTGATCAGTAAAAGCTATGACATTATTTGACACCTTTCTGAAACTTTCCTGTTCCCTCTGAGCTAACTTGCAATCCTTATACAGTAGTGGCTGAAGGAAATGGATTTTGCCAGGTGCTGTTGCAAACTATCTCTGTTACAATGCAAAGTGTTTCAGAGCAGTTTGGGCTTGAATGGTCAATTAAGAGTCATAAACTCTACAGAAGACCTGCTCCTCATTTGTTGAGCAGCCTAAATCTTTGAACCTGGGGGTAGGTATGGGGACTGTCATGAAAAGCACCTGAATTTCCAAATTTACCAGTACACCAGTAGTATCAATTAGTCAGGGTGGGAGAGGAAGAAAAGACCATAAAATAGGAAGTCTTTTACTTAGAGCAAGGGTGGGAAAAGTACATCTCATAGACTGCATGAGCATCCCAAGTGGTCATTCATGCTCTCAGTTTTGTCACCAGTTATGAGAAAATCCTCCATTTCAGGACTAAAACATGTTTCTCTCAAATTGATCAATTTTAGGCCAATAAAATGTCCACCAATTCCCAGCTGTGTCTGTTTATTTTAACATATGTGCAACCGGTCATTTCCAGCCATCTCAAGGAGGCCATTTAGTTACAAAGTTTGAAATACAGTGGCTTAGAGTGAGTGCTAACATCAGGTTCACAGGCTCCCTTTCTGTAAAGGCTGAGCTATGTTTTTCTTAACCTTCCTTTTTCACTTTTTTGCCTCCATCTTAAAAGAGTTTAGAAGAAATGCACGCACAGAGAAATTATCTGTTCTTGGAATGGTGGCATAATTCTTAACTCTACAGCATCATACGTATCCCAACGTAGGCTCTGTTTCTATTCAAGTGCCACATGCAGTATCTGCCACCATACTCACGTGTATAGGCAGTGATGTTGCCAGCCTCCACTCGGTAGGGCCCCGCTGCAGCACTGACCACCAGCTGATAAGGGGTACCTGGCTGTAGGTGCTGGAAGGTATAGTTTGACAGGCCATTCTTGATTGACACCCTGGTACTCTCTGCTGGGGTACGGAGGTTTTGGAGAGTGAAATGCAGCCATTCTGCTCCTTCCATGCTAGCCCATGAGGCAATCAAACTGGAGCTGGAGCTTTTGCTTTGGAATTTTAGTGCTTTGGGTGCAACAGGAGCTGTTGGGAAAAAGGAAAGTTCAAGGTAGTCATCACAGGCATTCCCCCCCCCACGCAAATATCCTGTCTCCATAGATGAACTGGCCAACCTAGCCCAAGTGGATTGATTCTAGCAAATCTATATTTTTGTTAAATGCCTGATAGCCTGGGAGTTCAGATATAGTTGTGTGTGCTACATCAACAGCATATACCAGATATCAGCAGTCGTGGCCCTCTAGATATTTTTAGCCTACAATTCCCATCAAGTTCAATGAGCATAGCTTATTAAAAGTGAATTAAAAGGCCACCCAAAGGCATTTGGAGGGCTGCAGTTGCTCACCCCAGCCTTTAAGGGGCGGCGGGGTGGATGGAAGATTAATTTCCCTGCCTGGTTGGCTAAAGGCCAGTCATGCCTTTTACAGACAACTGAGTAAGTGGATATTTACAAGCCAATCTCTTTTGTTGTGTTAATGCCAATCTTAGGTATTACTACCTTCTCTCCCTACTCCTAAAGTATGTGAGGACAAGGTCACAACAAAAGGCCACCTGCAGAGTTGTTTACCGACTCAAAACACCTGCATCCCAACAGAAGGGAGTTTCTAGTCTCCAAACCCTCAAGTCAAAAGGCCAGCCTTCCCATACCTGTCCACTCTCGTGCACGGGTGCTTGCTTTGTAAGATCCAGCCAGTGTGGTGATTTGTAAGGCATATTCATTGCCAGATAGAAGCTTCTCAAATCGGAAGGTGGTGACATTTTTGGAGACAGTTACATTCCTGACAAGTGCCTGGGATTTTATGTGATAAAGGACGAGCTGATAACCGTGCTTTCCACCAGGGGCTTCACTCCAAGATGCCAGTAATACTGACGGGCTCTCATGATTTAACATAACATTCTTCACTGGTGAAGGAACTAAAACAAGATACAGGTTAAAAATTAAAAAAATTAAAAAACAATCAGATGTACAGTTTCTGGACAAAATTAAAAGTGCTGGTTCCGACCTCGTATAAAGCTCTAAACGGTTTGTGTCTAAGCTATGTCAAAGGTCCTGTTTCCCTTTATGAGCCTGCTTGGGTGTTAAGATCATCAGGAGAGGCTTTTCTCTCAGTCACACCAGCTTCACAGATGCTTCTGACTCCAACATGGGAGAGGGCCTTCTCTGTTGCTGCTCTCAGACTTTGGAACTCCTTCCCACAGGAGGTAAGACTGGCCCCATCCTTGCTGTCCTTCAGCAAGCAGACAAAAACCGTTCTTTTCAGGCAAGCTTTTCGTCAGCGACTGACTGCCTGAGGGAGAGTTTTAAATGGATTGTTGTGCTTTGCTTCTTTGAATGTGTTTTCAGTATTGCTTTTGTTTACCTTTTCTTAGAATGGTATTTGTTTGATCATTGTTTCAGCTTTAAATAAAAAGTGTAAAAAGAAAAGACTTGTTGTATACAGTGCTAGGTATTTCATCCTCCTTGACTGATCCCCCCCCCCCTCACATCCTAATCAGACATCACATACACCCCTGCCCATACAGGTTACTGTGTGTTTAAGGAGTTTGTACGCTGCATGTCACTTAACTGATGTGGTTTGCACATTTATACCAAATAGCACAAAAGTAATCTCTATTAATTCTGTTCTCCTCAGTTTGGACTTAATTATTTAAGGAGAATTTGATTAATTTCTTCATTAGGGCTAATTCCCAAACTATGGGAATATATGAGTTCCCATCTATGAGTCTGAAACAGGTTCACTTATTAGGCCACTTCATGATATCGGAAATTCTAACTGGAAGAAGCCGGACCAAAAAGGGTCACCTGAGCTCTAGCATGCCAATTGACTGAAGATTGCTCCCAGTGGCATGTTCCACCTTTAAATGACCTCAAGTGACCTTGTTTAGTCTGATCCTGCCCACTTCAATTTGGCCATTTAGTTAAGCCCTTAGTCTTACTGAGGCTTCACTTCCAGGAAAGCATGCATAGAATTGCAGCTTTAAAACCCCAGAGTGCCAATTTCAATCCCATACGTGGCAATAAGAAAGCGTCATACTTTCCCAGACACAGGCAATGTGTTAATAGCGAAAGAAGTACTGTACTGCTACTACACATGAAAACACTTTCACAAGCATGATCTGCAATGTGGTTCAGTCTCCCCTTTGCTGCACCTTCACAATAAAAGCACTGAAGTGATTGTTCACAGTTCATTTTTCTTCTGATTTGTGTATGCAAACATTCGAGATGTACAGATTTCTAAAATAAGCATGGAAAAAGTTTGTCTGCAACAGAACTGTCTGTATAGTTTATCTGTAACAGAACCTTCCATGCTACTTGGCCTAACAGACAACCTTAAGCTGCTCCTGCTGTTAATAGTTCCTGCAGTTCTGTTGTCTATAAAGATCTCATGAGAAAGTTAGGATGTATATTGCACTATTGTATTAAGAACAGTTTGTCACAGAACAACTCTGAGTCAACAACACCCTGCAATTGTTCTTGTTGGGACACTGACAATTACAAAAACAATTGCATTTGTGCCCATTAGTATGCCTCAGTTTATTTCAACATACAGTGTAAAGACAACTTGCAAAAGCAAAAGGATGGAAAATAATGTTTTGCAGTGCAAAATATGATACATGGCAACAGTGGCTTGGAAGATTAAGTATATGCTACTTAAATAAGAAATAACCAAACAAGCAGTAAAAATAAACAAGGATTTTAAGTCATGATCCAGCTTAAGCAAACTAGAAGTGAGTGTCATTCTAATTAATGAAACCATTTTCAAACATTTTTTAAAAAGGAACAAGTTGCATACAGAAAGCACACTGTTTTTGGCTATCAGCTTCATATGCTTCTGGAATGAAAAGCCAAAGCTGAGGATGGATAATAGAACAATTTTCACCCTCACCCGCACACACGAAAAGCATCTGGAAGTTGTGAACTACAGCATATAGTGTTGCATAAAAAAATGAACCAAGCATGCAGTACATTTTATTGGCCCCTTTGGACTGTGCCAGAAGAGGAAAAAATGGTCAGATGATGTTACATTGGTGCTAAACACTGGAGGCTAAACCACAAAACATCATGTTATATTTAGCTTAACACAGCTTGAACAACTGAATCTAGAATAGTTACTATAAAACATCCTTCCATCCTTAATCCAAATTAAAGTTAGGCCACTTTACACACTGCAGGGGGGGGGAAATAGGCCCCTGAACATGTAGCACATTTTTGGAACTTTATACTTTTCAGATTTTAGAAAGGATGTGGACAGTAAAGAATTGCAGATAACAGAGCAGGATTAGGTTACTCAGCTACCATTTCCTTTTACTAGCTACTGGTGGCTTTGGCAATTTAATGGCAGCTTTGCTTTCTACCTCACAAACTCATGAGCATACATTCTAGCTGGCGTATTTTCCCCACAGCTATTTACACACTTAACATGAATCTTGCATTCTTCCTGTCTCACTGAGTTCTCATTTCAATAAGTCAGAAGGAAACGTGAGGATTTCCCAGTTTTAGAAAGGCTACCACTAAATGATCTGAAGGGTTGTCCATCTTCAAAGACTAATGGAATTCAATGGATTCCTAAATCCAGCTTCAGTTGGTAAGCCAGCTATGGACTTTTCCTGGATAGGGATAGCCTGGCTGCTGTGACCTTTTTCCTTGCAATTTCCACAGATTAATATAAGGCCTTACCTATAGACAGCCCATTAAAATAGTTTGGAAGCTCCAATGAGTATAAAAACCAGGCTAATTTATCTGTGTCAGTAGTTCCCAACCTTGGGTAACCCAGGTATTATTGGATTGCAGCTCCCAGAGGCTTTCATCACTAACCGTGCTGGTTGGGGTTTCCGGGAGTTGCAGTCCAAGAACATCTGGCTTACCCAGAGTTGGGAACCACTGATGTAGGTGAAGCCATTAATACGTAGCTCATGACTGGTACAAGGGAGTGCTCTGCAGTTCATGAGCTGCCTGAGGATGAAGCTGTATTACATTGGCTTTGGAGAAACAAAGCTTCACTGGCTGTTTCCTACTACTGTATGCTCAATTCAAATTTCCATTGCTTACCTTTAAAGCATCAAATGAGTTAGGGTCCTAAAAGAGTGTCTCGATACTGTACTCTCCTGTTTGGGCATTAAGATAACTGGAGGAGACCCTTCTTTAAACACCCCACATAAGAAAGGTACTTCATTATTCTACAAAAAGGAGGCCCTTTGTGGTGGCACCACAACTTTTAAATGTCCTCCCTTTGGAGGTACACTTAGTGTCTTTTTTAATTGTCTTTTTCCAGAGCCAGGTTAAAACATTTTTAAGGAACCAGGCATTTGAAATGCTTTCCCCCCCCCCCCCCAATTTCCTTGCCAAATACTTTCATTGCATTATGTGCCGTAATTCCATTATTGTGCTGAATATTGAACTTTTAGATACAGTCTTCAGCGAAGGTGCAGTGCATAACAAAGTTAAAATAACATAATAATGAATTAATCCTGCGTGCATGAATGAAAGCAATGCCAGTAAGCGGCATGATTTCCCCACATTACCTGTCTGGCCCATGAGTCTCCTGGTGGAGTTCTGTGCACAGGTCCACAGAGCAGTGACTTCAACTTGGTATTGTGTCCCAGGAATTAAATCATGGAAGCTGAAGCTAGTAGCATTGGGGCCAGCAGATCCATTTTGCAGCAGAGTGTTTCCCTCTGGGTTGTAAAGACGTACTGAGAAACCCTGGATGTCTCCCAAGAGTCTTTTCCACGTCAAGAAGAGAGTATTAGAGCGATTGTGGTTGCTGACATTCATATCTGAGAGGTATCCTATGGAAGACAGAAAATAAGGTACTTGCCAGTTGTATCTTCTTCTACTAACAGGTGCCATTTGCTCCTGCTCCCAAAGATCTATTCTCTGCATCCATGGCCCCATGATCTCATCAAGGAGTGGGAAATCTGTGGTCCTCCACATGTTTTAGTCTATAATTCTAACAATCCTTTGTCATCATTTATGCTGCCTAGGCCTTATGGATCTAGAACATCTCAATGACAAAAGGCTTCCCATCCATCCAGACCAATGGGATGGAGGCCCTTAGAAAATTCCACCAGGACAGTAACAATCCCCACTTCACCATCAATCTCAGTCTGAACCTCCATCTAAGAGGGAGTTTGTACAGAAGGGGGGAACTTTTTGTCTGAGAATTCTATTTACATATACAGTATCTGGGTTCTAGGCAGAGCACACAAGATGAATCATTGTATATTCAAGTTCTTTAATACAGTCACATTTGTTTTGGATCCTTAGAAACTAAGGTTGTGAAGATTTATATCATGTATTATTTCTGGAACAAAAATACCCACCCAACAAAGTATAAGAATAGATTTACAAAGCCCCAGGAGTACTTCCTGGAGGATAGTTCCAGAAAAGAAAATGAAAAACAGCACTTCTTGTCACCTGTAGCTTCCAGGTAAAAATAATTCTGTTATGTTACCAACAATAATCTGCAGCAAATGTAGGCAGCCAGTGTCCTTCCAGATGATAGAGTACAAATTACATAATCCTTGATTACTGGCTGCAGTGTCTGGAGCTAACAGGAGTTTCCATCCTTCACCTCTGATCTAATTGACTACAGGCTATCCTAGATGGCAGTCTTTCTCACAGGTATTCTGTGATATATGCAGAGACAGCACCTGAATCTATAACCCATCAATAGAAGAAGACATTCCTCAAGTGCTAAAAAGCAAGACAGCTGGAATTTTTATGGCCTCACATGACTCACAGTTAGCTTGCTTTGTGATTGGTCTTTAAGAAGTAAACTGGATTTGTAAGTCTGACTTCCCAGACACAAAAATCTGCCTAATTCACATCTCTGGAAAACTACTACAGTTTTATCTCTAATTATGGATTTTCTGTAGTGTTCAGTTTGGCCTCACCATTAAGAATGGACCATCAACAGAGGCTCAAATCCATGCACCAAAGTCTGCAACAAATCTAACTACCAGCTCTGTATCTACAGCAACACAAGGCATCAATATTATACTACATAACAACGGCAATCATATAGTTACACTTTATTTTGCAATGATGGAGAATCTAAATTTTCTTCATTTCTTTGTTTGCAAACAGAAGAATTGCTACTTCCTGCTGGAATTCAACACCAGTAGTAGGTCTTCTGAGAGATATATAAAATGCTGTTTCTCTCTTCCAATCATAGCTAGACAAGTGGGGGATACTGTATAAAATTAAGACGTAGTTTCTTTTTTTCCCCTGTTCTCTTCCTCATTCCTCTTTGATACTGCCTTTTTGTCACATTGTAACCCTGAAAACTTGCACAAAATTGTGCTTTTTTAAAAAGTTGTTTTAATAATGGAATCATCTTGATGTAGACTTTAGAATCAGCCATATTATAACTGATCAGAATTTAAGTGAATATTTATAGCAGCATAAGTGCGCTGACATAAATTGAAGTGATAAACAGCCACTAATTAATGAGTCCCTGGTTGAATTTTTAGCCACATGCTGAGTCAAGCAACTTGCACACAAGGGGTGAAGGGGATTTGTTAATTGGTGGTTATTCAGCATACTGAGTTACAATTACACACTTATACGGGATAAATATTCACATGGATTCTGGCTATTATTCACAGTTTTACGCTTCTCTGCCCATGCATATGTGCTACCTAAGGATTGCACTTCAAGCATGTGAAGAAGTGTAGTAAATGACAACTTACACTGCAATAAATACTGGTCTTTAAGGTCTGTGAAATGTTGTTCCCCTTTGGTGAAAACAGCTGTGAGCTCTGATACAGACAGTGGTATGGATACCTGGAATATTTCATCCAGGTAAAATAGTGGCTTCATCATTATCAGTTTTATAGCAAATCTCACCCTATCTTTAAGGACTACAGTAAATCATTCTGGAAGCAAAGGCCTTATTTATTGCATTGCTTATGAATTTGACCAGCGTGCCTGCGTGAGGAGGAAGCCAGATAAATAAATAAATATCTAATATCCTGTTTTACCTGAAAAACCTGTTTGCAATCTGTGCTACTTTTATCTTAAATATTTACATATGGTCATTGCTAATTCATGGTGACTTGTGCTGTGCTAATCTATTTGGCAACTCTGTATATTGCAGTTATTGGTTGTGCAAACATATATCCATGCTAATGAATATTGACAAAAGTGTCAGGAAAACAGAAGAATTGTGTAGTCCTGACATTTACACAATTATAGTTCATTTGGTGCCAGAAAGAGTTACTTTTGCTAGTGATTTCTGAGCTGTTCTGTACAATCTTTTCCCTCCACAATAAATGGGCACTTGTTTTCCATTTCTTGCATACATTCCACATATCTACTATATACATCAAAGATAATGGTAAGGAGATCATATGTTCTAAACACAGCATGTGCAATATTTTCTATCCAGATGTGAGGAATAGATGCTTATGCTCTATATTACCTTGTAGCAGTAACATTGTCTGGAAAAAAAAGATGACTGAGAATGTTCAGTCAGTGTTAGCTCAGACAGTTATCCTTTCCAGATGGAACCAAACCTTTGTTTCCAAAAGTGTGCTGAAAATTTCTAACAAAATGTTCTGCTTAATAGACCTGTTGAATTCCTCTCATTCCAGTGGATCTAGAGATGTGGGCAACCACAAATACTGGGTTGTTAATCATTTCCTTTCTTACTTTTCAGTGCATTTGTCCTGTACATTAATTATTACAACAGTGAGCAACTTTCACACTCAGGGAGACAGACTGACCTCCTCTAAGTAGCTATTTAAGACATACAGCCAACAAATTTGACACCACTTTATATTCTGCCATGCCAGTTGCCACTGATATTTGATGCCCAGTGGAGCTGCCACAAAAAACCAGTAGCCACAACAACAACTTTCTATAGTGCAAGAAGACTGGGTGCACCTTTGCAAGGCTGTCTGCCATATAGAAAGAAAGAAGCACAGGTCAGGCAGCCAGTTCTTAAAAGTAGTATCTGATAGAAAAGCTATCCGGCACATGCACTCAGAAAGAATTGTAGGCAAAGGTGTATATCACTAGCAGAAAACATTTTCACCTGTGTAAAGTAAGCACCTAGCCTTGAGTAGACATGGTCTAGAGGGGCGGGGTAAAAATCAAATAAATAAATAAATAAATAAATAAATAAATAAATAAATAAATAAATAAATAAATAAATAAATAAATAAATAAATAAATAAATAAATAAATAAATAAAAATTATCCATTGCAGCTCATTCTGCCCCAGAAAATGTGTTCATGAATTTGGGGGTCCTCTGGAGTAGCAGTGGTTTTGGCACCAAGGAACTCGCCCCCTCACCCCTTAAGCTGTTCATTCCATGCAGCTTACATGAAGTTTATAACTGAGAAGGGGGGAGAATTTCATCCTCTTCAAGCAAAACCCAAGGTTAGAAGGATAGGGAGAATTCTCCTATCTCTTAATCAGACCTTTAGGTCTCCATTTCATTCTCTCTAGGGAAATAGTTCTGGCTCCGGAAAATTTTCCATTTGTGGTAATTTTCATACCACATTCTCCAGTACTGTTTCGAGTTTGCTGTCTCCTCCATCAGGGAACTGCTTCCTTTCCAGGGGTGAAGAGAAAACAACTCACCTTTCTCATCAGACATGCCTTCCACTCTTTGCCAGTCTGTTTGGTTACATCTGTCATCCTGCAAGATTGAAATAATATGTTCTCCAGGGTTTCTTGATCAAGCAAGGCCCAGAAAAACTCTGCCCTCTTATTCTGCAATATGAACAAAGAAAACCAGCAGCTCTCTCATAGCCCTGTCTTTGCTGATGCCTAAAGATGGATGTTGCCAACTCCTGACTGGCCACAGAAAACCTTTTAATCGTTCCATGGTACTCAAAACACAACCACACAACAAATTTCTTTAGCAAGGC